>NC_059374.1:1483982-2208982 GCF_019703515.2 Myxocyprinus asiaticus
ATCCACCTAGTATAAATAACTAGACAAACTAATTTATGTGTGATGTAATTTTATTTTTCACGATCGAAATATGAGTATATAACTGTACTATTTGTGTACAAATTTTTGTAGTAGTACAGACTGAGGGGCCATTTATATATGTGATATTTTGACATTGATTTTGAAAATATGACTGATCATGCAAAAAAAAACTGTCTTTTATTTAAGGATAGTGATCATATGAAGCCATTTATTATCACATAGTTGTTTGGCTCCTTTTTAAATCATAATGATAACAGAAATCACCCAAATGGCCCTGATCAAAAGTTTACATACCCTTGAATGTTTGGCCTTATTACAGACACACAAGGTGACACACACAGGTTTAAATGGCAATTTAAGATTAATTTCCCACACCTGTGGCTTTTTAAATTGCAATTAGTGTCTGTGTATAAATAGTCAATGATTTTGTTAGCTCTCACGTGGATGCACTGAGCAGGCTAGATACTGAGCCATGGGGAGCAGAAAAGAACTGTCAAAAGACCTGCGTAACAAGGTTATGGAATTTTATAAAGATGGAAAAGGATATAAAAAGATATCCAAAGCCTTGAAAATGCCAGTCAGTACTGTTCAATCACTTATTAATAAGTGGAAAATTTGGGGATCTCTTGATACCAAGCCAAGGTCAGGTAGACCAAGAAAGATTTCAGCCACAACTGCCAGAAGAATTGTTCGGGATACAAAGAAAAACCCACAGGTAACCTCAGGAGAAATACAGGCTGCTCTGGATAAAGACGGTGTGGTTGTTTCAAGGAGCACAATATGACGATACTTTAACAAAAATGAGCTGCATGTTCGAGTTGCCAGAAAGAAGCCTTTACTGCGCCAATGCCACAAAAAAGCCCGGTTACAATATGCCCAACAACACCTTGACATGCCTCACAGCTTCTGGCACACTGTAATTTGGAGTGACGAGACCAAAATAGAGCTTTATGGTCACAACTATAAGTGCTATGTTTGGAGAGGGGTCAACAAGGCCTATAGTGAAAAGAATACCATCTCCACTGTGAAGCATGGTGGTGGCTCACTGATGTTTTGGGGGTGTGTGAGCTCTAAAGGCACGGGGAATCTTGTGAAAATTGATGGCAAGATGAATGCAGCATGTTATCAGATAATACTGGCAGACAATTTGCATTCTTCTTCACGAAAGCTGCGTATGGGATGCTCTTGGACTTTCCAGCATGACAATGACCCTAAGCACAAGGCCAAGCTGACCCTCCAGTGGTTACAGCAGAAAAAGGTGAAGGTTCTGGAGTGGCCATCACAGTCTCCTGACCTTAATATCATCGAGCCACTCTGGGGAGATCTCAAACATGCGGTTCATGCAAGATGACCAAAGACTTTGCATGACCTGGAGGCATTTTGCCAAGACGAATGGGCAGCTATACCACCTGCAAGAATTTGGGGCCTCATAGACAATTATTACAAAAGACTGCACGCTGTCATTGATGCTAAAGGGGGCAATACACTTATCTTACGGGCCCCAGTGCAAAGAACCTGTCAGGCCCACTCCTTTGGGAGCCTGAGTTGTTTATCACCCCCTCTCACCACATCAAGTGTGCCATTTGTGTCAGGGCTATAGAGTCATGTGTGTGACAAAAATAATCTAATTTCATACTAGTATATACATCAGGGGTGCTCATTACATAGATCGCAAGAGATCCACTGGTCAATCTTGATAATAGTTCAAAAGGGAAAGAGGATAGAGAAAAGACACAAATAACAAAAATATTAAAGATTTTACTTTTTATTTTCCTGCTACTGTAGCCGCACGCTGTTTGACTGACATGCGATTTATCTGTGTGTTTATCTTGTGCTCCGAGAGTGCTCATGGTAATGTGGATACACACCTAAATGGTCAAATACACTTCAAAATGCAGCCAAAAATGCCCAAGGTATTAATGTAAATACAGTCAGTAAATTCTAAAGTGAACATTAACAGTGGGACAAAAACAATTGATTTGACTTGTCTTGAATAATTACTTGAGAACTTGAAACAATTCTTACATAATTGAAAAATAAGTATTATTATTTGTTGTGTTATTAAAATAGGTATAGAGAACTGTCAAATTTCACTACCAATAATGTATATATTGTGTATGGTAGATCTTGCCATAATAACATTATGAAAAAGTAGATCTCATTCAAATGTGTGAGCACCCCTGGTATACATCTAATTGTTCTTTGACTTTTCTATGATTTTTGTTTGGCTATTATTTTGAATTTAGATTTATGGTAGTAGTGATGTTTGTGGCATATTTATTTTAGAATTTTTTTTAAAAAAAGATCAGTGACCAAGTCAACAGTGTAGACAGAGAGGTGGGACATGCTTCTGAAATCTTTAAGGTAACTCATATTTGAATTATTATTATTATTATTATTATTATGTGCTTTGATTCTTTGGTTCTGGCTAACTGGACCAATTTTGAGTTCATTGTTCACTGTAAAACTCACATAAACACATGAAAGAAAGTATCTTTAGTATCTTTTAAGCTACAGCACGATAATGAGCAGTTTTGATTGGCTACCACAGACCATTTACACTCTCTGTCAGACAGAGGAGATGATACAGAGACATTTGAGGTGATCTACTGTCATTTGATTTATTAAAGGAGTTTAAAATGAGCATCTTAAACAGCATTAGAGTCCAAATCACATGATTTATGTAGTGAGAACTTTATTATCTAATACAAAATTAGCCTAGCATGAACAGTAATCCCATCAAAAGTCTCACCTCAGAGGTCATGACCTTCTCAACTGTATCCAACACATCATACAATAGTGTCTACAATTTTACATTATCATTTGATTTACTATTGATATCATTCTCTAAAAAATGAACTTATTTTAATGCCCAAAAATGTAATATTTGAAGATGCATGAAACCCTGTTACCACATGATTTTTTTTACATTCCTTAAAATTCTGACACCCAGGAAGTGACATCATCTGAATCCTTTCTACAGCATGATGGGAAGAGTAAATATTCATTCCATTTTCTCCATTAATATTGTTGTGTGGGTTGCATTCATTAAACTCAACCATTCAAAGAAATATTTATCTGTAATGTTTTACTCCTTAACTAGCTAAATCAAACTTAACTTACGTTATATTTACAACCCTGTTACATGCAAACCTCAAGGGTTTTTAACCTGTATGTCTGTAAATATTTGAACTGAAAAATGGTCAAACATTTTGGTAACAGGGTTCAAGTCAAGAAAAATATGAATAGACAATAAAATTTGCTGATCCAATATTTTGTTTTATAAGTTTAATGTTCTGAGCTTGATCAATATTTTCTGAAAGTTATGAACCTCCATTCATTGAGCATTTGTTGAAAAAGACAAAAACACTTACTGCATTTGTTTTTTCCTATTTTGAACTCTTTTCATTGTGAAAATAGTGCCATAGATATTTGGTTTTCTCTAGTTAATTCCAGTTTGAAATGTAATTCATAGAAATGATTTGATTCGTTACCAAACTGTTCAGATCATATTCAGACTCTCAGTTTAGCCATTAAATTCAGAATTTTAACATGAACTAAATTTCATGTCAATTATATTTTCATTTGTTGGGTGAAGAGTATTTCTGTTTTGTCATTTTTCAGTTTCAGTTTTTATCAGTATGTAAACTGCTTGTTCCAGCTTTACGACAGTGATTGGCTGTTTCTGACGGCTGATAAAATCCCTGTCACGACTCTGGCTGGTGTCCTGCACCATTTTCATTCCGGTTTATGTTAGTTATAGTTGATTTTCGTATATTCTTATTTTCATGTTGATCAATGATCATCTGTATTTTTTATCGACAGTATTTGTTCATTGTCATCATCGTTGAGTTTTGTATGCTGAGTGTTTATATGTTGAGTGTCTGATTCACAACTCATGATAAAAACATTTTATAGCCTATCTTTGCAAACATTTCTTTACTTTCAAAAGCATCATATAGTGTATTCTATACATCATGATCCAACATGAAGTCAACCAATAAACTGATTCATTTTCTCCATACATCACAGTACAACAAATTGTGTTCTTAAACACAATTACACTAACTGGGAGAAAATTCATTACAAATAAATAAGATAAATTCCCATCCAAATTGAACACTAAACACCATAATGAAGACTTCAAATGAAACACAATTTTCCCATAATGCAGTGCGATATTATAATTTCTTTCTTCACAGTAATTTGTTGTGTTGTGACAGAAAATGACCTAGACTGCATTGATTTTACAGTAAAATTCTGAAAATAGTATTTTACTGTAAGAAATGACTGTTAAATCTTGTAAAATCCAGGCAAATTTGTGTGTGTGTTTGTGTGTGTGTTTGTGTGTGTGTGTGTTTTCATAGTGACTTACATTTTAGAAGTTCATTCCTGGTCTTGGGTTCATCAGTGATAATTTCAATGTCTGTGACTATGAGAATAAACAGACATAATTCATGTACATTTTCATTTATTTACATTATGTAAAATTGATCTCTGAAAGTAAATGAATATCTGTTACCTCTGTCAGATATCTTTTCCATGTGTTCTCTACAGAAATCCTCCAGTTGTTGTTTCAGTTGAGAGACAGATTTTATCACTTCATCAAAAGACAGAAGAGAACTGACAGTGATGTTGGGTAAGACTGGAGATCCAGGAGGTGCAGAGAAAGACTGTGTGATGAATAGTAATGATGAGATGTGTTACCTGCAGGAACTGGATGTGATCATGTGTGTGTGAAAGCTGCTCCAGCTCAGCGTCTCTCCTCCTCAGATCAGTAATCTCCTGCTCCAGTAGCTCCAAGAGTCCTTCAGCTCGACTCACTGCAGCTTTTTCCTGATCTCTGATCAGCTGTGTCACCCCAGAGCGTCTTCTCTCAATGAAGCGCATCAGTTCAGTAAAGATCCTCTCACTGTCCTCCACTGCTGTCTGTGCAGAACGCTGTTACACACACATTACAATCAGCTCTTACTAACAACTCACACAGCCTGTGACCCAACTGAGTCTGAAATTTCTCTTTTCCTCTTCTCAAACTCACCTTGTGAGACTCCACAGCTCTTCTCAACTCCTCAATCTTTTTCTCACTCTCCTGGATTCTCTGTTTTTATTTTTTCTGTGTCTTCTCCAAGTGACTCTGTTCATCAAACAAACTGCAGTTAAACCTTAAAACTGAATAATACAAAATCATTATTGTTGTATTGCAATTTTCACAAAACATTTATTATGTACAAATCAAAATGTATTTATTTAATGTTGTTTGTGTCTTCTTTTTATGTAACATCCTTATAGTTGCAAACGTGCTGGTTACTTTCGTAACCTCCGTTCCCTGATGGAGGGAAAGAGACGTTGTGTCGATATAGTGACACTAGGGGTCACTCTTGGGAGTCCTAAACACCTCTGATCTTTGAAAAAAGGCCAATGGGAATTGGCGAGTGGAATTTGCATGCCTCTCCCCCGGACATACGGGTATAAAAGGAGCTGGTATGCAACCACTCTTTCAGGTTTTGTGCTGAGGAGCCGAGACAAGGTCCCAGCCATTTCAGCGGGTAGTTCAGCCTTGTGGCAAGAGGGACACAACGTTTCGTTCCCTCCATCAGGGAACGGAGGTTACGAAAGTAACCAGGACATTCCCTATCTGTCACTCACTCGACATTGTGTCGATGTAGTGACACTAAGGGTCCCTATACAAAACGCCACGACTACTGAACTATGTTACGTGGACTAGCGGTGCGAGACGGGCAGGCCTCTGTGTGCCTCGTAGCCAGCATACCAGGCCATCACGTAACCTCCCCTAACACTCTTATGAGCATCGAACAGTCCTTCGGGAACAAGTCGACTGCCCAACAAATAGGGACAGGCCTCTTTTCCTCTTTTTTCTCCCCAAATAGAGTGGAATTTGTTAACTGACTGGGGGCCATAAATGTCTACATCAGGGGGTGTCACTCCCAAGGGGAAGACACCGCAGAGACCACACCCCGCCCAGAGAAGGGGGGGGGTATTTCGAGTGGAAATATGTCACATGGTCTTACTGAGTCTTGTCGGAATTATGTCATGTGAAGAAGTCACCTGGTAGGTCCTACCCAAGGGGGGAGGAGTTTCTACAAGCATGGTGACCGGGGGCAGAGGGGCCTCTGCCCAAGGAAGACGCAGTTTACCGACAGGAAAACGATTTAGCGGAACATATATCACATGGGGTCACCTATGGGAAACCAGTGCATGTGGAGCACCTACCCCAGTACAGGACTTAGTTAGCACATGTACTGGGCCGGCAGCGAGTTTCTTCGCAAACTCGTCTGCCACAGGGCTAAAGAGGAAAATCATCCAGGGATCACAACTTGTGAACACGACTGGGAGTCAAAGGCGCACGTCTTCACCTCATGGGAGGGGAAAGGCGCTATACGCAAGTGGTACACCCGGCCAGCTGTCCCGGAACTTACCTATTCAGACCTGCCAACATATGGAACGAAATCGGCTCAACCTGGAGATTGTCGTGACAGCGCATCCGCTGTGGTGTTGAGGTCGCCCGGGATGTGAGTTGCTCGTAGCGACTTGAGGCGCTTCTGACTCCAGAGGAGGAGACGGCAGGTGAGTTGTGACATGCAACGGGAGCATAGACCGCCTTGACAGTTGATGTACGCTACTGTCGCCGTGTTGTCCGTCCGGACCAACACATGCTTACCCTGGATCAATGGCCAGAACCTCGGCAGGGCGAGCAGTACTGCCAACAACTCGAGGCAGTTGATGTGCCAATGCAGCCGTGGGCCAGTCCAGGAGCCGGCGGCTGTTGCATATGGCGCCCCAGCCCATCTCGGAGGCATCTGTAGTAACCACGATGTGCCTGGAGACCTGCTCTAGGGGAACCCATGCCCGTAGAAATGCTAGGTCGTTCCAAGGGCTGAAGAGGCAGCGACAGATTGGTGTGACGACCACGTGATGTGTCTCGCGGCGCCATGCCCATCTCGGGACTCAAGTCTGAAGCCAGTGCTGAAGCTGTCTCATATGCATCAACCCGAGCGGTGTGGAAAACACAGATGATGCCATATGCCCCAGGAGCCTCTGAAAAAGTTTCAGTGGAACCGCTGTCTTCTGAACACCTTCAGACAGTTCAGCACCGACTGTGCATGCTCATTTGTGAAGCACGCCGTCATTGAGACTGAGTCCAACTCCAAGCCGAGAAAAGAGATGCTCTGAACCGGGGAGAGCTTGCTCTTTTCCCGATTGACCCGAAGCCCTAGACGGCTCCCAGGTCCCTGTGTGCGCACAGTAACTCTCGAGAGTGAGCTAGGATCAGCCAGTCATCGAGGTAGTTGAGTATGCGGACACCCACTTCCCTGAGTGGGGCAAGGGCTGCCTCTGCGACCTTCGTGAAGATGCGAGGGGATAAGGACAGGCCAAAGGGGAGGACCTTGTACTGATACGCCCGGCCCTCGAAAGCAAAGCGCAGGAAGGGCCTGTGTCGAGGTAAAACTGAAACGTGGAAGTACGCGTCCTTCAGGTCTACCGCCGCAAACCAATCTTGATGCCGGACGCTCGCTAAAATGCATTTTTACGCCAGCATGTTGAACGGGAGTCTGTGCAAAGCCTGGTTGAGAACTCGCAAGTCCAAGATTGGCCGCAAATCACCGCCTTTTTTTGGTACGATGAAGAAAGGGCTGTAAAACCCTTTCTTCATCTCGGCTGGAGGGACAGGATCTATCGCGCCCTTGTGCAGAAGGGTCGCAATCTCCGCACGCAAGGTAGCGGACGCCACTGAACCTGGGCGGGCGCCTGGTGAACTGAATCGCGAAGAGGAGTCGGACAGTCCTGGTCAGCCATCGCGACCGGTTGGAAAGCGCAAGCCATGCGTCCAAACTCCGGGCGAGTGGGACCAAGGGGATTATCATGTCGGACGTACCGGCGGGTGGGGCCTCGCGGCAGGGCGGAGCCTGATGCACCACATCACAGGGGCTCGAGCCCCGTGGCCGTGCTGAGTACAGGGACATCGATGCACTTACCTGGCTCCTGATACCCACCATAAGATTGGTCGAGGAGAGGGGAGGAGGAACATCATCCCCGTAGTCCATCGGAGCCGACTTGGTGTGGGCGTGTTTGTGCCACAGCTGGGCGTGCAGGGGCGGGGTGTCCGCCGCTGGAGCGCCAAACCTGTGAAAATGGGATGGTGGATGGCGGTTGTGACGACGGCTGTGCACACCTGACATGTGACCCAGAGAACAAGGAAACCACTCTTTTGTTGAAATTTTGGGTAATGAAACAAAAATGAAACAAAAGATTCTCCTCCCGGCCCTCCACCGGGGGATGGAGTGGTCTGTCTACCAGCTCCGTAGAAGCGGATCTCCTCGTCCCTGGGTTGGCCGTCTCAGGGGCGCTTCGAAGCCTTTCTAGGGTTCTTGGTGGTCGGCCGTGAGATGGTGGCATCTGCTTCCTGCGGTAGTCTCCACGCCAGGGCCAGGCTGCGGAGGCGGGCTGCAGTGGAGCCAGTGCTGTTGCTGCAGGAGGACACCCTTGGCAATGAACAGATGGGGTGCGGGGTCATGAGCCCCGCCGGGGCAGGATGTGTTGAATGGCCTCCGTCTGCTGCTTCACCGCCGAGAACTGCTGGGCAAAGTCCTCGACGGTGTCGCTGAATAGGCCAACCTGGGAGATGGGGGCGTCAAGGAACTGTGCCTTGTCGGCCTCTCTCATCCGACCAGGTTGAGCCATAGGTGGCGCTCCTGGACCACCAGGGTGGACATCGCCTGCCTTAGAGACTGCGCCGTGACCTTCATCGCCCAGAGAGCGAGGTCGGTCGCTGAGCGCAGTTCCTGCATCAATCCTGGGTCAGAACTACCCTCGTACAGCTCTTTTAGTGCCTTGGCCTGGTGAACTTGCAGGAGAGCTATGGCGTGCAGGGTGGAGGCGGCTTGTCAAGCGGCACTGTAGGCCTTAGCCGTCAGGGACGATGTAAACCTACAGGCCCTGGATGGGAGCTTCGGGCACCCGTGCCAGGTGGCGGCGCTCTGCGGGCACAAGTGCACTGCGAGCGCCTTATCCACCTGGGGGATCACCGAATACCCCTTGGCCGCCCCACCATTGAGGGTAGTGAGAGCGGGGGAGATGAAAGATCAGAATCAGGCAGTAAAAGATGCCATCCCGTGATCTTGTCAGCTCCTCATGCACTTCCGGGAAGAAAGGGACCGGGGCGGGAAGCAGCCGTGAGCAGCGCTCTGGGCCCAGGAACCAGTCATCAAGCCACGAGGGTTCAGGGGAGAGTGGAGGGTTCCACTCTAGCACGATGCTCGCGGCTGCCCGGGAAAGCATGTCCGTCATCTCCACGTTGGCCTGAGACTGGGCGATCACACCCGAAGGAGGGAGCCCAGCCGAGGCGTCCGCATCAGAGTGGACGAGCCCGCTCTCCAATGCTGCACTCGATAACTCATCGTCTTCCTGGGCTCTGAATAAGAGGTCGAACTCGCCGTGAGACGAGCCAGCGGTCTCATCCAAGAGCCCGACTGGGGAAAGCAAGTGTGCTGGGGAATGGGAGGTCCATGGGGGTTTACCTGGCAGAGGTGCTCCCAGTGAGGTCCCCAAATCGCCCCCAGTGCTAACCGGCATGGCCTCATACCCGTAGGTAGAAGGACCGAGGCGGGGAGCCGCTGTGGTGGCTTTCTTTCTTATGAATGCAAGCCGCGACCGCAACGTTGCCATGGTCATGTTCTCGCAATGAGGACAAGACCCATCCACGAACGATGTCTCTGCATGGGCAGCACCCAGACTTGTAAGACAGTGATCGTGGCCATCAGAAGCAGAGAGATAATGACCGCAACCAAGAATAACACACAAATGGAAAGGCATCTTTAAAAAGATGTTCCGTGTGTGCTGCTCTTTTAGAATGAAAATATACTCTTTTTAGAATATACTTTTTTGTTATTCTGCCGAAGCGCCCAGGGGCATTCTCTGCACTCCACGGATGCAGAAGGGGAGAAGCCGCTGAAATGCGCCGTAAAACCAGCAGATGAAGTGAATGAACTCGCGGATGAATTCAGCTTCAATGAATAGGACCGCTCGGCTCTGAAGAGAAAATCTGAATGAGTGGTTGCATACCAGCTCCTTTTATACCCGAATGTCTAGGGGAGTGGCATGCAAATTCCACTCGCCAATTCCCATTGGCCTTTTTTCAAAGATCAGAGGTGTTTAGGGCTCCCAAGAGTGACCCCTAGTGTCACTACATCGACACAACATTGAGTAAGTGACAGATAGGGAACAAAACAACTGCCAATCAGATTTGAAGCCCTAAACTTGCACCCCCCTTTTTGAGAATTTACCAGAAAATGACATACACAGATTTAAATGGTTGTAATTCATGAATGCATAATATTGGTCTTGTTTGAAAGTATACACTTAGTGGTTTATTGTTGAAGTTAAATAATTGATATAAGTGAAATAAAATAAAAAAAAAGTTATAGAAGTTTAAGGGACCAAGGGGATAATCATGTCGGACATACTGGTGGGTGGGGCCTCGCGGCGGGGCAGACCCTGAGGCGCCACATCACGGGGGCTCGAGCCCAGTGGCTTGGATGTCATCCAAGCTCTACTTGTTGATTAAAAACTTAAATGGTGGTTGATGTGATGCTTTGGACTACAACATAATCTTGGTCTTGTCTGAAAGAAGATACTTAGGGGTTTATTGCAGAAGTGGAATAATTGATATAATTTAAATAAAAAAAAAGTTTATTGTAATGAAAATGTACTGCACTAAACTTGCACCAAATTTTTTTTCTTTTATAATATATATATATATATATATATATATATATATATATATATATATATATATATATATATATATATATATATAAACTGTGCCTGGTCACCATAAAAATGCCAGCAAGTTATGTTTCAAATTTGAGCTTGATTTAACAAAATATGTGGTTGCGCTGACATTTTATTTAGACACAGTACCTAAAAAGGCCACTTGGTGACATCCAAGGTCTACTTGGTGAATTGCTAGTCCAGTCCTTATCAAAAGTATCATCTGGAGACCTTTTGCACATCAAAAAAAAAAACAAACAAACAAACAAACAAACAAACAAACAAACAAACAAACAATAAAATAAATATGTATTATAATAGTTTGAGTAAGATGGTTATACCTAAATGAATCTAACAAAATCAATGATTTGGCTTTATAAAAATCTTTAAAAATCTTTATATATAAAAAAAACGTCTTATAGCTATTTTCCCCAGCAATAACAATTTTCTAGTAATTATCTCTCTCTCTCTCTTTTTTTTTTTTTTTTTACAAACTATTCAAATTGATTAGATACTGTAAATATTGAACATAATAAATCTTTTCATTGGCTGTATGTTTTCAAAAAAGACAAGATTGCCATTGGTGTGATAGCACAGGAAAGGGCGTTTCCAAACTGTCTTTACTGAAAGACGTGCTTACCATCATTGGACAAAATGTTTTGAGGTGGACTGTCCCTGTTCACAAACTACAAAATCCTTGTTCAAAAGACTACAAACATGTCGCTGGGCTGTTATACAAACGAAACATAGCAAAGAAAGAACATTTGAACATGCATCATGATGCTCTTTGCAAAAATTATACATCAACCATGGAGAATCTGTTGATATTTTTGGACAAAATCTCTTGATGGATGTTATGTTATGAACCGCTTGATTGTATGATTGTACATCTGTGTATTGTTATTTCATAATAAAATTCCTTGTTTCCATTAGGATATTTTTTTTAGTGCGCACTTTTGGCATTAATTAATGTATTACTGTAATTACGTCATTCAGATCGCAAAACAGTGGGCATTTTAGAAACTAGAGACCTAGAGCTTTCAAATGATATAAGATTAATCAAGATTAAAGTAGGATTTGAAGGTAATATATTCCAATAAACATAAAAACATTTTTTTTAAAATAAATAAATAAATAAATAAACAGAAAAACGTCCCAAACAAGGGAATTATATGGAGCAGGATTAAAAATTATGTGGAGCAGGATTTTAGCACCTGCTGGTAGATACTGGAACTACACCAAATGTTGGAAAAAAGCTTTTATATTGCCATCCTTTAAAAAACAGCTGACAAATTTTTTTTTCCAAGAAACTTTTCAATCGAAATTATTTTATGACATTATAGAACATCTTTTTTTGGTGACAGATTGTTTTTGAAGAGCTTTTATAAGTGTGAAATGGACTTATATCTGTTCCCTTCCTGTTGGAACTGAGCACCCTTGAGCAAAGATGGCAGCCTTCAGATGGCAAATGTCATTAAAGTTCATAACTGCTTCTTAGTCCTCTCGGCAGAAGCTGAGACTCCCTTCAGATCATCCTGATTCCAGCAGTCTGTAATACAGTTCATACAGTAATTGTGTCCACAGGGAATGGTCACTGGATCCTTCAGTAGATCCAGACAGATAGGACAGCAGAAATGCTCATGAGCCCATGAAATACTGGCTTCTGCCATTTTACTGCATGTACTCTGAGACAGAGAGATGTGTACAACAGCTCGACAGCACTTAAGTTTCAGTTTCCCTGAAATGAACAGTTTCCTGGTTCTGTGTTTGAGAGATGTGTGCAGAACAAGTTTGTGTTTTTACAGATAATGTTCACTAGGTGTCAGACTCACACTGGATCTCACTTCCATATTTCTGTCTCATGTTTTGTCTCTGTTTGCAATCAGTTCATTAGTAAATCTGTAGTTTTTGACAACTAAATCAACAGATGTAAACACAGCAAAAAAAGAAACATCCCTTTTTCAGGACACTGTATTTTAAAGATAATTTTGTAAAAATCTAAATAACTTTACAGATCTTTATTGTAAAGAGTTTAAACAATGTTTTCCATGCTTTTTCAATGAACCATAAACAGTTAATGAACATGCACCTGTGGAACAGTCGTTAAGACACTAACAACTTACAGATGGTAGGCAATTAAGGTCACAGTTATAAAAACTTAGGACACTAAAGAGACCCTTCTACTGACTCTGAAAAACACCAAAAGAAAGATGCCCAGGGTCCCTGCTCATCTGCATGAATGTGCCTTAGGCATGCTGCATGGAGGCATGAGGACTGCAGATGTGGCCAGGGCAATAAATTGCAATGTCCGTACTGTGAGACGCCTAAGACAGCACTACAGGGAGACAGGAAGGACAGCTGTTCATCCTCGCAGTGGCAGACTACGTGTAACAACACCTGCACAGAATCAGTACATCCGAATATCACACCTGGTACAAGGACAGGTACAGGATGGCAACAACAAGTATTACACCAGGAATGCACAAGCTGGTGGCCACACCAGAAACTGACTGTTACTTTTGATTTTGACGCAGCCCCCCCCCCCCCCCCACCCACCACATGTTATGTTTGCTGAAAATAAAAGCAGTTGTAAGTGAGAGGACGTTTGTTTTTTTGCTGAGTTTAATTCAGGTTTGGGAGCATGTTAGTTGATTGACGTTCAAGCTCACAAGCTGTTCAGCTGAACTAAAAAAAAATAATAAATTCCAGTTTAAATGTGGCTGGACCAATTAGTGATGTGCATGAGTACTTGAGTAATCGTTCTGCACCCGCTAGTTGACTTTTAAAATCACTATTAGAATATCACAAATTGATTTTCCTTTGTGCATTTGCCTGGCATTTGCAACACAGATTTATACAGTACTTTCCCTCTGAATCTCCTCAGTTACAATTGAGTCCACTGGGGGTGCTGTGGATGTGTGTCATCGAGGTGTTGGATGAAAGAAGAGGAAGATGGTGGTTTTTCGTGCTTTCAAGCACATGCTGAGTTCGGAATGACATACTACCCATACTACTCTGACTACTGCCATATATGTCTAGTTTTTTGTTTTTTAGTGGCTGGATCCTGACTCTTATGTTGTGTCTTTTGTTGTGTGAGTGCATTTGGCCTTGATGTTTTTTTTCATTGCCATGTGCACTCGTGTCTGCTTTGTCTTAAGTGAAACCCCACCCCCTCATTTGCCTTTTTATTCATTTAACAGTTACACCTGCCTTCCCTCGTTACCCTCCTCATTACCTATCCTATTTAATCTCCATGTGTTCTCTGTCCTGTGCCACTTCGTTGTGATTGTTCACCTTGGGTGCTACTCAAACTGAAGGCTGCAGCCTAGTAAGGCTGTGTCCTTCCTAGACCAGTCCTTCGGAGGTTGTAGACTAAACACCTCCTCAGCATTTAACTCTAGAGTGAGATGGTCTAGTATGTCCGAATGGCAAACCATATGCTTGGACCCATGTGATATTTTTCTTTGTTTAGAAAACCCATATACTTAAGAAAATTAGAAATATATCCTTAATCCCTTAATTATTTTAGCAAAAAGTTTTATTCACAAAGCTAGAGTCACTCAAAAAAGCCTTTATATAATACATTTTGCAACAGTGATCTTAGAATTTATTTTTATTTCAGAAAAGCAATGCCTACAAGAAGATTTCCAAGACACTTCAGTTTCCAAGAGACACAGCTGACAGCACCATTGGTCAGCGTTGTAGTCAAGACCACCTAAACTGGGTGCATGGCACCATGCGAGGGTCAGATGTGTGAACGGCAAACTCTGCGCAATTTGCTAGTTTTAATACTTTTTAGGTCATAAACCGGTGAGATTCGATACACTCTGATTCTTAACTGTTCTAAGACAATATGTCAAAGGATTCAAAATACTCGGGCTCTGGAGACCAGAACTCAATTTGGCCAGTGAGGTGAAAGAGATTCAGCGTCAACTGTTGAACATGCCAGCAATGCTGACGAAGGTCGTCGCTGACTTGGAGGATCTTGCTGTAATACGTCGATCGATCACTGCCATGGAGACGAAATTTAATGAGATGGTTACAAGAATGGCGATGTTGAGAAACGGATCAATTATCTGAAGTCATCGAAGATGGAATTAGCTGCTAATCTGCTAGTGACAAAGACAGACTTGGAGCGCGTCTGGGAAAAGTTGGAAGACCTTGAGAATTGTAACCGGTGAAACAATGTCCGAATTGTTGGAAATCCTTAGGACGAAGAAGGCTGAGATATGGTGAAATTCCTAGGTGGGCTCTTCCCGAGTCTGCTCAACATAACAGGCCATAAGCTGGAAATCGATCGAGCTTACAGAGTTCCGGCTCAGAGATCTGTGGAAGGAGACAGGCCCCAGTCAATTCTGGCTAAATTTCTGAGATCATCCAATAAAGATCTCGTGTTACGTGAGGAGTAAAGGAAGGCTTTCTTGGAAAAACCACAGCATTTTCTTGTTCCCAGACTTTGTGAATTCGACAAGAGAGAAACTTCAGCAGTCCGATGGCAAAGTTGTCACGGGGGCTCTCGTAGGCGTACATGGACTGTTTGAGTTTAGAGGGATGTACGCTGGTTGGCATTGTCGTGTGTGGGGTTAATGTGTACGTTTTTCTTTTTTCTGTTTTTTCTGTTTTGAGGAAAGTTCGGGGTTTGTTTGTTGCACTAATGTGGAATGTGGTCTTTATAATTTTATTTTTGACACACAATCTAATTTCTCTAATATGTCTAATATCTACTGATGAAGATATTTGAAACTTTGTGGAACCATTAGAACTTCCTAAATTGATGACTGAGCAAAAAAATTCTCTTGATTCTGAGATAACCTTGGAGGTAATTATGGCCCTACCTACAGGCAAGGCTCCAGGGCCAGATGGTTTTGCTGCTGAATTTTTTTAGATCTTATGCTACAGAACTGGCTCCGCTTTTGTTAGAAGTTTATACAGAATCTTTAAAGAATGGAAAGCTTCCACCAACCATGACACAAGCCCGGATCAGTCTGATTCTTAAAAAAGGACAAAGATCCAAGTGAGTGTAAGAGTTACCATCCATTTTCCCTGATCCAGCTAGATGTAAAAATGTTGTCAAAAATTTTGGCTAACTGATTAATTAAAGTTATGATATCTCTTTATGATATCAGGTGGGGTATATTCGGGGCTGTAGCTCTTCTGATAACATTAGGCATTTCATCAATATCATGTGGTCAGTGGCGAATGATCAGACTCCAACTCACTTGATGCTGAAAAGGCGTTTGATATGGTAGAATGGGATTATCTTTTTAAGATTTTGGAAATGTATGGGTTCGGGAGTACATTTATTGGATGGATTAAGTTACTTTACAGACACCCTGTAGCAGCGGTACAAACAAATGGATTAAATTTCAGATGATTTTACTCTGGATAGGGGCACCCAGCAGTGTTGCCCTCTTTCCCCATTATTGTTCTGTCTTGCCCTGGAACCATTAGCAGCCGTGATAAGAAAGGAGGATGATTTTCCAGGGGTGGTGGCAGGAGGTGTGGCGCATAAGCTTCTGCTCAACGCAGATGATATTTTATTATTAGTCTCTGACCATACTAGATCTATGCCTTGCCTCCACAGAATTATTAATTCCTTTTCCAAGTTTTCAGGAAACAAAGTCAATTGGTCTAAATCCGAAACTTCGTTTCTGACAGCGTATTTTATTCCCAGCAAATTTGTCTGATTTAGTTAGAGTTCATTTTGACCATTAAAAGGTTAAAAAGGTTTTTGAACAATGTGGGCAGGTAGGCTTCATTACATTTATTGATGATTGGGAAGGTTAATGTTATTAAAATGAACTGTATTCCAAAATTCAACTACCTGCTATAGTCACTCCCTATAGATGTCCCCCTCTCTTATTTCAAGCAATTTGAGAGCATAGCAAAGTCTTCCATTTACAATGGTAAGCGCCCCAGATTACATTTTAATAAGCCGCATAAGCTGATTTACAAAGGTGGGCTAGGCCTACCCAAGATTTTGTTTTATTATTATGCGTTCGGTCTCAGACATTTGGCTCATTGGTTGCTTCCACCTGAAAGAGCCCCTCCCTGGTTCTGTATTGAACAGGAAGTTCTTGCCCCTATTTTGCCATTGCAAAGCCTTTCTATCAGTCTAACCAGAGAAGTCACACCCCGTTATCTCGCATTTGCATGTGGTATGGAAAAAAGTGTCCAAAGTGTTTAATTTAGACATTTATTTAAATGTTGCCTCGAGCATATGGCTGAACCCAAAATGGCATATTAATAATCCCCTTTCTACTGGTTGGAGTGGATTGAGAGTGAGGTTAATACGCTCGGTGACCTATGAGAGTGGAGTGTTAAGATCTTTTGAAAATATGGTTCAACATTTAATAATTCCCAGATCTCAGTTCTTTAGGTATTTACAGCTGCACCACCTGCTCTGTACTATTTTCGGGAGTAGCATACACCCCCCTTAAGCAGCAGATACTCTGAAAATGGTGATTACTGCTTTTGGAAAAGGTCATGAAGCATCAGTGTATTACTCCCTGTTAATTCAGAGTCTGGGGGATGGAACTTCAACTTCTCTCAAGAGATTATGGGAGTAAGATTTAAACTTGGTATTGGAGGAAGGAGTGTGGGCTAGGATTCTAAAAAACGTCAAATCTACAACTAGAGATGCAAGGGTGCGTCTGATGCAATTTAACATTTTGCATTGATTCTATTGGACCCCCTCTAGATTGTATAGGCTTGGTCTAAAAGACACACCCACCTGCTGGCGATGCCAGTTGGAGGATGTAGATATAACACATGCTTTCTGGTCTTGTCCAAGGATTCAGGAGTTTTGGTTGAGAGTCCAGAATTTTGTTTGCAAGGTCCTGGGTTCTCAAATTCTGTTCTGTCCCAGACTTTGTGTGTTGGTATCATGTTTATTCTGTTGGTTCATGTTTTTCATGTCTTTTATTTTCAAGTTTAGTTCCTGTTCATGTCATATGATTTCCTGTTCCCTCATGTGATCTTGTCATGTGTTTCCCCTGTTTATGTGTCTTATTTTCATTGGTTCATTGTTTGATTACTTTGTTACTAGTCTTGTCTTTTCATTGATTATAGTTCATTTAATCTTGTTATCTTGTTTATAGTTTAGTCTTGTGATTGGTTGTCTTGTTTACCTGTTACCCATGTCCTTGTGTTTAAGTCTGCTCCATGCCATGTCACCGCCACGCCTGAGTCTGCTGCATGCCATGTCATGTCTCAGCCTGCTCCATACCATGTTACAGCCACACCTCGGCCTGCTCCATGCCATGTCACAGCCACGCCTCGGCCTGCTCCATGCCATGTCACAGCCACGCCTCGGCCTGCTCCATGCCATGTCACAGCCACGCATCAGCCTGCTCCATGCCATGTCACAGCCACACCTCAGCCTGCTCCATGCCACAGCCACGCCTCAGCCTGCTCCATGCCATGTCACAGCCACGCCTCAGCCTGTTCCATGCCATGTCACCACCACGCCTGTGTTTGCTCCATGCCATGTCACGCCTCGGCCTGCTCCATGCTATGTCACAGCCACGCCTGAGTGCTTTGCAAGCTGCACAAATGGCTGGTTTGGAATTCATGGAACTTGTGACTTCACAAGGACCAAATATATCTGAATATGCAATGCCTATATTTCTGTCATTGCACCCTTGGCCCCGCCCACTTGTGCTTTGTCAGCCACACAGTTGAAAAGGAGAAAGATTGGGCCTCTCATAGGACATTCATCCAAAGTGGACTTACACAGGATACCTTCATTTGCTTGTCTGAATTTAAATGTTTTTCTACATAAAAAATGCACTGACAGACATCTTTGACCGATTGATACATATCTCGGGCCACTTTTAAAAGATGTGGTGTCAAGTTACTACTATGAAAAGGAGAAGCTCTTTGTCATTCAGCTGCTGCCTTGCTTTCTTTTGCCCATTTGCACTACTTTTAGTAGTTGGTGTATGAAAACATGATGGAATGATACTGGAAACTGGATGTGGATGTGTCTTCAGAGTATTTTAGAGTGGATTATATGTTTACACCGGGAATGCCTGTTGATGCGACGCGATGCAACGGCTTGAGGCTGGAACAAGACATTGGTTTACCCTTGACACGGTGGACCTCAGGGAAGATAATAAAACTATAAAAAAATAGAGCATTTCATGACCCCTTTAAAGTGATAAGAAATCAAATCTCTAACCTCTATGCTATATCTTTGGTCCATAACATGATCACATATTATCTATTTAATGAAGAAGAAGAGTGAGTAATTAATTGCTTAAGCTTTGAATTGGCAGACATTACCTGTATATTGGTACTATGGAATGTAATTTTATAAATAACATGAATATTCATTGACTGAAGGAATTGTAAAAAGAATATGGGTGCTATAATAATTTTATTCTATGATATTTATAGATATGTTAATAATATTATTTTCATGAAATAAAATTATTTATTACAAGAGCTAAATATAAATACATAAAGCCCTCTCTTTACAGTGGTTACATTTACATGCAACCAAATAATCCGTTTATAATCCGACTGATAGCTCAATCGGATTGAAACATTGTAAACACAAATATTATCCAATTGAGCTGGATCTGAATGAAATTTCCATCCAATTGAAGGGGGTTGAGTAGACTAAAATAATTAGATTAAAAGAAAAATATTAGCCATATAAACGTTTGAATCCGACTACTTTTTCAACCGTATTCTAAAATATCTAGCGCTCATGCGCAGAGATCTGGTGCGTATGCATGTTTATATATTATACTCTTCGCTGGAACCTAATTTATACAAAGCTTTGACAAAATGCATTATTAAGGGTATACAGGCTAGCACTAAATATTCTGCAGGGCATATATATTCTTTTATGACATCACATAAAGCAAAAAAGAACATTAGGTCATTCTTAATAGGGACTTTAAACAGCAGGTAAGGCTATACGGCGCTCTGTGATCCATTGCTGTGTTCACTCATGTCCTGATGTCAAAACCAAAATTTCTAAAGCATTTCTTCTTTGCCATAGTGACAGTCGATCCTACATGACAGATTAGGAAAGCAAATGTTAGAATATGTTTTACAAGAGATGATGCCAAGTGAACACAGTAAATAGCCTAAACATCCTCCTCAAAACTTATGTTAAACACGGTTATAGGCTTTGAAATATAAAACTCAAAACTATCGAGAGCCGATTAAAAATATTATCTAGGTTTTAGATGTAGGCTATTTATATAATACAAGAATAAAACTCTCCTTCTTACAGTTATATAACACTGCAAGCATCCCTTCTCTTGCTGTTTTAACCTGTTGATGTGCAAAACGACCAGTTTCACCAGGGATGAACTGCTGAATATTCGGCTGAGCATACCTGATCATTTTTTGCCTGTGTATGATTATTCTGATGTTTTCTTAGACCTCTTAGTTGGAGGTGTAGCGGTGCTCTACAAGCGATCCAAAAGACGCATGCGAGGGAAGCGAGCCAGCGCGCTTGTGAAGCTTCGTCAACGTGGCTTTAGGACTCCGCTGCCGAGTATTCATCTGCCGAATGACCGCTCCCTTGCCAACAAAAAGGACAAACTGCTTCTGCTCACTCAAACAAATGAGGACTTTTCGATCTCTGATGCTCTGCGTTTCAAGGAAACCTGGCTGAATGAAGCCATCCTGGACAGCGTTTTACATCTGCCGGGCTTTCAGCTGTTCAGAGTGGATCGCATCGCGGATTTATCAGGGAAAACAAGAGGCGGTGGAACATGCTTGTACTTCAACAAATGTTGGTGTACAGATGTAACAGCATTGAAGATGTACTGTCCTAATTTAGAGGTGCTTTTCATTAACTGTAAGCCTTTCTACTCGCCGCAGGAGTTTTCCTCATTTATTCTGGTGAGTGTATACACCCCACCACAAGTATGCATGAATGCAGCGCTGCAACAGCTGGCTGAGCACATCACAGACACAGAGCAACAACACCCGGACTCACTTTTTATTATTCTGGAAGATTTTAATAAAGATAACCTCACCTGTGAACTGCCAAAATACAAACAATACATCACATGCCCACCAGAGAAAAAAATTATCGGACCACTGCTACACCACTGTAAAGGATGCATATCTCTCTGTCCCACGTGCAGCTTTAGGACTCTCTCATCACTGTCTGGTTCATCTTCTCGTGACCTACAAGCAGAAACTAAAATCAGCTAAGCCTGTAGTAAGGACTGTAAAGAGATGGACTAATGAAGCAGAGCTGGAACTACAAGCCTTCTTTGACTGCACTGATTGGAGTGTTTTTGAGGCTGCACCCACAGACCTGGATGAGCTCAGAGATATTGTGACATCATATATCCGTTTTTGTGAGGATATGTGCATCCCTACTAGGACATTTTTATCGTTCAATAACAATGAATAATTGTGTTTACAGGAAAACACAGACAGCTTTGTCATGCCAAAGAGGATGCTTACAGAAGAGTGGATAAAATATTGTACAACCAGGCCAGGAACACACTTAATAAGCAAATGAGAGTGGCTAAAAGAAGCTACTCTGAAAAGCTGAAAAAACAGTTTTTAGCCAACGATCCTGCATCTTTGTGGAGAGCCCTAAAAAGCATCACCAAGTACAAGAAACCTCCCCCACACTCTGTAGAGAGTCAACTAATGACTGATGAACTGAATGTGATTTACTGCAGGTTTGAAAAGCCCAGTCTCACACCCCTCCCCCGCTCTGATCTTCACTCACACACACAACAACACCTCCTGGAACCCCCCTCCTCCCCCTCCTGCTACTCAGTCTGCACTTATGATCTGTGAGGAGGATGTGTGTCAGGTATTTCGGAAAAAAAAGACTAGGAAAGCTTCAGGCCCAGATGGTGTTTCACCTGCCTGTCTGAAAGTCTGCACTGACCAACTGACCCCCATCTTCACACAGATCTTCAATAGATCACTGAAGCAGTGTGAAGTTCCCTGCTGCTTCAAACGCTCCACCATCATTCCGGTCCCCCAAAAAAATAAAAAAAATCACTGGACTTAATTATTACAGACCTGTCGCTCTCACGTTTGTGGTCATAAAGTTGTTTGAGGGACTGGTTTTGGCCTATCTGAAGGACATCACTGGACCCCTGTTGGACCCCCTTCAGTCTGCTTACCGAGGAAACAGGTTTGTGGATGATGCTATCAATATGGGACTGCATTATATCCTGCAACACCTCCACAGAGCTGGGACTTATGCAAGGGTCCTATTTGTGATCCTATACCATCGTGCCTGATCTTCTCTTAACCAAACTGACCCAGCTCCTGGTGCCCACCCCGATCTGTCGATGGATCACCAGCTTTCTGACAGATAGGCAGCAGCTAGTGAGACTGGGGAAACTCACATCCATGACCCTCACTATTAGCACTGGTGCACCTCAGGGATGCATTCTCTCTACACTACTCATACACAAATGACTACATAGCAAAAGACCCCACTGTCAAGCTCCTGAAGTTTACAGACGACACCACGGTCATCTGCCTCATCCGCGACGGTGACGAGTCTGCATACAGATGGGAGGTTGATCAGCTGGCTGTCTGGTGTGGTCAAAACAACTTTGAGCTGAACATGCTTAAAACAGTGGAGATGATAGTGGACTTCAGAAGAAATCAATTAATTCAATAACTGTACATACCCCTACCTTGCACATACATTACCACTTGCACATGTACATACACCATTCTGTTATATGTCCTATGTCTATTTATACTCTTACCTTGTTTTATATTCTGTCTCAAAGTAATGTTCTGTGTGCACTTGTTTCTTCTATCACCCCAAAAAAATAATCCTTGTGTACGTGAGAACACTTGGCAATAAAGCTCATTCTGATTCTGATTCTGAATAAACTTACCCAGGTTAGTCACTTAACCTGCTTTCTGGAATGCCCGCCCTGTCCTATCCTTTTCTAGTCCTGTTCCAGTCCTGATCCTCAAGCCCAAAAACAAAAAGTTGACAAAAAGAATTGGCCAAGAAAGAGGACTACGCAGAGATGGGCATCTTCCTCTTCCCATCTCAAATCAAATCAAATCAAATCACTTTATTGTCATACAGCCATATACACAAGTACAATGGTGTGTGAAATTCTTGGGTGCAGTTCCGATCAACATAGCAGTCGTGACAGTGATGAGACATATACCAATTTACAATAACATCAAATTAACACAACACAATTTAAACATCTGTTATACATAATTAAACTCAACTTAAAACATCAAATTAACACAACACAATTTAAACATCTGTTATACATAATTACACTCAACTTAAAACATCAAATTAACACAACACAATTTAAACATCTGTTATACATAATTACACAACTTAAAACATCAAATTAACACAACACAATTTAAACATCTGTTATACACATAATTACACTCAACAATATACAAATAATAACATACACTGTACAGTATACAATATGCTGTTTTTGTTTTTTTGTTTTTTACTATATAGATACTATATAGATACACATTATTCAATAAAAATTAAAATATATATAAAAAAGTATATATATATATATATATATATATATATATATATATATATATATATAAATATATAATGTATAGAATGTACAGTATTGTACTGTATTGACATTCAGGCTGTCGGTTGATAGTCAGTTGTTAAGAGAGACATAATATAATAACAGTAATATAATTTATGACAGTCCGGTGTGAGATAAAAGAGTAATAAAGTGCAGGGCTGATGTATTTTGATCGTGGGAGATCAAGAGTTCAGAAGTCTGATTGCTTGGGGGAAGAAGCTATCATGGAGTCGGCTGGTGCGGGTCCTGATGCTGCGATACCGCCTACCTGATGGTAGCAGTGAGAACAGCCCATGGCTCGGGTGGCTGGAGTCTCTGATGATCCTCCGAGCTTTTTTCACACACCACCTTGTATATATTTCCTGGAGGGAGGGAAGCTCACCTCCGATGATGTGTCTGGCAGTTCGCACCACCCTTTGCAGTGCTTTGCGGTTGTGGGCGGTGCTATTGCCGTACCAGGCGGAGATACAGCCAGTCAGGATGCTCTCTACAGTGCAGGTGTAGAACCGTGTGAGGATGTGGCGGTTCATTCCAAACTTCCTCAGCCGTCTCAGGAAGAAGAGGCGCTGATGAGCCTTCTTCACAACGACTTCAGTGTGGACGGACCATGTGAGTTCCTCAGTGATGTGGACGCCCAGGAACTTGAAGCTGCTGACTCTCTCCACTGGTGCTCCATTGATGGTGATTGGACTGTGTTCTCTGTCTTTTCTTCTGAAGTCCACCACAAGCTCCTTTGTCTTACTGACGTTGAGGGAGAGGTTGTGCTCCTGACACCAGTGTGTCAGAGTGTGCACCTCCTCTCTGTAGGCTGTTTCATCATTGTCAGTGATCAGACCTACCACCGTCGTGTCATCAGCAAACTTAATGATGGCATTGGAGTTATGTGTTGCCACACAGTCATGTGTGTACAGGGAATACAGTAGTGGGCTGAGAACACAGCCCTGCGGGGCTCCAGTGTTGAGGGTCAGTGATGAGGAGATGTTGCTGCCTATTCTAACCGCCTGGCGTCTGCTTGACAGGAAGTCCAGGATCCAGCTGCACAGCGAGCTGTTTAAGCCCAGAGCCCGGAGTTTCTCATCTAGCTTGGAGGGCACTATGGTGTTGAATGCTGAGCTGTAGTCTACAAACAACATTCTCACATAAGTGTTCTTTTTTTCCAGGTGGGAGAGAGCAGTGTGTATTGTAGATGCAATGGCATCATCAGTGGAGCGGTTGTTGCGGTATGCAAACTGCAGCGGGTCAAGATTGAGTGGTAATACAGAGCAGATGTAATCTCTGATTAGTCTCTCAAAACATTTGCTGATGATGGGGGTCAGAGCAACAGGACGCCAGTCATTTAAACAAGTTATTTTCGATTGTTTTGGAACAGGCACAATGGTGGATGTTTTAAAGCATGTGGGGACTACAGACAAAGAGAGGGAAAGGTTGAAAATGTCTGTAAAAACACCAGCCAGCTGGTTCGCGCACGCTCTGATGACGCGGCCCGGAATGCCGTCTGGACCCGCGGCTTTGCGGATATTCACCCGTCGGAAGGATCGGGTTACATCCGCTACAGAGACGGAGAGTGAACTAACCTCTGTAGCTTTGGCCGTGAGAGCTCTCTCCGCGAGGGCGGTGTTATTTCCCTCGAAATGAGCATAAAAAGTATTTAGCTCACCCGGTAGAGAGGCAGCGGTGTTCATGGTGGAGTTTTTATTCCCTTTAAAGTCCGTGATGATGTTAATTCCCTGCCACATGCTTCTAGAGTTGGTGGTGTTAAACTGTCCTTCAATCTTGCTCCTGTACTGGCGTTTTGCTGTTTTGATAGTTTTTCAGAGGGCATAACTGGCTTGTTTATGCTCCTCCGCGTTCCTGGAATTAAAAGCGGAGGTCCGCACATTAAGTGCCGCGCGAACATCGCTATTGATCCACGGCTTCTGATTCGGATAGATTCACACAGTTCTGGTCGGAATCACTTCCTCTACGCACGTTCTGATGAAACACATTACGCTATCAGCGTAAAGCTCGATGTCGTCATCAGAGGCGGACCGGAACATCTCCCAGTCCGTGCGATCAAAACAGTCTTGTAGCGTAGAGTCTGATTGGTCCGACCAGCACTTGATCGTTCTGAGGGTGGGTGCTTCCTGTTTCAATTTCTGCCTGTAAGCGGGCAGAAGCAGAATGGAAGAGTGGTCCGATTTGCCAAATGGTGGGCGGGGGAGGGATTTGTAGCCATCCCGGAAAGGAGAGTAGCAATGGTCCAAAACCCGGTCCCCTCGTGTGTTGAAACTAATGTGCTGGTGATATTTTGGTGCGACTGATTTTAAACTGGCTTTATTAAAGTCCCCGGTCACAATGAACGCAGCCTCAGGGTGCGCGGTTTCCTGCTCACTTATACTCCCATACAGTTCCTTGAGTGCCCGGTCTGTGTCGGCTTGTGGGGGGATGTACACAGCAGTGATAATGACCGCTGTGAATTCCCTCGGTAGCCAGAATGGTCGACACAGAAGCATAAGAAATTCCAGATCAGGAGAACAGAAAGACTTGATGGAATGTACGTTCCTCTGATCACACCAGGATTTGTTGATCATAAAACATACACCACCTCCTCTAGTTTTACCTGAGAGGTCTTTCGCTCTGTCCGCTCGGAGCATGGAGAACCCCGCGGGTTCAATGGCTGAGTCCGGAATCTCCGCAGACATCCAAGTTTCCGTAAGGCAGATAATGCAGCAGTCCCTTGTCTCTCGTTGGAAAGAGATCCGCGCTTTCAGCTCGCAGAGCTTGTTATCCAGAGACTGAACATTTGCCAGTAGAATAGTGGGTAGCAGGGGTCGATTTGCACGGCGTCTTACTCTGATGAAAACGCCGGCTCTGTTTCCCCTTTTCCTCCTGCGTTTCCGCGGCCGTGCTGCCCAGACAAAGGGCTCCGCATGCGTGTTTGTAAACAGCGGGTCGGCATTGAGGAATGTGAAGTCCGGTTTACGGTGTGAGATCGCTGAACCAATGTCCAAAAGTGTTTGTCTGTTGTAGACAATAAGGCAGACAGCATCCAAGACAAAAAACATAAGAATTGTAAACAAAACAAACAAACCATTGCTATGTTGTGTCGGAGCTCGCAACGCAGCAGCCATACTTGGCGCCATCTTGAGTCCATCAACCCTTGAGTCCATCTCCTGCCCTCTGGGGTGAATGGTCCAGCTCGTCCAGCGCCACTCCCTCTGTCAAGTGGAGGCAGATATCAGGGACTTTGCCTGCTACTTTCTCATCGCAGTGGACGAGCTGGACTACAAGCGATGACTCTAACCTCAAGGAGGTCTTCAACACCTGCATCAAGGAGCCCCTCAGTGCCTGGAAGATGGGAAGGCTGGGGATACTTACCTTTTGGGACTTTGTGTTCTTCATTTTCCATCACTGGGAGCCTGAACCCTCACTATAAGGGGAGTACCCCCACATTTACTGTCCCACACTTTCCACCTTCAGTCAGTTGTTTTCCCAGTCCTCCGATGCCCAGCCTCTTTACTCGCTGCTGCTCCCCTTGAGGCGGCCGAGTGCACTGGAACTCACATTCGGAAGAGGAGGAGGAGAGCTCCTGCCTCAATCCTGCCCGCAGATGCTGGCCCTGGCTGACCCCTGCCAGGAGGTGTCATCTGCTGAGCCCATGCCTGACTCCTGCCAAGAGGCATCATCCTTTCCGGCCACCGGACCCTGTCCTTTACCCGGAGCCTCCTCCCCGGCCATCTGGCCCTGTTCCCACCTTAGAGCCTCCCCCTCAGGTTCCCCCCCTTGGCTGGTACTCTCTGCACCCCCCTGGTCTACCTTCTGCCCTCCAGTTCTGCCCTGGTCTGTGTTCAGCTCCGTCATGGTGTCTGTTTTGTTCCAGTCTTTGTGTCCATTTTGTTGGTCCTGCCTTGTGCTAGATGTTCCCCTTTTGGGATGCCAGGTGGTGTCCTTTTGGGGTGTGGGGGGTAGTGTCAGGATCCTGCCAATTCTGTCTGTCATGTTCTTATACTCATGTTGTGTCTTTTGTTGTGTTAGTGCACTTGGCCTTGTTGGTTTTTTCATTGCCATTTGTGCATCTGTCTTAAGTGAAAACCCACCCCCTCATATGTCTTGTTATTAGTTTATCAGTTACACCTGCCTTCCCTCGATATCTTCCTCATTTTCTTCCTTACAAATCTCCTTATGTTCTCTGTCCTGTGCCAGTTCATTGTGGTTCCCTATCTGTCACTCACTCAACGTTGTGTCGATGTAGTGACACTAGGGGTCACTCTTGGGAGCCCGAGACACCTCTGGTCTTTGATAAAAGGCCAATGAAAATTGGCGAGTGGTATTTGCATGCCACTCCCCTGGATATACGGGTATAAAAGGAGCTGGTATGCAACCCCTCATTCAGATTTTCTCTTCGGAACCGAACGGTCATGCTCACTGAGCTGAATTCCCTCGACTGTTCATTCACATCTGCTGGATCTGATGGCACATTTCAACAGCTTCTCCCTCCTCTGCACTGGTGCACTGCAAAGAATGCCCCTGGGCGCTTCGGCAGAAATAAGAGTATATTTCTCTAAAAGAATATATTTCTCTAAAAGAGCGGCACACACATGTCTTTTTAAAGATGCCTTTCATTTGTGTGTTATTCCTGGTTGCGCTCGTTATCTCTCGCCTTCTGACAGTCACGATCACTGTCTTTCGTGTCTGGGCACTGCTCACGCGGAGACAACGTACATGGATGGTCATGTACTCATTGCGAAGACATGTCCATGGCAATGATGCAGTCGCGGCTCACCTTCGTAAGAAAGCAAGCCACCCCAGAGGCTCCCCTTTTACCCACGGGTACGAGGCCAGCACAGCTAGCACTGGGGGCTATTTGGGGATCCCAATGGGACCACCTCCGCCGGGGATCCCCCCACGGACCTCCCATTCCCCAGAACACTCGTCTGCCCCGATCGGGCTTCCAGATGTGTCTGCCGGCTCATCTCACGGCGAGTTCGACCTCTTATTCGGAGCCCGCGAAAGTGATGAGCTCTTGAGAGCAGCATCGGAGAGCGGGCTCGTCCAGTTGGACGCAGAAGCCTCAGCTGGGCTCCTCCCTTCGTGGACGATTGCCCAGTCACAGGCTGACACGGAGATGATGACATGGTTTCCCGGGCAGCCGCGAGCGTCGGCTAGATTGAACCCTCCGCTCTTCCCTGAACCCTCGCAGCTCGATGATTGGTTCCTGGGCTCGCACCGCCACTCAAAGCCACGCCCTGCCCTGTTCCTTTCTTCCCAGAAGTGCACGAAGAGCTGACAAGGTCGTGGGAGGCACTTTTTAGTGTCCGGTCCCGATCTTTTCAGCTTCCCCGCCCTCACTACCCTCGATGGTGGGGCGGCCAAGGGCTATTCGGCAATCCCCCGGTGGATAAAGGCGCTCGCAGTGCACCTATGCCCGCAGAGTGCCGCCACCTGGCTTGGATGCCCAAAGCCCCTGTCCAGGGCCTGTAGGTTTACATTGTCTCTGATGGCCAAGACACCGTCAAGGACTTTGCCCAGCAGTTTTCGATGGTGGAGTAGCAGACGGAGGCTATCCGGCATATCCTGCCCCGGGGCGGCTCAAGATCCCACACCCCGTCTGCTCGTCGCCAAGGGCGTCCCCCTGCAGTGACTGCACCAGATCCGCCGCAGCCCGCCCCTTCGGCCCGGCCCCGGCATGGAGCCCACCGCAGGAAGCAGACGCCACCCGTCTCGCAGCTGCCAAGAACCTGTGAAAGGCTTCAAAGAGCCTTTGAGACGGGCGACCCAGGGACGACGAAACCCGCTGCTCTGGAGCTGGTAAGCAGACCTCTCCATCCCCTGGTCGAAGGCCGGGAGGAGAATCTTTTTGTTACCTTTGCATTTAAATGTGCTGCATGCCCAAGTGGCTGCAGTACTCAAGAGTTCAGCAAGAGCGGTTTCCTTGTTCCTTGGGTCACGTATCCAGTGTGCACGGCCGTCATCACGACCACCGTCCACCACTCTATTTGGCAAGTTTGGCACTCCAGCAGCGGTCACCCACCCCTGAGCGCCCAGTTGTGGCACAAATCCACCCCCAATGTGACAGTCTCCAAGGGTCACGAGGACAGGCCTCTTCCTCCCCCGTCCCAGGCTGTTTTACAGCCCCTACTTCATCGTACTGAAAAATGGCAGTGGGTTGCGGTCAATCTTGGACCTGCGAGTACTGAACCGGGCTTTACACAGACTCAAGAGCATCAAGATTGGTTTGGGGCGGTAGACCTGAAGGACGCGTACATCCACGTCTCAATTATACCTCAACACAGACCCTTCCTACGGTTTGCATTCGAGGGTTAGGCGTATCAGTACAAGGTCCTCCCTTTCGGCCTGTCCTTGTCTCCTCGCATCTTCACTAAAGTTGCAGAGGCAGCCCTTGCCCCGTTAAGGGTAGTGGGCATTCACATTCTCAACTATCTCGGCAATTGGCTAATCCTAGCTCACTCTCGGGACATGTTGTGTGCACACAGGGACTTGGTGCTCTCACACCTCAGCCGACTAGGGCTTCGGGTCAACTGGGAAAAGAGCAAGCTCCTCCCGGTTCAGAGCATCTCTTTCCTCGGTTTGGAGTTGGACTCACGAACGAGCGCGCACAGTCGGTGCTGGCCTGTTTGAAGGCGTTCAAACAGAAAACAGCAGTTCCACTGAAATTCTTTCAGAGGCTCCTGGGGCATATGGCATCCTCAGCGGTGGCCACCCCGCTCGGGTTGATGTATATGAGACCGCTTCAGCACTGGCTTCAGACTCGAGTCCCGAGATGGGCATGGCACCGTGGAACATATCACGTGGTCATCACGCCGGTCTGTCACCGTCTTTTCAGCACTTGGACCGACCTCTCATTTCTACGGGCAGGTGTTCCCCTAGAACTGGTCTCCAGGTGCGTCGTGGTCATGATGGACACCTCCAAAATGGGCTGGGGCGCTGTTTGCAACGGGCACGCAGCCGCCGGCTTGTGGACGGGCCCGCGACTGCATTGGCACATCAACTGCCTCAAGTTGTTGGCAATTCTGCTCGCCCTGCGGAGGTTTCGGCCGTTGATCCATGGCAAGCATGTGTTAGTTCGGACAGACAACACTGCAACGGTAGCATATGTCAACCGCCAATGCGGTCTGCGCTCTCGTTGTATGTCACAACTCGCCCACCGTCTCCTCCTCTGGAGTCAGCAGCACTTCAAGTCGCTGCGAGCCACTCACATCCCGGGCAACCTCAACACTACAGCGGACACGCTGTCACAGCAGGTTACCCTCAGGGGAGAATGGAGACTCCACCCTCAGGTGCTCCAGCTGATCTGGAGTCAATTCGGACAGGCACAGGTGCACCTGTTCGCCTCCCAAGAATCCTCCCCCACTGACCACTCTAGTACGCCCTGACCGAGGCTCCCCTTGGCATAGATGTGCTGGCACACAGCTGGCCCCCTGGCCTGCGCAAATATGTGTTTCCTCCGGTGAGCTTACTTGCACAGACCCTGAGTGAGTGGAGCAGTAGGGGATTTGTTTGTCTTAATCAAAATGAAATATTGTCTGTTAGTGAGGTAGGAAGAAAACCAGGATAGAGCAGTGCCAATAATACCTATATCTGAAAGTCAGGAAAGGAGTGTTTTGTGGCATACAGTGTCAGAAGCAGAGCACAGGTCAAGCAAGATCAGAATACTGAGAAATTCAGAGTCAGCAGAGAGGAAGAGATCATTAATAACCTTTAAGAGAACAGTTTCAGTGCTGTGGAATAGGCGAAAACCAGATTGGAAAGGGTCATAGTGATTATTAGTTGAAAAATGTGATTTTAACTGGGAGGCTACAACATTTTCCAGAAGTTTAGATATAAAAGGCAGGTTAGAAATAGGACGATAGTTGCAGAGGGAAGATGGATCGAAGTTGGGACCTTTAAGGACTGGATAACAGTGGCAATTTTAAGATCAGTAGGAACAATGGCAGATGCAAAAGATGTGTTTATCATATGCGAAATAGGTGTTGAAATGACTAACTCACATTAAGAAGGGAGGCTGGGGCAGGGTCCAACTGACAGGATGATGAGTTGGAATGTAAAATTAGATCACTGACTGATGATGGGCTAGTGGGAGTAAAGGAGGAGAAAGTCCTGAGCTGGCAGGTGAATTAGCTTGTTCACCATAGCAAATAGGGCTCTAGGTCTGCAACTTGCTTTTTGGATGACAGACGAGAAGTACATTGAATGTGCAGTGTTGAGTGCTGCTCTGTACTTCAGCTGATGTTCTGTAAGAGCTATGGAATGAACAGTGAGGCCTGTTTTCCTACAGAGTCGTTCAAGACGATGACCCACTCTCTTCAATGCCTGCAGTTCAGGAGTAAACCAAGGAGATGAGCAAGAAGAGGAAACCAGCTTTGTCTTGATGGGGGCGTGCTCTTCAAGAGCAGCTGAGATAGCTGAATTATAATTTGAGAGGATGTTTGAAGGACAGGACAATTTTGAAGAGTCAGAAAGTAAGGGTGCAAAGACAGAGGTGGTGCATGATGAGGGGTTGACTGCTTTTAGGTTGCGATAAGATACCACAGATTTCTTGTATGACTTACAGCGAGGAAAATTAAATGAAAATTCTATAAGTTTGTGATCCAAGATGCCAATTTGTGTACCAGTTGTAGAAACATTAAGACCTGATGTACAAACTAAGTCAAGTATATGACCATGGGTATGTGTAACACGGACTCAGGATGAGTGGGATCCATTTGCGGTTCATTAAAACACAGTAAATTCAGAGTACAGACAAGCATGGGTCGAATAATCAGGGCAACCAACAATATCAGAGGCAGGGCAGTAAACGTGGTATAACAGGCAGAGGATCAGGGCAGGCAGCAAACAGCAATAGAAATAATCCAGGCAAACACAGTGGTAGGCAGGCAGCAAATATTCGTACAGAGGTAATCCAAGGCAGAGTCAAACACGGGCAGAACAACACAGGAAATAATAATGCTCAGAAATGCAGCAGGGGCAAACAAGACTTCGCAAAGAGTGAACACATACACCGGACTTATATAGTCTGCGTGCTATGGAACAGATGTGCAGTAATCAGTCCAGGTATGTGGGCACTTGGGAAATGTAGTCCAATGTTGATACTCAGACGAGTGAGACCTCCAGTGGCCGATTGAGGAATCTTCAACACTGTTCATGATAGAGAGTCACCGCCTTCCTCCTCCACCCTCGGACCACCAGCAGGTTTCAGCAGTGAGACATGGAATGTGGGAGAAATACGATAATTAGCAGGCAATTGGAGGTGATTTGACACAGGATTAATTTGTCTCAGAATTTTGAAAGGACCCACATACCTGGGACTGAGTTTCTTGCAAGGTAAGCGGAGACGAAGGTCCCGGGTTGAAAGCCACACCCACTGTCCTGGAGTGTAGTTGGGACTGGGACGACGATGGCGGTCAGCTTGCTCTTTTCCCCTGTTTATGGCACACTGTAGATGGACATGTGCTTGGTCCCAAACAGCCTCACTTCGTCGAAACCAGTCGTTCACAGCTGGTACATCGGACGGTTCACCAGACCATGGAAACAGAGGTGGCTGGAACCCCAGAACACACTGAAAGGGCATTCATTTTGTGGAGGGTTTGAGGATCGAGTTCTGTGCATATTCTTCCCAGGGAAGAAAGCGGCTCCAGTCGGCTTGATTCTGTTGACAGTACATGCTAAGGAATTTGGTGAGTTCTTGATTTAGATGTACCATCTGGCCATTAGACTGGGGGTGGTAACCTGAAGTGAGACTTATATTGACATTAAGTAACTGAAAGAAAGCTGAACAAACCCTTGATGTAAACTGAGGTCCCCGGTCAGAGACAATGTCTTCAGGAAGACCATAGTAGCGGAACACATAATGGAAGGGGTGTTCTGCGGTTTTGAAGGCTGATGGGAGCTTAGACAGGGGTATTAGTCGACATGCCTTGGAGAAGCGATCAAGGACAGTTAATATGGTGGTGTTACCTTGAGAGACTGGTAGATCGGTGATAAAAATCAATGGCGATGTGGGACCATGGTCGTTGTGGTATGGGTAGAGGTTGTAGCAGCCCTGCCGGTAGCTGTCTGGGGATTTTTGCTGTGGTGCAGGTGTGACAAGCGTTCACGAATGTAATGGTATCTGCCTGTAATGTTTCCCACCAGAACTGATTTCTTAGCAATCATACTTTGGTAGTATTACCTGGATGGCCAGAGCTTGTGGAGGAGTGCACCCAGTGGATTACATTTTCTCATAGACTTGGTGGCACAAACGTTAGGTTGGGCGGGCATTCTGGAGGAGGCGGGTTTTGTATGTGAGCCTGGGAGATTTCGGAAATGATGTCCCACTGGACCGGAGCTAGAATCAGACAGGATGATATGATGGGTTCTGGAGAGGGATTCTGAGGAGTGGAGTCATATTGACGGGATAGTGAGTCGGCTTTGATGTTCTTTGATCCTGGACGATAAGTGATTGAAAAGTTAAATCAAGTGACATACAGTGCCCATCTGGCTTGTCTGGGGTTTAGTCTTTTGGCTGAGTGCAGGTATTCCAGGTTGCGATGATCTGTTAATACCAGAAATGGATGTCTGACCCCCTCCAGCCAGTATCGCCATTCTTCAAATGCTGCTTTCATGGCTAACAGTTCACGATTGCCCACATCATAATTCTGTTCAGCAGAGGAGAGTTTACGGGAGCAGTAAGCACATGGGAAAAGCTTAGGAGGATTACCTTGGCATTGACAGAGGATAGCACCAATACCGGTGTTTGATGCGTCTACTTCTACCATGAAAGGTACGTTGGTATCAGGATGATGCAGAATTGGAGCAGAGGTGAAGCGATTCTTCAATTCATTGAAGGCTTGAATGGCGTCAGTAGACCAGCGAAGCTTGGTGTTTCCTCCCTTTACCATGACGGTGAGTGAAGCGGCGACAGTGCTGAAGTTTCTGATAAATCTTCTGTAAAAATTAGCAAATCCTAAGAATCATTGTAGTTCTTTTACTGTAGTGGGTTGAGGCCAGCTTAGAATCGCCCGTACCTTGCCCTCGTCCATAGACACCCCTTCTGGACTGATGATAAAACCAAGGAAGGAGATTGAAGTTTGGTGGAATTCACATTTCTCCGCTTTGGCATACAGTTGGTGTTCCATGAGACGCTTCAAAACTGCCCAGACCTGCTTTATGTGTTCCTCCAGGGTGTCTGAATAAATCAAGATATCATCAATATATACAATTAAGCACTGGTTTAACATGTCTCTGAATACGTCGTTTATGAAGGATTGGAACACAGATGGACTATTGGACAGCCTGAATGGCATAACGAGGTATTCGTAGTGCCCGCTGCTGGTGGAAAAGGCAGTTTTCCATTCATCCCTCTCTTGAATGCGAATGAGGTTGTAAGCACAGTGCAGATCGAGCTTGGTGTAAAACTCAGCAGTTCTTAGTTGTTCCAAAGCTGCGGGGACCAGGGGTGATGGATATCTGAATTTGACCGTTATATCATTTAGACCATGATAATCAATACAAGGATGAAGGCCCCCATCCTTCTTTCCCATGAAGAAGAATCCTGCTGCTGCCAATGAAGTGGATGGATGAATTAAACCCTTGGCCAGTTCTTTTTCAAATGTACGATTTCATTGCTTTAGCCTCAGGTTCTGAAAGGGGAAAGATTCTGCCTCTAGGTGGTGAGGTACCAGGTAACGGATCAATGGCGCATCACTAGATCGATGCGATGGTAGTTGCGAGGCTTTGGTTTTACTGAAGGCTTCAATCAGATCAGCATACTCAGAAGGTACATGTGGTGCTATGTTGGACTTGTTCGTCACCATAGTGGTTCTCACAGACATAGGGGTGATTGGCTTTAAACACTTGGATGAGCAGCTGGGGCCCCATCGCGTGATCTGCTTCTCACGCCATGAAATTTGTGGGTTATGGTCCTGCAGCCAGGGTAAACCGAGGATGACTGGGTTGTGAGGAGAGTGGATGATGAAGAGGCATGTTGTTTCAGTGTGTAAAACTCAGTGTGTACCCCAGGGGGCACCCATCTAGCGCTGCCACTGCCAAAGGAGAGTCGCAAGGAATTAGTGGTGTCTGGCTAAATCTTCATCAATAATGCTGTCTTATGCTGTCTGGCTAAATTTTCATCAATAACGTTGCCTGCTGCCCCCGAATCTAACAAGGCCTTAGTGGTGTTGGTATCTGACTGAAATGTTAATTTTGCTGGCACAGTACAAGTAGTAGTTTGGATAAAGGAAATCAACAAACTCACCCTGCGATTGTGTGTTTGAGGGGGTCATGTCGGGCAGTCAGCTCTCAAATGTCCAACATAGACAGAGATGATTCCTGAGGCGGCTCCTCTGTGGAGAGATAGGTTCGACCGACTTGCATGGGTTCAGCGTTATCACTGGGATGATTTGTTTGACTGAGAGGGCTGGTAAATCGATTAGGTCTCCTGGAGCAAATGAGATTGTCAATGCGAAGAGCGAGGTCAATGAATTGGTCCAGGGTTCTGCCTTCATCACGGCAGGCCAGCTCTGATTGCACATCAGTGTTTAATCCTTGACGAAACAGCAGTTTTAATGTGTCTTCCACCCACACAGTTTGCACAGCGAGAGTGTAAAAAGACAGAACAAATTCAGCTGCAGTATTTCTCTCTTAGTCATTGAATAAAATCATTGAAATTGGTGCGGTTTATACCTTGATTGGCCCAGACAGCTGTTGCCCACTCCAATGCCTTTCCCATGAGCAGTGAACATACAAGAGAGATCTTATTATCATCAGTCGGGTATAACGAGGGCTGTTGAACCAGGAACATAGAGAATTGCATAAGAAAGCCCTTACATTTGGTTGGGGTGCCGTCAAATTTTTCTGGAAAGGCTAAAAGTGGATTAGCAGTCACTGTACTGTGAGGCATTATGACTGGTACCTGACTCGCTTGAGGCACTGGGGAAATGGATTCAGGTGCGGGCCGATGGAGACTCTGTACGGATTTCACCAACTCCTCCAATAGTGGTGAGTCAGCCTAGTTGTTGTTGGTGAGATGCCAGTAGGTTTGCTTGGACAGAGAGTTCACTGGACAGATGCATGAGGACCGCTGGATTGGTAGTTGGCAAAGTCTTCTGTAGCTCTCAGGCTGAGTGGGATCAATGTGCGGTTTATTAAAACACAGTAAGTTCAGAGTACAGATAAGCGTGGGTTGAATAACCAGGGCAACCAACAATATCAGAGGCAGGGCAGTAAACATGGTATAACAGGCAGAGGATCGGGGCAGGCAGCAAACAGTAATAGAAATAGTCCAGGCAAACACAGTGGTAGGCAGGCAGCAAAGATTCGTACAGAGGTACTCCAAGGCAGAGTCAAACACGGGCAGAACAACACAGGAAATAATAATGCTCAGAAATGTAGCCAGAGCAAACAAGACTTCACAAAGTGTGAACACACACACCGGGCTTAAATAGTCTGAGTGATATGGAACAGATGTGCTGTAATCAGTCCAGGTATGTGGGCACTTGGGAAATGTAGTCCAATGTTAATACTCAGGCAAGTGAGACCTCCGGTGGCCGATTGAGGAATCTTCACCGGCGTTCATGACGGTATAGTTAAAAAAAATTCACATGCTGTGTTATATTGAAGCATTCAAGAATATTCATGAGTTCAGTTGCATTTGAACAGGCAGTATCAACATGGATATTGAAAATCACCAAGCAGTACAACATGGGGAGGCATAGCACAGGCAAGAGTGAGTATTTCACTAAGTTCAGAGAAAAAGTGAGGCTGATACTTTGGAGGTCGATAAATCAACAGGGTTGGGAGGGTTAATTTTGAAATGTATTCCACTACAAATTACAGAATACATGCTGTTTTTTAACGTATTCCGTTAGATTACTCAAGGTCAGTAACGTATTCTAAATACTTTGGATTACTTCTTTAGCACTGGTAGATTTTTCCAATTGTTTTGACTATAAAAACTCTGCCAGTACAGTAAGACAAAATACACATGTTAAAAATACATTCTCTGAAAAACCTAAATATATTATGCAGTGTTGATTGATCTTGTTTTAAGGATTTTTAGATATTTTTATAGGAAAACGATACAAAAATTATTATCAAGAATATGATTTTGACCCTAATATCAAAGATCTCACTAGAAAAAAAAGAAATTATGATCCAACATGAATTTTCTTGATAAAAAAATATGATCGTGCCTGGTAACATGCATGTAAAATGGCTAGAAATAGCATTTTATCTTAGCATAAAGCTGACAATTTACACAAGGTTTATTTCTATTTCTTCTGCTCCAAACTTACTTCAAACTTACTTCTCTGTCTGCTCGTATGAATGTAACACATCATAAGAAAGTGTTTCACCGCTGTTCAAATGCACTTTGGATCGCATCATTTATATGTATAAAAGTTTTCCATCTGAAAGGACTAAATATTAAATGAAACAAATGACAATAAAATGCAAAGTAAACTCTTCAGTAATAAAAATACTTTTTGAATGTAACTGTATTCTAATTAACAATTATTTAAATTGTAACTGTAGTGGAATATAGTTACTTATATTTTGTATTTTAAATACGTAATCCCGTTACTCCCCAACCCTGTAAATCAATAACTCAATGAGAGGAGTTTCACCAAAAATCTTGAGAGCCAGATATTCAAAAGATGTGACATTTTGAAATTCAGTCAAACCTCTTCAGGGTCCGGTCCGTGAGGGTGTGCCGGGCTCATGATTGGGTGGAGCTGGGTCTAATCTTACAGTTTTTCCTCAATCAATTTGGCACATTTACTGAAACAAACTTACAATTGTCAAAATTCTAAGTACAATCCTCACATCACGTGGTACACTCAGCACACCACTCTATGTGACCTGCAAAAGGTGATTATTCAATCAAAAGAATTAACTCATGTTTCAAATGTAAATAAATCCATCAATGAATAAATCATTGTCATCAAAACAAAAGGTTCCTTTATCATTGCTTAGACCAAGACAGTCAAAATGCAAAGACATCTTCTCAAATGACAGTGTACTCTGAAAGTGTGATAGTTACCCACCATGTAATATTGTCCAATTGCTATCATTGTATATGTAGGCAGCTGAATTGTATTGATGTCAAAAAGTCATGGCACACACTATATTTTCAAAAAACACATTTATTCAAACATTTCTCATCATTGTATATACACACACTTTACAGCCAACCGAATATACGTAAAGAAAGCTTGTACAGAAAAAAAATATTTATACAACAGCAAAATTAAGGAACTACAATATGTGCAAGAAAAAAGAAAATATGCTGCAAGTTCATCAACCTTATGCGTCTTCCAATCTCTCCTCTCTGTCTGGTCACAACATTTCATCTACATCACACCTGATATCCTCCCTTGAAATGCAACAAGGGAAAATTCTTTTGGCATGATGCAGCTACCCCCTACAACAATCTGCTGTGATATCCTTACAACCAGCATCCACTGCACCCAGTAAGGACATCTGATCGTGAGGTTGGTGATCATAGACCTTCCATCTCCATGCAGAAAAGAACTCCTCATTGGGACTTAGGAATGGGGAGTATGGTGGGAGAAACTCCATCAAAAAACGTGGGTGGGCAACAAACCATTCCCTGACTGTATTTGAACGATGGAAACTTACATTGTCCCAAACTATAACATACGTTGGCAAGTCATTTCTTACCAACCCCCTCTCACTCTCAGGAATGAGATCCCTGTAAAGAGTTTCCAGGAAACTGAGGAGACGTTGTGTGTAATAGGGCCCAATGATGGGAATGTGGCTGAGTACACCATTCCCACATATGGCAGCATGCATTGTAATGTTCCCTCCATGCTGGCCTTTCACATCAACAGTGGCTCGATGACCAATAATATTACGGCCACGTCTCCTGACTTTGGTCAAGTTGAATCCTGCTTCATCAACATACACAAAAATGTGTGGCGATTCATCAACCTCCAGCTCCATCGCTCTCTATAAAAGATAGTAAAGCAATTTAGGAAATAATTTACAGTAGATATTGTAAATCATACAGTTACACATATCCCACATTGTGTAACATATTCTGCATATACAGGTTGTACTTGTCAATACTGAAAGAAAAGGAGATTACAGCACTGTAACAAAGCAATTATAAATGACTATAGTCATGTGAACAAATGACCTAATGTTCATATAGTCAGTCAAATAGTTTGACGAAGTTTAATATTCATTCGACAATTGAGAAAAACTGTAATCCACAAGAACTATGCATGGGCGATTGCTTTGGTGTTGCCACCACTCATAGTCCTCATGCCACTCCATAAATATATTTTCTAGATGAGTGCTTTAACATTGTATTGTAGTCTATGCCGTATGTTCAAGGATATTGTGTGTACTCACCTAAAATCAGTAATGAAACATATGGCCACCAGAACAAGTAAACAATTAGCCTGTAATGCCGGGGCGATGCAATGAAAAGTCTGGGAAAGTGTTTTGGTGCCTCTTTGTGTTGGTACAACAAGGCACCGCTCATTAGCAGACTGCAGGCTTCTAGTGGGAACGTAGCTCTGCAGGAATAATTATAGGTATGCTGGAGCAGACCCAGTGACTGTTCTGTATTCCAGCATCAGAGCCTTGAACTTGATATGTGCATCAACTGACAGCCAGTGTGTCATGTGTATTTTGTTGATTCATGTTTTTCATGTCTTTTATTTTGAAAAGTTTAGTTCCTGTTTCATGTCATGTGGTTCCCTTGTCTTGTGATTTCATGTTTCCCTCCAGGTTCATGTGTCTTGCTTTCATTGGTTTATTGTTTGATTATCTTGTTATCAGTTTTACCCCTTGTCCATGTATTTAAGCCCTCATGTTTACCATTGTCCTTTGTTCAGGTATTGCGTTTGGTAGCATAGTCAAGTCTATGTCAAGTCGTTTATGTTTGTTATGGTTTGGATTCACGTTTTGGATACACTTATGTATATAAACTGCACTTAGGTTCATCTTTACTTCATCGTCATCGTCTTCATCATCGTCATTGTCAGCACCAACATTACAGAACATTACAAGTGATGAGAGACAGGGAGTAGTGTAATATGCACTCTCTTTGGTTAGTTGAAGCCCAGATGTGCTGCTGCAATCTGAATCATTTGCAGGGGCCTAATTGCGCATGCAGGGAGGCCTACAATGAGAGCGTTACAGTAATCCAGTGTAGTTATGACAAGTGAATGAACAAGAAGTTGTGTGGCATGTTCAGAGAGGAAGGGTCTTATTTTCCTTATGTTGTAGAGTGTAAATCTACATGATTGTGCAGTCTTTGAGATCTGGTCTGTGAAATTGAGTTGGTTATCGATGGTTACTCCTAGATTTCTGACCATTTTGGAAGGTGTTATTGTAGTTGAACCTAGCTGAACATTGATGTTGTGTTCAACAGCAGGGTTGGCTGGAAAGACGAGGAGCTCAGTCTTTGCTGGTCTAAGTTGCAGGTGGTGTTCCTTCATTCAGGCCGAGATGTCTGCCAAACAGGCTGAGATACGAACAGGCACTGTGGTATCGTAGGGCTGGAAAGACAAGTAGAGTTGTGTGTCATCGGCATAGCAGTGGTAAGAGAAACCATGTACCTGAATGATGGGTCCCAGTGATGTTGTGTGTATATAGAGAAGAGAAGTGGCCCAAGCACTGAGCCCTGAGGTACCCCAGCAAGAAGCTGATGTGACTTGGACACCTCACCTCTCCAGGCTACCTTGAAGGACCTACCTGCGAGATAAGACTTAAACCAGCCAAGCACAGTTCCTGTGATGCCCAGAGTTGAGAGGGTGGACAGTAGGATCCTCCTCACTGCAAAATCAGCATTTGTTGATACCAAGCTGCCAAAACGTCTCATTCTCTACTTCTTTCACATTGTAGTGTCACAATCTGGTAGACATTTGCATCTGACCACCTCCACAACAACACATCAGTGCCTACTTTACCTTAAATCACTTCGGTAGACCTGCCCAGTAGGGCAGAGCAGGTCAGTCAAGAGCAGAGAGCCAGTCAGAACAGTGGGTGTTTACTGTCAAGTCTTAAAGGAGAATCAGCAGCACCAAAACTGAGCGTTTCTGAGAGAGCGTCAGAATGAGGATTGAAAATTATCATGTTTTACGAGTATATTACTGTTTTTTGTATAAAAAAAACTGATATTATAAGTGAACTCAAGGGACATGTTAAAATAATAAAGAAGGCATGTCATGACCCCTTTAATAGTTCAGATTCAAGAGTAGGTGGAGTGTGTAGTATTCACTTGAGTTACTAGATGGCACTATTACTTTCCAAGCAAGAGGTATGCATGTGTAGAGGCTGTGTGTGCGTGCGTGTGTGTGTGTGTGTCCACCGCATGCTTGCTCGAGCTATATTCTCCTTTTAAAATAAATATTACTGGAGTTTTATGATGAACCAGACTTGTCCAGCTCAATAACAACTATCAGGTAGTTCTGTTAATTAACACATTTCACGGCCTACTGAATTAAAACACACACACACACACTGGCATGTTTAAAGCTACACTATGTAACTTTTGGCCCTCTAGTGATTAAAAAATAAAACTGCATGCATCTTGCAGAAGAACATTGTTTTTGTTGTGCTTCGGCTCTGCTCCTCTGCGCGGATGAATGTGGTTCGAGGCACCGGTGTACACACGGATACAGGACATCTTATCAGAGTGAATGGACAAATAAATAATGAAAGAAAGGCAAAGACGGATATCCGAAAACATGTAATCTGAGCAGGCAATTGCCATATCTTATGCTGTTGTTTTGACTTATTGGAAACGTTGTTTTGAAATAAATGACGTTTCAAAAGTTAGGCAACATTTGTTAACATTAGACACAATGATTGCTAGTCTGATAAGGTCAGACGTTGTAAAGTTTTTATAACTGCAGGATATTCTGGCCAATTAGACCAAGATAGTAACTAATTTATAGATCGTCATTGTTACCAACCAGTGGTCAACATCATTTAAAGACTCACATGTCCTTGGCAAGCCTAGAACTAAAGGATTTATTTATATAAATTATTGCCGTTATAAAGAAAAATACACACGTGTGCTAGCAAGTGAAACGTCTTCACTGATTACAGTATAATTATTGTATTTCACTACACATTTATGTGTGATTACACAACTATACAGAAACCATATTAATAAAATATCTTACCTGTTAAGTAAGAAAAATGCCATCTCTAGGTCACTTTTAAATCCTTTCAGAGTTGTCGCCACCTCTGAAAAGTCAAGCCGATATTGATTCGGGTTTTAATACGGACTCTGTCACTTTCCCTTTTTACAGATGGGTTTTTGTTGCACTCTCTTATTAATAACATTTTGTTATTTAAAAAAAAAAATTACATAGTGTAGCTTTAAGTGTATACAAACATGCCTGAGTATCGGGTCTCTTTCTGGTCTGTCGGGTGTTCTTACATGCACTCACACACCCTCTTCAGTGCATTTGATAAGAACGAGAGCCTCCAGCGCTTCATTTACAGGACATTCATTCATTTATTCACAATGCTATTGTTTTTAGGTTACAGGTTTAATGAATCCATTAAAATGTTTATGTTACTGATGGATTGTACAGTATTGTGAAGGCTCTGAAGCAAATTTAAAAATGTTAAATGAGAAATTTATTGGCAGATGTTTGTAATTCATAAATTCTGTGCACTGTTTTTTAATCCTTGTGATGTTTTAGGGTCTCAGAGTCACAAAGGCTGTTTACTTGTGTGTAAAATATATTTAACATTGAAGAATCAGGTTGATACTTCATGACTTTTCCCAATTTTTATGAGGATGGATTATAAACAGAATTAGGATTACATAATTCAAATATTCTCCATGATAAATGTTGTTATATTTGTTTGAGAGACACAGGTGTAGAAACATGTTGAATGTGGGAAAACATGGTAGAAACACAGTAGCAGTAAACTCTTGTATGTTATTTGCTTTAGTCTCATGGCATTTTTCTACAAAATATTCACATTTCAGTGGCCATTATTTTATATAGAATCACATTTCTGAAAAGTTCATGCCTTTGTGATACGATCATAGAAGATTAAAGCTTCAGTAATATCTGTCAAATTGGTTTTAATAAGGTCAGAGGAACAATTTCAATGTCTGTGACTATGAGAATAAACAGACATAATTCATGTACATTTTCATTTATTTACATTATGTAAAATTGATCTCTGAAAGTAAATGAATATCTGTTACCTCTGTCAGATATCTTTTCCATGTGTTCTCTACAGAAATCCTCCAGTTGTTGTTTCAGTTGAGAGACAGATTTTATCACTTCATCAAAAGACAGAAGAGAACTGACAGTGATGTTGGGTAAGACTGGAGATCCAGGAGGTGCAGAGAAAGACTGATACAGAAAAACAACAGAAAACCTTCATCACCTCCACTACAGTTACATTTATACTGTCATGATTAAATTAAAATGATCTTATCAAACACTGACTGTATCTGTTCTGTATTTGCAATGATTGTATGATGTTCTCATGAGGCTTCAGTGTGATGAATAGTAATGATGAGATGTGTTACCTGCAGGAACTGGATGTGATCATGTGTGTGTGAAAGCTGCTCCAGCTCAGCGTCTCTCCTCCTCAGATCAGTAATCTCCTGCTCCAGTAGCTCCAAGAGTCCTTCAGCTCGACTCACTGCAGCTTTTTCCTGATCTCTGATCAGCTGTGTCACCCCAGAGCGTCTTCTCTCAATGAAGCGCATCAATTCAGTAAAGATCCTCTCACTGTCCTCCACTGCTGTCTGTGCAGAACGCTGTTACACACACATTACAATCAGCTCTTACTAACACCTCACACAGCCTGTGACCCAACTGAGTCTGAAACTTCTCTTTTCCTCTTCTCAAAACTCACCTTGTGAGACTCCACAGCTCTTCTCAACTCCTCAATCTTTTTCTCACTCTCCTGGATTCTCTGTTTTTATTTTTTCTGTGTCTCCTCCAAGTGACTCTGTTCATCAAACAAACTGCAGTTAAACCTTAAAACTGAATAATACAAAATCATTATTGTTGTATTGCAATTTTCACAGAACATTTATTATGTACAAATCAAAATGTATTTATTTAATGTTGTTTGTGTCTTCTTTTTATGTAACACTCTAATAGTTACAAACAAAACAACTGCCAATCAGATTTATGTTTAATAAAAGGTTATGTGGAGCAAGATTAAAGTTATGTGGAGCAAGATTAAAGTTATGTGGAGCAGGATTAAAGTTATGTGGAGCAGGATTTTAGCACCTGCTGGTAGATGCTGGAACTACACCCAGTGTTGGAAAAAAACATGTTTTTATGTTGACATCCTTTAAAAATGCTGGCAGAATCTCCAAAAGAGGTCGGGATTACTGCAGAAGGGGTCGTAGTTATTCCGAAAGGTGGAGTCACTTCCACTCATGGTTAGGTAAGGGGCTCACTATATCTTTAATGGCAGTTTGGAGGTCCCGTCCCTTTTTGGTGCACTGCCTGCAGCTATATCCTTCTCATGTTTTTTTACTATATACAGGTGCATCTCAATAAATTAGAATGTCATGGAAAAGTTCATTTATTTCAGTAATTCCACTCAAATTGTGAAACTTGTGTATTAAATAAATTCAATGCACACAGACTGAAGTAGTTTACGTCTTTGGTTCTTTTAATTGTGATGATTTTGGCTCACATTTAACAAAAACCCACCAATTCACTATCTCAACAAATTAGAATATGGTGACGTGCCAATCAGCTAATCAACTCAAAACACCTGCAAAGGTTTCTTGAGCCTTCAAAATGGTCTGTCAGTTTGGTTCACAAGGCTACACAATCATGGGGAAGACTGCTGATCTGACAGTTGTCCAGAAGACAATCATTGACACCCTTCACAAGGAGGGTAAGCCACAAACATTCATTGCCAAAGAAGCTGGCTGTTCACAGAGTGCTGTATCCAAGCATGTTAACAGAAAGTTGAGTGGAAGGAAAAAGTGTGGAAGAAAAAGATGCACAACCAACCGAGAGAACCGCAGCCTTATGATTGTCAAGCAAAATCGATTCAAGAATTTGGGTGAACTTCACAAGGAATGGACTGAGGCTGGGGTCAAGGCATCAAGAGCCACCACACACAGATGTGTCAAGGAATTTGGCTACAGTTGTCGTATTCCTCTTGTTAAGCCACTCCTGAACCACAGACAACGTCAGAGGCGTCTTACCTGGGCTAAGGAGAAGAAGAACTGGACTGTTGCCCAGTGGTCCAAAGACCTCTTTTCAGATGAGAGCAAGTTTTGTATTTCATTTGGAAACCAAGGTCCTAGAGTCTGGAGGAAGGGTGGAGAAGCTCATAGCCCAAGTTGCTTGAAGTCCAGTGTTAAGTTTCCACAGTCTGTGATGATTTGGGGTGCAATGTCATCTGCTGGTGTTGGTCCATTGTGTTTTTTGAAAATCAAAGTCACTTCACCCGTTTACCAAGAAATTTTGTAGCACTTCATGCTTCCTTCTGCTGACCAGCTTTTTAAAGATGCTGATTTCATTTTCCAGCAGGATTTGGCACCTGCCCACACTGCCAAAAGCACCAAAAGTTGGTTAAATGACCATGGTGTTGGTGTGCTTGACTGGCCAGCAAACTCACCAGACCTGAACCCCATAGAGAATCTATGGGGTATTGTCAAGAGGAAAATGAGAAACAAGAGACCAAAAAATGCAGATGAGCTGAAGGCCACTGTCAAAGAAACCTGGGCTTCCATACCACCTCAGCAGTGCCACAAACTGATCACCTCCATGCCACGCCGAATTGAGGCAGTAATTAAAGCAAAAGGAGCCCCTACCAAGTACTAAGTACATATACAGTAAATGAACATACTTTCCAGAAGGCCAACAATTCACTAAAAATGTTTTTTTTATTGGTCTTATGATGTATTCTAATTTGTTGAGATAGTGAATTGGTGGGTTTTTGTTAAATGTGAGCCAAAATCATCACAATTAAAAGAACCAAAGACGTAAACTACTTCAGTCTGTGTGCATTGAATTTATTTAATACACGAGTTTCACAATTTGAGTTGAATTACTGAAATAAATGAACTTTTCCATGACATTCTAATTTATTGAGATGCACCTGTATATATATATATATATATATATATATATATATATATATATATATATATATATATATATATATATATATATGGCTACTTTTGGGCCAGTGACACCATTAAAGTGAATGGCATCTATGCTAATATTATTCTGTTTGTTTCCCTGTCTTAACCTCGGAATACATATTACCATAGACTGCCAGATCCAGCTCCGGTCCTACCTGATGTCCGACTCCCACCGCTATGTGTTGCTGAGTAATGACAACTAACTGCAGCCTGTGCCAGCCAGATATCACCTCAGTCTACTACAATGGACTTCACAGAGGATGAACTGATGCCAACTCCAACTGTAAGACATGTGGTACTTCACTGGCCACTGCCTGAACCTTGGATTTAGGATGGACATCACCGACATTAACTGCCACAAACTTCCAGCTGGACTGCGATGCACCTCACTGACCTCTGCCTGGATCATCTTGGTCAAAGTATGGACTATGCTCTCTTAAAATGGAATACATAGACTATAAATGAATTGTCAACTAAAGCCTTCATCAGCCAAATAACAAAGGACAATGCATCTATGTGTACTTCTGCAATTAATTCAGGATGGACTTCAAAAATGTTGTCATTAATCTTACAGTTCATACTAAATTATTTTGTTTAAACATTGGCCCCTAACATTTACTTAGTTTACTAATTTAACCCATGACTTGTCCCACACATAAATAACTAATATTGGCATTATCTTCATGTTGTTAAGTCAGAGGTGAACTGGCCCCCACAGTGAGTCTGGTTTCCCCAGGTTATTTTTCTCCATTAACCAACCGCTTATGGAGTTTTGTGTTCCTTGCCACAGTCACCTTCAGCTTGCTCACTGGGGGTCTAAAGACAAATAATATATACACCAATCAGTCACAACATTAAAACCACCTGCCTAACATTGTGTAGGCCCCCCTTGTGCTGCCAAAACAGCACCAACCCGCATCTCAGAATAGTGGGTTATGGTGAAATCGCACATAAAGGCGTTCATTTTGTCAATGGGAGTTCTTCTCCGGCACTGTCTCTGTCCTATTATACAGTCTATTCCCTGTCAAGCACCAGCGATATAAACAAAGACAGCACATTCATAAGAAGTTTGTTGTGTAAATGGACTGTATGCAATGGATTGGAAGAATAGAAATATGGATTTACATTATTTTGTGTGTCCTTGTTAAATGGGACACATTCCTTTTATACACATGGAAAATGTGGTTCAGGATATGGATGTAGGGCCGTTAAATCGTAGAGAATGTAATTATTAATAATTTTCATTGTTATGAAAATAATACTCCAATACAAACACTTTTAATTATCTAAACAATAGTCTCCATTTTCTTAAAATAAAGCATCATTTCTTATTTCTCTTTTGATTTTGGGGTGAACCTAACCCTAACCATAACCTGGACATGTTTTCGTGAGATTCATCCATATGCACGTCACATAAAGTCATTTCATATATTTATTTTTCTTGCTGAATCAACACTACTGATATTGATTTTAGTTCATTTATTATTTGTGATTGTGGTTTAAGGTTGGGGGAAAAAAAAACATACCAATTAGTTTAAAAAAAAGATAACCTCCTGTAAAGAGTGGCTTGATAACAGTATCACACAAGCAACAAAGACAAAACTATGAGAAACATTTATATAAAAGTCTATTTTCTTGTCATTTTTACAAATGTATACAGCAAAGGAAGGTTTCCCGAGAGGTTGTGGTGATTACTGTATAATAACACATTTACAATATCAATAAGTGCATTAGAGAACAGTAAACATCTGTGTTGCTTTATTTCATCCTAATATATGTGTAGGAAATGAAAAGACAGACTGAGAAAGAACTGAGAAAAAGAGAACTTCATAATCACATTCATAGTGAAATGCCTACCAGAGAAAATAACTTTATTATTATGTTCATCAAAATAATTTTACTGAGAAAGAGAAGTCACACTAAAAACTACAGAGACACATGTACTGTATGATCTAGTGAGCATCAAACATGTTTTATTGTGAATGTGTTTTCATTGTTTCTTCACACCAGAGCCTTTGACGTTGACTTCATTGAAATGTGTGTTTTTTCCTGCAGTTGCTTTAGCGTCTCTGTGAACATAAAACCGCAGAAATAATAATAAACACACTGAAGCAATTAAACATTTCAGAAAATCGACATTTCTCAGCATTTTCACCCACACAATATGGTTATGCATGTATCAGTTGGTTATTTATAGTGCATTAACTGCAGAAAAACACCTCACTGGGGCGTCCCCTACAGTACTGTGATATTAGTAACCCTCCGATCTCCCATACTTAGGGCTCAACTGTTTCAGTGTTGACACACTGTGTTATGTGTAGGTGACCTGTGTGTCTGTGGTGGTGCGTTGATGGCTGCTCGGTGCACAGCTCGATGTTTCGGGGCTTCCAGATGACACATGGGAGAAGAAACCTGGAATCTGGACAGTTCCCTCTGCCACTCCTCATCGAATGACTGTGCCTCCGCTGACATGACAAAACATAGAGTCAACGGCATAAATCATCATGATGAAAATTGTTTAATTTAACAGAATTGAGAAGACTCAAGGGCCATTCACACAGAATGCACTCTGTCTGTCTGTGCTCTCGTTTAATAGTTTTTCTGTGTATATAACATGTCATAAGATTGTGTGAGGAACGGTGAAAAAGTGTATTCAACAGCATGTCAAAAACATTGCCAAACTGACATGAATTCACCCAATATAGTGAGGATTCAGACCCAGAGCCAGAACTGTTCAATTCCTGATCCATTTCATCAATTTTTATGGATATTTTTACTGCTAAACCTTAAATGTTTTTTTTAATAAACTTGTTCTAGTAACCGCAGTTGAACAGACTCACTTTCATCCATGTTCTGGAAGTCCTGGTTGAGTACTTTCTCTCCAGTCTTTCTGTTCTCCTTCCTTTCTATCACGTGTCCTCTGTCCTGAATGTGATGAGCGATGGACATCTTCTGTAGTCCACTCTCAGAGTCCTGCAGAGACTTCCTCATTTCCTTTATCTAACACACATACATCATACATGGTTAGCAGGATAAATTAACCATTATTAGTTAAATGAAGGAGTTGGGTGAATCTCATGAAACATATACAGGTGCATCTCAATAAATTAGAATGTCGTGGAAAAGTTCATTTATTTCAGTAATTCAACTCAAATTGTGAAACTTGTGTATTAAATAAATTCAATGCACACAGACTGAAGTAGTTTAAGTCTTTGGTTCTTTTAATTGTGATGATTTTGGCTGACATTTAACAAAAACCCACCAATTCACTATCTCAACAAATTAGAATACATCATAAGATCAATAAAAAAATATTTTTAGTGAATTGTTGGCCTTCTGGAAAGTATGTTCATTTACTTTATATGTACTCAATACTTGGTAGGGGCTCCTTTTGCTTTAATTACTGCCTCAGTTCGGCGTGGCATGGAGGTGATCAGTTTGTGGCACTGCTGAGGTGGTATGGAAGCCCAGGTTTCTTTGACAGTGGCCTTCAGCTCATCTGCATTTTTTGGTCTCTTGTTTCTCATTTTCCTCTTGACAATACCCCATAGATTCTCTATGGGGTTCAGGTCTGGTGAGTTTGCTGGCCAGTCAAGCACACCAAAACCATGGTCATTTAACCAACCTTTGGTGCTTTTGGCAGTGTGGGCAGGTGCCAAATCCTGCTGGAAAATGAAATCAGCATCTTTAAAAAGCTGGTCAGCAGAAGGAAGCATGAAGTGCTACAAAATTTCTTGGTAAACGGGTGAAGTGACTTTGATTTTCAAAAAACACAATGGACCAACACCAGCAGATGACATTGCACCCCAAATCATCACAGACTGTGGAAACTTAACACTGGACTTCAAGCAACTTGGGCTATGAGCTTCTCCACCCTTCCTCCAGACTCTAGGACCTTGGTTTCCAAATGAAATACAAAACTTGCTCTCATCTGAAAAGAGGACTTTGGACCACTGGGCAACAGTCCAGTTCTTCTTCTCCTTAGCCCAGGTAAGACGCCTCTGATGTTGTCTGTGGTTCAGGAGTGGCTTAACAAGAGGAATACGACAACTGTAGCCAAATTCCTTGACACATCTGTGTGTGGTGGCTCTTGATGCCTTGACCCCAGCCTCAGTCCATTCCTTGTGAAGTTCACCCAAATTCTTGAATCGATTTTGCTTGACAATCCTCATAAGGCTGCGGTTCATTTGGTTGGTTGTGCATCTTTTTCTTCCACACTTTTTCCTTCCACTCAACTTTCTGTTAACATGCTTGGATACAGCACTCTGTGAACAGCCAGCTTCTTTGGCAATGAATGTTTGTGGCTTACCCTCCTTGTGAAGGGTGTCAATGATTGTCTTCTGGACAACTGTCAGATCAGCAGTCTTCCCCATGATTGTGTAGCCTTGTGAACCAAACTGACAGACCATTTTGAAGGCTCAAGAAACCTTTGCAGGTGTTTTGAGTTGATTAGCTGATTGGCACGTCACCATATTCTAATTTGTTGAGATAGTGAATTGGTGGGTTTTTGTTAAATGTGAGCCAAAATCATCACAATTAAAAGAACCAAAGACTTAAACTACTTCAGTCTGTGTGCATTGAATTTATTTAATACACAAGTTTCACAATTTGAGTTGAATTACTGAAATAAATGAACTTTTCCATGACATTCTAATTTATTGAGATGCACCTGTATACATATATATATATATATATATGTATATATACACTGATGAGCCAAAAAATAATGATCACTCCCAGGTGAAGCGAATAACACTGATCATCTCCTAACAAGGCCATATGTCAAGGTCTGTGTAGATTAGATGGTAAGTGAATAGTCAGTTCTCGTAGTCAACATGTTGAATGCAGGAGAAATGAGCAGGAGTGAATACCTACGACTTTGAAAAGGGCCAAATTGTTATTGCCAGACGACTGGATCAGAGCATCTCTGAAATGGCAAGGCTTGTGGGGTGCTCCCGGTCAGCAGTGGGGAGTACCTACCGACAGTGGTCCGAGGAGATACAAACCACAAACAATGCATCACACACTGCTACGTATGGGGCTGCATAGCTGCAGGCCTGTCAGAGTGCCCATGATGACCCCTGTCCACCGTCGAAAGTGCCTACAATGGGCACACAAACCTCAGAATTGGACCTTGGAGCAGCGGAAGAAGGTCGCCTGGTCTGATGAGTTCCGTTTCTTTTACATCACGTGGACGGCCGTGTACGAGTGTGCCATTTACCTGGGGAAGTGATGGTACAAGGACGCACTGGTGGAGGGAGTGTGATGCTCTGGGCAATGTTCTGCTGGGAAACCCTGGGTCCGGCCATTCATGTGAACATCAATTTGACACGTGCCACCTACCTAAACATCGTTGCAGACCAGGTACACCCCTCCATGGCAGTGGTTTTCCCTGATGGCAGTGGCCTCTTTCAGCAGGATAATGCGCCCTGCCACACTGCACACATTGTTTGGGAATGGTTTGAGGAACATGATGAAGAGTTCAAGGTGTTTCCCTGGCCTCAATCTGATTGAGCACCTGTGGGAAGTGTTAGACCAACAAGTCCGATCCATGGCGGCTCCACCTCGCAACATACAGGACTTGAAGGATCTGCTGCTAATGTCTTGGTGCCAGATACCACAGAACAACTTCAGGGTTCTTGTAGATTCCATGCGTCGGCAGGTTGGTGCTGTTTAGGCGGCACGCAGAGGTCCAACAGCATATTAGACAGGTGGTCATAATGTTTTTGCACATCAATGTATATACAGTTGAAGTCAGAAGTTTAAATACACCTTAGCCAAATACATTTAAAGCTACACTATGTACTTGTGGTCCTCAAGCGGTTAAAACATAAAACTGCATGCATCTTGCGGGAGAACATTGTTTTTGTTGTGCTTCGGCTCTGCTCCTCTGTGCGGATGAATGTGATTTGAGGCACCGGTGTACACATGGATACAGGACATCTTATCAGAGCGAATGGACAAATAAATAATGAAAGAAAGGAGAAGATGGATATCCGAAAACATGTCATCTGAGCAGGTAAGTGCCATATCTTATGCTGTTATTTTGACTTATTGGAAACATTGATGTTTTGAAATAAATGACGCTACAAAAGTTAGGCAATGTTCGATAACATTAGACATAACGATTGCTAGTCTGATAAGGTCAAATTCTGTAATGTTATTTTTATAACTGCAGGATATTCTGGCCAAATAGACCATGGTAAAATACACATGTGTGCTAGCAAGTGAAAAGTTCTTCACCGATTACAGTATAATTATTGTATTTCACTACACATTTATGTGTGATTACACGACTATACAGAAACCATATTAATAAAATATTTTACCTGTTGAGTAAGAAAAAAGCCATCTCTAGTCACTTTTAAATCCTTTCAGAGTTGTAGCCACCTCTGAAAAGTCAAGCCAGTGTTGATTCGGGTTTTATTTATTAAGTGACTCTGTCACTTTCCCTTTTTGCTTGTAGACTCTGCTCTGTTCGGGGTTTCTTTGTTTTGACAACCGGTGATTCCCCGGAGGTTTGCGTTTTTAATGATCCATGGTCAATTTTTATCGTTCGTTGTGACAACAAACTTTCAGCTTCAGTTACTCCCACACCATACACGCGCTACAGTAGCCGGAATTTATTTTCTCTGTGTACGGATATGGGCTAACCCATTCTCTGTTGACCTCTCTCATCAAAGAGGTGTTTCCAACCACAGAACTGCCACTCAATGGATGTTTTTTGTTTTTGGCACCATTCTGAGTAAATTCTAGAGACTGTTGTGTGTGAAAATCCCAGGAGATCAGCAGTTACAGAAATACTCAAACCAGCCCATCTGGCACCAACAATCATGCCATGCTCCAAATCACTGAGATCACATTTTTTCCCCATTCTGATGGTTGATGTGAACATTAACTGAAGCTCCTGACCCATATCTGCATGATTTTATGCACTGCACTGCTGCCACACGATTGGCTGATTAGATAATCTCATGGATGACTGTTGGTGCCAGATGGGCTGGTTTGAGTATTTCTGTAACTGCTGATCTCCTGGGATTTTCACAGTGAGCAGCAGTTCTGTGGATGGAAACACCTTGTTGATGAGAGAGGTCAACAGAGAATGGCCAGACTGGTATGAACTGACAAAGTCTATGGTAACTCAGATAACCGCTCTGTAAAATTGTGGTGAGAAGAATATCATCTCTGAATGATATTCACATTAAGAATATGAAGCCTTTTTTGCTTTTGACATTATTTACATGACAATTAAACACATTTTCAGCCCAAATTCTCATTTTTGTAATGCAAAAATATTTATTTAAATTGTACAGTATTTATACATCATGATAGCATTTGTTTAACTGTCTTTTATTTCTGCTTTAATTACACAAAACTCTTTATATTATTTTTCTTTACTGTAATATAGTTAAAGTGACAATCTAATGACAACCACCAATGAGAATTACAAAAAATCTCAAAAGTAAAACATCCGGACACATTGCAATAATGAAAATAAGATTTTTTTTAAAATTTTTTTTGCATTACTGTAATGAGAGTTTGGGGTGAAATGTGTAGAACTGTCATGAAAATAAGGACACAATGCAAAAAAATGGTCTGAACGTTTTTCTTCATTCCAAAATATACTATTTTCTTTCTTTTGGACATGTTTTCATTCACTCAGTATTACTTACTCCTCCAGGTGCACTGCGGGTTTGTGAAGATGCCTGGAAAACTTTTGCCGGCTCATCTCCGACTTTCGAGTACGTCATGACAGAAGAAGAGGAAAACGAGTGGCTGTTGGAGTCTGACGCCATATTCTCCTAAATCAAACATTATAGAGTAAACTTTTAACATAATGAAGAATGATTTTCTCTCTATCAGTGTTGAACAGCAGAGGAACTGTGTGTGTTTATGCACTATCTACACTCAAAATAAAAGATTTACGCATTTCGATTTCATAATGTAATCCTTAACAAAATTAAATGAAAAATATGTATTAATAAAATTTTGCTGAAGATTACTCTTTTCAATTGGATGGAATTGTGGTATGAAATTAAAATGCATAAATGTTTAAAATAGGCTAAAATATTTTGTAGAGTGAACCTGGTTATATTCCAACAATGACTGAAAGGTCACACAGGACAATCATTAAAGGAATATTCCAGGTTCAATACAAGTTAAACTCCATTGACAGCTTTTCTGGCATAATGTTGATTACCACAAATGTAATTTCGACTCGTCCCTCCTTTTCTTAAAAAAAGCACAAATCTGTGTTTCAGTGAGACACTTGCAATGGAAGTGAACCAGGGTCAATTTTTGGAGGGTTTAAAGGCAAAAATGTGAAGCTTATAATTTTATAAAAGCACTTCCATTAATTCTTCTATTAAAATTGTGTATTATTTTAGCTGTAAAGTTTTTAAATTGTCATTTTAGAGTTCACAGCATTATATCATCATGGCAACGAAGTTTTAAAATTGGGCATAACTTTACACAGAAAAAGTTAGTATGTAAGGGATAATGTACAGTCAGTTGTTATCACACAATAAATCCTGACAGGGTGAGCAGGACCCCGATGTGTAGCAGAGGACTCTTGTATCACCCTGAAGGGGTTTATTTTAAGTGTCTCACTGTGACAGATTTTTGCTTTTTTTAGTCGAAAATAATTTTCTGTGGTAATCAACATTATGACACAAATGCTGTCGATTGAGATGAACTTGTATTGAACCCCCGAATATTACTTTAATAAAAAAGTTTTGCCCGTTACCCTGAGTTTCTTTTTTGCACGCCTTTATCGCATTCTGTCAGTTTATTCAAAATGCATGTTTGTTTACATACTGACATAATGAGATGCATTGTTGCTTTATTGATTTGCATGTAAACTTGGCTATTTAAAACAGGTTTTTAAATCAGACTTACAACATTCCTGTTCATCTCTTTCATTCTGTTCCTCATGTTGTCCATCATAGAGAAAGGATTGCTGAAGAAATCCAGTTCCTGTAGATATTTATCACATACACAGAAAATAAACCATTATATACAGGTAGACATGAGGTATCATCTGGAATCAACTCAGATTCAAATATATCCATTCAAAGGAAATTAAGAACTGGACAAGTAAATCAGCCCACAAATCTTTCAAATGATAAAACAGATAGTTGCAGTTATGCTCACTGGTCAATACATTATTCCTGTTGTGTTAAAACACACTATATATTAACAGCTATACCATGAAACACCTGTTTACCAGTATATCACTGCATAGCACCCACAAAGACCAACTATTAACCATGGTTAATTTATTGCAAGGGAACGCAAAACTTTTTCAGAAAAAACTAAAACTGTGTAAATAGAAGTCACGTGAGAAAACTGTCCCCTTATTGGTCCGAATGTTTGTGCGCTGTTCCGGAATTTAGCTTATACATCGATATACCGGTTAAAATTATATACCTGTGAAAATTTGTCAACCTGTAAAAATTTCAGAATATTGTTTATTTCACGGTTTATTCTAAACGTTGCAGCATGGTACAGAATGAATGAGAACAGAATGAGGTTCAGAAACAAATGCTCCCAACGAGCTAGTTCTGAAAATGTCCTCAGGCCGATCTATTTTTGTTCCTGCATTTATTTTTAGATACAACTAAAAGGCTTTTATTAAAATGTGTTTAAACAGTCAGAAAGACTGACATAAGTCTAAAACCTAATTTGCCCAATTACCCGGTTTATGTTCTCAGTGAATATTCTTTTCACTCTGGAATAGGTAAGTAAAATGGGGTTCGAAATCTGTTTCACACTGACTTTAAGGTCACTCTAATGTCCTGTTCTCAACATATGAATTCATAGTGCCTCATATAGTAAACATCACAGCATCACTGTTAGGATGCATGTTTTTTTTACTGTTCATGCTATTGAAGCACTAGAAGATCTAGTCTCTGACATGTAAATTAAGGTTTTACTCCATTAGCCATATTTAAACCTTGATATTCGTAGTGAACCCATAGTAATAATACAGAAAAACGAAAACTATGGTAATAAAAATAAAAATGTTGTGGTTATTAAACTTTTACTAAACAAATACCATAGTTTAACTTTTTTTGTAGTAACCATGACTGTTGTAGGCTAAACATGTTTTATTTAATTTTTTGGGGGTGGAAGCTATAGTTTTACTATAGTAATATTGTAGTAACTATGAATAGTAAGTTAAGTAACCATGTTTTTTGGTGAAAAACATTGTTTTAATACAGTATACTGTATCCATATAGTAACCATGTTTTTTTTTTCTCCCCTCTTTCTCCCCAGTTTGGAATACCCAATTCCCATTGCACTCTAGGTCCTCGTGGTGGAGTAGTGACTTGCCTCAATCTGGGTGGCGGAGGACGAATCTCAGTTGCCTCCGCGTCTGAGACCATCAATCTGCACATCTTATCACTTGGCTTGTTGAGCGCATTACCGCGGAGACATTACCGTGGCTTCACGCCATCCACGCACAACTCACCACGTGCCCCACCGAGAGCGAACCACATTATAGCGACCGTGAGGAGGTTACCCCATGTGACTCTACCCTCCCTAGCAACCGGGCCAATTTGGTTGCTTAGGAGACCTGGCTGGAGTCACTCAGCACGCCCTGGGATTCAAACTCGCGAACTCCAGGGGTGATAGTCAGCATCAATACTCGCTGAGTTACCCAGGCCCTTGTACTCATGGTTTTACTATAGATTAACCATGGTGGTTACATTCTTGTGGTTACAACCATAATTACCACAAAATTATGATTTTTATTACCATAGTTTTCGTTTTCCTGAATTATTACTATGGTTTTACTACAAATATCAACGTTAAAATATGGTTACTATAGTAAAACCATGGTAAATGTATTGTGAGGGAACACAAAACTATTTCAGAACAAAATCCAGCTCTGTAGAAAGCGAACCAAACCAAGAAGTAAATGCAACACTGTAAAAATTTTAGCTACGAATCAAAATAGCTACGGGACTGAAAGTTGAGTTGAAGTTACAACAGGGCCGTTTTTAAGCGGTATAAGTGGCCGCTTAGGGCCCCCGAGCCACCTGGGGGCCCCAAAAATGAAGGTTGTTTTTTATTTTTATTTACAGTATACTTTTTTACAGAAAAAGTATGTGGACCCTTTGGAATTACCTGCATTTATGTATAAATGTGTTTTAAATTCTGGTTTGATCTTCATCTAAGTTACAATAATGAACAAACACAATCTGTTTGAACTAATAACACAAATTATTAATTAATTAAATGAAACGAGTTTGGAGGTGTGGGTTAGAACTACTTTGACTTGTAAAAAGCACTCAAACATTTTGAGTTTGCTAATCACAAGAAACATCTGATGACGTGGACCATGCCTCGAAAAAAAAAGAGATCTCAGAAGAATTGTTGCTTTGCATAAAGCTGAAAAGTGTTACAAAGTTATCTGGAAGAGCTTAGATATTTATCTGTCCACAGTTAGACAAACTGTCTATAAATGGAGATGATTTAGTACTGTGGGTACTCTCACTAGAAGTGGCCGTCCAGCCAAGATGACTCAAAGGACACACCGCAGAATGATCAATGACATATAAAAAAACCCTAGAGTGACAGCTAAAGACTTGAAGGAATCATTGGAACTGGTTAACATCTCTGTTCATGAGTCTACTATACAGAAAACATTAAACAGGCATAGTGTTCACGGAAGGACACCACGAAGGAAGCAGCTGCTTTCCAACAAAGCATTGCTGCACACCTGAATTTTTCCAAAGACCACCTTGACACTCCACAACGCTACTGGAAAAATGTGTTGCGGACTGAAGAAACTAAGATTGAATTTTTTGGGAAGAACATGCAGCACTATGTATGGTGTAAAAAAAAAAAAAACATCATTCCAACAGTGAAGTATGGTAGAGGGAGCATCATGATTTGGGGCTCGCCAACACTGAGGGAAAAATTAATTCCCAAGCTTATCAAGATATCCTACAGGATAATGTCAGTGTGTCTGTGTGCCAGCTGAAGTTCAGTAGAAGTTGGGTGATGCAGCAGGACTATGACCCTAAATATTGAAGAAAATCCACTACAGAATGGCTTAAAAAAAAGTAAATCCACCTTTTGGAGTGTCCCAGTCAGAGCACAGATCTTAACCCAATAGAGATGCTGTGGAATGACCTCAAGAGAGCCATTCACACCAGACGTCCTAAGAATATGGCTGAGCTGAAGCAGTTCTGTAAGGAAGAATGGTCTAAAATTCTGAATGTTGTGCGGGTCTAATCCGCAGCTACTGGAAACACTCGGTTGCGGTTATTGCTGCCAAAGAAGGTTCGACTAGTATTTAATCCAAGGGTTCACTTACTTTTTTCCACAGCACTGTGAATATTTAATGGGATGTGTTCGATAAAAACAATAATAAGATTATAACTGTTTGTGTGTTGTTAGTTTAAGCACATTGTGTTGGTCTATACTTGTGACTTTGATGAAGATGATCACATTTTATGAACAAATAAAGGTGCTGTAAGCGATTTTTTCATGGAAAAGTATGCAAAAAATGTTCCAACTCCCTTAAAGATATTAATGAAATAAGTGTCCTGAGATATCTCACCAGTCTCTTTGACAGCTGTAGACTTTGTAAACAGCAAACAAAAATGTGTCCGCAAACCATGGACATTGACGCTTTTCACCTACCAATCATTTTGCTCGTTCTCATAGTGTTGTATTTGAAGCGGATCACTGAGGCTTTGATTCATAATGTTTGTCAGTTGAGAGCTATTGTGCCACTGTTGAATTTGACAGCCACAGGAACAAACAATGCTGCTCTTTTTCTCGGTTTTGGTCTAAAAATTATCTTTGGAGGGCAGGTTTTAGAATGAGGGGGCATGGCTAATTCAACAGCTCAGTCACGTGAAAGCTTCAGAATGCTAACATCGCTTACAGCACCTTTAATGCAGAAAACCAGCTAATTCCAAAGGGTTCACATACTTTTTCTTGCCACTATAAATTTTTGTATATGTTATTTTTTGTAATTTATTGTTCATTTATTGTTCATTTTCTTGCGGTTTCATTCATATTTATATTTATTTGACATATCCTACCTCTTCTGCACAATACATTAAATCACCTTGCCACATAACTGTATATCTGTATATAACATATTTGAACAACATTATTGCCCTACTGCAGTTTCCTCTATATATTTATCTATTGTGTCTTATTTTTTATTCGTATTTCACTGTTTGCATATATATATGGTTATATGTATATTTCAAATGTTGTATGTATCTGTTGTATATGTAATTTTTTTTTTTTGTATTCTCTTTACACTGGAAGCTTCTGTCACTGTTTTTCTTATTTTTCTGATTTTACATTATTTATCTCTGGGTGTAAAAAAGGTGGCTCCCAATCATGTCAACCGTATCTGAGAAAATTTTTGATAAGACAAAGCAATCAAAAGTTATACCATTACAAAAATAATTTATCATAGTGTTGAACGATGTCTCAAAGTGTCCAAAAGCCTCTCCAAACAAATAAAACATAATAACAAAATAATATCTAATTACGCATGCAAACACAACAATGACTAAAGGTTTGCATAGCATGCGGACATGATTTTAGTAATGAGATTTCACAGAATGAGTTTCATTCTGTGTCATTTGAGTCATCATTGAGTCTGTGTCATGTACTTGGTGCCATCTCCTGGTGGTCATATGTAACATTGTGCTTCATGTGGATTATCTAATGATCTATGCATCTGATTACCTTGTGTGTGGACTCGTTTTAAAGAGTATCGCCTCCTCATACTAATTGTATGTGATATTTTTATGTTCCATTTATTTTTCGAGAAGTACGTGACAAAAGCAAAACCAACATAATTGTCAAAGACATACAGGGCTCGACATTAAGCATTGTCATGTGCTTGTCCTCCGGACAAGTAAATTGGTCATTCACTTGTCCAAGCAAAAAAGTTACTTGTCCGGAAATAAAAAAGGACATTTATGTTACATGTTCAAGTAATATGTCAAAGTTTATGTTGTACATTTTTCTAAAATTATGACCGATACCCAACCTAGTAGTACTATGGTACTATGGTTGCATAGGTACTATGCAATCAACTCAATTCTCTGCGACAGAAATTTAAAATGCTCTGGGTAGGAGAGGAGGCTATTGTCATATGGTAATTATTTGATGTCACGTACAATTGTATATTGGTCTCCCCCAAACTGCATTATCCCGATTACAGCTGGTTCAAAATGCGGCAGCAAGGCATCCGCTTATTTCTCTGTTGTTTACGTGCACTTTAGACATCACTCTCTGTGTCTACATGAATACCTCACCAAGACTGGCATTTTGGCGGAATTTTTAAATGTATTTGTCCGTTCAGGTGCGCATTTTTTTTCTATCACGGGCCCGCCCATCCAAGCTTAAAGGGTTGAACACAATACAGAATTTGAGATGTGCTAAAAATGACACTGTGGTGGGAATTTTCATGATAAAAATGACATTGTTAGAAGACAGATTCAAGTTCCTGGGTGTCCACATCACTGAGGAATTCACATGGTCCGTCCATACTGAGGCCGTTGTGAAGAAGGCTCACCAGTGCCTCTTCTTCCTGAGACAGCTGAGGAAGTTTGGAATGAACCACCACATCCTCACACGGTTCTACACCAGCACTGTAGAGAGCATCCTGACTGGCTGCATCACTGCCTGGTACGGCAATAGCACCGCCCACAACCACAAAGCACTGCAAAGTGTGGTGCAAACTGCTAGACACATCATCGGAGGTGAGCTTCCCTCCCTCCAGGACATATATACCAGGCGGTGTGTGAAAAAAGCTCAGAGGATCATCAGAGACTCCAGCCACCCGAGCCATGGGCTGTTCTCACTGCTACCATCAGGCGGGCAGTATCGCAGCATCAGGACCCGCACCAGCCGACTCCATGACAGCTTCTTCCCCCAAGCAATCAGACTTTTGAACTCTTGATCGATCACGATACATATATCAGCACTGCACTTTATTAGCCTCAGACTGGACACACATTTTATACTTCTCTTAATAACAAACTGGCAGCTGACTATCAACCAACAGCTGAATGTCAACACAACACTTCATATTTATTTCCACTGATTTCTACTGTATACAGTCTTCTTATTTTGTGTATACTGTATATTTTATATTATTCTTATTGTATTCAGTCTTCTTATTTTGTGTATACTGTATATTGTATATTATTTCTATTGTATACAGTCTTCTTATTTTGTGTATACTGTGTATTGTATATTATTTTTATTGTATACAGTCTTATTTTGTGTATACTGTATATTATATATTATTTTTATTGTATACAGTCTTCTTATTTTGTGTATACTGTATATTATATATTATTTTTATTTTATACAGTCTTCTTATTTTGTGTGTACTGTATATTGTTCATTATTAGGTGTATATTGTGTTGTGTAACAGATGTGTAAACTGTGTTATGTGTAAATCAGATGTTTATTGTAATTGTCATACTGCTATGTTGCTTGGAACCGCACCTAAGACTTTCATCCACTGTTGCACTTGTGTATATGGTTGAGTGACAAATTAAATCAACTAGTGAGAGTGTGAAACATGTTTCAACGAGACTATCCACAGTGATAAAAGACCCTGAAGTTGCAGAAACACAGTAAATTAATATACCGTATGTGTTATACGTTCAACACATGGTGCAGAGAGCTCTGAAAAATTGGTATCTGTCACCTCTGGTTATCACGTCTAATAAGCGGCTTGTGTTTCTCTGCAGCACTGAGTCAGGAACTGATGTGAACCATCAACACTCCTCAAAGACAGCTCATAATGGCACTGGAGAGAAGAGCACCCTTATCTGCTCGCCGCAGGAGGGTAGTTTTAACGGAACCCTATTTTAGTTGGACTGTGTTTGGAAGACACAGTCGTGAGGTCATGACCCATTTATGCTCATGCCATCAGAGCGGCAGCTCTCATCTTGCAGGTGTCTTTATGGACAGAGAGATGTTTCAACAGTCCCGCTGGGGAAAACACAATTGATTTAGCAGATGATTTGCGTGGGAGAGCTCTCGGAAGAGCAGTCGCTTCTGAGAATAATCAGAACTCTGGCGAGACTTCGGACATGATCTTAACATAGAAAAACATTTCTCAGGTTACTAAACAGACACTGGCTGTTATTAAACCACACATATGACATAAGCTGGTATGCAATGTTACCAAAAGTATAGAAATATTAAGTATGAAGCCATGTGAAGTAATCAGCCAAAAAGGAAATTAGGTATAACGGTATATACAACAGCACAAACTAGTTGAGATACTGTTTATACCGAAGTATATATATATTAGCGCACATATCATTAGCCAGGGCTGGTCTTATTTACATGGAGAAAAATAGAGTTATGTAAAATACAGAGTGGCTGATAAACTTATTGTTTGTTACACACAACACAAAGTAGAGTTTAGTTGTTTATGGTTGCCGAGCAACATTCCAAATTGCAGCATTAATATAGAATTTAGTTGATGTGAAGTCACAGGTGTATATACAGCCATAGATATACACTGATGAGTCAAAACATTATGACAACCTGCCTAATATGCTGTTGGCCCTCTGCATGCCGCCAACCCACTAAGGCATGGACTCTACAAGACCCCTGAAGGTGTCCTGTGGTATCTGGCACAAAGACATTAGCAGCAGAAACTTCAAGTCCTGTTTCGGACTTGGTCCAGTACATCCCACAGATGCCCAATCAGATTGACATCTGGGGAATTTGGAGGCCAGGGCAACACCTTGAACTTCATCATGTTCCTCAAACCATTCCTGAACAATGTGTACAGTGTGGCAGGGTGCATTATCAGGGAATACCATTGCCATGAATGGGTATACCTGGTCTGCAACAATTTTTAGGTTGGTGGTACATGTCAAATTGATGTCCACATGAATGGCCGGACCCAGGGTTTCCCCGCAGAACATTGCATTACACTCCCTCCACCAGCTTGTTGTCTTCCCAGAGTGCATCCCGGTGCCATCACTTCCCCAAGTAAATGGTGCACATGTACATGGCCGTCCACGTGATTTCAAAGAAAACGGGACTTAACGGACCAACAACCTTCTTCCACTGCTCCAAGGTCCAGTTCCAACACTCGCGTGCCCATTGTAGGCGCTTTTGACGGCGGACAGGGTTCATTATGGGCACTCTGAGTGGTTTGCGGCTACGCAGTCCTATACGCAGCAGGGAGCGATGCACTGTGTGTTGTGAAACATTCCTCCCGTAAACATCATTAAAATTGTCTGTGACTTGTGCCACAGTAGACCTTCTGTCAGTTCGGACCAGATGGGATAGACTTCGTTGCCCTTGCACATTGATGAGCATTGAGCGCTCAACACCCTGTCGCCGGTTTGTAGTTTGTCCCTCCTCGGATCACTGTTGGTAGGTACTCACCACTGCTGACCGGGAGCACCCCACAAGCCTTGCTGTTTCAGAGATTCTCTGATCCGGTCATCTGGCAATAACAATTTAGCCCTTGTCAAAGTCGCTCGGGTCTTTCCTCCTGCCCATTTCTCCTGCATTCAACACATTGACTACGAGAACTGATCGTTTGCTTAACATCTAATCTAACCAGACCTTTACATGTGGCCTTGTTAGGAGATGATCTACGTTATTCGCTTCACCTGGGAGTGGTCATAATGTTTGGCTCATCAGTGTACATACATAGATACCTAATTCGGCTGGTTTGGATACGTCAACCGCGGCGCCGTCTTGGAATGGTTAACAAGGAGAGTGGTTTGAATGAAAGTGAATGGAGAAGAAGCCTCAGACTGCTGCATAAACTGCTTTTGAGTGGAAACCGTTTATCATTAAGGAATTGACTGACTGGATGCTAATTTACAGTATGCTTGTTGTGATATATTCATTTGTAGAGTACTTTATTTGCAGTTTATGAAGTCAGGGAATTGCATCAAGATTTATTTACAGTAACGTACTATCATAAAACTCTAAAAGTTCTATATAAATACAACTTGTAATATAACTTAAGTAATATGACCTTACTGTTGATTTGATATTATAATTTTGGATGTTAGATTAAAAAACAAATTCATGATTTGAATAAACATTTTATGGATGTTTTTGGCGCTAGATTCCTTTATGGTTATGACCCATCTATCCCACTGCGTATATGATCACTAGTACCACTGCTTATATTTGAAGCTTCCAGCATCAGACTGTGCTTTGATTATCAATATTATTTATAAGAGCTTTTTTTTTTTTTTTTTTTCAATATTCGGTTTAATTTGGAATCTTACATTATCTAAAATGTTGCCCAAAGTTTATGGAAAATAAGATAATGTGAAAGTTGGCTGGATAAGATTTCAGACTGTTGCAGACCGTACACTTTCACATGTTGACAAACGGCTCCTGGTATTGTGGTTCATTGGAACAGCTGCTAATAAAGTATATTTGAATGTTTATCTATGATATCAGCTATTTTACTCGGCTTTAAATGCAGCTAATCCAATCAGTATTTAGAGTCAGAACTATAGTTTTATAAAAATTATTTTTAATCAAGTGTCACATTATGTGCAGCATTATGTGCAGTTAATAGAAACATGTTTTTGCAATGTCAGAATTATCATTTATTTGTTATGAATAATCTTAACTTTTGGTTTATGTCCATTAAGTTCCAAATAAATAAGTGAAAATAGTGAAATGAGATGAAGTACTTTTCATTTTAAAAAGTAAAGTGTGTAGTTTCGAAAATTTCAAAAATAAACGTTGCTCTCAAACATCTTTCTGAATACGCCATTTGTCTGTTGATTAAACAAACAGATAGTCCCGTCCCCAATTCACAGCATTGGTTGAGTCACTGCTGTTGTGTCGGGCTGGTCGGGTCGCTCAAAACGAAGAGACATGGGGGAATTCTCCAAGAATGAATTGCGCCCGGTAAAAGCACTAGTTATTTTTGCATGCTAATTTTGATCGCTATATAGCGGAGGATGCAGCAGACCACCGTTATATGACACACTCTGCCAGGACTGTACATCACCACCTAAACCATCTCTTTAACATGCCGAAAATGTACTTGACTGTACCATGCATCTCAATATGACAGGTTATAAAGGCGTGGTCTCACATATCTTTGCGCTGCGAAATTCCATAGGCAAAGATGACAATGGCGGATGCTGAGCGTGTGTGAAATCAGCAGAAAAATAACTGCCAAGCAGCCTCTTTTAAGTTAAGTTAAAAAGAAACTCAATGCTAAAATTATATCATTGTCCATTGTGTATATTCAGTTTAGCTGTGTACGAAGTACCGCCCACTCAGAGCTCACTGCCAAACTAAGCAACTTCCTATTGGTCAACGCAGCGAAAGTTCGCCGCAAGGTTCACCAAACTTGCGAAATCCGCAAGAGGAAATTCTTCGCCACCAGATGTCCATCGCGCGAAATTCACGATCGTGTGGATTCCCACTGAGATGACATTGAGATTTTACCTGCAGAATTTAGCCATGCAAAGGTATGTGTGACCACGCATTAAAACCCTTCTTCATCATTTGATCATTATTTGATGAATTGCTTCTGATTCAACTGACAGAAAATATACACAAACTTCTCTTAAAAAAAAAAAAAGAAAAAAAAAAAGAATTTTACCTGTTTTAATCTGCCGGTAATAGCATGATTTAAATTGCGCTTAGCAATTTTTGTGAATGAAATTTAAACACTTACACGTTGGCAAGCTGATGGCGCCCTCGGTGACTGCCTAGTTCGCCTATGCCTAGAAACAGCCCTGTACGTACAGTCAGAGGGCATTGTTTATTTTTTTAACACGTTATTTTTAAATAATTAATTGAACTGAATTAAGGCATTAAACCAACAAATCAACAGCCTTAATAATGACTCTGAAAGTGGTATAAGATTTTGGTAATACTGTTCACAATTAATGTGAAGTAAGCAATGTAAGTCCTCACTATCTACTCTACTACTTACTACTTACCCTACTATTTACTTACACGTTACTGCATTAATATTCTCTTAGCTAACCGCAAAAACTACTAAATCCTGGAGTGCCCTCCAATGCTCGCCAGCATACAGACCGTACTGTCCATTCCTGACCCCAACAGAACCCAAACCACATCCACCTGTCCAGCCCTGACCCAAGGGTGAGCATGCTTTCTGTACGACCCCTCGCCTGGCCTCTCCTTGGGGAAGGCCACTGGTTAAAAACAGAGATGGCAGGGCAGTGAGGACGCTGGCATCAGATGACAGTAATTAGCAGGGATAAATATACTGAGCACAGGGAGGAGGAGGGGGATTACAGATGGACACGAACTCTAAGTTTAGCATTCTGGGCTGCCAAATCAACCAGCTGCTCATTGTGAAATTCTAGAACTGCTGACACGCTGTTAAAATACAGCCAGCACACTAAACTATACGCTAACCAGTTTTCAATCATTAGCTTTGTGTAAGAAACAGATCCAAATATCACTATTCACAGAAAATGTTGCCCACTGCAGCAGCTCTCAGATCTCATTTGCAGTTTGATTCAGAATAAAAAAATGGCATGTGGACCTGTCACAGATTCCACTGGTTTTCATGTGTGTTGTGGCCAAACATGCTGTACGAGTTTGAATATGTGGAATGAAGAATGAGGTTTTAAGCTGCAGCGAAGGGGAAGATTTTCAGTGAATATTCAGAGTATTCGCTGTTATCAATTTCGGTCTGTTCCTTAAAAGTATGACTTCTTGGAATCTAGCATACATGATGTATGGACTTATTTTATGATACTGTTAAGGTTTTTTTTTTTTTTTTTTTTTTGCATTTTTGGAGCCTGACAGACATGGTCACTATGAACTGTTATTGTATAGAAAAGAAAAGAGATTTGCTATATATGGATATGCAATTGTATCGGCATATAGGCCTAATATTGAGGATTAGGATTTTTTAATCCCTTTGCACTCCAAACGCGAATTTTCGTGTGACTTCTCGCCGCAATTAACATTTTTAATCAAAACAATGGATTCCTATTAAGCCAGTTCACACCTGGAGCAAACATCCGCGTGTTGACAAAGGGAAGTTTTTTCCGGTGTGTAATATTTTTTTCTACTCCCGTAAATGAAATGCCCTGACCAATAAAATGCAAGCTTTGGATCACATGTCAGGAGCCACTGCAGTTACCAGAACCAGAGCAACTGGTGGCACAAAACACATAAAGCTGTTTTGACCACCAACATGAAACATTGAAGGATGTGTATTTCATTTGCATTAAATGCCTTAAAAACTGAAAATAAAAATATTCTCATTTGGGTTCTCTGGAACATTTTTGGGCTGCTGCCTGCAATGTTTTACACTCAAATTTAAAAGATCACCATTTATGCATACTGGGGACTTTTATGGTCTCATAAAAACAAAAAAACAAAAATTATTATTCATTAATAATATTGTTTATGTTTATAATCTTATGATGAACAGAATTTCATCAAAAATAGAAATCATAGTTACTAACCATGGTAGTAAGGAGCCATGCGTGGTTTTACCTATGGTTACCATGAACTATAACAGATATCATTGTTAAAACTATGGATACTATGAAAGAACTATGGTGCATTTTCATAATTATGTACAAAGCTATCAGTTTTCCATCTGTGTAAAATGTGTTCTTTTGTAATGCTCTCTGATTGTAGGAAAATGTAAGTTGTTCCCTATCTGTCACTCACTGTCAATCACACGTTGTGTCGATGTAGTGACACTAGGGGTCACTCTTGGGAGCCCGAGACACCTCTGGTCTTTGATAAAAGGCCATTGAAAATTGGTGAGTGGTATTTGCATGCCACTCCCCCGGACATACGGGTATAAAAGGAGCTGGTATGCAACCACTCATTCAGATTTTCTCTTCAGAGCCGAACTGTCGATGTCTACTAAGCTGATTGTTCATTCACCTCTGCTGGATCTGACGGCGCAGATCTCCCTCCTCTGCAATGGTACCTGAAAGAGTATATTTCTCTAAAAGAGCGGCACACATGGAACGTCTTTTTAAAGACGCGTCTTTTTAAAGATGCCTTTCTGATTGTTTGTTATTCCTGGTTGCGGTCGTTATCTCTCAACTTCAGACGGTCACGATCGCTGTCTTTCGTGTCTGGGCGCGACCCACACGGAGGATGAAGATGAAGAAGGGGTTTTACAGCCCCTACTTCATCGTACCGAAAAAGGCGGTGGGTTGCGGCTAATCTTGGACTTGCGAGTACGGAACCAGGCTTTACACAGACTCCCGTTCAAAATGCTGTCGCAAAAAAGCATTCTGGCGAGTGTCCGGCATCAAGATTGGTTCGCGGTGGTAGACCTGAAGGACGCGTACTTTCACGTCTCGATTCTACCTCGACACAGACCCTTCCTGCAGTTTGAATTCGAGGGTTAGGCATATCAGTACAAAGTCCTCCCTTTCGGCCTGTCCTTGTCCCCTCGTGTCTTCATGAAGGTCGCAGAGGCAGCTCTTGCCCCGTTAAGGGAAGTGGGCATTCGCATTCTCAACTATCTCGACGAATGGCTAATCCTAGCTCACTCTCGGGACATGTTGTGTGCACACAGGGACTTGGTGCTCTCGCACCTCAGCCGATTAGGGCTTTGGGTCAACTGGGAAAAGAGCAAGCTCCTCCCGGTTCAGAGCATCTCTTTTCTCGGTTTGGAGTTGGACTCAGTCTCTTTGACAGCACGCCTCACTAACGAGTGAGCACAGTTGGTGCTGACCTGTTTGAAGGCATTCAAACAGAAAATAGCGGTTCCACTGAATCTCTTTCAGAGGCTCCTGGGGCATATGGCATCCTCAGCGGTGGCCACCCCACTCGGGTTGACGCATATGAGACCGCTTCAGCACTGGCTTCAGACTCGAGTCCTGAGATGGGCATGGCGCCACGGGACACATCGCGTGGCCATCACGCCGGTCTGTCAACGTCTCTTCAGCCCTTGGACAGACCTCTCGTTTCTACGGGCAGGTGTTCCCCTAGAGCAGGTCTCCAGGCACGTCGTGGTCACGACAGACGCCTCCAAAACTGGCTGGGTTGCTGTTTGCAATGGGCAAGCAGCCACCGGCTTATAGACGGGCCCGTGGCTGCGTTGGCACATCAACTGCCTAGAGTTGCTGGCAATTCTGCTCGCCCTGTGGAGGTTCCGGCCGTCGATCCAGGGAAAGATTGTGTTAGTTCGGACAGACAACACAGCAATGGTAGCATATATCAACCGCCAAGGTGGTCTGCGCTCTCGTTGTATGTCACAACTCACCCACCGTCTCCTCCTCTGGAGTCAGCAGCACTTCAAGTCACTGCGAGCCACTCACATCCTGGGTGACCTCAACACTGCAGCAGATGCGCTGTCATGGCAGGTTACCCTCAGGGGAGAGTGGAGACTCCACCCTCAGGTGGTCCAGCTGATTTGGAGTTGATTCGGACAGGCACAGGTAGACCTGTTCACCTCCCAAGATTCCTCCCACTGCCCGCTCTGGTACGGCCTGACCGAGGCACCTCTCGGCATAGATGCGCTTGCACACAGCTGGCCTCCTGGCCTGCGCAAATATGTGTTTCCCCAATGAGCCTACTTGCACAGACTCTGTGCAAGGTCAGGGAGGACGAGGAGCAGGTCATCCTGGTAGCACCCTACTGGCCCACCCAGACGTGGTTCTCAGACCTCACGCTCCTCGCGACAGCCCCCCCGGCGAACTCCCCTGAAGAAGGACCTTCTTTCTCAGGGACGGGGCACCATCTGGCACCCGTGACCAGACCTCTGGAATCTCCATGTCTGGTCCCTGGACAGGACGCGGAAGACCTAAGCGGTCTACCACCCACGGTGGTAGACACGATCACTCAGGCTAGGGCCCCCTCTACGAAGCGCCTGTATGCCTTTAAGTGGCGTCTGTTCACTAAGTGGTGTTATTCCCAATGGGAAGACCCCCAGAGATGCGCAGTTGGATCGGTGCTTTCCTTCATGCAGGAGAGGTTGAAGGTGTACGTTGCTGCTATAGCAGCACACCACAACACAGTGGACGGTAAGTCCTTAGGAAAGCGTGACCTGATCATCAGGTTCCTGAGAGGCGCCAGGAGGCTGAACCCCTCCAGACCGTGCCTCGTTCCCTTATGGGACCTCTCTGTAGTTCTTCAGGGTCTACAGAGAGCCCCCTTTGAGCTTTTTCAGCTGAGCTTAAGGCACTCTCCTTGAAGACTGCCCTCCTGACTGTGCTCACTTCCATCAAGAGGGTAGGAGAACTGCAAGCATTCTCTGTCAGCGAAACATGCCTGGAGTTTGGTCCGGGCTACTCTCACGTAATCTTGAGACCCCGACCGGGCTATGTGCCCAAGGTTCCCACGACCCCTTTTAGGGACCAGGTGGTGAACCTGTGAGTGCTGCCCCAGGAGGAGGCAGACCCAGGAACCTTTGGCACATAGCCCATTGGGGTCCCCAAATCGCCCCCAGTGCTAGCCGCGCTGGCCTCATACCCGTGGGTAAAAGGACCATGGCGGGGAGCCTCTGGGGTGGCTTGCTTTCTTACGAAGGCAAGCCATGACCACACCGTTGCCATGGACATGTCCTCGCAATAAGTACATGACCCATCCACGAACGCTGTCTCCGCATAAACAGTGCCCAGACACGAAAGACAGTGATCGTGACCATCAGAAGGCGAGAGATAATGAGCGCAACCAGGAATAACACACAAGGAAAGGCATCTTTAAAAAGATGCGTCTTTAAAAAGACGTTCCGTGTGTGCCGCTCTTTTAGAGAAATATACTCTTATTTCTGCCGAAGCGCCCAGGGGCATTCTCTGCAGTGCACCAGTGCAGATAAGGAAGAAGCCGCTGAAATGCGCCGTCAGATCCAGCAGAGGTTAATGAACAGTCATGGGAATTCAGCTCAGAGAGCATGACCGTTCGGCTACGAAGAGAAAATCTGAATGAGTAGTTGCATACCAGCTCCTTTTATACCCGTATGTCTGGGGGAGTGGCATGCAAATACCACTCGCCAATTTTCATTGGCCTTTTATCAAAGACCAGAGGTGTCTCGGGCTCCCAAGTGTGACCCCTAGTGTCACTACATCGACAACGTCGAGTGAGTGACAGATAGGGTACTACTGTGCTTATAATTATTATTATATTTTATTTTAAGATAAAAAACATTGATTTATAAAATGACAAGTAATAACCTATCAAAAGTGCTTTCTGTATCTGTGTAAGGAATGTGTCAGTGGAACATAGCGTCCTTGTTTTCTAAAAATACCACGTCAAATCAAAGATCTGTAGCCTTGAGGGACAGCAGTTCATTCCATGTGACATGTGATGAGGTGTTTAACTCATGGAGCAGTGTGTGCGTGTGCGGATAGACAGAGTTCTGGACTTTAGTATCTTCACTATGGCAGTCATGAGATTCTAGAATGGGAAGCACCCATCTTTAGTAGCCAAGTGTGTAATCTATAATGAGGTCAAAGAGATTAACCACGATACACACAATCTGAAAAAAAAATAATGCTAGGTAAATATTTCTGTGGCTCCATTTGTGTGTAAATACACAATTTACTATCCTAATACATGTTTCTGGTCTTACTGTGAATGATTTATCAGTGCATGTTATCCAATCAAACAAAAAAATTTTGCCTTCATAATCTTTAATCAAAATACAACAACTCGCTCCTTCTAAAACCACTTTCCTTTTCAGCCAACATCATCAAGCCATCTTATTTTTCATCCACACGTCATATAGAGACCACTTTTCACCATTTAATCAATTTCCAATGGATAAAATCAATGTTTTCAAATATGTCACATTACGAGAGTAAAACGGGTTGCGAATGCAGTTTCACTTTGACTTCATGAAAGACTTATATGAAGAAACACAACTAAAAAACAAACTCGTCAAACAGTGCAGCGGCATACACTCACTCTGTCATTGCGAAAGTTTGTGCTCGTGTTAGGGTGACCCTCACCCCTGTGACCTCCGTGACCTCTCTGTCTGCCATCTGTCATGCTGGGCATGAAGCCATGACAGAAGGGGTCAGAGAAACTCCTCATCATTTGCCGCATGTGCTCATGATGCACCTGGAACGGATCGCTGAAAGAACAGAAAATAAAATATATATAACACAAATCATGTTTATAATCTTGTGAAGAGCTCTTCTGTACTCAATGACAGTGGTCTCAACTGGTGGGACATGACCCAAAAACTGGGTTGCAAACAGCAGGGAAAAAACAATGCTACATGCAAATAATACCATGCAACGAAACAATCGTGCATAGTTAGGATAGCCAAATAAATAGGTTTATCAACAATTAAAAGAGAGGAGAAAACACTTCCCATTTCTTTTGTTGTTGTCATCAAAGGCTGTGCGTCCAATCAAACTCTACAGTATTTTGGTGTAAATTCACCCTTAAAAAAACTAAACTAGCCGCAAACTTGCTGTAAATTTGCAGCAAATATATCACTTGTTATTTTCACATGCAAATGAGCGTTTGATTCACTGCAAATGTTTGCCAGAAGTTTGCAGCTCTTCACCGGTAGCGTTGAACCTCCGGCAAACCTTTGGCAACAATGGACAATTTGCTGCGAATTTGTGGCAAATTTACCATGAACTCAGTTTTCGTAAGGGCATCTGTCATTAGGGATGGGTGGATCGATACTAAAGTATCGATACTGTACATCTGATACTGATGTGGTATCAAGAATATTGATCACATAAAAATATTGATTCTGAAGTTTTTTTTAACTAGTGATCTTATTATTTAGATTACATGAGTATTAATGCATAAGCTTCAAGTGGGAAAAAAATCATTATATTACATTATATTATATCCGCTCATCTTGACGCACAGAAGTGCTAAAATACCCCAGCAGTCAGACAGCGCTCACCCTTTCAGTCATAGCGCTTGTTCAAATAGGGAGCAGTGCTTTCCTGACGGAATGACAGAAAAACAGCATCTGGAGTTATTCACACTAAGTAATGACAAACCTAGATGTGACATGTATTATAATGGGCTTGTGTGACAATTTTTACAGGTTTATTTAAATTCACAGTTGTTAAAACATTGATAATGATCTTTAATCTTCATTAATAAATGATACCCTCATGAAAACTACCCATGGATTTACTGTAGTAATATTGTATTAACCACAACTGTAGTAACCATGTTTTTTTCTTTTCTTTTTGGCAGTAACCAAGGTTTTGATACAATTAACATTACTGTAGTATCCATATGGTAACCTGGTTTTAGTAGTAGTAACCATATAATAATATCTTTGGTTCATTTTGAGGTTTTATATGTGGCTTATACTTACTAATTTTTAAGGGTAAACAAAGAAGCCTAAACATTTTCTGTTTAGGCCCATAAATGTATAAAACATTTTAAGTAATAATTTAAGTTACTAGTTTTATCCCAAAAATTTGTAAAAATGTAATTTAACTGAGGTATCGGTATTGGTATCGATATCTGTGATACTGGCCTAAAAGTACTTGGTATTGAAAAGAAAATTCATTGTATCGCCCATCCCCATCTGTCATTTGGTAGAAGCTTGTTGAATTAGACAGACGTCAACATGGTCAGGTTGTGTGATATCGACAAAACTACAAAGAAAATACCAGCCAGACTACATTAAATACAGATTAACTTACAACCACAGTTTGTTTTGTGAATTATTGCCAGCCATGAACATGAATGTTTTTATTAAGCATATGTTATGCAAATAATTTTGCATTTTGTTAGGTCTATGTGGTTCATAATGCTAGCCATCAGACATTTTTGTAAAATAAACAATTTTAGTGCTGTGTTGGGTCGCTACTGGATGTCAAATCTGGCACCTGAAGAAAAACCAGTTAGTGGTAACTTGATCATGCTTTGAGAACATTGAGAATTTCTTACCTTGATGAGCTATTTTGGAACAGAAAGAAGAAAAAAGAACCCTCATTACACCTTGACATTTATTATAACACTATATTTTTGAGCATGATAATGTAATAAAGCTCTTGAGGTCATAACACTGATTTATATTACATTTTAAATATATATAAACTCAGCAAAAAAAGAAACGTCTCTTTTTCAGGACACTGTATTTTAAAGATAATTTTGTAAAAATCCAAATAACTTAGGACACTAAAGAGACCCTTCTACTGACTCTGAAAAACACCAAAAGAAAGATGCCCAGGGTCCCTGCTCATCTGCATGAATGTGCCTTAAGCATGCTTCATGGAGGCATGAGGACTGCAGATGTGACCAGGGCAATAAATTGCAATGTCCGTACTGTGAGACGCCTAAGACAGCACTACAGGGAGACAGGAAGGACAGCTGATCATCCTCGCAGTGGCAGACCACGAGTAAAAACACCTGCACAGGATCAGTATATCTGAATATCACACCTGCGGGACAGGTACAGGATGGCAACAACAACTGCCCGAGTTACACCAGGAACGCACAGTCCCTCCATCAGTGCTCAGACTGTCCGCAATAGGCTGAGAGAGGCTGGACTGAGGGCTTGTAGGCCTGTTGTAAGGCAGGTCCTTACCAGACATCACCGGCAACAACCCAACTTCACTGGACCAGACAGCACTGGCAAAAAGTGCTCTTCACTGATGAGTCGTGGTTTTGTCTCACCAGGGGTGATGGTCGGACTCACGTTTATCATTGAAGGAATGAGTGTTACACCGAGGCCTGTACTCTGGAGCGGGATCGATTTGGAGGTGGAGGGTCCGTCATGGTCTGGGGCGGTGTGTCACCGCATCATTGGACAGAACTTGTTGTCATTGAAGGCAATCACAATGCTGTGCATTACAGGGAAGACATCCTCCTCCCTCATGTGGTACCCTTCCTGCAGGCTCATCCTGACATGACCCTCCAGCATGACAATGCCACCAGCAATACTGCTCATTCTGTGCGTGATTTCCTGCTAGATAGGAATGTCAGTGTTCTGCCATGGCCAGTGAAGAGCCCAGATCTCAATCCCATTGAGCAAGTCTGGGACTTGTTGGATCGGAGGGTGAGGGCTAGGGCCATTCCCCCAGAAATGTCCGGGAACTTGCAAGTGCCTTGGTGGAAGAGTGGGGTAACATCTCACAGCAAGAACTGGCAAATCTGGTGCAGTCCATGAGGAGGAGATGCACTGCAGTACTTAATGCAGCTGGTGGCCACACCAGATACTGACTGTTACTTTTGATTTTGACCCCCCTTTTGTTCAGAGACACATTATTCCATTTCTGTTAGTCACATGTCTGTGAAACTTGTTCAGTTTATGTCTTAGTTCTTGAATCTTTTTACGTTCATACAAATATTTACACATGTTAAGTTTGCTGAAAATAAAAGAACTTGAAAGTGAGAGGACGTCTCTTTTTGCTGAGTTTATATGGCTTATTCTATACTTAGGGGTACATTTCATGTCTACAAAAAAGTACAAAAACAAAGTGCTGCTTTCTCAATAAAACAACTATTGGTTTAAGTTAATATATATTTTTTCAATGTAACATACCTACTAGTCGCAAAGTTTAAGCATTAAACACCTTTTTGATATTATAAGGGAAAGGATGTTTTTCCTAGTGAGTTTGTCAACTATGTTATGGACAAACTGCATGCCATTACAGACGATTAAATGCTACACTTCAAGTAACACACATAATTAAGTGTTCTTTTGTCTATTCTGCCATATGTGCAGTAATTCTTTGAAAATCATTTTAAGAATTGTATGTTTTTGCAGATTTGTGATATGTGATATTTTCAGCATGGTCACTAGTGACAGTAACATATTTTATCATAAATCTGCCTTAAATATCATTTTGTTAAGTTTTAAGAGATGTTATGCAAAACTCCAACCTTTGTGGATGTACTGTAAAATATACATCGAAGGATATCAGGAGTAGCATTCTTGTTATTTGAAATGTAAAAAAAAACTATTACATAAAGTATATTTATTTGCAACAACAAATTAACAGCAAAGAGATTCCTGTTGTTAGAACAGCTGCACTGCGTCGTCATGGTTACATTCAGGCGAAGATATAGTGGAAGTGATGTATGTCTTTCATTACTCCCTTCATCAAGGGTGTTTCAAATGGCCATACATGAGATGCACATGCCCTTGGGAGGGAGTAGGGCATAGGGATGCTCACTTCCATTTGGAATTCGCTCACAATGTCCCCACAGAGGAAAATGACATCACATGATGCTGGTCACATGGTTTTGGGATACACCATTTTTTTAGTTGCAGGGGGTGTTTGTTAGTAACATAGTTGACAGAACTTTTGTGGACATGAGTAAAATAATATACTTTCTTTATTAAAATGTCAAACTCAATCTAAAAAATACTATTTTCTGAAGTGTTTATAATCTAAAAAATAAATAAAATATAGATAATATTGACTTTAAAAAATGTTATTCATTATTTCTTAACTTAAAGGCCCTGTGAAGTGCTTTGACGAGCGTAGTTTGTTTTAGTGTTTTGATGTACTCTCTACTGAAACAGGAAGTGGGGGCGGGGCATGTCGAATGACTCGTCCCATTTTAAAAAAATAGCCAATAGGCTTTAGTTTACAGACAGACACCCACACACCCCTTTCCAACATGCTGCTAATGTCAGATTCACTTACAGGGGAACTTGATAAGCAATCTCAATTCTGGCCAGCTTTTCCACTGACTTTTACAACCAAACGATGATCTGACAGCATTAATCCATAACCAGCCCATAAATGCACACAGCACATCGTGGTCTTTGCTTTTGATGAGGCTGGAGCCGTTTGCAAGATGAATGACAAACAAGTGAGTAAAAGATAATATATCTATGTTTTGAAGCACAATACACAAGGCATAAAGAATAAAGAACACTTACTGGTGCTCTATACCCCTTAAAGGGATAGTTCACCCAAAAATTAATACTCTCTCATCATTTACTCGTCCTCATGTCATCCCAGATGTGTATGACTTTCTTTCTTCTGCAGAACACAAATGCAGATTTTTAGAAGAATATTTCAGCTCTGTAAGTCCATACAATGCAAGTGAATGGTGACCAGGTCTTTGAAGCTCCAAAAAGCAGATAAAGGCAGCATAAAAGTAATCCATGTGATTCCAGGGGTTTAATCCATGTCTTCAGAAGTGAAATGATAGGTGTGGGTGAGAAACAGATCAATATTTAAGCCCATTTTTGCTAGAAATTCTCCTCCCTGCCCAGTAGGGGCCGTATGCATGCCGAATAAGAATCACCAAAAACACAAGAAGAAGAAAGTGAAAGTTAAAGTGGAGACTGAATGAGCAGGGAGGAGAATTTAGAGTAAAAACTGACTAAATAATTTATCTGTTTCTCACCCACACCTATCATATCACTTCTGAAGACATGGATTAAACCACTGGAATCTGATGGATTACTTTTATGATGATTTATGTGATTTTTGGAGCATCAAAATCTGCTCACCATTCACTTGCATTGTATGGACCTTCAGAGCTGAAATATTCTTATAAAAATCTTCATTTGTGTTCTGCAGAAGAAAGTCATACACATCCAGGATGGCCTAAGAGTGAGTAAATGATGAGAGCCTTTTAATTTTTGGGTGAATTATCCCTTTAGGCTGCTCACAAAATATAAATTAACTCCAGCAACTTCTCTCACGTCCAGCTCCCGTGTTGGCACGCCCCATTCACAAGTGATCGTCCCTATCCCTGTGAGCGCTTCAGGTGGCTGAAATGTGAAAACGTTCAGTCAGAACTCACATTTTAAGTGATTCTTATTGGAAAATCTGTTTGGAATGGCCCTACAGCATGGATTGTGTTCCCTCTGAAGTGCCGGTTAGAACACAGCCAGGAGCCTGAACAGATGTCGGGAGTGGGTCCGTCTCAGTTCTAGAAAGCATTTGATTGGACAAGGTTTCTGAACCTCTATGTGACGTCACGGGTGTTGCTGCGACTTTTTAGTCGGAAGAGAGAAACAGCAGATTTTAAATGTTTATATCTTCTGAAAACAAATGTTATCAACGTTTAGAAGCACACTAGCATAAAGATAACCTTAAAGCCTGTGGATATGGGCTAAAACCAGCAAAACTTTCATTTAAATTTCATGGGGCCTTTAAGATCCACTTACTTCAAAAATGAACAATGCAAAAACTGTCAATTAAGAAACATCATGGCAATTTCAAGCAAAATGAAACATGGGGTGCACAAAATATTTGTGTGAAATCATTAATCCTAATATTAACTATGACTAATATAATACAATATAATAGTAAATGAAATTTTAAATCATGACAACTGCATTAACAAAACACTCTTTTCAAAATGCATTATAACAACTTATGGATTGTGAAACGTGCACAGAAAAACTGCCCCAGTATTGTTATAAACGTCCCTGTGAGACTTACGAGAAGAACGGGTCTTCTTCAAACTGTGTGAGGACACCGTTGAACATGATGATCGCTGAACGGCTCTTCTAGAAGGACGCGCTCTCGGTTACTATCCAAACTCCACACACGTCACAAGGACAGGAGGCGGAGACTGTGAACACGTGACGTATTCCGTGAGGTTTAATTGGCTGTAGTCTGGCGGCTTCGCCCCGCCTCTCTCATTATCGCAATGTTGTATATGTGTTGTCATGGCATTGCAGTTTCTTTTTGATCCTCTAGAAACATCCAGATATTTATTCCCTCATGTTTACAGAATCATAATGCAGTAAATGTTATTATTGTGTGTCAGAGAAGCATAGCAGCGTCAAAGATTTCACTTTGTGTCTTGTTGAAATTACAGCAACTTTACTGATTTTATGTCAAAATAATAGTAGTACTTTCACCCTTTAAATCAATTTAAATTGTTCATCTGACCTTATTAAAACCAATTTGACAGATATTACTGAAGCTTTAATCTTCTATGATCGTATCACAAAGGCATGAACTTTTCAGAAATGTGATTCTATATAAAATAATGGCCACTGAAATGTGAATATTTTGTAGAAAAATGCCATGAGACTAAAGCAAATAACATACAAGAGTTTACTGCTACTGTGTTTCTACCATGTTTTCCCACATTCAACATGTTTCTACACCTGTGTCTCTCAAACAAATATAACAACATTTATCATGGAGAATGTTTGAATTATGTAATCCTAATTCTGTTTATAATCCATCCTCATAAAAATTGGGAAAAGTCATGAAGTATCAACCTGATTCTTCAATGTTAAATATATTTTACACACAAGTAAACAGCCTTTGTGACTCTGAGACCCTAAAACATCACAAGGATTAAAGAACAGTGCACAGAATTTATGAATTACAAACATCTGCCAATAAATTTCTCATTTAACATTTTTAAATTTGCTTCAGAGCCTTCACAATACTGTACAATCCATCAGTAACATAAACATTTTAATGGATTCATTAAACCTGTAACCTAAAAACAATAGCATTGTGAATAAATGAATGAATGTCCTGTAAATGAAGCGCTGGAGGCTCTCGTTCTTATCAAATGCACTGAAGAGGGTGTGTGAGTGCATGTAAGAACACCCGACAGACCAGAAAGAGACCCGATACTCAGGCATGTTTGCTGCAGGGGTCACAAATACCCACAGATGACTCATGATTATACTAACTCTCATTTCTGTCAATACATTATCAGATGTGTTTACATACACTTAAACATGCCTGTGTGTGTGTGTGTGTGTGTGTGTATGTATTTGTGTGTGTGTGTGTATGTATGTGTTTGAGTGTGTGTGTGTGTGTGTGTGTGTGTGTGTGTGTGTGTGTGTGTGTGTGTGTGGGCAGGTTTAATTGGTTTACGAGGACTTTTTTTTAGGTTATAAACTGGTAATTACAAGGGTATTATGCTATAAATGTGGTTTTTGAGGACATTTCTAGTGTCCCCATAATTCAAATCACTTTAAAAAAACATACTAAACGATGTTTTATTGAAAATGTAAAAATGCAGAAAGTTTATTGTGAGGGTCAGGTTTAGGGGTAGGGTTAGGGTTAGGGGATAGAATCTATAGTTCATACAGTATAAAAATCATTATGTCTATGGAGAGTCCTCATAATGATAGCTGCACCAACATGTGTGTGTGTGTGTGTGTGTGAGTGTATGTGTGTGTGAGGGTTAGGTTTAGGGTTAGGGGTAGGGTTAGGTGATAGAATCTATAGTTTGTACAGTATAAAAATCATTATGTCTATGGAGAGTCCTCATAATGATAGCTGCACCAACATGTGTGTGTGTGTGTGTGTGTGTGTGTGTGTGTGTGTGTGTTGTGTATGTGTGTGAGGTGTGTGTACAGGTTTTGCTCTACTTTGTGAAGACCAAGTATTGAGAATCAACCTGTTCTGTGAGGACATTTCTGGTTGTGAGGACCTTTTGGGTGGTCCTCACAAGAGAAATGGCATATTAAATTGTTTATTTTATTTATTTATTTTTATTTTTTATTGAAAATGTAAAAATGCAAAAAGGTTTCTGTGAGGGTTAGTTTTAGGGGATAGAATCTATAGTTCATACAGTATAAAAATTATTATGTCTATGGAGGGTCCTCACAAGTATAGCAAAACCAACATGAGTGTGTGTGTGTGTGTGTGTGTGTGCTTTAATCGATTAGGCTGTGAAATGTGTTAATTAACAGAACTATCTAATAGTTGTTATTGAGCTGGACAAAGTCTGCTTCATCATAAAACTCCAGTAATATTTATTGTAACAGAAGAATATGGCTAAAGCAAGCATGTGGTGAACTACACACACACACACACACACACACACACACACACACACACACACACAGCCTCTACACATGCATACCTATTGCCTGGAAAGTAATAGTGCCATCTAGTAACTCAAGTGAATACTACACACTCCACCTACTCTTGAATCTGAACTATTAAAAGAGTCATGACATGCCTTTTTTATTATTTTAACATGTTCCTTGAGTTCACTTATAATATTAGTAAAAAAAAAAAAAAAAAAAAGTATATATACAAAAAACAGTAATAAACTTGTAAAACATGATAATTCTCTCAGTTTTTGGGTGCTGCTTCTCCTTTAAGACTTGACAGTAAATACGCACTGTTCTGATTGACTCTCTGCTTGTGACTGACCAGCTCTGCTCACCGCTACAGTGCGGGGCTACGGAAGTGATTTAAGGTAAAGTAGGTGTTGATGTGTTGTTGTGGAGGTGGTCAGATGCAAATGTCTACCACAGTGTGACATTACAATGTGGAGGAAGTAGAGAATGAGTCATTTTGGAAGCTTGGTTTCAACAAATGCTGATTTTGCAGTGAGGAGGATCTTACTGTCCACACTCTCAACTCTGGGCATCACAGGAACTGTGCTTGGCTGGTTTAAATCCTATCTCTCAGGTAGGTCCTACCTATCTCTCATACAAAAGAGTCTCATACAAAATGGTCAGAAATCTAGGGGTAACCATCGATAACCATCTCAATTTTACAGACCCCATGTCAAAGACAGCATGATCATGTAGATTTACAATCTAAAACATCATGAAAATAAGACCCTTCCTCTCTGAACATGCCACACAACTTCTTGTTCATTCACTTGTCATAACTACACTGGATTACTGTAACGCTCTCATTGCAGGCCTCCCTGCATGCACAATTAGGCCTTTGCAAATGATCCAGAATACAGCAGCACGTCTGGTCTTCAACTAACCAAAGAGAGCACATGTTACACTACTCCTTGTCTCTCTTCACTGGCTGCTGGTTGCTGCACGTATCACATTCAAGGCTCTGATGCTGGCATAAAGAACAGCCACTGGGTCTGCTCCATTGTACCTAAAATCATTCCTGCAGAGCTGCATTTTAACCAGAAGCCTGCGGTCTACTAATGAGACAACACAAAGAGGCACCAAAACACTTTCCTGGACTTGCGGTTCCACTGTACCTCGTTGGTGGAATGACCTCCCCAGCTCCATCTGTGAAGCAGACTCCCTGCCTTCAAAAAATGGCTAAAACACATCTTTTCCATGAGCACTTAACCATGCACTCATAAAAAAATAAAAAATTATATATATTCTTGTTGCACTCTAATCTGTCTTGGATACTACTATTCTGATGCTAGTGAAACTTTATAATGCAGCAATTTTCATACTGCTGTCTCCTTAAGATAAATCACTTATGATGTATTATTCCTCTTTTGTAAGTCGCTTTGGATAAAAGTGTCTGCCAAATGAATAAATGTAAATTTAAATGTAATGTAAGTTTTGAGTTCTGAAATTTAAAGTATGTTTTTTTAGGACAATGACCGCTTATATGTCAAAAGATCAAGGAAAATTTTATTCATCATGTCATAAACCCTTTAAAAGAAGAATACAGATGAAAAGTTGTGAATTTTCATGTCATGATATTTAGTTTTGTGGTTTGTATTTTGCACTTGATATATGCTTGTGCTTGTGTTAAAAAAAAATTGGATATCATTACGGGACAACTCAGAATCTGTGAAAGCATCAAAAACAAGCATGGATGCTGTTAATATTTTTAGACAGTTTATTAGCATATGTTGTATCTAAAACCATAAATGTTGATGTTTATTAGCGAAGCAAATTTACAGTACAAATTACAACCACTTCAGCGCTGCTGGCACATCAGCATTTCACTGTAGATGCTAGAAACGTCCTGTCACCTTCCTGAAACAGAAAATATGATTGGTAAGCAAATATCCCATCTCGGCTGAAACAAGAGTTCTGATTGATTGCTTAGATAAGTCGAACTGTCTTGTCAGTGCCTTCAGTTCAGCACTCCCGCCTCCCAATGTATCAGAAAGAAGAAAAGTTTCTCTGCTTAGTTGCACTGTCTGAATATCTGAGTCATCTAAGAGACTATTCTTGGAGACCAGAATAGTCATGACATGAAAAGGCTCAAAGACCTCTGAGTCTGGCACCTTCGACCACTCAGGCATTCCGATGGTGCAACAAAGCTCAAAAACTCTTCTTCATCATTGCTGTCATTGGAGATTGACAAAAGAAGAAAGTGCTTTGGTTATTGTAAATATTACTGCATTTAATTTCATGCCACATGGTAAAAGCATCATGTCAGAACTGGGATTTGAACCCACACCTTCATTTGGAAACCAGAATACTCTTTACATGAGAAGGTTCAAAGACCCTTGAGTCTGGCGCCTTGGTTGCACTGTCTGAATGTCGGAGTGGTCTAAGTCGAGAGACTTTTCTTAATCAACGCTATCAGTGGCGATTAACAGAAGGAAAGAGGGCTTTGGTAAATTCAACCATTACTGCATTTAAATTCATGCCACTTGGGCTTCCGGTTCATGTCATAGTACGAATGGCAGAATACTTTCTTAGCTCTGGTAATTTGCACTTTTATTTCGCCCCAAGATAAGATATACACAACTTTTAAGAGACAACAGAGTAATGGAAGGGGCGATTATGGAGAAAAGGGGAAGACTAAGAAGGATCACTACAAAAGATGACGAAAACAGCTTAAATGTGCTTGAATGAGTTAGCGTGATCTGTGACGGAGCACATGGAGAAGAGCAAATTAGCCTGAAAAAAATTCTCAACTAAATAAAGGACTTTCGTGAAGACAGCCACAAACAACTTCAGGACATAAAAGATGAACTGAACAAATCCAATAATAGAACTGAGGAGGCTGAAAGTAGAATAGATGAAGCGGAGACCCGATTTCAAAACACAGAAGAAGTGGTGGAGGAGATGCTATGGCTAACGGAGTAAATTGAAAATAGACTAAATGATCAAGAGGGCCAAGCTAGGAGGTCAAACATCAGGATTTACGGCGTGCCGGAAGGTTCTGAGGATAACTTTTCGGCCATGAACTCTTTCCTTGAGGATTTCCTCAAGTCGACCCTGGAGCTAAATTTAATGGTTGATCTTCAGATTGAAAGGGCAAACAGAGCACTAGCACCCAAGCCACCAAACACAGCCAAACCACGTTCAATAATTGTCAAGTTTTTGAACTACCGGACAAAAGAGATGATAATCAAAATGGCATGGGAGAGAAAAGTGATTGAATGGAGAAGCAACAGGATCTCTTTCGACCATGACTACGCACCTGATGTTCTTTGGAAATGGAGGAAATTCCAGGAAGCCAAAAGGATACTGAGGAACATGACATCAAATTCCAGACACGATTCCCGGCCAAGCTAAAGGTGTTTTACGCTGAAGGCACAGCTCTTTACAATTCCCCGGAGGAGGCAGCGACTGATATGGAATAAAGAGGTCTTCCGATGACAGTAAATAATTCATCTCCCTCACTGATTGAGTGGATTCGACGGCTGACCTGGAGACAGACCGGTAAAAAACGTGGAGCTTCTGCCTCCATGTGCCCATCCTACAAAGAAAAACTCCTTGCATTTAGACGTCCACAAACAGAAGATGAGTGAGTGGAAAGCTGTGAAATACGTGCAAAATTAATGTAGATACCTTAAGTTTCTCTTTAATTACCTTCTTTGGTTTTTTGCCATATTTTACTTTTAAGTTCTACTCCCCAAAATAAACCGACAAGAAGTTAAAAATATGTATTTCAAGTGCAAATTGAGCCAATGGAAAAATGAATATCTCCAGAGACAATAGAAATTAAAGTACATGGGCCCTCAGTACATTGCAAGTACAAGAGGCTAATCCCGTGGAGCATTCTTATCATCAATGCTCACTTAAGGGTCGATATAATTTGACCCCTAACTTGGAAGTAAAGATGTTATCTTTATTTTGGTTTGTTTCTTTTAACTTGAAAGTTCTTATTGTTCTTTTTTACATGTTGAGTTCATGTTCACTATTAAACCAGAAGGAGGCGTTAAAACACAACTATTATAAGAGCTTTAGGCGTATGGGGTCAAAAAATAGGGAAAATAAATAGATAAAAGAAAATGAGTAAATATATAAAAGTAGCATCGTTTAATGTAAACAGCTTGCTGAATCCTGTAAAGAGAAGTAAGATCCTAACCAAACTTCAAAAAGAAAAAATTGAGATCGCAATGCTTCAGGAGACACACCTTAACAAAACAGAACATAACAAATTGAATCGGATGGGGTTTAAATATGTTTTTTTTCAGCTTCATTTGGATCTGGACATAGAAGAGGGGTTGCAGTTTTAATCTCTAACAAAATTACATATGAACACCTTTCTGAATTTAAAGATCGAGAAGGGAGATATATAATGATAAGAGGAGGAATTGAGGGCACCCTAATAACTATTCTTAATGTCTATGCCCCACCAGGTAGTAATTGCTCCTTTTTTAAGACTGTGATAAATCTGACAGCATCTGAATCACATGGAATTTTTATATGTGGGGGTGACTTCAATGTCACATTAAATCCCAAATTGGATTCTTCAAATCCTTCTGCCCAATTAGCGAACCTAGTGAGTAAACAAATAAACATAATGTTGAAGGAAATAGGATTGACTGATGTATGGAGAGAGTTTCATCCAGGACAAAGAGACTACACATACTATTCAAATCCACATTCATCATGCTCTAGAACTGACTATTTTTTTGCATTTGGAAGAGACAAATTTAGAATTGAAAACTGTGATATAGGATTAATTGATATATCTGACCATGCATTGATATCACTTTCATTAAATTTAGGGAGTAAACCAAAAAACACTTTATGGAAATTAAATTCTGGCATTCTAAATATTAGACAGATTAAACAACAACTTATAACAGAAATAGAACAATATTTAGAGCAGAATGATAATGGTCAAGCGTCCCCTATTATATTATGGGATGCTTGTAAAGCGGTCCTCAGGGGTAAAATTATAGCTATTACTTCCAAATTGAAGAAATGTAGACAAGAAAAACTTAACACACTTAAAAATAATTTAAATCAATTAGAAATGAACAATAAGAAAAATCCTAATAAAAATGCATTTCAGGAAATTAAGAAAATTAAAGTGGAAATAGATCATTTATATACTCAGGAAATAGAGAAAAAACTAATGTTTTTAAAGCAAAAATATTACGAATCTGGAGGAAAAGCAATGAAATTACTGGCTAGAAAGTTACGCAAACAACATGCTGATTCAATTATACAGAAATCCTAGCTCAAAACTAATATTCCATAAATCAGAGGATATTCAGAGAGTGTTTGAAAGCCACTATAGGACACTGTATTCCCAAACACAGATTGTAGATCCTTTGAAAATGTATTCTTTCCTCTCATCTTTAAAACTTCCCTGTATTAGTGATATCCAAAATGCTAAGCTATCAGAAGATATAACTGAGGAGGAAATAAATAAAGCTATATCCAGGCTCAATACAAATAAATCCCCAGGCCCAGATGGATTTACTTCCAAATGGTATAAGATATTTAAGCAACAAATTACTCTGATCTTATTATCAGCTTTTAATTATGTTTTACAAGGTGGCGAATTGCCGCCCTCATGGCGTTAAGCTGTTATTTCTGTGATTCCAAAGGAGGGAAAAAATAAACAGGATTGTGCAGCATATAGACCAATTTCTGTTTTAAATGTGGATTATAAATTATTTGCATCTATTTTAGCAAAAAGGATTGAAATGGTAATGCCGGAACTAATAAATTCAGACCAAACAGGTTTTATTCGAGGTAGACAAATGCAAGACAATATTAGATGGACCCTCCATATTATCAAGCATATACAGGAATGTAATTTTCAGGCTGTACTTTTAAGCCTTGATGCCGAAAAGGCCTTTGACTCAGTTAATTGGCTTTTTCTTAAGAGTGTACTTTCGAAATTTAAATTTCACGAAAAGCTTATACAAGTAATACAAAACATATATTTTAGACCTTCTGCAAGAATTAAAATAAATGGTGATTTATCAAAATCGTTCAAACTAGAAAGGGGCACAAGACAAGGGTTCCCTCTTTCCCCACTTCTGTTTGCATTCTTTATTGTACCCCTGGGACAGTGGAATAGGCAAAATTCAAAAATTAAAGGAATCAACATAGAAGAAGACGAACACAAAATAGCGCTATTCGCTGATGATGTGTTATTGTTCTTAAAGGATCCAACTGAATCATTTGTTGAAATTATGGAAATACTAAAATCTTCAGATCCTTCTCAGGATTTAAATTGAACATTTTAAAAACACAATTCGTTTAATTACATCCCCCCAAAAGAAATCAAAAAGGAGTATAACTTAAATTGGGATCTTAAATATATTAAATACTTAGGAATACTCATCCCTAAGGATTTAAAAGATTTAGAAATGCTAAATTTTGGTCCCATTAATAAAAAAATTAAAACAGACATAGCAAGATGGAATATACTACCTTTTTTTAATATGGGATCTAGAATAGACTCAATTAAACAAAATATACTTCCAAGGCTTCTATATTTGTTCCAGTCTCTACCCATCTTCTTGCCTAAAAAACAGTTTACGGAATGGGACAAAATGCTCTCCAGATTCATATGGCAAGGTAGGAAACCTAGGATAAAATGTAAAACCCTGCAGTTGAGTAAAGAAAAAGGTAGGGTGGCTTTACCTTGTCCACAAAAATATTACTGTGCCGCACAAATGAGGCCTATAGTTTGTTGGTACAACCCAGATTATCAGGCAAGATGGAAAGACGTAGAGACTCATTGGTTCGGGGAGATTCCTATACAATTATCCATTGCAGATGAAAAACTAATCAAAAATAAAAAAGAGAATCAATGGATTAAGGTAACTTTAAAAATTTGGTATGAGATTATTAAGGAATATAAAATAAAGGATTCTGTGAAAATACTGAAATGGTGCTCATATGATTCAGAATTTAAACCAAATATATTAGATATGCGCTTCAAAATATGGGCTGAGAAAGGGCTCACTGCCTATTGCACTATTATGTATAGAGAGCAGTTATTAGATTTTCAATCTCTAAAAGAAAGATTAAGTTTGGAGTCAAAGGATTTTTATAGATACCTTCAACTTCATCATTTCTATCAGAACATTAAAAAAGATTCTGAGGAAGATCCAAACAGTAAAGCTATCATTAAAATAATCACCTCAGCGTATGAGGCTCAGCCAGTGGAGAGTATTTTTTCTAAGTTATACAAGGCATTGACAGATTTACATGGAGGCACATCCCTATACATTAAGGAGAGATGGGAAAAAGATATTAACAACTGAGGATTGGGAAAAAATATGCAAATTTCAATGGGCAACTTCTCGCTCCTCATACTGGAGGGAATTTTGCTGGAGAAATATTATTTGTTTTTTCTTTACTCCAAAACAGAAAAGTATATTTTTAGGTAACTCAAGATGTTGGAGGCAATGTGGTTCTCAGGATGCTAATCATTACCACATATTCTGGGGTTGTCCTAACATCAAAAGTTTTTGGGAAGATATATGCTCTGTTTTAGAAAAGATTCTAGGCACTTCAATTGATTTTAATTTTGAGGTACTCTACCTGGGCAAAGATTCCCTGGTCTCTTGGGAAAGTAGGAACAAATATATGTTTAGAATATTTCTTTTATCAAGCAAAAAAGCTATAACCAAATGTTGGTATAAACCTAAGCCTCCACAAATACAGGACTGGATTGAAGTTTTAAAAAATATTTTTACTATGGAGAAAATTACATTCAATGTGAACCTTCAGAGAGAAGTATTTGTTGAGTACTGGTCCAGTTGGACTGACTATATAACCCCTACTGAGCCAAACACTTTTTGCCTATGGATTGTATTTTGCATAAGCTTCTGTGATTGTTGTGACCCCCTCCCCCTTCTTTGTACATAGTTTTTTTTATTGAAACTTTAAATGACTTTAAGAGATACATGTATTTGTAATTTGTGAGGAATTTGTCACTTTAGACATCTGTCACTCTTGTTCTAAAGATTAATGCATTTTGCATTTATGGGAGTAATCTTACTAGAAGATATTTGTAAAAGTGACAAATGTCATAAACAAATGTTGAAAAAATGTATTGTTTAAGCAATAATAATAATAATAATAAAAAAATAATAATAATGAAAAATAAAAAAAAATTCATGCCACTTGATAAAAATTTCCTGTCAGAAGTGGGATTTGAACCCACACCTCCATTTGAAAACCAGAACACTCTTTGCATGAGAAGGTTCACACAACCTTGAGTCTGGTGCCTTAGACCACACAGACCTTCAGACGGTGCAACCAAGCTGAAAGACTCTTCTTTATCAATGCTATAATTGGTGATTGACAGAAGGATAGAAGGCTTTGGTAATTGTAAATGTTACTTCATTAAAATTCATGCCACATGTTAACAGCTATATGTGAGAAATGGGATTTGAGCCCGCGCCTCCATTTGGAAACCAGAATAATCTTAACATGAGAAGGTTCAAGGAACCTTGAGTCTGGCACCTTAGACCACTCTGACTGTACAACCAAGCCCAAAGACACTTCTTGATCAACTCTATCATTGAAGATTGACAGAATTACAGAGGGCTTTGTTAATTGTTACCATTACTGCATTTAAATTCACACCACTTGGTAAACTTGTCCTGTCAGAATTGGCATTTAAACATACACCTCCATTTGGAGACCAGAATACTCTTTACATGAGAAGGTTCAAAGATGCTTGACACTGGCACCTTAGACCACTCAGACATTCTGCCAGTGTAACAAAGCCCAAAGACTCTTCTTGATCAACGCTATCCATGGAGATTAACAGAAAGAAAGAGGGCTTTGGTAAATTTAACCATTACTGAATTTAGATTCATGCCACATGGTAAAAATTTCCAAACAGATGTGGGATTGAACCCACACCTCAATTTGGAGACCACATTACTCTTTACATGAGAAGGTTCAAAGACCCTTGAGTCAGACACCTTAGACTACTCAGCCATTCTGACGGTCTAACCAAGCACAAAGACTCTTCTTTATCAATGCTATAATTGGTGATTGACAGAAGGATAGAAGGCTTTGGTAATTGTAAATATCACTTCATTAAAATTCATGCCACATGGTAACAGCTATATGTGAGAAATGGGATTTGAGCCCGCGCCTCCATTTGGAAACCAGAATAATCTTAACATGAGAAGGTTCAAGGAACTTTGAGTCTGGCACCTTAGACCACTCAGGCGATGTAACAAAGCCCAAAGACACTTCTTGATCAAGGCTATCATTGGAGATTGACAGAAGAAGAAAGTGTTTTGGTAATTGTTAATATGACTGCATTTAATTTCACGCCACATGGTAAAAGCTTAATGTCAGAAGTAGGATTTGAACCCACACCTCCAATTGGAGACCAGATTACACTTTACATGAAAAGGTTCAAGGAACCTTGAGTCTGGTGCCTTAGACCACTCGGCCATTCTGATGGTGCATGGGTATTCTGCAGTTCCGGCAATGGCAGAGATGCTGGTGGCTCATCTTTCTCCTTCGTCAGCAGCTGCATGGAAATTGAGGCCTACTCTTCTCTCGAAGCCTTGCAGGATGACTTCAACCTTGTCGAGCAAGGCCTACTTGGCTTCGGGCCAAGCGGTTTCACCATTGCACACGCAAACAGTCTTGCAAGCCTACCAGGCCCATTTTATGAGGGATTAGGATGAGGGAGCTGATCTGTATGCTGAGGCCGTCATGGAACTATGCAGGGTTTCTGATTTGGCGCTTAGGGATACCAAACCCGTTGCTTGTGCTGTTTGTCGGAATGTGCTGGACCTTATGGTGGATTTGTGGCTTACGCTCATGGATATTGGGACAAGGCCTTTTTAATGAACACCCCTGTGTCACAGTCTGACCTGTTCAGCATCGCAGTCCAGTTGGTAGTTGAAAAGTTCCGCACTGCAAAACAGCAAACTGCCACATTCCAGCAGATACTTTCTTGACATGACAGAGAAAAGGCCACCACAGCTCAGGTGTGTTCACATTTGGCATCTTTGCAACATTCCACCAGAGAACCACATAAAGTGCTGGACACGAGTTTTGCACCCCCTCTGAAGGATTGGGGTCCTCCTATGTTCCCGACATCATGTATGTGCCCACATAGGTGCTTGAATATTGGCTCAGCTCCTTTCAAATGGCTGGCTGGACACCAGAAGTGAGCCTGACTTGCTTGCTGTGAAACGAAGGGTGAGCCCCAATCCAGTGAACGAAACTGGACCATGCAAACTTAACCGTTTCTTTCCTGTTTACCCTTCGGACAGTATCGGGACAAGTTCACTGTTCTGCATGCCTTGAACACCCAACAACCTGATTACAGCCCAGTCTCCCCCTGCAGCTTGCACTGGGGAATGGGCAGTGAGAAATTTCATCATGAATTCAGCCACTGTCTCCGTGACCAAGAGTCCTGAGTCATGCATAACAGAATTCAATGTTCAACTAGCACAAGTGTACATAGAACACAGTTTTAAGTACCACAGTCTGTCCCCCCATAATGAATGCTTGGGCCGATGTGATAAATCAGTTTGTTCCAAAAAGCATTTCCCCCAATATTCATACACTCTTTAACGATCAAAATGCCAGAAAAGAGAATGTTTCTGGAAACGTCCCTCCTGTCAGTACATTTCAGGGCAACCATCATTTATACCTAAATACAACAAAGGCAAAAACTTTATCAAACCCTGCTCAATCAGTTACAATAACAGAGGCACAGAAGTTACCCTCAGATGTGTGGCTGATTGCAGGGCAGCTGCCAAGAGCGCCATCTAGTGGTTTTACATTGCGCTACAAGAGAAAATCATTCATTAATTCCCCTGTCTGCCCGTCTGGTAGCTTGGCAGCAGTTAATAAATGTATTGAATTAGGTAATTCGAATGATAAAGCATGGTTATGTCATTCAATTCAGACAGGCTCTGCCAGTGTTCAACGGGGTTATTCTGACAGAGGTTTCTGTTCAGGAATCCCTATTTTTTTATTTTGGAAATTCAATCTCTTTTTGTTATTAACATTTTTATTATTTCATAAATTACCACAAAAAAAACAACAACATATATATATATATATTGAATCAATCATTTTAGACATTAAACCCCCACTATATCCCCTCCCCCTACCAAACTCCCACCCCACCCTGACCCCCCCACCGAACACCCCTGTGGTCAATAGAATATAGACACACACAAAACAAAAAAAACAAAAAACCACAAAACTAAAACAATAACAACAACAACAAAAATACAATAATCAAGTATAATAAAAAAAAAAGAAAAAAAAAAAACGAAACTCTAAATTACTCCCTCCACTGCCCCTGCTTGAGATTCCCCCCAAAATGCTAAGTAATTGCTCCATTTCTTATTATAAGAATTCCTAACTTCCATCCTTATTCTCATCCTCTCCTCGAAGGCAGCCACCCTCCCCATCTCCGCACACCACTCCGGGAACGAGGGTGCTCCATCCGACTTCCAACTCCTCAAAATAACCTGCCTACCAATCATCACACTGGTCAAAACCCAGTCCTTCATGTACTTATCCTCCAAATCCATGACCTCCCCATCTCCCAAAATACAGAGTCTGGGGCAGAACGAGACCTGAGTGCCTAACACATCACACACAAAACTCTGCACCTTCAGCTAAATTTCTTGGATCTTATGACACCCCCAAAAAACATGGGTGGTGTCTCCATCTTCAGAATGGCATTGCCAGCAGGTGGGTGTGTCCTTAAGACCAAGCCTATACAATCTAGAGGGGGTCCAATAAAATCTATGTAAAATCTTAAATTGCATAAGGCGAACTGCATCTCTAGATGCAGACTTGGCGTTTTTTTAAATCCTAGCCCACACTCCCCCCTCCAATAACAAATTTAAATCTTCCTCCCATAATCTTTTGAGAGAATTTAAAGCTCCATCCCCCAGACTCTGAATTAGCAGGGAGTAATACACTGATGCCTCATGACCCTTCCCAAAAGCAGCAATCACCACTTCCAGAGTATCTGCCGCTCTAGGGGGGTGCGTGCTACTTCCAAAAACAGTGCAGAGCAGGTGGTGCAGCTGTAAATACTTATACATTTGAGATCTGGGAATCCCAAAATGTTGAATCAAATTTTCAAAAGATCTCAATACTCTACTCTCATATAGGTCACCAAGTGTATTAACCCCCCTCACAATCCAATCTGACCAACAGAAAGGGGACTTATTAATACATAGTTTAGGGTTCAGCCATATGCTCGAGGCTATGTTTAAATAAATATCCGAGTTAAACACTCTGGACACCTTTGTCCATATCGAGTGTAAATGCGAGATAACGGGGTGTGACTTAACTTCTCCAATTAGTTTGATAAAAGGGCTTTGCAGTGGCGAGATAGGGTCAAGAACTTCCTTTTCAATATAAAACCAGGGAGGGGCTCTCAGATGGAAGTGACCAATGAGCCAAATGTCTGAGACCGAATGCATAATAATAAAACCAAATCTTAGGTAGGCCTAGCCCACCTTTGTTAATCGGCCTATGTAACTGTTTGGGCCATTGAAAGGCACCTGGTTGAAAAGCCATTACTGGGCAGTACACAGTCAGAGCTAAAGCTTCGGATTTAGATAAATTAACTCTGTATCCCAAAAATTTTGAAAAGGAATTGATAATTCTGTGGAGGCAAGGCATAGATCTAGTGGGGTCAGAAACAAATAAAAAAATATAATCTGCATAAAGCAGAAGCTTATGCGTCACACCTCCCGCCATCACCCCTGGAAAATCATCCTCCTTTCTTATCGCGGCTGCTAAAGGTTCCAGGGCAAGACAGAACAATAATGGGGAAAGAGGGCAACCCTGCCGAGTGCACCTATTCAGAGTAAAATAATCTGAAATTAATCCATTTGTTTGTACCGCCGCTACAGGGTGTCTATAAAGTAACTTAATCCATCCGATAAAAGTATTTCCGAACCCATATATTTCCAAAATCTTTAAAAGATAATCCCATTCTACCATATCAAATGCCTTTTCGGCGTCAAGTGAGATGGCAGCGACCGGAGTCTGATCATTCGCCACTGACCACATGATATAGATAAGGTGGGATTTATTTGGGGCCGCAGCTCTTCTGATAACATTAGGCATTTCATTAATATGTATAAGAGATGTCATAACTTAATCGTTTAGCTAGAATTTTTGCCAACATTTTTACATCTAGCTGGATCAGGGAGATTGGACGGTAACTCTTACACTTGCTTGGATCTTTGTCCTTTTTAAGAATCAGACTGATCCGAGCTTGTGTCATGGTTGGCAGAAGCTTTCCATTCTTTCATGATTCCGTATAAACTTCTAACAAAAGTGGAGCCAATTCTGTAGCATAAGATCTAAAAAATTCAGCAGCAAAGCCATCTGGCCCCGGAGACTTGCCTGTAGGCAGGCCTTAATTACCTCGTCAAGCTTTTCCAAGTTTATCTCAGAATCAAGAGAATTGTTTTGCTCAGTCTTCAGTTTAGGGAGATCTAATGGTTCCACAAAATTTCTAATATCTTCATCTGTAGACGAAGACATGGAACTATAAAGATCAAGATAGAATTCTTTAAAAGCATTATTAATATCAATGGTTGAGGTAAATTATTCACCACCAGCAGATTTCATTGAGGGAATGGTAGAAAAAGACTCTCTCTTCTTTATATATCTAGACAAAGGCTTCCCTGCTTTGTCACCCGACTCAAAGTATGACTGTCTTGTCCTGAATAACCAAAACCCCACTTTCCACAATAAAATAGTATTATATCTGTATTTCAAACGGGTCAATTCTCTGAGGGCATCAGACGACATTTGGCGCTTCAGCTCTTCCTCTGCACTTTTTAATATTCCCTTTCCAACTCCACGAGTTATTGTGCTTTGGATTATTTGGTGAATGAGGCATATTGTATGAGCTGACCCCTAAGAACCGCCTTAAGTGCCTCCCAAGCCACGCCCACAGAGGATACTGAGGACCAGTTGGTCTCCATATAAACATTGATTTCAGTCTTTAACATTTGTTGGAAATCAGGATTTTGCAAAAATGGATACATTAAGGCACCAACTATATGATTTCTTTTACTCCGTATGTGGCAACACCTCTAAACTCACCAGGGCGTGATCTGAGACCAAGATATTTCCAATTGAGCAGTCAACAACAGATGAAATGAGGGACTTAGATATGTATAAAAAATATATATATTCTAGATTAAATCTTCATGGACTGATGAAAAAAATTTATAGTCCCTACCAGATGGGTTCAAAAGTCTCCAAATATCTGCAAGACTAAGATATTGACACATCCTGTGAAGCGTCAATGTTGCTCTAGGGGTCTTACACACTTTTGCTTCACTATGATCAAGGACTGAATCCATCAATAGATTCAAATCTCCTCCCAATATTATATCATGAGGGGTGCCAGCGGCTTGCAACATCCGTTCAAGATCTATAAAAAAGCCCTGATCATCAGCGTTAGGTGCGTAAATATTAGCCGAAATCAACCTTTGCCCCTGAATTTCTCCTAAAACAATAATGATTCTCCCTAATTTATCTTTAATCTGTTTGAGACATTTGAATTGTAGATGTTTACTTATCAGTGTAATGACTCCCCTGCTCTTACTTGAGCCAGCACTAAAGAAAGCATGTCCACCCCATATCTTCCCAAATTTTTCCGCTTCCTGCGGGGAAACACTATATCAAAATTTTTTACGCTTAAGAAAAGAAATAACCTTCTTATATGCTTATATTTTCGAAATATTAACGTTTTTCGAAATATTCAAGTCTGTTTTGGACGCGGGCGGATTAGTGGATAATTCCCTTTCCGACAACTCCAGGTAATCGATTAGTTTTTCAACATCTGTGACTCTTGTGACCAATTCAAAGAATTTTGCTTCCATCAACGTAATCGATCGACGTATTACAGCGAGATCTTCCAAGTCAGCAACAACCTTCGTCAGCATCACCGAGATGTTGGAGAGTTGACGCAAAATATCTTCTCCTGACGCACCATCCAAATCAAGTCCCCGGCTCGCAGTCCCATCAGAGGCCTCAGATTGAACACGTAAGTGTCTTTTAATGTCTCCAGAGTCTGAGGATTTTGAATTCTTTGCCATGTTTACCTCAAAGAGCAAATATGTAACTGGGTGTATTGAATCTCACCAGATTATAACATGATGATAATTAAAAAACTAGCAAAGTGCGCAGAGCCAGTCGCTCTCACGTCTGCTTCTCGCATGGCATCACGTATCCCGGAAATTCAATCTCTTTTAGAAAAAGGGGCAATAGTAGAGATTCTCTTTTCTCAGAGAGAATGCAGTTTTTACAACCGTTATTTCCTAGTCCAGAAAAAGGATGGTGGCTTAAGTCCCATTCTGTATTTGAGACGTTTGAATTTGAAAGAAATAACCTTCCTTCTTTTTATGGGGTGCCCCAACCCATTCACTTTCCATGTGGAGAGAGATAATCCACTCATATTAATAATTGACATATTGATATAATAGAAAAAATAAAGACTATAAAGACCACATTCCCCATTAGAGCAACAATAAAACCCCCCCGAACAAAACAAACAGAAAAAAAGAAAAACATGCGCATTAACCCCGCACACGACAGCGCCAACCGGCATCGATCCCTTTAAACTCAAAAGGTCCATGTACGCATACAAGAACCCCACGACAACTTTGCCGTCGGATTGCTCAAATCTGGTGCTTCTGCACAAATTTTGTGAGGCAAAATTACATAACAGAAAATTCTTTGTGTTTATTCTGCCTGTTGGCTGGGGTCTGTTTTACAAAGAATGTGTAGATTAATTCACAGAACTGTCTTGAAGGTGTGTTCCTCCACAAAACAAACTCCAGCTGATATAAAGCCGTTCAGTTTCCTCGGACAGACAAACAATTGTTCAGTGAGCCGGCTGTTATGAGTGCAGCAGATGACGTAATCATTCTAATGTCCCTTAAAAATACTCCACAAAAATAAACTCCAGCCGCTAGGCAGAACCAGCATGAAAAGAAACACCACAGGCATCCCAGTTCCTTGGATGATCAAGAGCCAAACTCACTCGGAGGCCGCATAAAAAAGTACATCATGACTTACTCAGCCCGTCAACTTTATAAAAGACGTCCATTATGTGAGCATGTAATTTTTTTTGCAGTTATCCATAGTGTTCATTCTCAATCTGGCTGGGAACTTCAGTGTAAAAGCGATCTTCTGTTAATGCAAAAGTTTCTTGAAGGAGTCATGCCACAAAACAAACTCCATCCGCTAGGCGGAGCCAATGCAAAAAAAAAAAAAAAAAATGGCACCCAGCTTCCTCAGACAATCGAGTCACTGAACAGCGAGTCAGTCCACTAATATAAGAAACATCAAATGGCTTACTCACTCCAATGTATTTATAAAGGAGAGTGCCTGTTTGGGACATGTAAATACTTTGCTGCCGTCCTTGGTGACTATTCTCAGTTTGGCCGGAAACATCAGTGCAAAAGCGATCTTCCATTGATGTAAGTGTTTCTTACATTCCTTGAACCGATCGTGTTTCTCTCTTGTCGAACTTGCAAAGTCCGGGAACAAGAAAATATTGTGACTCTTCCAAGAAAGCTTTCCTTTCCTCTTCGCCTGGTGCAACACGAGATCTTTATCGGATGATCTCAGAAATTTGGCCAGAATTGATCAGGACCTGTCTCCCTCAGCAGATCTGTGAGCAGAGACTCTGTGAGCTCGCTCGATTTCCAGTTTATGGCCTGTTATGTCGAGCAGACTTGGGAAGAGCTCGTCCAGGAATTTCACCATATCACTGCCTTCTTCATGCTCAGGAATTCCAACAATTTGTATGTTATTCCTTTGGCTTATATTTTTGAAATATTAAAGTTTTTGGAAATATTCAAGTCTGTTTTGGGCGCGGGCGGATTAGCGGATAATTCCCTTTCTGACAACTCCAGGTAATCGATTAGTTTTTCAACATCTGTGACTCTTGTGACCAATTCAAAGAATTTTGTTTCCATCATCATAATCGATCGATATATTACAGCGAGATCTTCCAAGTCAGCAACAACCTTCGTCAGCATCACCGAGATGTTGGAGAGTTGACGCTGAATATCTTCTCCTGACGCACCATCCAAATCGAGTCCCCGGCTCGCAGTCCCATCAGAGGCCTCAGATTGAACACGTAAGTGTCTTTTAATGTCTCCAGAGTCTGAGAATTTTGAATTCTTTGCCATGTTTACCTCAAAGAGCAAATATGTAACTGGGTGTATCGAATCTCACCAGATTATAACATGATGATAATTAAAAAACTAGCAAAGTGCGCAGAGCCAGTCGCTCTCACGTCTGCTTCTCGCATGGCATCACGTATCCCGGAAATTCAATCTCTTTTAGAAAAAGGGGCAATAGTAGAAATTCTCTCTTCTCAGAGAGAATGCAGTTTTTACAACCGTTATTTCCTAGTCTAGAAAAAGGATGGTGCCTTAAGTCCCATTCTGTATTTGAGACGTTTGAATTTCACTCTAATGAAAGGCCGATTCAGAACAAACGCACAAACAAATAATGTCACAAATACAGCCGGGGACTAGTTTGTTACAATAGATCTGAAGGGTGCTTATTTTCATATCCAAATTGTGGCAAAGCATAGGCATTTTCTCAGATTCGCTTTTGGGGGCAAAGCATACCAATTTTGCGTCCTTCCCTTCGGACTTGCTTTGGCACCACATACGTTCAAGAAATGCATGGATGCAGCTCTGACACCTTTGAGACTTCAGGGCATCCACATTTTGAATTATCTCGATGATGGTTAGTGTTAGCTCACTCAGAGAGTCTGGCTGCCCAACATCGAGATGTTGTTCTCAGCCATTTGAACAATCTAGGGCTGCAAGTCAACCTAGACAAGAGCATCCTGTTGCCAAGGCAACAGACTCTGTTTCTAGATGTGGAGCTAGACGTGGAGCTAGACTCGTGACTGATGCAGGCACGCCTATCTCCATCTTGCATTCTGACATTATGCCAGTGTATAGTGATGTTCATAGTGGGACGTGTCCTCCTTTCAAAAACATTTCACAGGCTGTTGGGGCTCATGATCGCAGCATCCACTGTCATTCCTGTGCTACCAGACTCTGTTGCCATGGAAACACAACCACTTTCTGCAGCCGGGCATTCCACTGGGACAGGTGTGTCGCTGCAAAGTGATAATGACAGACACCTCCTCCATGGGTTGGGTTTCTGTGTACGAAAGTCGTCCAGCTCAGGGAGTGTGGATGGAACTGTGGCTGAATTGGCACATAAATTGTCTGGAGATGTTAGCAGTGCTGTTAGCATTGAAGTTTTTCCTTCTGAAGATTCAGGACAGTCATGTCCTCATCTGGTCGGACAACAGGACGGTGGTGGTTTACATCAACCATCAGGGAGGTGTGTGCTCTTCTGCCATGCGCAACGTCCCCTCAGGTTTCCTCTCTCGCCTCTGGCACCGCTGGACATTGTTGAATTGGCGCATCAGTGGCGGACAGTGTGCTGTTATGCATTTTCTCCTATCAGCCTGCTGCACGCAGTTTTGCAGAGTGTTCGGGAGGATTGGATTCGGCTGCTGTTAGTGGTGCCATATTGGAGATCTCACATATTTGTTTTCGACTCTGGTCTCTCTCCTGGAAGAGTTGCCTTGGGTGGTACCAGTCAGAATGGATATGTTGCTGGCAGCGACTGGGGAGCGGCCTCCCTGGCCGGGAATGCTTGCAGTGACTGGGGAACGGCCTCCTTGGCCGGGAACGCCTGGGAACCAGGAGCCCTTCTCCTCCTCCGGGCAGCCAGGAGCACTGTCGTGGGAGCGGCCATCATGACCGAGGGCACTGGCACTGGGACGGCCAAATCTTCAGGCACTGGTTCAGGGACGGATGAGGCATCAGGCACAGGCTCTGGGATGTATGAAGCTTTAGAAACAGGCTCATTGACCATGGCAGGCATGGGTGCTGGCTCGTTGGCCATGGCAGGCATGGGCACTGACAATGGGTGCTGACAGCAGCAGGGGAACAGCCCTCATAGCCGTGGACATTGGCAGTGGCAGGGAGATGGCCTCACTGACCATGGGTACAGACAGCAGCGGGGGAACGGCCCTCATGGCTGTGGAAATAGGCAGTGGCAGGGAGACAACCTCACTGACTGTGGGTGAGGCAGGAGTGGGGGAATGGCCCTCATGGCCGTGGACATTGGCAGGGAAATTGCCTCCATGGCAGCGGAAACTGACACCGGCAGAGAAATGGGTGTCTGGCTCCTCCTCATTCCCCGGGCGGTGATAGGTTCACCACACTGCAGCGCGATTGGGTCAAACACTCGACACAGCTCCACGCCAAAATCCAGGAACGAGGCGCAACACAGGCATTCGTTGTCCCACATGGCGATTCCCCAATCAGCAGCCTCTCCGGTGATGAGCAGGATGGTTTTAGCCACCTTCACCTTCAAAAGCAAAGGGCTGTGAAATGAAGAACAGAGCACATTGGGATAAAAAGGTGAGACAGGATCCTTCAACTGAGAACGGAGCCAGTGGGAGGATGCATGACTCTGGGCGTCAAGGAGCATGGGGAGCCGCCGAAACCGATGGGGTGTGTCCTGAGGCCAGCTGGGAGCAGGTGTCGCTCGCAGCTGCAGGTTGTAATGATCAGCGTTCCCATGGAAACAATCAGGGTTCCCATGGAAATGCTGATTCAGCATCCCAGCAACACCTGAAACACATTCGGGAAAAACGTAAACACGCTTTGACAAAACAGACAAGGGACGAGGATGCAATGGTCCTCCATAGGCGAACACACAACCTGGCAAGGTGCCATGACCATGATATCACCGGAGGGCACATGGTGGCAAATTGCGCACAGCGATAACCCACCACCAGACCGTGCACCCACACAAAACACAAACATGAAACACAAGACAGGCAGGGGACGATGATATCATGGTCCTCGTCAGACAAAACCCAACCTGACCGGCGGACAGGACCATGACATCACTGGAGAGCGCAAGGCGGTTAAACTCGTAAGGCGGTCCCAAATGACCGGACCCGTGCGCTCACACAAAGGGGAACACAAAACACAAAGGCAGGCCAATACTGCCACGGTCCCGTCAGGTAGAACCTCAACCTGACAAGGTGACCGAACTGTGACATAGACAGAATGTTAGCCTTAGTCACCATTTACTTTCACTGCATGTTTTTTTCCTCCATATTTTAAAAGGAAATGGTGAGTGAGACTGTCAGTCTCAAACATTCTGTCTAACATCTTTCAGGTTCTACAAAATACAGAAAGTCACACCAGTTTGGAGCAACATAAAGGTAGGAAAATGATGACAGAATATTAACTTATACCTAAACTATCACTTTAAGGATGCTTGTCAGATTTAGACGAATCTGTCAATTAGAAGAAAAGTTTGGAAAACGTTATAATAATTATTACGGTAAATAAACGAAAACAATGTTCCACAGGCCCAATTATATATAATGCGAATAAAACTAAGCAAGATTATGCTTTATTAATGCCTACTTTCGCTACTTCATGCTTTTAAAAACCTGCATGGATTCTTAGTTCAGGGAAGTTACAGTATTTTGTCGAAATAATTTAGATCATTAGTTCTGTACACTAAACTGCAGCTTATCTCTGTGTTTGGAAGCATGTTAGGCTCATTTAAGTTCAAAGCTTGTTCTCTGCTGTCCATTAGAAAAACGTGCCACGTCTGTCAAATGTAGAAATGCTGTGGACACACAGAAATGCTGTCTGCACGTGATGGGCAGAGCAAAAGGCATTTACACATTTACAGACACCGATGTATTGCAGCAATGATATAAAAATGTATACTTATAAACTAAGGTCCTAAGAGCCCATAGATACAGAATCATCCTGAAAATGACCATCACCATGACACAGACAAGCGCACGTTATCACAAAATTGCCAAAACTTACCGCAACAGGCTTTCTTAAACTGGAGCTGTAATTTTAATCTTGAAATATACGCTTAACTTGGTGTAAAATGAAGGCATTGCGTGACGAAAGAAAGTGCTTGTTTTGAGCGCTTACTCCATCTGCAGTGATGACTTGAGTGACAGAGCATCGCTGTAAATTCCTCTGTTGTAAAATTCCTGTTATAAAAACTCTCAAATTACACATTCAATAATGCTCATTGAATTAAAACTAGTAATGTAATGGCAGGAATGTCGCCCATTTTAATGAAGTAAAAGTAAAAAATTTTAATGAGAAATTTACTTGAGTGAAAAGTACCCACAATTAAACATACTCATAAAAGTACTGCTGGCAAGTGACTATGGTATAAGCAGGAAAATTCACAGCTAGGTGTGCATTAAACGATTTGAATGCATTTTGCGGAGGCAACCACGTCTTCGCCTCCACGTCATGCATTAAAATCATTTAACGCATACCTAGCTGGGGATTATCCCTTACTGATAAAACACATCCATTTAAAACTCACGCTAGGCAAAACACACACACAATATAATTATTCATTACATCACATTGCAGTCTTTAAAGCTTTATCTTAAAATTTGCAAACAGTAATCTCATTTGCATTACAAGATAAATGAATTCTACCATTATCATCATCGGTTTAAATATAATAACCATACTATTGGAATTTTTTTTTAAATAAATGAGAAATAACTAGAAGTTCATCCACCTAGAACAGTAGTTCCACTGCAAAAATATAAATAAAAATAATTGTCAAATTTTACACAGTTTTTACAGAATAAATTAATGTCCAAATAACCCTAAATTCTAATGCAGAAAAAAAGAGATGTACATTTATTAATTGTGCTACTTGCAGTATCTTTCCAATTTGTAGATCAACCTGTGGGGATGAGAAAAGAGTATGAGATTGTTGAATGATCAGGAGATGATGTAGGGAGAGCCAGAACAGACAAGGATGATCTGGCTGACCTTGAGACAGGCCTCAAACAAGTAAAACTTAAGCACTATCCATTTACCCTTTTTACATTTGAAATGTGTAACAAACGATAGTGAGACAAACAGACCCAAGAGCAGAGGAACAGTTCAAAGTATTTATTAAGAATAATAATTAGCAGTCACTGAGTTGAGGAACGTAGAAAATCCTGACATCAGCTTCAGCAGCGGAAAGCGTGCACGTAGTAGTCGCGCAAGGGTCAATCCATGAAGAGTGTGTTTGTAAGATGAGTGTGTGCGTAGTGGAAGTCAGGAACAGATTCGTAGAATCCTCAGTTGAAGCTAGTGAGATGCAGAACAATGCCCAGCAGAGATGAACGAACTTAACTCCCGACACACGGGCAGAGATGAGGTATCTTCTGTGGAAGAATACTGGAAGGCAACCACACACCTGACACGCAGGCAACCAACAGATACACAAGACAGGACCAACTAGGCAGAGAGTGTAAGGTTAGCACTCAACATCAAACAACAATCTAGCAAAGATACTGAGAACATGACAGGCTTAAGAAGGGAGTGAATTAGAGGAGAACAGGTGTTGCTCAGCATGCTAATCAGTGGCATGATCAGCGTTCCCCCGGGAACAATCCATGTTCCCATGGAAATGCCAATCATGCATGCCGGCCGCGCCTGTGAGACATGAGGGAGAGAAAATTACAAAACATACAAAACAAACTGACAAACACAGTGACACAATAAGGGCATTCAATTCAAATGATGGGAGCTTGCCTTTAATTTTACCTATCTCTCTCCAGTCTCTCAAAATGAATTTATTCAAAACGTTGCTGAACAGTTTACTGAGAAGATCAAGAAGGAAATCCAATAATGGCATGCTGGAATGTAATGGCAGATGAGACAAGAGATGGCAAGACAGAGCAAATAGCTGTTTGCTTACGATACGTTAACTCACAGGGGAAAGTGACAAAACAGTTCCTGAGCATTTAAGACCTGAAAGTGTTTGATGCAAAGAAAAATACAATTAAAGGAACTGCTTGATTCCAACAGCTTGTGAAATCTCGCATAGGTTGCTCAATCGTATAATGGTGCATCTATGATGAGCAGAGTATCTGGTGGTGTGCAGACTCTTTTCCAAGCTAATCATGCAGATGCCATCTATATACGCTCTTACGTACACAAACTAAACCTTTTCCTGTGCTACACATGCAGGGCAGTTTGACAAGCAGCACATTTTTTAACTTCCTAGAATGTGTACACATCTTTCTCTTGTAAATCATGAGCTTTCTATTAACAGCTATGAACTTATTCAGCTTTCAAGAACTCGCTGGTCCTGTCAGCTTGCATCTGTAACCACAATGTTGGAAAACTGCAGTGCTGTCTTAGCATGTCTTGAAGAAGTGGCGATACCAGTGGCAGTACGCCTATGGATGGAGTTGTTGCTGATCTCGGAGGCTCTGAAAACCTGACAAGGCATTTGTACTTCCTTTGCTTGGATCGGATGATCAGTGAGCTCAGTTAAAGGTCTTTAGGTGTAGGAGCTGGTCCTGACTGAATGAACATAGCCAGTAACTGAAGAGTGTGTTTAACAATTATTGTGACTAATTAAAGATGCTGAAGAAAGCCTGTTGCACAAAACAAGCTCACAGGTTTCTTTATTAAGCCAGTCTAATTTGCATTGTATTGAATGAAAAGACACTGAAAAAGGTAGCATTCCAGATATGCTGACTGTATACCATCTGTAAATGTGATCGATCATTTTCTGCTCTAAGATGTCTGCATACATGGTTGAGGTGAACCATGGGTCAGGAAAGATTTAAAAAAACCTTGCCGTCTTGTCATGAAAAAAACTGGAGATGTTACAGTTTTACTGTATACCACAGTTTTAAAAACAGATACGTAACTGTCATATACTGTTGACATTTTCTCATTCACAGCATTGCCGGAATATAAGGTCAAGATTTTTTCGGATTTTAATTTTTTCAAATCCAAGCAAAAGGAATTAACGTTTTCATTGTAAATATCAGTTCAGCTAAGAAATAATCATCTAAATTTACAGCATCACAAACCTGACGTGATAAAATAAATAAATCCCTTGTTCATTCAGAGAGCACAGCACACCGAATGTCGCAGGCTGAATATCTATTTCCCCCTCTCGTATGGTGTGGTTGAAGTCCACAGTGTAAGAATAATTTGGGTATTTAAAATGTTGATGATGGTTAGCCAGTTTGTAAATTGTGTCAAAAAAAGTCTCACTCATGCAGGGAACACTCCAAACCTGGAGTACTATCTCCACGAGCATCATGCCCCGAAGTTTGAGAAGATGAATGTAAGTGAAAATACAGAAGTGTAGACTATAACTATAGGCTTATAAATGATCGACTCCTTACATAAGAAATCCAACCAGATACGGTACATTTTTACCAGATTTGTCTGACTCAGAAGGAAGTAGGCCAATGTTGTTTTTGCGTACTGTCGCATCACTTATATGTAACTTTATGAAAGACCAAATGTTATTGATTGATAAACAATTATTGCTATTTTACAACACATTAGTTCATGTTTTTCTTCCAAATATTGCTTTTATTTAAAATTGTACAGCTTGTAGAAATAATGAAAATAACATGTAAGATAGAAACATTTGCCTGGAGGCTTCTTAAAAAAAAAAAATGCTGTGCAACAGTAAGCATACAATGATATTAAAAAAAAAATTATAAACATTTATAAAAAAAAGTGCTTTAGCCATACAGAAAAAATGAACAGTGATATCAGAAAATAGAAACTACTGCCAAAAACCACCAACAAATAAACAGCAAATGAATAATCTTTTTTGATTGTAATAAATGCTCATTTCTGAAGGAAAAAGCAAAGTTACATTGTCTGTGTAGATAGGTTTTTCCCCCCAGTAGGATGGCCAGTTGTTTAGAATCAAACTAAATTACAAAAGCAACCAATGACTAAATCAAATGCACAAGTAAACGGTTGCAGGGTAGTAACTTTGTTGTCCATTTGATTCGTTTTTTGTTTTGTTTTAAAATTATTTAAAAATAACATTTAATCCAATTATTAATAATTAATATTAATATTAATAATATTGCAATGCACCTTGATAACGTGATTTGCTTCTTGACTGCTCTCTATTTTAATCTTTATTGTTCTCGAGAGACATGCAGTAGGTAGACAGCAGCCAATAACACAAAAACAGTTAACATCAAATAATGCAAAAATGATGAGCTATTTATAAAAGTAGGCCTAATAATCTACTACCGGAATAAAATCAATAAAATTGGCTACCGTGCAGATCTCTTACCTTTACACCCCTAACACAGAAAAAATGCATAAAAGACAATAACAATTACTACGAATTTGAGTGATGCCAAGACCGGCTACTCGCCATCCGAGCAGACGATAAAATTAACAGTCAGTTTAGTGGTAAGGTACGCAATTTATTTGTGTACGATTGGATAAAAAAGGCGCAGGTTATCAGTCAACTCAAGATACTGTACATTAGACCTCACATTAAGATGTGACTTTTGTCTTTACGGGATTGTCCGGGGATGTGTGTGAATGCGAGCACAGATTACGAGAAAGCTGGGGCAGTGTGAATTTACAAAATCTCATAGTGCCAGAACAGTTCCCAGAATGACTTTTCCGGGATTCTTTCGGGGATCTCTGTGGGAAAGGGGCTTAAGATGATTGGGTGGGCCTGAATGTCCAATGTATGGCTCGGCCCACTTGTGTCTACACCAGTGCCCTCCAGATCTTTCACAGATGAAGTATGAGCTGGAACGTGACCAAAAGCTATTAAGATATATTATATTAGATCTGCTAAAAGATAATTTTGTCATCTTCTAAAAGTCACTTAGCATATAGATGACCTCACAGTTAACAAACTTGAACAAGAAACCACTCAAATTCCAATTTCATGGAGCAGTAATAACAAAGAAGAGTTCCTGAACGCAAAACAGGCAGCATGTTTTACAGACAGGGTTCTTAAAACACTCAAAATAACTTCTAAAAGAGAATTTTTAATTTCAATATCCCTGCAGACTCCCTTTGCTTTAATTATTATTATTTTTTATTTTTTTGTTATTTATGATTAGTATGAAATGCATTGTGTGCAAATTTAAAATGATCCATTTAATACATTGCCTATGAGGTCATACTGTATATCATCATTTTTGAGCACACTATCTGCACAGTTAACAGGAAGTGAGACTGCGGCAGTGTGGATGAGACAACTGCAAGGGAAATTTAAACTGCTGTGCCCCCTGATAACGAGACAAACTTTAGGACAAGACTATATTAAACTAACACAGACAGATTTCATGAACTGATGTGCACAAAGCTGGTACCCATCCCAAATATAGAAAATTGACAAATGAGCTTACCATAAAAGGGAGAGATACTATGGCATACTATGCTGTAAAATTTTCACATATTTCCTCCAGCAATTAAATCTTTGTCATTGTGAATGCACCTTGAGTCTTATGACAAGTACAGCTCAATATTAATCATCCATATTTGTATTTAAATGTGTGATGTTTGGCATCTCCATTCTGGTCGAGGTGTCTGTCAGAGATGGCCCATGAGGAACGGACCTCTGCATCAACATTGCCGCGAGTTTCTTCCTAAAGACTCGACACAGGAACACATAAATTAGTGGGTCCAGGCAGATGTTAGCTGAGGACAACCAGAGAGTGGTCTCCTTGGCAAAATACAGCTGGTTTTGGGTCCAGCACTGGGCTAAAGTGTTTCGGGTCTGACTGAGGGTGTACGGGATTCGGGCCAGATGGAAGGGAGCAAAACACACGAAGAAAACGCCCACAACCACAAACACCTGTGGAGGAGGGAGTTAAGCACAAATTAACATGTTGTACACTAAAGCCATCTGTAGAATTACACTTTCTTGTATGCTTTGATATGAAAGTTTCTACTAAGAAAATAAATGTAAGAAACATTGCAAATTTTCAGCACTGTTCTTATATTACAAGAGCAATGTAATTTATGTAAAACAATGCTTTACTTTTATCTCTTCACTTTATAACTGCTTTCAAACAGTCACAAAAATAGAAGCTGATTAAAAATACATTTTTGTGGTACATTTTAGTTAGGGTGATGATGTGTAATTTGAAAAACCTTTATTTTGGCGCATAGCACAGTGTTGCTCTGTTCAACCTCAGTGCTGTTTATAATGTCGGGGCTGTCTACTGTTTGAGAGGTTTCACTTACTCCATAGTGCTTTAAACTAAAAAATTCTCTGTAGAATTAAAATGGGTTCCATCAGTTTTGTGGTCTGCGCTGCAATAACGAGGGAAGCCAGGTTGACGCGTGTGCACTCCAGAGATACTGTAGGTTAGAGCAGATCATATCATTGGTGCAAGTGGTTCTGTGATGGCTTGTGCCAAACTCACGACGAAACCAGGCTTCAATCGCGATGCAAAAATATTGCATTGCAAATGAGAAGTATATTTAGTGCGTATGATGCGTAGAACTCAAGATTATCAATAATTTGTCTAGGCTACCCAAGATTTCACTTGGGCGGCCACCAAAAAATATTTTCAATGGACCCACCAGTTGAGAAACACTGGTTCTCATGACTATTGCACTGTATTCCAATTCTTCTATAGTCATTCCATAGCTTTGTGAGAGGAACAGACCCAAATGTAAGTTTTTATTCAAAATAATCTATCCTATGACTTTAGAAAGTATACAGAACACAAGTCATACTTCTTTTTTGGAGCTTAAAAGATGAAAATGAAAGAATTGTATTCCTTTAAAAGCTTGCTTATAAACTACTTTAACAGGCTTAAAGGTGCAGTGAAGTAGAGGTCTTCATGGGTCCAAAAATTCATGCCCGAACCCAAAGAGACTTGGAAATGTACTAGCCGAACCTGAACCTGACCCATCTATTATTTGAAAGCTTGGACCCATCCCCATGCAGAACCGAGAAATGCCGGACCCAATTTCACAGCTGATTGCTATTAACAAGTTAATGTACAAGTTGTGATAACAAAACTTTGTGTCTTACCTAATGTAACGTTAGTAGCCTTCTTCCCTGTGCCTTGTTGTGACACATATAATCCATCCTCCTTGCCAAGAGAGTTGGTAAAATACATCCAGGTTTTCTGTGATTCCTCTCTTGCTGATTGAAACAGCATAGCTAATCCACTCATTATTTCAGCTTCAAAAGTCCACTTGCTGTCACGGGGACGGATGACGTGACTTGTTTAGAATCAGCTTTGCATTTTTTTTTGTATCTTGCATAAGATAACTTCAACTGTTTGCCTTTTTGACAATAATAACGAATGCTGGTTCATTGCCACAGCTGCTAACGTTAGCATTACTAATTTGCTATAATGTGCCTTAACTCTGCTCTGCCTCTAATGTCACTCAGCTCATTGTGGCTCTGCTCCATTTTTCACTTCCCGGCCTGCAATTTCCCTAATTTTAATCCTAATTTTACAATGTTGCAAGTTACAGCACACCATCATCATCAGCATTGTCTGATCATGGCTGGGTCTTCTCGGATCGACGGGTATTACACATAATGTTAAACAGACCCGGGACCCACAGCCATAGAATGGGACCCGACCTAGACCTGGCTGACCATATAAAACATGGATCCGAACCCGTGCGGGTCTCTGGTCGGGTCTCGGGTCCTCGGGTCCTCGGGTTAGGGTGGACCCATGAAGACCTCTTCAGTGAAGTGATATTTTTATAAAATGTCATGCAGAAAATGTCCTTAGTACCTAACAGATATTAATGAAATAGGTGCTATGAAATATCACACCTGTCTCTGTAACAGCCCTAGGCTTGGTTAACATAACTGCTCCAACACCATGGTCTCCAACTGAGCCTTTATGTGTCTTTGAAGTGCTGGGTTTTGGAAAGAGGGGGTGTGGCTAATTCAAAAGCTAAGCCTGGTGGAAGTTCCACAATGGCTAAAATCGCTTTCAGCACTTTAAGAATGGACTTCCAACCATGCCATGTGATAGGGGAAAGAATCAAAGCATTGATAAACAGTATTTCTGCCTCTGTGGTTCCTCTATTTCTCTTTAATGAATCTTAAATTGCCCCAGTCTTGTGTCATTGTACATATACTCCTGGTTCAATGTAAGCACACTTACTGTACAATTATTGTGTGGTTGTCCTAAACACGATTATTACACATTATCAACATCAGCATAAAGTAATTCAGTGTTTATGATCTCTATGGAATTGTGTAAAATGGCAAAGACTTTAAAGTGCACTGTACCTTAGATGTGGTCTGTTTACTGGCTGTGTCACTGCTGCTCCGTGATGCGCGGTATGACTCAATCACTTTCCTGCTGATGAAGGTGTAGCACACAACCATAAGTGCCAAAGTACCCCAAAACACCACCTGGCAGAAGTAGTTAAAGCCTTCATGCCACAAGAGTCCCACCTTCCCTTTCATCCTGGCACACCGCAGCCTTTCACTGGCGGGAATCCGCTGAATCTGGTTACTCAGAATTACGTTCGGCAGAGCCAACGACAACATAACCACCCAGATAACTGCACACACAACCTGACCAAACCCGACCCTCTGCAGAGCGCATTTCCCGAACGGATGCACGATCTTCAGGTAGCGATCCAAGCTGATGAATCCCAGCAGAAGAATGCTGATGTACATAGTGGTGTAAAACAGCACTGCTGAGTAGCGGCAATAAAAAGCACGTAGGTGCCAGGAGCCCAACCCTGCATCAGTGAGCACCTTCACGGGCACAGTCAGGGTCATGAGCAGGTCAGCCACAACAACATTCTTCAGGTACACCACAAACGTTGAACTGCTGCGGATTTGGAAGAAGATCCAGGCAGCCAGACTGTTCAACACAAGAGCGAGCAGGAACAGAGCCGCATACAGGCAAGGAAAGAGAATGGACGTCACGCTTGTGTCGCGCTCACACCTGACTGAAGTGTTCACTTGACTCGCGTTCATCATGATGTCTAGAGGAAGAACATCAATACAGCTTTAAAACACATGGCCAGTTTGTCCACATTCAGTGGAGCTGCTATAAATAACAATTATATTATAACAGATTGACTATTTGCACTAGGTGTAAATAGCACCTGCCATACAATGCGGCTATTTGCACTCCAATATTCTGTTATTGAAACAGAGAAGTTAAACCCCTAGTGTCGCTGCAGTGACGTAGGGTGTAACGATGATGTGGATTTGCTTTTCTCATGTAGATGACCCTGGTTCAATTCCGCCTTTTATCTCACTTTTTCGCCATCCTGTTTCCTGTCTCCACTCTTAATATTTCCTTTAATACTACTTATAATAATAAATTAAATTAATATAAATGTTGGTTTTCTCACAGTGATTTGTTCACAGTGAAGGTAAGGATTTGAGAGAAAGATTTGATCTGGGTAAAATTAACCATGGTTTTACTATAGTAATATTGTAGTAACCATGTTCTTTGGTGGAAGCCTTAGATGTAATGCAGTTACCCATAGTGTTACTACAATAATATGGTGTTAATACAGTAACCATGTTTAATTCTGTGGATGATTTTATTACAAAATACCATGGTGATTATATGGTTACTGTAGTAAAACCAGGATAACATTTTTGTAAGGGAAGGTTAGGTTTAGGGGTGGGACTCTAAAAACCACAATAAACACGCTGCAGTGATGCCACTTTACTGTATGTAGGTATTTAGATACTAGTACTTAGTGCAAATAGCCTCTGCAATATTATAATGGTATCTTTTATGCTCACTGTGGTAATTCCTAGGGAGTGACAAGACACAGATGAACAAAAGAAAACTTAATTCTGAAATCTTCAAAGAATGTCTCGAGCAATTCAAAAAGTACTGATTCATGAGACTTGGGACAAAACAGACCATCAGAGTGAGTTTATGCATCATATGTTTAAGTATTTATTTTGATAAAATCTGCTCAACGTGTTCAGAGGTATTTTGGTAGTTATGGTTAGGTGAAACCTGCTTCTTTTTCTCACAAAATGTGCACTTCTCCTTTCTGTCTTTCAGTATGTGTTAATACCATCAGATGGTAAATGTACTGAGACTACAGGATGGTTTAAAAACCTATTTTCAGCTCCATCAAATGAATTGTCATCACGGTCAGAAAGATGATCTGATGGTGTTGACATCTAGTGCTGACAAAATAATTGTATATTATTTTTCATATCGCACATGCATTAAATGCAGTAGCCTTTTTACTGATGTTGCTAGCTACTAACAGACTTACTTAAAATAAGGAACATTGTATAAAAATCCCAAACAATTTCTTTACCATTTGGATGGAGTTGTCATACTGTACAGTATCATGGTACTGTAAAAGATGTCATAATTTTGATAAAATAAGGAGTAAATCAAGTGAAATGGTAATTTGTGCCAGGAACATTCTAGTGATCATCTCAGATAAATTTTAAAGTGGAAATGTTGCTATTTTCAAAACTAATGGCAGATAAAACACTGGGGGCATGTTTTATCCCATGTCTAAATAATCAGTAAAACAGCAGTAGTAAATGATGTTGCTGGAGAGTTTTGAATTATATTAATTTGGACACACATTTATGTATTTTGAGAATTGAGCGCAGACAAATACAAACACACAGATACAAATTATACCACAATTTTATATATTAAGGATCAAACACTCACCAGGTCCTTTTCTAAGGGAGAAGAGTTTTTGAGACTGGAGAGCAACATAAACAGGAATTAATAAATGTCTTGCCTTCCGGCAGCTGTATCCACAGTGAAGTGTTCTCTCTTTCTCTTTCTCCCTCTCTCTCTCTCTCTCTCTCTCTCTCTCTCTCTCTCTCTCTTTCTCACACACACACACATACATGAAGTCTGCTATGACAATCTTGCTTTCTGTTCTACTGCGGTGTCTCTGAGGAATGTTCTGTCCATCATATGCTGTGGAACATTTGTTATTAACTCTTGGAAAATAATTTCAGGCATATTCCAAATACTATGTGATTCATTTCACACTGGGGTTAATTGACGGACGACTGTGTTCTTCCTGGTGAAATACAAGGTTGCCATTTTTCTTGCTGTAAGGGTCAATGACTGTGAATTACAAAAAACAGACATTTCTGTATAGATTGCTACACGCCTGTAAATAAGGTTTCAGTCATTGACCCAGAGAGGATGTGCACTGCTTCAGTTTGTTCCCCAAAATGTCCTAATCATTAAAATCACTTGCTGAGTAATTACATTCACTTCACTTTCCTCATAATCACAGTTTTTAAATAAAACGTAGAATACAAAATGTACCTGTTTCACATTCATTCACCATGTTTGGGTTTACTGGATTTGATATGTCATTATTTGTATTATGGTCATTTATTCTTACTGCATTCTTATTGCACTTGTTGTTCTTGAACTCCACCTACTGTAAAAAATACAATATTTTGTGAACATTTTATATTTATGGCAACTATTTATGATTCACAAAAATGCTCACTTGCCTACATCTTTTACTCTTATTAAATACAGCATGCATTATAAACTTATAGTGTGGTTTATTAACATTTCGTTTCGGTATTTACAAGAATATTCCAATTAGCTTAGAACTGCTTTACTTGCTGCTCTCGGTATCGCTATCCATCTGACCAGTGAGTGTCCATGTTGCAGGTGTGTCTGACTTTTTGTGCTTCAGGCCCTCTCTGTTTCATGCAATCTCCTCCCTCTCCTCACCCCTCTATCCTCCCACCTTATCATGGCTTACCAAGCCCCTTTTCAGAGCTCTTTTCAGAGGCGTTTGTGAAATGGGGGGGTTTCATGACCCTTTGATTGCTCATGTTTACATGCACACCAATATGCTGAATACTTCCGAAAAGCTGCTTATTTCAAAAATCAGACAAAGCAAGAAATCTGCGTTTATATTTCATTTGAAATAATATTGTAATTCTCTGCTTTTGACGTCAAACCGTGAAGAGGCATTTGCACAACATTTACTCTGGATAAGCTGGTAAGAAGGCCGGTTTAGCAATGCGAAATGAGTTTAATGGGCAAAAATCTACACGTGTCGATCGGTTTATTCTTAAGTGGTTTATAACCTTACACTGATAAAAATCTTCTGCTCATGTATCTAAACCAGTCGTTTGCCTCCTGATTCACAAGATTATTTTCAACAAATGGAACATTTTCAGACATATTTATGGGCTAAAAGCATCATAAAAATAAAAATGAAAATAAAAAAAAATATTAAATGGCTATGGTTAAATTAATCTTAACTTTTTATAACTTTTTATTTATTGTTGTTTATTTTTTATTGTTTGGTCATTTATATTTTCACTTAGTTGCAATTGGTAAAAACACTATTGACTGTCTGTATTAGAAGAATAAAGCTCCATTCATTGCATTCATCCATAGAATGTCTATGCACAGTATTGAGGTGCCATCTGAAGACATTTTATGAATGGGAAGAAAAAGGACATCCTGGTATCAAAAATTGATTCTCCATTTCATAACCCCTTTAAAGTTTCTGTGAGCGATTTCACTGTTCTGTATGATTTGTCTGTAATCACATACATAGATATAATAAAAAATTATGCATAGAAAAGAAATTGTCAGCAGTCTGAGTGAGTTGAAGAGGGGGAAAAGCAGCTAGCTTCACGTCAATGCCGATGCCTCTGCTGTCGCAATAAAAAGTTGAAAAAGCCTAAATCATAAAATATGACCAGAATTACAAACTAAATAACAGATTTATGTATTGCTGGAATTTGCCAAAGCAGTTATTGTTCAAAAATTTTAATTTGTTGTTTGTTTCAGCAGCTATAAGGCCCAAAACACATCTAAGCTGCCACATTAATTAACTTTAAATAATTTTTTTGTTGTTGTAAGATAAAACATGAAATTATTCAGTCTCACTCTTACTGGTAAATAAAAATATCCTGACTGGCCTTTTACTTCAAACTTCAAACTTCAAAAATAATTTATGCAATAAATGATCTTTAATGCTGAATACTACTGTATGTTACAGAAAATTTAGATTCTATAAATTGATTTTTTTTTCTTCAGAAGACTAAAGACACAATATTGTTCAAGTTTGTCTTTACCTTTGCAGAAAACCAATCATGAATGTCAAGGTGAGAGTTCACGTTTTATTTTATTTCTTCTAATCCAGATGACCACTTGTGTGCAAGTATGTCATCCCTCCACGAACAAAAGGTTCATTACATCACAGCACCGCCTGCTGGACTGAAATACTAAACCATTGTGCTTCAGTGTGAATACTGTATTGCACAAATTTAAATGTAATTCTAATCATGACCATTCGTTTTGTGTTTACTCACTTGTATTTCTAGATATGACCAATGCATCATTCAACATATGTTTCATTGGTGTGTAAGATATGTACAGTATTTTGAGTACATTTTTATGTACACTGTTGTAGAGCCGAGGAGGGCGGGGCCGGGCTGGAATGACGCACACCCGGTCCCCAATCAGCCTGATGGGGCGCGCGAGGGATAAAGGCGGCCGGGGACGACAGTTCGAGAGAGAGAGAATGACAAGCAGCTGTACTGTGTGTTTATAGTTGTGTGTTTTGTTTAAGTTGTTATTATTTATATTCTTAAGCCGGTTCTCGCCTCCTCCTTTCCACTGAACCCCCTTACACTGGTGCCGAAACCCGGGAAGAAGGAGGGATTCCCATCGCAGAGTCCTCGACACTGCCGTCCACCCAGGGGAGCGCCGCTGCCATCCGACGGGGGACGGAGTAGCCCGACCACCCGGATGCGGGGAACGGCCGCCGTCCACGAGGCGAGTGGGGACGGGACTCCCCGACGCCTGGAGTGAGGGAGCCGCTGCCGGGGGCGGAGGAGTGCCCTGCCGTCCCCTGGGAACGCGGAGGGGTCGAGAGAAGACCGCCGTCCGTGGGGGGAGGAGGGAAGTGACTCCCCGACCACCTGGAGTGGTAGGGCCGCTGCCAGGGGCAGAGGAGTGTCCCCACGGGATGCCGGGAACGCGGAGGGGTGTTCTGTCCGCTGGGGGTCGGAGGTCTGACTCCGGTCCACCCGGGGAGGAGCGGCTGCCGTCCTCCTGAGAGGGTGGAGGAGTGATTGAGGACCACGCGACGGCGCATCAGAGAACCGGTGAGGTTTTTTTTCTCTTTCTCCTCTCTCTCTCTCTGTCGCTCTGTGTTGGCCTTTCCCTCGCCATTTTGTTTTGTTGTTTTTCCCCTCCTGTCTCCTCCCAGGTCGAGGAAGGCGGGGATGACCCGCCTGCAGTCGGGGCGCAAGTCATGCCGGGGGCTTCCCGGCCTGAGGCAACGCCGGGACGAGTGTAGAGCCGAGGAGTGACGCACGCCGGTCCCCAATCAGCCTGATGGGGCGCGCGAGGGATAAAGGCGGCCGGGGATGACAGTTTGAGAGAGAGAGAATGACAGGCAGCTGTACTGTGTGTTTATAGTTGTGGGTTTTAAGTTGTTTATTAAATTATTATTTATATTCTTAAGCCGGTTCTCGCCTCCTCCTTTCCACTGAACCCCCTTACAACTGTATATGAGAGCATGTAGCCTATTCACAGGCTCACTTACATATGAGTAATACAACAACACATGCGATCCATGTCCTGATGTCATGACCCCTTTAAGCCAGAATCGGCCCGAAACTATAGTGGACAGCGCGCCAGAGCTGGCTCGTGTTAATTTTGGCACGTAACCATATACGGTTCATAAATGTTACCTTTTAAATTTGATATTCAGCCTAAATGTTCACTTGCATTTTATTTATAGTTTATAATACATAAATAATAAATTTTTACAACTATATACTGTTATTATAATAAATGTCCAAGAACTCACTTGAATGCATGAAGAACATTTATTTACAACATTACATAAACAGCAATTATTTAATAAGTATAGTTTTAAACATGTACAACATTTTACAAAAATATAAGTGTAAAATACATGTGCATGAAAAAATTAAAAATTAAAAATTAAAAATCTTACAAACAAAAAAATATGCATGACAAGGCAATTTTACAACTCACATTGTTGTAATTAAGTAATCTTTAGTTTGAGAAATAATTAAATAATTCACTGAATTGAGTAGTAGGTCTAAACAAAACAATGTTTTAAACAATACAGTTTGGTACAGAACTATTTTCTTTGGCATTAATTGACCTTATTATTTTATACTGAGGAACCTTAAATATATTTCAATAATTTAAACCATTTGTTTGAATCAAACTTATCAGGAATACGTTTTTAAAATAAATTACTGTGTTGGCTTATGTTCATTTTATCCTTCCAAGTTAGGACATGATTAATATCAGTGGGTTTATTTTAGCCACATTGAGTAAAAATTAATTAAAAAATATACAACTACTACTACTACTACTACTACTAATAATTATTATTATTATTAAAGATAAGAAAAATGTCAAGGCAAAGACAATGTAGAAGATCAAATCAAATCACTTTTATTGTCACACAGCCATATACACAAGTGCAATAGTGTGTGAAATTCTTGGGTGCAGTTCCGAGCAACATAGCTGTTGTGACAGTGATGAGACATATACCAATTTACACAACACAATTTACATATCTAATATACACATAATTACACACAACACAATATACAAATAATAACATACAATGTACAGTATACAATACACACAATATAGAATACACATTATACAATAAAAAAAAATTAGTATATATAGTATATATAAAATATACAGTAGGTTGTATTGTACTGTATTGACATTCAGGCTGTCGGTTGATAGTAATTTGCCAGTGTGTTGTTAAGAGAGAATATAATTTATGACAGTCCAGTGTGAGATATAAGAGTAATAAAGTGCAGTGCTGATGTATTTTGATCGTGAGAGATCAATAGTTCAAAAGTCTGATTGCTTGGGGAAAAAGCTGTCATGTAGTTGGCTGGTGCGGGTCCTGATGCTGCGATACCGCCTGCCTGATGGTAGCAGTGAGAACAGCCCATGGCTCGGACGGCTGGAGTCTCTGATGATCCTCCGAGCTTTTTTCACACACCGCCTGGTATATATGTCCTGGAGGGAGGGAAGCTCACCTCCGATGATGTGTCTGGCAGTTCGCACCACCCTTTGCAGGGCTTTGCGGTTGTGGGCGGTGCTATTGCCGTACCAGGTGGAGATGCAGCCAGTCAGGATGCTCTCTACAGTGCTGGTGTAGAACCGTGTGAGGATGTGGCGGTTCATTCCAAACTTCCTCAGCCGTCTCAGGAAGAAGAGGCGCTGATGAGCCTTCTTCACAGCAGCCTCAGTGTGGACGGACCATGTGAGTTCCTCAGTGATGTGCACACCCAGGAACTTGAAGCTGCTGACTCTCTCCACTGGTGCTCCATTGATGGTGATGGGGCTGTCCACCACAAGCTCATTTGTCTTACTGACGTTAAGGGAGAGGTTGTGCTCCTGACACCAGTGTGTCAGAGTGTGCACCTCCTCTCTGTAGGCTGTTTCATCATTGTCAGTGATCAGACCTACCACTGTCGTATCATCAGCAAACTTAATGATGGCATTGGAGCTGTGTGTTTCCACACAGTCATGTGTGTACAGAGAATACAGGAGTGGGCTGAGAACACAGCCCTGCGGGGCTCCAGTGTTGAGGGTCAGTGATGAGGAGATGTTGCTGCCCATTCTAACCACCTGGCATCTGCTTGACAAGAAGTCCAGGATCCAGCTGCACAGTGAGCTGTTTAAGCCCAGAGCCTGGAGTTTCTCATAAAGCTTGGAGGGCACTAAGGTGTTGAATGCTGAGCTGTAGTCTACAAACAGCATTCTCACTTAAGTGTTCCTTTTTTCCAGGTGGGAGAGAGCAGTGTGTATTGTAGATGCAATGGCATCATCAGTGGAGTGGATGTTGCGATAAGCAAACTGCCATGGGTCCAGTGATGGAGGCAGCACAGAGCAGATGTAATCTCTGATTAGTCTCTCAAAGCATTTGCTGATGATGGGGGTCAGAGCAACAGGATGTCAGTCATTTAAGCAAGTGATTTTGGATTACTTTGGAACAGGCACAATGGTGGACGTTTTAAAGCATGTGGGGACTACAGACAAAGAGAGGGAAAGGTTGAAAATGTCCGTAAAAACACCAGCCAGTTGGTTCGCACACGCTCTGATGACGTGGCCCGGAATGCCGTCTGGACCTGCGGATTTACAGAAGGATCGGGTTACATCCGCTACAGAGACAGAGAGTGAACTAACCTCTATAACTTCGGCTGCGAGAGCTCTCTCCGCGAGGGCGGTGTTATTTCCCTCGAAACGAGCATAAAAAGTATTTAGCTCATCCGGGAGAGAGGCAGCGGTGTTCACGGCAGAGTTTTTATTCCCTTTAAAGTCCGTGATGATGTTAATTCCCTGCCACATGCTTCTAGAGTTGGTGGTGTTGAACTGTCCTTCAATCTTGTTCCTGTACTGACGTTTTGCTGTTCTGTTTTTTGGAGGGCATAACTGGCTTGTTTATGCTCCTCCACGTTCCCGGAATTAAAAGCGGAGGTCCGCGCATCAAGTGCCGCGCGAACATCGCTATTAATCCAAGATTTTTGGTTCAGGTTGATCCGTATTGTTTTGGTCGGAACATGTCCTCTACGCACTTTCTGATGATACACGTTACGCTATCAGCGTAAAGCTCGATGTCGTCATCAGAGGCGGACCGGAACATCTCCCAGTCCGCGTGATCAAAACAGTCTTGTAGCATAGAGTCTGATTGGTCCGACCTGGATCGTTCTGAGGGTGGGTGCTTCCTGTTTCAGTTTCTTCCTGTAAGCGGGCAGAAGCAGAATGGAAGAGTGGTCCGATTTGCCAAATGGTGGGCGGGGGAGGGATTTGTAGCCATCCTGGAAGGGAGAGTAGCAATGGTCCAAAACCCGGTCCCCTCGTGTGTTAAAACTGATGTGTTGGTGGTATTTTGGTGCGACTGATTTGAGATTGGCTTTGTTAAAGTCCCTGGTCACAATGAACGCGGCCTCAGTGTGCGTGGTTTCCTGCTTGCTTATAATCCCATACAGTTCCTTGAGTGCCCGGTCTGTGTCGGCTTGTGGCGGGATGTACACAGCAGTGATAATGACCGGACAGAAGCATGAGAAATTCCAGATCAGAAGAGCAGAAAGACTTGATAGAATGTACATTCCTCTGATCACACCAGGATTTGTTGATCATAAAACATACACCACCACCTCTGCTTTTACCTGAGAGGTCTTTCACTCTGTCCGCTCGGTGCACGGAGAACCCTGTGGGTTCAATGGCTGAGTCTGGAATCTCCGCAGACATCCAAGTTTCTGTAAGGCAGATAATGCAGCAGTCCCTCATCTCTCGTTGGAAAGAGATCCACGCTCTCAGCTCACAGAGCTTGTTGTCCAGAGACTGAACGTTTGCCAGTAGAATACTGGGTAGCGGGGGTCGATTTACGCGGCGTCTTACTCTGATGAGAACGCCGGCTCTGTTTCCCCTTTTCCTTTTGCGTTTCCGTGGCCGGGCTGCCCAGATAAAGGGCTCTGCTGGCCTGTTTGTAAACAGCGGGTCGGCATTCAGGAATTTGAAGTCCGGTTTATGGTGTGTAATTGCTGAACCAATGTCCAAAAGTGTTTGTCTGTCATAGACAATAAGGCAGACAACATCCAAAACAAAAAACATAAGAATTTTAAACAAAACAAACAAAAAACTACAATGTTGTGTCGGAGCTTGCAACACAGCAGCCATACTCGGCGCCACCTTGGGTTCCTACTTGGGTTTAATGACATCAGCATATCAACAGCATTTAAACCACTAAACCAACTTTTACAATGTGAACTAATGCTTCTAAAATATACTTTATGCAAATTGTTGATCTACTCAAGGGAGTGTCTGTTCTGTTGTGTTTGACTACATGCATCACAAGTGAAGAAACTGATCATCCGAACACATGAGGAGTTATGTGAATGAATTTGGGATTGCTTGTAAGTTGACATAGGTAATCTTATAAATATTTTGATAATATAATATTGTCAGTGGTTCTTTTATCGGTAGCACTTTATAATTAGGTTACATTTGTTAACATAAGTAAATGCATTAGGTTTTATAAACTAACAATGAACAATGCATTTTTACAGTATTCATTAATCTTAGTTAATGCTACACTACCTTTAACAATTGTTGTGCTTTTGTTTATATTTACAGTGAAATTTATTTCAAAAGAGTGCCAACAGTAAGACACGTTTCTTTTGTTGAGAAAGAAAAACTGATCATCAGTGGAGCTGAATTATAGAAATTACTGTATTGATATTGTGAAATGATATTATAATTCCAGTGAGATGAGCCAATGGTCTCCACTCCTTTTAGCGAGCACATTTTTGAATTTCACAGGATAATTGAGTATTTAGTTATAAATGTTGCTCTATGTACATGTGCGCCAGACCAGGCCATCAAAGAAGAATGCACAACTCAACATGGCAAACTTTTTCTGTGATGTCATAATACTCGTGTCCGATCGCTGCTGTGACGCCACGTGATAGCAGGTATATAAATGCTCGCATGATCGATTTATTCTCACAATCCTATCGTCTTCTAATATTATTCCTGCAGCTCTACACATTTAATAACTTTACTTCATGACTTCAGAAGTCACAATACATGTTCCCTATCGATACAGCTCACTCGACATTGCCGTAAGCACTATGGGGAAATCCTTCTAGATGACTTTGTTGAAACTCTTATTGAATCAAGGCAATCTTCTGATTGGCAATGGCCTTATATAGGCGTGCAGTTGGCCTATATAAGCGGCCGCTCAGTCACCATTTCTTGAGAATTTTCTTTCTTCAAGACGATGAAACCTTCTGCTTCACCGTCAATATACACTTACAGCGGACAGAACTTCTCAACAAGACGTGAACAGATTGACTCGTCGCCTGTGCTCAGTGCCTGCACGAGAGGCTTTCTGCTCCCCTACATGTTCTGGTGAAGAGTTCTTCACATCGCCGTCGAAGACGCTCTCCGTGAACGGGATCTTCGCTTCAGACGCTCGTCGTTGATGCAGGTAGCGAAATTCTACCTGCATCCCACAGCGCTCTGGCTGGAGTTACTGGATCGTTTTTTATGTATACAATATTAACTAAAGATACACGCCTTTTTAAAGATGTTGTTCCGCAAATGTTTCCTATACGAACGGCACATCCCACTGTCCGATAAGCACGAGAGCTGTGTTCACTGCCTCGCCCATGCACAAGCAGCTCTCATTGAGACAGACAGCCCTCACTGTGAGGGTATAATTCTCTGGACATTGCCCTCTAGGATCGACCTCGTTTTGAGGGAAGATCAAGCCTCTCGTGCCCTCCCACCCGCCTCTTCTGTTTTAAGTCCCGTGGGACCACATGAGGAGGCACGACGGGGCAGTAAGGTTGAGCTGGAAGAATTAGAGGTGGATCTTGTGCCGGCAAAAGCCCTGCGAGCCTCCCAAACTTCCGATCTAACGTCCTCGCCTGTGCAATACGCACGTGATGAGCTCCAGCCCTCTATTGGAGCGCACGGCCTCATTATGTTTGGTGGCTCTGATGATGGGGATGATGCTGTGTCACTCGCAACTTCAGGCATGTGGTTCATGGAGGATGTTGCTGACTCTTCCCCCAGTGAGGGCGAAGAACATGCACACTTAGTATACAGTATGTATATGGGACCTAGGAAGCCTTTTGACAGATAAAAAAATACTGTATGGGAATATGTAAAAGTCTGAATTGACCATACTATTTGCTTAATTTAAGTATAAATAGGGGTTTCTTGCCATCCATGCCATGATAACATCTCTGATTAATTTTCACAAAATCAGAAAAAATCAGTTTGTTTGTTATAAAAAAGTCTCCAATCATGCTAATTAATGAAGCTAAATTTAGATAGAAAAAAATGTCCTGACACAAACCTGGCTTAGCTGAACCATCTGAATCACATATCAGACAGATGAAGATACTGTAGTTTCAGTTTGCTTAATTGTTTTTTTTCTACAGTGTGTTTAAGCAAAAGATGCCAGTATCTGTAGCGGGGTCTCCGCTACTTTTGTTAATATAACCGCGCCTTTTCTACATACAGTAAATCATGCTTTATGCGCGCCTCATGTCTATAGCTGAGAGAGGCAACGCGCAGAGAGCAGGAATAAGCGTGACTGAGTGAACCAACAACATGCAGATTAATAAATCAGGCAATTCAAGCAGCACAACATTGTCTTGACCGTGGCGTCCACAATGACATCCATCCCTTAAACATCCTGGTGAACATGCAAAGTTTGGAGCTCAAACTGACTGTCTTTGGCTGCAGAAAACTAGCTGAAAGTTCTGGCTACAGTTCCCTGGCATGGAAAGGTGAGTTGTTGTTTTGTGTTACTTTATAATAATCTTCGTGCAGTGAGTTATTGATCACGTGACTCTTTTTCTCAACACTGTGAATGTCTTGCTTACAGGACCGCTTGCATACTACACACCAGAAGTCCTCAACCAGCCCAAATATTACGCCATCCCATCAACGGTCTGGTTACTAGGTGTTGTGCTGTTTAAATGATCAATGAATGTTTGACATTTGAGGATCTCTTCGATGTAATTTGAGCTCTGAGTTTTCGGAACCCCAACTTAACCAGCGGTGAGAGAATAGCAGTAATGACAGAAATACTGAAAAACACACCTAGCTTACCAGTGACCTTAGAGTGACCTTAAAATCAGAAAAATAAAACAAAAAAACAAACAATTATTATGATGTCAATTTACATGGCAAAACATGTTCATGACTCAAGAAATACAATTTATTTCACTACTAAATATTTACTATATATCACATATTTCAGAAGCTATTTCATGTCAGCATTAGTGTGTTACAGTAACTAACCAGCTCTCTCTTGTACAGCATTCCGTGATGTGATTGACCAGTGCATGAACAAAGACCAAGCGAGACGGCCAACACTAGAGCAGTTCTCACAGCATGAATGGTTTAAAAATCGTAATTAAGGAAGGCAGAGGATTCTGTTCATCAGTGGTGTCAGGCGTGGTGATTTATGTGTAGTGAGATTTTAAAATATGCATAGAAACATAGCAGGTATTGAGTTGAATGGAGGTGATCTGAATGTTCTGGTTAACTGACAGTGCGTGTTTCTGACTGAAACCCTCCATGAATTACTGACAGCCTATAAATATAATGATAGATGTAGTAGACTGACTGAAGACAGTCATTGTCAAGAATTCTCTTGCCTTTTTCTTTCCCAAAGTTAAAAACACACCATCCGGTCTGAAGAGCAGGGGACTCAATGCAGGATTGATACGCATTATAGATGCAGTGCACTTAGAAAAAATTGCATAAAAAAGAAGAAGAGCATAGATCATAGGTGCAGGGCATTTACAAAATGCATATAAAAAGTGAGCATCTATAAAAGTCACTGTGCATTTTATAAAAAAAGCATAAATCATATGTTGAATAAAAGAGTGCAATATATTTAAAAAAGCAGAGAATATTATAGTTGCTGCGTATTTTACTAAACAGCATCTATCATAGTTGCTGTGTATTTTACTAAAACAGAATCTATCGTAGTTACCAAGGATGTGCCCCCTGTGCCCAAGCCACTGCCCCTTTGGCCTCCTGGGCTGAGGTGCCTCTCTGGAGAACTGAATCTAATTAGCATATATTCATTTTGCAGATGCTTTTTATCCACAGCGTCAAAGCAATTTATATATGATGAATAGTACAACACTGCCTGAGTCATTTTTTTATTGTTGGTTTATGTAAACTTGCGCTAGACGGCCGTCTTAAGCCCTGCACACACATACAGTGACTTTATCACTTGATATCGCTAGTCTTTGTACTATGAAGTCGCCAGTGGGTGTTTCTACTGCTGTCGCTCTAACGTTATTGGTGGACTGCATGTCTGGCCATGTCTTTTTAAAATATGATCACAGATGAGATGTACTCTCTGTAAAACTAAGATTTATTTCTAATTTGACAATGAATCAGTTTTCTTGTGCCTAAAATTCACATTTTGCAAGGGTGAGTGTTTTACTTGAACTGAAGCAGTGCTTATTGCACATTAATAAAAGATGAACGATCGATCAATGTATGACTCAAGCTCACTCAGACTGCCGACAGTTTCTTTCCCATGCTTAGGTTTTAATTATATCCATGTATGTGGTTACAAACAAATCATAGAACAGTGAAATCACTCACAGAAACATCACAACGCTGCTCAGTCTAGTCTGCACTCAACGCTATTATTTCAAATGAGACAGATGACGTGACCTCCACTGACCTCCCTCCTATTTGTAGTCGCTCTTCATTTGCATAAAGTAAAACTTTTCTCAACTTTGCCATGTCGCTCACCACGGTTAGTCGCCAGAGGTCGCAGAGGAAGCAAGCTGTCTGCTACCATTTACTGTGTATTAAAGTATATATAAAAAGCCCATGTCAGTCCTATATATATATATATATATATATATATAAATAACAGTGAAGAAAGACATAATAACAAAGTAACCATGGAATTTAACTGCATAATGTTAAATAACACCAGGACCCGTATTCACAAAGATTTTTACCTTACCACTAGGAGTTCTCCAAAGAGTTCCTAGCTAGGAGTTTTGAATTAAAACCTATTCACAAAACTGCTAAGAGCAAGTTTTAGCGAAGAAATCTTAAGATAAGAGTAAGGTGGTGTTGACCTAATTGCTATGGATGATGTCACATTTTTTTAGCATGTTCTTTTAAATCGCCCACAGTGATTGGTAGACAGGAAAGCACTATTTGTCAGCGAAGACATACAACTATATAAATGCATTCAGTAGATAGACAGATAGATAGACAGATAGAGTTTTCAGTTGATGAACATTTCTTAATCCTGTGCTGATGTAATGAAACAAGCGTGCATCCCATCAACATTATCAAAACACAGGTAGCCCCACAATTGCCCCATTTTTCCTCTGCAGCAAGCACACATCCACAGGAAAAAAACACGCTATGAATTGTCGGATGATGTGCGGTCTGGAAAGGGCATATTATATATAGTTTGATAGATTATTTTGCTGATGGTTGGCAGAAATTCCCAATCCATCCACACTTCACAGTTTTATTTTGCTGTGGCCAGGGAGCGCAGAGTTGTCAAAACCTTTATCTCCGGTGTAATTGGGTTGTTTCAGTTTGTGGGAGAGGTACCTGCATCTCTAACTAAGTTTACAATAATGAAAACACCCTCGTGATTCAGACAATACCGTTTTAAAGGTCAATGTCAACATTTAATATTATAATATTGTATTATTGAAATACATTGACTCAGTTGTGATTCAGGCGATGCCTTTTTTAAACTGTCATTGTCATAATAATATTTGAATATATTGTTTTTAATGTGGATTGATGGCAGCAGCCATTCTTCGGATCATTTGTGAGTCATTCTTAAGGAGTTAGAAGTCCTCAGGACAACTTCTAAGCTGTCGTGGGTTTAGGAGCTACTTTTAGCATTAAAAGCGTTTTATTACGTTTAGAGTTCACTTTTTCTCAGATTGAGCCACTGCCCCTCAAAATGTCTGTACACGGCCCTGGTAGTTACATTATAACCCAAAAAGCGTCTATTGTAGTTGCTGTGTATTTTACTAAAACAGCATCTATCGTAATTGCTTTGTACTTTACCCAATCAGTGTCTAGCGTGGTTGCAGTGTATTTTACTTAATAGCGTCTATCATAATTGCTGTTCATTTTACCAAACAGTGTCTATCATAGTTGCTATATATTTTACTAAAACAGTGTCTATCTTAGTTACTGTGCATTTGACTATACATGGTCTATTGTAGGTGCTACGCATTTTTTTCTAAACAGTGTCTATCGTAGTTGCTTTGCAATTTACTAAACAGTGTCTATCATAGTTGCTGTGTATTTTACCAAAACAGAATCTATCGTAGTTGCTTTATATTTTATCCATACAGCGTCTATCGTGGTTTCTGTGCATTTTACTAAACAGCATCTATCATAGTTGCTATATATTTTACCCAAACAGTGTCTATTAAAGTTGCTGTACATTTTACTTTAAATGGTTTATCGTAGGTACTATGCATTTTTTTCTAAACTGCATCTATCATAGTTGCTTTGCAATTACCTAAAGAGCATCTATCGAAGGTGCTATGCATTTGACTAAAACAGCATGTATCATAGTTGATTTGTATTTTATCCAAACAGCATATATCATAGTTGCTGCACATTTGAATAAAACAGTGTATATCGTAGTTGCTATATATTTTACCTAAACAGTGTATATCGTAGTTCTGTACATTTTACTAAACAACATCTTTTATAGTTGCTGTGCATTTTATTAAAACACTGATCTAGAGTAGTTGCTTTATATTTTACCTAAGCAGCATATATCATAGTTCTGTGTATTTTACTAAAAGCTTCTATCATAGTAACTGCGCATTTTACTATTTATATATGGTCTGTAGGGAGTCTTTCCCTATTCCTATGTTCCCAGGGTCCTATGTTCCCCAGCTCTATATACTAGCACATAATGGGAACCTGAAAAACATGTTCCCCAGCTCTGTATTTGCTTAATATGACATGGGCTATTGCTTCCTTAGGTGAAAACTAGCCTAGTATACATGTTTTTGAATCTAACTCTCACACTTCACATCTGTCTTCTAACTGATATAAAAAACATGATATCATGACTTAAGTATCTAATTTAATCCAGGACCCTGGGAACATAGAGATACTCCCCCATTAAAGATAGGAATCTATCCTCTTTTCTGAAGCCTCTCTACTCATTTCTTCATCCCTTCTTCTCATCACTGCATCCCATTGTCTCATCTAATCTCCTCTCCATTCTCACCCTAAACTCTTCCTCTCTCCTCCTAGCTTCTTCCACTCTCTCTTTTCTCTCTTCCTCTTTTCTTCCCTCTCTTTCTTCATGCTCTCTTGCTTTTCTTTCCTCCCTCTGCTGGGCCTCCTCCACTCTCTTTGCCTCCCTTTCCTCCAGCTCCCTCAGGTACTGTAACAGATCACTCTCACTGGACAATCTCTTTCTCTTGTGCAAGATTTCAGATGGGCCAGCATCAGAGGGAGAGGAATCAACAGCAAAATCCTGGCTACCAGATTGGATTAGCAGTGGTGGAATGATGGACGGCTTGGATCCTAATGCAGCATCCATCACCACATACCACTTCCAGGATGCTGCTGTGGATTCCCCTCCCTCTGTGCTGCAGTAAGTTCCTGTAACAGATGTGGAAAACAAAAAGAATGCAATGTTAAATATTTTAGACCGCAAACAATAATTTCCTTACTGAGTATTTTTGTCTGGTAAAAACATGTAAATATCCTTAAAGAAATATCCTGGTTTCAGTATAAGTTAAGCCCAATTAACAGCATTTGTGGCATAATGTTGATTACCACATAAAATAATGTCAACTCGTCTCTCTTTTTCTTAAAAATAAATAAACAAATAAATAAATAAATAAATTGAGGTTATAGTGAGGCACTTACTATGGAAATGAAACGGGGCCAATTTTTGGAGGGTTTGAAGGCAGAAATGTGAAACTTATAATTTTATAAACACACTTGCATTAATTCTTCTGTTAAAATGTGTGTTTTATTCGAGCTGTAAAGCTGTTTAAATCATAGTTTTAGGTTTTACAGCATTACGATTTCATGGCAACGAAGTTATAAAATTGTATAGAAATTTACACACAAAAGGTTAAGTGATTTTATCACCATAAAATCACGTTAACAGACTGTAACCCACGCCCTCCTCCTCATCACACTCCTCCCCTGCCCAATCCAGGCCGGCACGCCACTGGCCTGACTTACTCCCCCCCCCATCTCTGGAGGAGAGACGCTGCCCTTCTGGCCATTCTGTCAGCCAGTTGTCCACCCCGTCTCCTGGGAACCTGGGGGAGAGACAAGGGGAGGCGTGGGGAGAGGGAAAGGGCGAGCGGGAGACACAGAGCGAAAGAGAAAGTAGAGAGAGAGAAAACTTGCTCGCCGGTCCCCGGACATGCTGTTGCCCAGTCCCCAACTGCTCCCCCGTCCTCTGGCGGACGACAGCTCACTCCTCCCCCGGCGGACGGCAGTAAGCCCTCCGACCCCTGGCGGATGGAGGCGCTCCCCCCCTTCTCGGCGGACGGCAGTGGTTCCTCCGGCTCTCGGCGGACAGCAGTGGCAAGGACTCCGTGACAGCACATCCCTCCTCCTTCCTGGGTTTCGGCACCACTGTAACAGTTAAGGGATGGGCAAGGAGGAGGCGGGAACCGGCTGAACAGTCTAAAAAAAAAGTTTAATGAGAAACTCAACATAAAACAAACATAAACAAGCACAAGCACATGCAGCACAGTCTCTCTCTCTCTTGAACTGGTGTCTCCGGCCCCCATTTATCTCGCTCTCCCATTGATAATTTGATTCAGCATCGGCCGTGCACCCTCAGGGCCCAGGCCACGCCTTCCTCCTAAAGTATTCACTTACTTTATATTTCTGTTTGATGTTCTCCCATTTCTTTTTTTACCCATGCTGGTGTAACCTTCCCATGGAGATTATAATTCTCAAATTCAGTTCAAGGGATGCTTGAGGGATGCCCCTACCAAAACTCCAGTTGGGAATCCGACGGCTAAAGCCTACCGTATTATGTCTAGTATGTACTGTATATACAACACTTCTGCTACAATACCACAGTCACTAACTACAGTACATAAAAAAGGAACATAAATAAGCTGGCAATGAATGCTACTCACTCAAATCCTTTAAGAGTAGCATTTGTCTTGCTGGTAAAAAGCAAATCATTGACCATGCGCCACTGGATGAGACGTTTGGTCTTTTCATCTGACCCTACAAGGTAAATAAGCTAATCATTTTACACACAGCATTCTACCATTAAACCTACATGACAAAAATCTTTTGTTACTATTAATAAGTTCTGTTTAAGTTCTTACAATTGAATACATAGGATGCAGCACCTTGGGATGCAGCTCCTTCATCTGCCATGATTGTTCATTTGCAAACCATCTCAAAACTCTGCCCTATGTCACGCAAAGGATTGTGGTCAATATTAACTGTAAAAGTGTTCATGGATCCACATTTCGAAAATTTACTGGAAATAGTAGACCATCTGGGTAACTCAAGGACACTTATTTCAACTTACTACAATTTGGGACACACTAATTCTAATCACAGATATAAACGATATAGCAAAATCTCTATTGATTGACGCTTTATATCGTCACCACAGCATATTGCCCAGCCCTATATACACTCATTGAGCACTTTATTAGGAACACCTGTACATCTACTTATTCAGAATCACAATCAGAATCAGCTTTATTGCCAAGTATGCTTACACATATAAGGAATTTGTCTTGGTGACAGGAGCTTCCAGTGTACATCAATACAAAAACAATACAAAAACAGCAGCAAGACATAGATAATAATAAAAAATAAAACTAATTATACACATACGTACAGACACACACACACATACATACATACATACACAAATACACATACGTAGTGCAATCTAATACAAATCTGTTATCTGTTATGTACAGTGCAAATGTTTTTTTTTTTTTTTTTCCAGAGGAATGAAATGGCAGAAGAGGTTGGATGTGTTGGATAAATATATATAAAAAAAGACTAAACTGTGTATTGCACATAGTTATTGCTCAATGGGGCAGTTTAACTGTTCATGAGATGGATAGCCTGAGGGAACAAACTGTTCCTGTGCCTGACGGTTCTGGTGCTCAGAGCTCTGTAGCGTTGGCCAGAAGGCAACAGTTCAGAAAGGTAATGGGCAGGGTGTGTGGGGTCCAGAGTGATTTTTCCAGCCTATTTCCTCACTCTGGAAGTGTATAGTTCTTGAAGGGGGGGCAGGGGGCAACCAATAATCCTCTCACAGTCCAAATTGTCCTTTGTAGTCTTCTGATGTCTGATTTCGTAGCTGAACCAAACCAGACAGTTATAGAAGTGCAGAAGACAGACTCAATGACCGCTGAGTAGAACTGTATCAGCAGCGCCTGTGGCAGGTTGAACTTCCTCAGCTGGCGAAGGAAGTACAACCTCTGCTGGGCCTTTTTTACAATGGAGTCAATGTGTCAAAGTGCTGGAAGTGAGTTTCCCCTGTTTCACAAGCTGCTGCCTGTCCGTCAGAAAGCTGGTAATCCACTGACAGACAGACATGGGAACAGAGAGTTGGTGTAATTTATTCTGGAGTATAGCTGGGATGATAGTGTTGAAAGCTGAACTGAAGTCCACAAAAAGGATCCTTGCATATGTCCCTGGTCTGTCCAGATGTTGCAGGATATGATGCAATCCCATGTTGACTGCATCATCCACAGACCTGTTTGCTCGATAAGCAAATTGAAGGGGATCTAGAAAGGGTCCAGTGATGTTCTTCAGGTGAGCCAACACCAGTCTCTCAAATAATTTCATGACCACAGACATCAGGGCGACAGGTCTGTAGTCATTAAGTCCTGTGATTTTTGGTTTCTTTGGGACAGAAATAATGATTGAGCATTTGAAGCAGCATGGGACTTCACACTGCTCCAGTGATCTATTGAAGATCTGTGTGAAGATGGGGGCCAGCTGGTTAGCACAGGATCGAAGACACAATGTTGAGACGCCTTCTGGGCCTGAAGCTTTCCTCGTCTTTTGTTTTTGAAAGACGCGGCTCACATCATCTCTCATGAGTAGCAGGAGGGGGGAGTAGGGGGGTTGCAGGAGGTGTTGGTGTTTGTGTGAAGTGAAGGTCAGAGTGGGTGTGGGGTGTGAGATTGGGCCTTTCAAATCTGCAGTAAAACACATTCAGGTCGTCAGCCAGTAATTGGTCCACCACAGGGTTGGGGGTAGGAGTCCTGTAATTTGTGAGTTGTTTCATTCCACTCCACTGATGCAGGGTCGTTAGCTGAAAACTTCCTTTCAGCTTCTCAGAGTATCTTCTTTTAGCCACTCTGATTTCCTTATTCAGTGTGTTCCTGGCCTGATTGTACAAGATTTTATCCCCACTCCTGTAAGCATCCTCTTTGGCCTGACGAAGCTGCCTGAGCTCTGCTGTAAACCACGGTTTGTCGTTGTTGAACTTTAAATAAGTCCTAGTAGGAATGCACATATCCTCACAGAAACTGATATATGATGTCACAATATCTGTGAGCTCGTCCAGGTCTGTGGCTGCAGCCTCTAAAACACTCCAATCCATGCAATCGAAGCAGGCTTGTAGTTACCGCTCTGCTTCATTGGTCCATCTCTTTACAGTCCTTACTACTGGCTTGGTTGATTTTAATTTCTGTCTGTAGGTTGGAAGAAGATGAACCAAACAGTTATCATAGAGTCCCAAAGCTGCTCTAGGAACAGAGCGATATGCATCCTTTATTGTTGTGTAGCAATGATCCAGTATGTTCCTGTCTCTGGTGGGGCATGTAATGTGCTGTTTGTATTTGGGCAGTTCACGTGTGAGATTTGCTTTGTTAAAATCCCCAAGAATAATAATAACTGAGTCCGGGTATTGTTGTTCCATGTCTGTGATTTGATCAGCCAGCTGTTGCAGTGCTGTGTTCACACACACGTTTGGTGTGATATAAACACTCACCAGAATAAACGAGGAAAACTCCCATGGCGAGTAGAAAGGCTTACAGTTAATAAAGAGTGCTTCCAAATTAGGACAGCACATCCTCTTTAACATTGTTACATCTGTACACCAACTTTCACTGATGTAAAAGCATGTTCCACCACCTCTCGTTTTCCCCGTTAACTCCGCGATGCGATCCGCTCTGAACAGCCGGAAGCCCGGCAGATGTAACGCGCTGTCCAGAATGGCTTCACTCAGCCAGGTTTCTGTGAAGCACAAGAAAGCAGAGGTTGAAAAGTCCTTGTTTGTGCGGGTGAGGTGATGTAGTTCGTCCGTTTTGTTAGGAAGAGAGCGGAGATTCGCAAGATGAATGCTCAGCAGCGTCGTTTGAAAGCCCCGCCGATGGAGTTTGACCAGCGCACCGGCTCGTCTTCCTCGCCTGCGTCTCCTGAACAACAAAGCCGCACCTCCAACTAAAATGTCTAGCAAAACGTCTGAATATTCAAAAACTGGGAAAAGAACAGAGTCTCTAGTTTGAGAAATAGATGCCTCACATGTCCTCAGCTGACAGCTTCATTGAATTCTACCCGCTCAACACCAGTTTCATGTACAACAGTAAAGAGAAGACTCAAGGGTGCAGGCCTTATGGGAAGAATTGCAAAGAAAAAGCCACTTTAGAAACAGAAAAACAAAAAGAAAAGGTTAGAGTGGGCAAAGAAACACAGACATTGGACAACAGATAATTGGAAAAGAGTGTTATGGATCTTAACCCCATTGAGCTTTTGTGGGATCAGCTAGACTGTAAGGTGCGTGAGAAGTGCCCGACAAGACAGTCACATCTACAGGAAGTGCTACAGGAAGTGTGGGGTGAAATGTCACCTGAGTATCTGGACAAACTGACAGCTAGAATAACAAGAATCTGCAAAACTGTCATTGCTGCACGTGGAGGATTTTTTGATGAGAACTCTTAAGTAGTTTTATTTTTTCAAATTGTAATAGTAATTTTTCACTTTATTAATGTCCTGACTATACATTGTGATCAGCTGAATGCCACTCTGGTGAATAAAAGTACCAATTTCTTTCCATAACAGCAAAATCTGTACATTATTCCAAATTTTTGCTGCCAGTGTATATGTAAATATATTTTACATATTTATATGTAAACTTAATTAGAATAATTAATCAGCATATCATGTAATTAAATTGATAAAGATTTTAATTGATTGACAGCTGTAGTTTTTTACATGTGGTGAGGCATACTGTAGCACTAGATGGCAGTAAAGTGCCACACAGACTGAATATTCTGAGGGAATGATGGTTTGATATGGAGTGTGTCTGAGGACTCACTTTGCATTCTCAGGATGTTCCCAGCACTGTGGATCTGTTTATATCTGTCAGTAATAAAGAAAAAACTATGGCAGTGCTATTACGTATTAAAGGTAAATTCATAATCCTTTCTTTAGCACCTACAGGCATTTCTTGGGCCATCATTTTAGCTACAGGACTATTCTGAGCAGTGACATCAAAGGCAGCAAACAGGGAAAAAGTCTATATCATGCTTTAAAGAGCCCTAAAACAAATGGTCACAGGTTAAAATTCTACTATGATATAACAACATATTTGTGATTAATGTTTAATTTGTTTTTTGCAGAATACATAGTTACTTTTGAATGGCTATCAATGGGAAAAGATTATTTTTGCCCCCATAATGGTGTAGTAATAGCATATACCAGCAGGGGCAGACTGCCCATGCTAACCAGTCAGGAAGTGTGGGGTGAAATGTCACCTGAGTATCTGGACAAACTGACAGCTAGAATGCCAAGGATCTGCAAAGCAGTCATTGCTGCACGTGGAATTTTTTTTTTTTTTTTCTCTTTCTAGGAGCCATGAAAGTACTGCATGATTTGTATGACTCCCTTAAGGAAGACATAGTGTGCATATTGTCTACATTGTGTGCAAAAAATATTTAATATATAAATGTTACAGTGTTACAATATAAGCTGCATATAGCTTGTTTGTACACATCTGTAAAGCAGCAAGATCATTTAAAATAATAAAGAAAAACAAAAGCACAATTTAGGTATTAACAGGTCAGAGGTAGAATGTTCTGCAGGAACACACACACACATTTACTCATCTGAACACAGTAACATGTCACTGTCATCTATTTTTCCAGTAAATATAAGACTCTTTATTAAGGTCCCATTACAGTTACTGTAAGCTATATAATATCATTAAACTCTAATCTTATGAGCTTTTTTGAAGTTTCATGTAAAGCTGTCTCATGCTTTGGACAGCCTGGGTGTGCACTTTTCCAACTGCTGTTTGCTCTGCCTTTGCCTTTGTTCAAATGCAATACAAGCATGTTTTTCACTACTGTAAATGACGTTACTGACAGAGGTTCTCCATGCCACAGCACACATATCCAATTAATCGACAGTGAATGAATGAAATTATCATTCGCCTGTTTTAGATCAATCAAGCCCAGTGCTGATGGGGAAAAAAAATCCTATGAGTGGCGTGAGAGCGAGACAGAGCCTGAAAGTGTGTCTCACGCAAAATGCGAGAGTTGGCAATGCTGCAGTCTCCTTAAGTGTCAAATGCGTCTCTGCATTCTGAGCTGGTGCTCTGAGTCTCATCGACAATAAACGCTAGCTCTTATCAGCCACATGCTGCGCATTTACATTAAATGTGATTAATACTGGATAATTTCACGTGCACGTGCTTCTGTGTCAAAGTGTCTGTTATCAGATCTGTTGAGGTTGCGGTTTCTGTTCATGTCTGCCAAGATTTTCAGCCAAATCCTGGACATTTTAGAAATCCTGAACGGACATTTTTTAAGGCCATATCACCCACCTCTAAGTCATTAATTCCCTATTTCACTTGTACTAAGGCATGTCCACACCCATCTCTTGCATTTCATTTGGTCAAACCACAAGATGTCACTGTGGCCTCAAAGCTTCACCCTTGCCTACGCTAGCACTCTGAGCAAGATTAATATGTCTGAAGTAAAACATGCCCCCTCATTACCGTATGTACAATGAAATTGATAAATATATAAATGTGTAAATAAGTAAATGTTGACATAAATATATGTATAAATAAACAAATGAAAAAATAAATAAATGTGGAAATAATTACATGTGGGGAAAAAACAATACAATAATACATAAATAAGGAAATAAAAGTATAAATACTCATTTATGTCTTGTTAAAAAAACATAGTTTTTTTTTTTTTATTTAAAAAAAAAAAAAAAAAAATTACATTTCCATCTAGATTTATTTACGTATTTATTTGTTTCTTATTTTGGCAGATTTGGCATTCCATAGAAGACGTCCACTGATTGTCACTGATCTTTCCCCAAGCCGTTTCTGTCAAGTGTACCGTCCGTGTAAAGCAACATCCATTATTTCACACAACTTGCATGAAAGGTGTGTGTTTCAGGTCCATTTCTCTCAGTTTGTGAAACATTCTCAGCAGTTTGGGTGTGTGACTCTAAAATACGGGACAAATGGCATCACGTATGGATTTCATACGAAACACAATTCTTTCTTTTAATTACAGGGCGATTCCTTATTTTACAGGACGTTTGGCATATTTTGTTAATTAATTTTACCTGATACTGCTTCAGCTTGAGGGTGACTCTCTCCCCACTCACTGTCATAAATTCCCTCAGTCGAGGGTGGCGGTGACAACGGTTGTTAAGGGTGGGGAATGGTAGAATTCAAGTGAAATACACCAATTACAACAAAGAATCTCCAGTTTCACAAAACAGCATCCAATACAGTTAAAGGGAAACTAGCACGACAGTAGATTATGGACTTCTGAAGCAGCAAAACATGTGGGTTTACCGAGGGTATACGCAAATATTGATCATTAGAAGTCGTTATACGCAAAAAGCCCTGGGAAAAAGTACGTTTACGTGCATATGGCCCTGACCACAATACTGGTGCAGTTGGTTATAATACTGGTAATTGTTATAAAAACAGGGCCAATTTGTTCCTCTGTGTCGTAGTCTTATGTGTTTCAAAAGGACATCTTGAGAAGAGTTGGCAAATTTGCAAATTTTACATTGCATCCGATGAGCTTTGAAATGCGAAATCCAAAGATTAGGCCACTGTAAGAGCAGTGTTTGTATGCATGTAGTGTATTCAAACTATGCTGAAGAGTTGAGTTTAGGATCACGTTTCTTTGGTGCAGTCTACACTACTATTGCAGAGAGTAACAAAATAACAAGAACATTTCTAAAAGTGTATGTCATAGTTTATTTAAAATACTAAGTGACAATTTCGAGCTTGTTACTTGACTCTACATAACTGAATAATTGCCTCAGACTCTTTTGCACATTGTGACCAGTGTTCTACGATCAGGCTAATTTATATTTAAAAAAAAAAAAAAAAACATATAATTGCAATATAAATATGTTTACTTACTTAGAATGTTGAAGTTTGCAGTCTTGTTCGTCTCTGTCGTGTTACTCGGTAAGATATACGTTTAAAACCTCTCCAGGCTTTAGAAGGACAACTTGAGAAGAGTGGGCGAATTTGCATATCTTACACTGCATGTGCTGTTGAGCTCTGAAACACAAAATTCAAAGATTAGGGCCCTGTAAGAGAGGGGTGTGTGTGTGTGTGTGTGCTAAAGCAGTGGTTCTCACTGGGGCCCACTTCAGAGGGGGGTGCAAGATAACTTAATTTAAAATAAGAAATATAAAAATAATCTAACATCATTGAAATGTTACTAATGCTTTAAATTAAGCTTTTTGTCTACATTTTATAAACAAACACTTAATTATTTTAATCAGACACATCTAGTTTCAGGGGAGGAGACTTTCAAATATTGTCTTGGACAGTGGTGGGCCTAGGAGACAAAAAGGTTGAGAACCACTGTGATAAAGAGTCAAGTTTAGGATGTTGTTTCTTTGGTGCAATGTTCACTACTATTGCAGAGAGTCACAAAATAACTAGTACAATCCAAATCAATCCAAATACAATCCAAATATTACAACATTAAACTGTATTTTTGGCCTGCTGCCCACAATTTTTCATAGTCAAATTTAAACGCTCACCATTCACACATACTGTGGACTAATTGCAAAAAATTGGTCTAATTTTTCAGAGAACCGCCCAAGTAATAATAATAATAAAAAGACTCCAATTATTCATAAATAATATTGTATGCGTTTATAATCTTATGATAAACAGAAATTTACTTTGTAAGCATGTAATTCTGGTTCTGTTCACTCTACCTCACTTTGAAAAGTCTAACTGTATTCCACTAGATGGCAGAAAGCACTAGAAAAAGGAATGTTCACATTCCACATTCCATCATCAAAATTTACAGATCTGAAATGTAGGTGGCACTCTAACGCTCTGAAATGATGATGTCCACAGATTAGTTTGCATTCAGGCTAGCATGGTAATGCATGGAGCTAGCACATGCAATGATACATAAAGAGACCTTGTCCAAAAAGAATGATTCATAGCATTGGTGGATTATTGCAGAGAAATGCAGCCTCTTACTTACGGTAGTTTACGTAAACCTAGAGATATTAACACGATTCGACAATAGAGGTCACTGTTGCCCCAAACAATGCAAATTTACAGTTCTATCCTTCTAGTTGGTAATTTGTACTCATGACAGAAAAGATCTCGTGACCCAGGAGAGAATGATCCACGACCGACTTTTGGGGACACAACCCAGTGGTTGAGAAACCCTGCACTAGAATATATGGCCTCTGACATAAAAACAGTGTTGGGGACGCTACTTTGAAACTGTCTCTTACCAAGCTACAAGCTACTCGTAACTTAGTAGTTAAACTACATTCAAGCTACTCTACACTAATAAAACTAGAAAACTGCCTATTTTATATAACTGAATAGAAACAGAGTGATAAATAGAAGAAATTAACAAAATATTTTGCTTCACAAAAAGAAGACAAAGTCTCTTTAATTCTTGAATGGACTCATGCGTCAGATCCACTTGAACTTTTTGGCCTGAAACTTCATGACATACTCCACAAAGGTGATCTGAACCTGGCAGTGTATTTTTTAAATAATATTTCATGTATTTATATTTCATGTATTTATAAACAAAGCTATAATAAAAGTACCTACTTTGTAACTCCAGGTCAGTTCCAGGCCATTCATTGGTTAATTTTCTTGAAAACTGTAAGTACTGTCTTTCTGTGGCACTATGAAAATTGCTCTGTTTGTTTTGAGTGACCCGCTTAGACCCGCCCCAACACATTTACTCAACCAATGGCATGAGTTAAGGGTGGGACTATCTCTTTGTTTGACCATCGGCAGATGAGGGACGTATTCAGAAAACAATGTTTATTTTTGCCATTCCGATTGGTAGCGCTAATGGTGCAGAAATTACATCCTTCAGATTTAAGTTAGTAGTGTGGCTATTTTTCGTTAACTACTAACCAATACTGCATAACAGAACTGATTCTCTATTCATGCCCTTCAGTGATAACAGAATTGCATAGTTTAGAATGGTGGGAACACTGTACTGACCAATCAGAATCCAAGACCGGAAATTTAAAATCCCTTACCAGAACAATCCAACAGTACACAACTGATGGATCTACATTCTTTATAATGTAACGCCTGTTTCACATCGCAAGTGTAAGCAGCGCTTATGTGAAGCAAAAGTGAAACTACATTGTGACCACAGCAGCAGACTCGTAAGGGCTTTCACAGTGGAAGCATTTTATTTATTTATTTTTTTTACAGTGTAACAGCTGCGACTCTATACAGAAAATAAAGTGATTTCTATGTAACTATGTTGAGTATTTCCTTTATTAATGACCATAACATTTAAATGGCCATAAAATTATTATCAGGAGAGGGCAATTGATCAGAATTACAAACATAATCGTCATGAAATCTAATTTACATGATGCTGGTGTAATCTAATGTAATCTTGAAGAATTATTTCATGTAGTGACAGCAACAGGCTCTGTTTCTTACAAACATCATCATTCAGTGGAAAAACTACAGTTGGTTTGTACATGAGGGCGAGGAGGAGGACGACGAATGGTAGGACGGTGATCACTTGGTTTGGCTCGATCTCTTTTTTATAATATATTTAGAAATGAGTAATTATGTACAACCATTGAATAGTGATATCTCTGTTTAAACACCAGCCAAAATTTTAAGTGTTGAATACTTTCTTCCTTTATAAGAATGAGGGCACACTTCCAAAAAAACTCACCATCTGTACCAGCAGCTGAAGCAACTGCATCCCACATTTATCCTTTGTTAATTAATCCTAATAAAAAAATATGTTGAGGGTCATGTAGCACTTTGTTTCTTCACATTCAGTCTTGAGTCATCCATTTTCAGTACAAGAAAGTTCTGAAATTACTGACCATACGGGCATGCATTTGTTTACCAAGTCCACTCGGCTGTGTATGGGTGCCATATTCACAAAACATCTTAAGGCTAAATGTATCTCCTAACTTGCCAATTTAGGAGAAACTATTAAAAATAATGTCCGTGTCAGTCCTAATTTTAGGACTCCTAAATTATTGCTCTAAGAGTATTTCACAAAGCTTTTTAGTGCTAAAACCAGCTCCTAAATCTGTGAAAAGTTAGGGGTAGTCAAGAGGACTCCTAAGTCACTAAGACCAAATCACAAACAATCCTAAAATGGCTGTTGCCGGCAATCCGTCTCGGAACATAAACATTTTAGAAACAATTCACGATAATGAGCTTTTAAAAAGGTATCGCCTTAATCGCGAGGGTATTATGAGTGTAGTAGGGCTAGTCAGGGATGCAGTCACTTCACCAACATATAGAAACAACCCAATAACACCAGAGATCAAGGTTTTGACAACTCTATGCTACTTGGCCACAGGGAAAATGCAGCTATGCAGCGCAGACGAACTAGGTATATCTCAGCCATCCGTCAGTAGAATATTGCATCAAACAATAAATGCCCTCTCCAGACCCCACTTCGTCCGACAATTCATACGGTTTCCTCTTGCTGTTCCCCAACTACAAAGAAACAAAGCCCACTTCATGGCCATAGCGGGACTATCCGGTGTAGTTGGTGTTATAGATGGAACACATGTCTGAATCATTGCACCATCACAAGATGAACACGCGTTTGTAAACAGAAAAAAAAAATCATAGCATTAACACACAGGTGGTTTTGGATGCCAACTACAATATTATGGACATTGTCGCCAAGTGGCCAGGCACTGTTTGAGAGGCTGCTGTTTGAGAGGCATCATGTCTCAGCTGGATGTCACTTGGTGGGTAACAGTGGCTATCCCTGCAGGAAGTAGCTCCTCACGCTTTACATCCACCCACAACCGGGTCCTCAGTTAAATTACAACAGGTAAGCTCACAAAATGTTTGCTTTCCTTTTGAAATTATAGTTATATTGGTCATACAAACACCTTTATTAAATCAAAAGTATTGAAAAAAACCCAGATGTTACATATATAACATATACTGTATTGAACCTTTCATTATGTATTCACATATGTTTTAGAGTCAAAAAGAAAACTCGCAGTGTTGTGAAAAGGGGCATTGGGCAGATGAAACGTAGTTTTCATGCCCTACATGGGGAAATCCGGCTAACTCCAGAGAAAGCAAGCAGGATCATCACAGTCTGTGCCATTCTGCACAACCTGTGCAAGCAACAAAATATCCCAAAGTCAGAGGAGTATGAAGATGATGATGACGATGATGATGATGATGACGATGTTGCTGCTGCTGATGATAATGAAGGCAGAGTGGCTGTTCACATACTACAAAGTGGACTGGCATACAGGGACCACTTCACCAATACACACTTTGGGTAAACCATCACAACAACAATATCCTGCTAATAAGAGCAGCATCACAGACTAGGAGAGTAATGTCACTTTTCAGCTCGAATAGTGCGATAGTGCAGATACATGGACCTTGGCTTACCAAGCTATAATAAGTACTTATTTACCTTGCATCTACACAAATTAGTCAAAACACAAGTTACTGTAATGTATTTATTCAAGAGATTCTCTGTCTTTAAGCATCTTCAGTTTCTGAGAATAGCACTGTAGGGCTTTACTGGTTGTTTAGATCAGTGTTACTATCAGAAATAATTAATAATTATTTCTGTAGTTATTAATCAATATTTAAATTAATTAATTGTATCTAACTCATTAAAACCTCATATGGGGCTCCAGTAAATGTAGTGTGCTACGTTTAGGAGCAAGTTTGGTTATTAGCAATAATTAATAATTATCAAAGATAATTATTAATTATTAAAATCAATAGAACATTGATGAGAATCAATGTTAGCTTTTTTTAATCCTTTAAATCAACAGTTATCAAAGATAATCGTTAATTGTTAACGTCGATGAAACATTAATTAAAATTAACACTAGCTTATTGATCATTCAAATTCAATCAAAGATAATTATCAATTATCAAAAATCAATATAATATTAATAAGGATTAACATTGACGAGGCACCACCCTGAAAACAGGGACTAATAACCGAATATTAAAACAGTCTCAATATTAGATTGTTTTCTTAGGAAAATCGACATCCGAAGAATATCGATTTTCGGGAAAAAAACAATGAATGAAGGTTTGAATCCGAGCACTGACATCCCGTCAGCAAAACAAACCAAAACACTTCTCTTTGTAATATAAACAAAAGTTTATTTATGCAGTAATATCAATTAATAATTAATACAATGCAGTCAATAAACTTCCGACTTACAACTACAAACTAAACAGTGATATGATTAGATACGGAAATAAAAATAATCCTATAACACATAAGGTGTGTGTGTGACAGTGTGTGTGTGTGTGTCAGTGTGGTTAGTGAGAGAGAGAGAGAGAGAGAGAGAGAGAGAGAGAGAGAGAGAGAGAGAGAGAGAGAGAGATTAAGTGACAGCACGAAAGCTGATTTCGCGATAGCTGGAGATGAAGCAGCCGTGTTCATCACTCAGAGACGCGGTTTTATGAGCGGGGCTCGTAAAAGTCCCTTGTTATTTGACTCTTTAATGGATGAACTCAGTTGCTGTCTCACCCGCGATGGCGAAAATGCACAACAGTCCAATTTGGTTGGACCACAATACAGCAAACAAATTCGTGATAATTAATACCCTGAGTATTAATAATGAGCGGACATGGCGGTCCGTAAACTGTACAAGCAAAAACCTTGAAACACAAGAATAACACACTATAATATTCTATCTCTGCCCAGACGTAACCTCTTACTTGAATCGCATGAGGACACAGGTAGAATGTGTTTTCCTCTGTCCTTTAACTTTGACCCGGTTCCTTGAGGCTCGGGTGATGACGAGAAGACGTTTCCTCGCGCTGTCGGCGGGCGGTACGGCTGTTGATTCTCAGAGGGCGGTACGGCTGTTGATTCTCGGCGGGCTGGCGGAGAACTCAGAAATGTCGACTTGATTGAAGATGGAAGATAAATCTTTAATCTCTTCACTTCTGTAGGCCAACGGATGAAGATGCAAATTGCTCGGCGGTCTCCTTCGGATCCGTTAGAGTGTTCGGTTGAACACAGAGTAATCTTAGCTCGGCCAGCGAGATGGAGATTGTATGGCTACAGTTTCAAGTCGGACATTACTTCCTTATGCCACGAGGTTGCACCGGAGAGCAGCAAAAAGCTACGTCCGTATTCGGTGAACTAAGTCGCTGGAAGCCACTTTGGAAGCATTTCAGAATTATTTGAAGTCCTGATGATGTCATGTTTGAGGGACGTTCTGTTGTGTGCCTCATCCAATAGGAGTTGAGTGCTCGATCCTTTAGTGGGCAAGGCTTCATGGATCTGTAGTCTGTTTTGGACTCCCTTTGTTTGATTTTGGCGCGATTTTTGTCAGTAAAATTTACGACTTAGAAGGAGGGGGCTTGAGGAATGTTTTTGACTGTTAGGCCTGCCTTTGTCTTCTATCTGAATACATGAGGCCCAACAGTACTCCTCCTGTAAGTGGAGGAGCCTCTCCTGTGTGTCGAGGAGCCTATGCTGTTTCTTTAATAAACTAATTTCGAGCTCCAATTTCTGTTCCAACAGAGATGCTGATGGAGCAGGACCACCACCAGTCACTGCAGGACTGGCAGGAGCAGCGCCTGGAGAGAGGGTGGCAGGAGCCAGGGGGGCAAGAAGAAGGGGGGCAGGAGCATTGCCATGACTGGCAACTGAAGTGTTGGCCTTAAAAGTGAGGGAGAGTTTTGGCATTTTATTTTGTCTAGCCTATGTATGTTTGTGAGGCATTTACAAAATGATTATTATGATTATTATTATTTTGAAAGTCATTGTAATTATATGATCCTTAATTGATTTATTAAACATGAGAATAATTAATGACTGTCCCAGCTGTGAATAATTATGAGGCAAATATTCCATTAAAAAAAACGTAACCATCAAGTTCGTTCAGCAATTGCATTGCAGGGTCAATGCACCCCTCCAGCCCTGTTATGCTGGTGCCTAAGTGCCCAAGGACACTATTCACCATTGAGGCAATAAAGCCTTGGGTGCTGAGACTCCTCCTCATAAATACAATAAATATTTTCAAATTATAGATTTTAATCTGCGATGACATAACGAGGTTAATTTATGTATAGGCAAAATGCATTGAATGATGGAGAATAAAACATTGCGGTCAAGTTGAAAATAATGTCCTGTTAACTGTGGCAGTTGTTTGTCACTTGATTTCTGCAATCTCTGACCTTGCCTGAGACTACAAACAATACCAGCGCTTTTCACAGTCATCTTTGCTTATGGACAGAAGTGGGGAAAGCCGCATTTATTTGCACACATATATTTTCCCACACTTCTTTTTTGGTTTTGGAAGTTATCCCAACTCCAAATTTCCCTTTTATTAAGTTCTTATTTTCATGTACAAGTTGGGCAAGAAGTAACAGCTGTTCTTGCGTCCAGTTTGGTTTTCTTTTACGTTTGCACAACGTCTTACTATCAGGCATGATTATTCTAGTCTGTTAATTAAAAGGCTGCTTATATGCATATCCGCAAATTGTTTAGTAGTAAGCTTGTTGACATCATCCATAGCAACGAGGTCAACCCCGCCCTTTCTCTTAGCTAAAGATTTCTCCCCATTTTAACACTAAAAGTAGCTCCTGAACCCGTGATAGCTTGCTTAGAAGTCATCCTGAGGACTTCTAAATCCCTAAGAATGACTCACAAAGGATCCGAAGCATGGCTGCTGCCGTCAATCCAGATTAAAAATGATGTATTAGAATATTATTATGACACTGACCATTTAAAAAGCTATATTTTAAATATTATAATATTAACATTGACCTTAGTATTGCCTAAATCACGAGGGTGTTTTCATTATTGTAAAATGAGTTAGAGATGCAGGTACCTCTCCCAAAAACTGAAACAACCCAATTACACCAGAGATAAAGGTTCTGACAACTCTGCGCTCACTGGTCACATCAAAATAAACTGTGAAGTGTGGATGAATTGGTAATTTTTGTCATCCATCAGCAGAATCATCTATCAACTATATATGCCGTCTCACATCGTCTGACAATTCATAGCAGATGTTTTCCAGTGGATGTGCGCTCGCTGCTGAGAAATAAGGTGGCATTCGCGGCCATTGTGGGCCTACCTGGTTGATGCTGTATATGGTCACGGGATGCATACTTGTTTCATTGCGTCAACACAGGATGAGAAATGTTTATCAAACATAAAAAAAAATCTATCTGTTTCTCTATCTCTATCTTATATATATATATATATATATATATATATATATATATATATATATATATATATATATATATATATACACACACAGAACTGTGCAAAAGTCTTAGGCACGTAAGATGTTTCATAAAAGCATTTGTCTTAAGATGGTTATTTATATCTTCAGCTTTAGTGTGTCGATAAGAAATATAAATGTTAGACTCCCAAATATTACTTTTGCAAATAGAAAAGATTAGAATAGAAAAACAGGGAGCCCTGCAACAGATGTCATGGCCCCCACAGAGCCCCCCACTGAACATCGTGTCAGTCTGAGATTACATAAAGAGACAGAAGCAATTAAGACAGACTAAATAGATAGAAGAACTGTGGTGAATTCTCCAAGAATCTTAGAACATCCTATCTGCCAACAACCTAGAAAAACTGTGCCCAGGTGTATCTAGGAGAATTGAAGCTGTTTTAAAGGCAAAGGTGGCCACACCAAATATTGATTTAGCTTTTTTATGTTTACTGGACTTTGAATGACATTAAGTGATAAATGAAAACTATTTATGTCATTATTTTTGAAGACATCTTCACTATGCAACATTTTTCACAAGTGCCTAAAACTTTTGCACAGTACTGATATATATATATATATATATATATATATATATATATATATATATATATATATACACACACACATACTGGCAGCCAAAAGTGTGTGATCACAAACTGATCATTCAACTGATCACAAAGTACAGTCAGGCCATTACTGATGTAAAAAACAGCACCATCACTTTATGAAAAAAGTAATTTTATATAAAATCTCGACAGGCCCTATTTCCAGCAGCCATCACTCCAACACCTTATCCTTGAGTAATCATGCTAAATTGCTAATTTGGTACTAGAAAATCACTTGCCATTATATCAAACACAGCTGAAAGCTATTTGGTTCATTAAATGAAGCTTAACATTGTCTTTGTGTTTGTTTTTGAGTTGCCACAGTATCCAATAGACTGGCATGTCTTAAGGTCAATATTAGGTCAAAAATGGCAAACAAAGAAACAGCTTTCTCTAGAAACTCATCAGTCAGTCATTGTTTTGAGGAATGAAGGCTATACAATGCTTGAAATTGCCAAAACAAAAACTGAATATTTCATACAAAGGTGTACACTACAGTCTTCAAAGACAAAGGACAACTGGCTCTAACAAGGACAGAAAGAGATGTGGAAGGCCAGATGTACAACTAAACAAGAGGATAAGTACATCAGAGTCTCTAGTTTAAGAAATAGATGCCTCACATGTCCTCAGCTGACAGCTTCATTGAATTCTACCCGCTCAACACCAGTTCTCCTGTCTGTCACTCACTCGACGTTGTGTTGATGTAGTGACACTAGGGGTTCGATCTTAAGAGCCCCAATCTCCTTTGCTTAAATAGAAAAGGCCAATGAGAATTGGCGAGTTGAATTTGCATGCCACTCTCTGCCCCCGGACATACGGATATAAAAGGAGATGGCATGCAAGTCAAGTCATTTTTATTTGTATAGCGCCTTTCACAACACACATCATTTCAAAGCAGCTTTACAGAAGATCAGGCATTTACAGAAGATAAAACTGTAATATCTATAATGTCTTAGAGTCATCATTGTGTAGTTTGATAAAATATGATTGTGTATTGTTTAAAAATAATTAATTAAATAATAATTGTATTTATAACCCCAGTGAGCAAGCTGAAGGTGACTGTGTGAAGGAACACCAACTCCATAAGATTTTGGTTAATGGAGAAAAATAACCTTGGGAGAAACCAGACTCACTGTGGGGGCCAGTTCCATGAATATAATGCCAATATTACTTATCTATAGTGCAAGTCATGGTTTAAAATTATTAAACTAAGTAAGTATTAAGGGTCAGTGTTTAAAAAAAGATTTTGTAAGAACTGTAAGATTAATGACTAATGTCTTTGAAGTTCATCCTGGATTAACTGCAGAAGTTCACATAGATGCAATTGTCCTAGTTAGTTGGCTGATGAAGGGTTTTGTTGGCAATTAAATGATAGTCTATGTATTCCATTTCAAGAGTGTAGTCCATCATTAGACCGAGGTGATGTAGGCAGAGATCAGTTAGGTGCATCGCAGTTCACCTGGCCGGTAATTTCGGTGAGGTCTAACCCAAGTCCAAGGTTCAGGCAATAACATATGAAGTATCCCATGTCTTATGGTTGGATTTGGCATCATTTCATCCTCTGAAGTCCATCGTAATAGACTGAAGTGATGTTTGGCTGGCACCGGCTGCTATTAGTCATCATCACACAGCGACACGTAGCAGTGGAGTCCAACACCAAGCAGGAACGGAGCTGGATCCAGCCGGTTCTGTTGACCTCAGGATAGGAGTCCCAAGGTTGAGACAGGGAAACAAATAAAATAATATTAGCATAGATGCCATTCAATTTATTGCAGAGTTATAGATCATGATCATTGTTTCTGGTTCTGGCAGACCTAACTAAAGCAGCCTAATTGTTGAAGGATAAATTAGGTGTATGCCTGGCTAAATAGATGAGTCTTTAGTCTAGATTTAATCTGAGTGAGTGTGTCTGCATTTCGAACAGTGTTAGGAAGACTATTCCATAGTTTAGGAGACAAATATGAAAAGGATCTACCTCCTTTTGTGGATTTTGATATTCTAGGAACTATTAACAGGCCAGAATTTTGCGATCGTAATGAACGTGATGGAATATAACATGGTAGAAGGTCACATAAGTACTGTGGAGCTAGACCATTCAAAGCTTTGTACATAGTTAACAGAATTTTAAGATTAATACGAAATTTAACAGGTAGCCAATGTAACGATGATAAAATTGGGCTAATATGATCATATTTCTTGGTTCTAGTCAGCACTCTGGCAGCGACATTTTGAACCAATTGAAGTTTATTTATTGATCTTGCTGGACATCCTCCCAGTAATGCATTACAATAATCTAATCTTGAGGTCATGAACGCATTAATTCGTTTTCGGCATCAGCAACAGAGAGCATGTGTCATAATTTACCAATATTTCTTAGGTGGAAGGATGCTGTTCTACATACATTGGTAATTTGATTTTCAAAGGACAGATTGGTATAAAACATAACACCTAAGTTCTTCGCTGTTGAAGATGATGTAACCTAAACCATGCCAATGCAACTCCACAAATGCCAACATAATTCTCCAGCCTATTCAAGAGAATGTAAATCTAAAATCTAAAAGTACTAGAAGTGAAATGCAGCCGTGATCAGATGATAAGAGCAAGTCATTTGTAACTCTGATAAGTGCAGTCTCTGTACTGTGATGGGGCCAAAATCCTGACTGAAATTGTTCATATATACTATTTCTCTGTTGAAATTAACATAGTTGGGAGGACACTACCTTTTCTAGTATTTTCGACATAAATGGGAGATTTGAAATCAGTCTATAATTAGCCAGTTCTCCAGGATCAAGTTGTGGCTTCTTAATAAGCCGTTTGATAACTGCCATTTTAAAGTTTCTTGCGACATGTCCTAAGGATAGCGAGGAGTTAATAATATTAAGAAGAGGTTTTGAGATTAGTGGGAATACTTCTTTTAAGAGCTTGGTTGGTATTGGATCTAACAAACATGTTGTGGCTTTTGATGTTTCGATAAGTTTTGTTAGCTCTTCATGACCTATGACAGCGAAGGATTGAAGTTGCACGTGAGGAAAATTATGAGACACTGTTTTCTGAGGTACTGTGACAGATGATTGCATAATTCCAATTTTATTTCTGATTATTTAAATTTTATCAGTAAATAAATTCATGAAGTCATTATTATTGTGCTGTGACAGAATATCTGGTTCTGTTGAGGATTTATTCCTAACCAATTTAGCCACAGTACTGAATAAACACCTAGGATTGTTGTGGATATTTTCTATGAGTTTGCTAAAATATGCTGACCTGGCAGCTTTTAGTGCCTGTCTGTAGCTACAGACACTATCCTTCCATCCACCACGAGATACCTCTAATTTTGTATTCTTCCATTTTCCTCCATTTTCAGAGCTGCTCTCTTGAGAGCATGAGTGTGAACATTGTACCATGGTGCAGGGCTTTTTTCTTTAATTGAAGGGGGGCGATACTATCAAGAGTGCTAGAGATGACTATATTTATATTTTCTGTTATTTCATCAAGTTCTTCTAGACTTTGGGGTTTACTGAATGTATGAGATAGATCTGGAAGATTATTAGTGAAGCTATCTTTAGTGGTTGAAAGAACAGTTCTACCTGAACGATAGTGTGGTGTAGACTGAGTAACATTAGCTGATCGCAGCATACAAGAGACGAGGCAATGATCCGAGATGTCATCGCTCTGCGGCAGAATTTCTATATTATCAACATCAACTCCATATGACAGAATTAAATCTAGTGTATGATTATGGCAATGAGTTTGGTCCTGTTACATTTTGTCTGACTCCAGGAGAGTTGAGAATATCGATAAATGCTAATCCCAATGTGTCATTTTCATTATCTATGTGAATGTTGAAGTCACCAAAAAATAAAGCTCTATCTACAGTGACTACAAGATCTGATAAAATATTTGCAAATTCACCAAGGAAATCAGAATAAAACCCGGGCGATCTATATACTGTAGCAAGGGTAAAAGATGACAGAGTTTTTTTTATTTATATCTATATCTGATGGTGTCACATTAAGCATTATTAGTTCAAAAGTCTTACATTTATATCCTGTCCTCTGAGTAGCACCAAAAACTTCACTGTAAATTGTAGCAACAACTCCTTGACCCTTCAGACGAGGCTCATGTTTATAACAATAACCTGGGGGAGAAGATTCATTTAAACTAATATATTCATCTGGTTTAAGCCAGGTTTCAGTCAAACAGAGCACATCCAAACAATGATCTGTAATAATTTAATTTACAATTAGTGCTTTGGTAGAAAGAGATCTAATGTTTAGTAGCCCTATCTTTATATGGTTTAATTTGTTTGTTTTGTTCAAGTTTGACCTTAATAAACATTTTTCTAAATGATTTAGTGAGGGTTTTGTGTTTGGTAGTTTGGGGAACAGACACAGTCTCTATATGATATCTAGGTGATACAGTCTCTATGTGTTGTAGTTTATGTGACCTGTGTGATGTCTCAAGGCAGCTAGCAGACGTTTGGATTAGCCAGTTTGTCTGCTTCCTGACCTGGGCCCCAGTTATTCAAATACTGTCATTATTAAGACTATGAGCCAAATTACTAGAGAGGAGAATGGCACCTTCCCTGGAGGGATGGAGTCCGTCTCTCTTTAGCGGGTCGGTCTACCCCAAAAACTCTTCCAATTGTCTATAAATCCTATTCTATTCTCCAGACACCACTCAGACATACAGCCATTCAGTGACACTAATCTACTATAAACCTCGTCACCACGACGAGCAGGGAGGGGGCCAGAGCAAATTACAGTGTCTGACATTGTTTTTGCAAATTGACACACCTCTTTAACTTTATCTCTAGTGATTTCCGACAGGCGAAGCAGGACATCATTAGTGCCGACGTGAATAACAATTTTAGAAAATCTACGTTTAGCATTAGCCAGCACTTCTAAATTTGATTTGATGTCAGACACTCTGGCACCCGAAATGCATTTAACAATAGTGGCTGGAGTCCCTGTTTCCACATTCCTTACAATAGAATTACCAATAACAAGGGCTCTTTCAACATCATTCTCAGTGGGTGCATCACTGAGTGGGGAGAATTGATTGGAAACCCTAACAGGAACAGGAGAGTGGTGTCGCTTTGATGAGCGAGTATGCCGCCGAGACGTCACCCAAACACCCTGCTGCGGGGGCTCTACAACCGGAACCAAAGTGTGTGTGTTGCACTCTGTATTGCCCGCATCTGAAACAGTATCTACCGGCTTCTCTCTCACTGACCTCCACTAGCGTTCGGATGCGTGCCTCTAACTAATGAAACTTCTCCGTTAGCCTGACTAATTCCTTACATTTATCACATGTGAATCTCTCACTGCTGACAGAAGAGGCTATTGTAAACATGTGACATGCAATGCAGGAAGAAATAACATGAGCGGATGCCATGACTTACTGCAGTTGTTTGTTGTTGTTGTTGTTGTTGGTTGTTCCTGAGTGGTGAGGGTTTGAGATTGATGTGAATCCCTCACACAATTGTTTTTTTATGGTTGTTCTTGATAAGCAGTGCTTTGAGATAGATGCAATAATCCGAGGAGAAAAAACAGGTGTGCGCTGTAAAATGCATGCAGTTTAATCGCGATAAAAATAGAAAGCAGGTTCACGTGGAAAATGCACGCAGTTGAATTGAGATAAGAGAATAATGCTGGGGGAAACCCAGTACGTGCTGAAAAATGGCAGATGTTAAGGATTAAAGGCTGAAAACAGACAGATAAGCGATGTTAAAAAGCTAGTAGGCTACAAACACAGACTCGTGCACCACTCATTCAGATTTTTTCTTTGGAGGTGAATGTATGCTTGTGTTCATCCTCTCACCTTTCGTTTACGCTGCTGGATTTTACGGCGCATATCAGCGGTCACCCTCACATGGTCGTGTGTTGTGCTTCCCCTGGGTGCTTCGGCGGCTGAGTCTGCGGGTGCTAAAAGACTATATTCAAAAGAGTATATTTCCTTCTAAAAGAGCTCGCGCAAATGCTTGGTGTCTTTTGAAAGATGTCCTTCTGCGTTTGCGCTACTGGATGTGGCCGTTATCTCTCCCCTCTGGATAGCCATGAAATCTGTCTCGAGTGCTTGGGGCGCCAGCATGCCGAGGCAGCTTTCGTGAAAGGGTTATTTTCTCATTGCGAGAACATTCCCATCAGAACGCTGCAGTTGCGGCTCACTTCCTTCTTCATGAAGCAAGGAGCCACCACAGCTGCTCCCAAACCTGCTCTGTCCTGGGCTGATGCTCAGCCGGCTAGGTCTGCAAGCACCGCAGGTGATCTGGATGTGGATATGGGAGCGTTTTCACCGGCTCAACCCCATGGACCTCCCATCCCCCAGTACGCTTATTCTATCCGGAAGAGCTGTCGAGCGATACAGGCGGTCCGCCTCAGGGCAGATTTAATGTGTCGTTCGCGGCTTGTGACGAGGATGAGCTTTCAGTGGCAGCATCAGAGGGTGGGCTTCTGCTATTGGAAGCAGACGAATCTTCTGGGCTCCCGCCCACAGGCGGTAGAGCACAGGATGAGACGGATGCTGAGATGGCAGCCGTGCTTGCCCGGGCGGCTGCAAACATCAGGCTGAAGTGGAACCCTCCACCCTGCCCTGAGCATTCGTGGCTGAATGATTGGTTTCTGTGCTCGGAGCGCGACTCACAGCCACGCCCGCCCCTGTGCCTTTCTTACAGGAAGTGCACGAGGAGCTAACAAAGTTCTGGAAGGCACATTTTTCCGTACACGCTTCGCAGGCTTGTCCATCCTAACTACCCTCGACGGTGGAGCGGCTAAGGGATATGTCGAGCTCCCCCTTGTAGAGTGCGCCATAGCGGTGCATTTATGCCTGCAGGGCAGCACATGGTAAGTATTATATCGCTGGTGTCCTCTGGGCCTCGGCACCCACATGGTCGGTAAAACAGCAGTTTCCGCATTCCCTGGGTCAGCGCACTTGCGATGGCCAGGCGCTGGAAGTCTTTCCAGTCAATCAGGTGAACGCGAGTACCTCCCGTTTTCTCGTTCTCTGTTGAGAGACAGCCAGCGAACAGGTAAGTGTGCTGGTCTCTGGGGTCACTCACCTGCCCCAGTCACTGGCCACCGTTGCGGGCTTGTGGAGCAGCACGTCCCCCCTGGGCTGTCTTCCAGGTGGGGCGGCTGCTCTGCCTTGCCGCAAACCACCCTGCCCGGGCACAGTAAGTCCAGTCGTCCCCTGCGTGCCTCTGGCACGGAGACTGGAGGCCTGGTTAGCGCTCTCCAGACCCTTGCTGTGACTCATCAGGACGATTCGCCTCGGCTACGTGATACAGTTTGCCAGACGCCTGCCCAGGTTCAGTGGCATCCTCTCCACTACGGTGCGGGGTGAGGGTGTCTCCGTCCTCTGGGTGGAGGTTACCACCCTTCTGGTGAAGGGAGCAATAGAGCCCATCCCCATAGCTGAGTTGCGCAAGGGCTTTTACAGCCCTTATTTTATCATGCCCAAGAGAGGGGGAGGGTCGCGCCCTTACACAGGCTTCTGTTCAAGATGTTAACGCAGAAGCGTATTGGCCCAACCGGACTTGGTTCTCGGATCTGATGCTTCTGGTAGAAACAACTCCCTGGCACATTCCCCTGAGGCAGGACCTTTTCACTCAGGGGCAGGGCACGATCCAGCAAACCTAGCATGTCTTCCGCCAGTGGTGGTAAGCACGATCACTCTACGAGGCGTCTCTTCATGAACTGGTGTTCTTCCCGTGGGGAAGATCCACAGAGATGCGCCGTCGGGTCTGTGCAGTCTTTCCTTCAGGAAGGGCTGGAGAGATGGCTGTCTCCCTCTACCCTGAAAGTGTACGTGGCTACCATAGCAGCTTACCATGGCACACTGAACAGGAGGCCCTCACGACAGCACGGCCTGATCAACAGGTTCCTCAAGGGCGCGAGGAGGTTGAATCCTCCTAGACCGTGCCTGATTCCCTCTTTGGATCTCTCTGTGGTCCTACCTGTCCTACAGAGAGCCCCCTTTGAGCACCTGGAGCAGGCCGAGCTCAGCACTTTGTCTCCGAAGATGGCCCTCCTGGTGGTGCTCACTTCCATTAAGAAGGTGGTGGACCTGCAGGCACTCTCTGTTACCAGCGAATTCCTGGAGTTCGGGCCGGCACACTCTCACGTGATCTTGAGACCCTGGCCACGTGCCCAAAGTTACCACCACTCCTTTTTGGGACCAGGTAGTGAAACTGCAAGCGCTCCCTTCAGAGGAGGAAGACCCGGCCTTGTCGTTGCTGTGTCCAGTTCACACCCTGCGAATCTATCTGGACCGTATGCCGAGCTTTAGATGCTCGGAGCAGCTCTTTGTCTGTTTTGGAGGACAGCAGAAGGGGAAAGCTGTCTCCAAGCAGAGGCTAGCCCTTTGGATTGTGGATGCCATTTCTCTTGCATACCAATCTCAGGACTTGCCGTATCCCTTGGGAGTCCAGGCACACTCCACTAGAGGTGTTACGTCCTCCTGGGCACTGGCAAGGGTGGCCTCTCTAGCAGACATATGCAGAGCTGCGGGTTGGGCAACACCCAATACCTTTGTGAGGTTTTATAACCTATGCATAGACCCAGTTTTGGCCCGAGTGTTACGCGGTAACAGCAGGTAGACCGGGCGGCCGGTTTGGTGTACCGCTTGCATTGCACCTTTCCCCTTTTTTCAGAGGTGATAGTGTGCACCTTTTTGTCCACAACAGTTCCCCATATCCGGTGAACCCTGGACACCTCTTTAATTCTTAAGCACTGTTCGGTGATGAACTCAGCGGAGGAGTAACGACACCAGGCCCAGTACTCATGGTATGCCCCTATTCAGGTGAGCCCATGCGCTCGGGCTCAGTGCTCCATGTGTGGTGATTCCCCCTTGGTAATCCCATATGATGAGTTTCCACTGTTCAGTTTCCCCTTAGGTGAACCCTGTGTTTCCCCTCGCCAGAGCTTTCTCTTCCTCCATATCATTCCAAATGTGAACTTCCCCATTGGTAAGTCCATGTGAGGTATTCTCCGCATGTTAACCTCCTTCCGGTAGGATGTGGTCTCTGTAGTGCTCTCCTTCCTGGAGAGGGAAGAGCACTTCCCAGCACTATTCTAGAAAGTGCTCAGCTGGAAATTGCTTAACAGCAAATCAGGAAAGGCACCGCAGGTGGCCTACTTGGGTAAGTGCCTCCTCCCCCACTTAACAGGACTAGGGAGACGCCTTACCTAACTCGTTGGGAGGTCACGACGTAGTTGAATGCTCGCTGCGAGGCACGCAGCAGCTTGCCCATGTCCACTTCTCCATACCTCATGACACGGTTCAGCACCTGCAGCGTTTCATATAGGAACCCCTAGTGTCACTACATCAACACAACGTCAAGTGAGTGACAGACAGGGAACGTCTTGGTTACTGATGTAACCTCTGGTCCCTGATGGCCACTGAGCCAGCTGCTGACATGGCCGGGACTCTCTATCAGCTCCTCAGCATAAATCTGAATGAGTGGTGCACGGCATCTCCTTTTATACCCGTATGTCTGGGGGCGGAAAGTGGCAAGCAAATTCCACTCACCAATTCTCATTGGCCTTTTCTATTTTAAGCAAAGGTGAGTGGGCAAAGAAACACAGACACTGGACAACAGATAATTGGAAAAGAGTGTTATGGATCTTAACCCCATTGTGCATTTGTAGGATCAGCTAGACTGTAAGGTGCGTGGAAAGTGCCCGACAAAACAGCCACATCTATGGCAAGTGATACAGGAAGCTTGGGGTGAAATGTCACCTGAGTATCTGGACAAACTAACAGTTAGAATGCCAAGGATCTGAAAAGATGTCATTGCTGCACGTGGAGGATTTTTTGATGAGAACTCTTTGAAGTAGTTTAAGTTGTCAAGTTCAAATTGTAATAGTCATTTTTCACGTTATTAATGTCCTAACTATACACTGTAATCAGCTGAATGTCACTTTGGTGAGTAAAAGTACCAATTTATTTTCATAAGAGCAAAATCTGTACATTATTCCAAACTTTTGGCCACCAGTGTAAATGACGTCACACCCGTTCATTCTTCGATTTCATATGAATTAATCTGGCCCTTAATGGAGAATTTTTCCCACATCAAATTAATAAAGCTGTGGAAATACAAAAGGGCAACACATGATATTTCCTAGTTGGATGGTTAGTTTTATATTTATGAAAATCTCGGCTCTTTGAAACTCTATAAATCAGTGGCCATATGTACAAAAAATAGGTAAATAAATAATCTCACCATTTGCATACATATAAGTTTACTGTTAATATTTTTTTCAGCATTTATTAAATATGGTTATCATGTTTAAAAAAATTTACATATAGTAATAATTTTTTTACATTACAACTATCATCACAAATATATATTATTTAAGCATTTAACGCAGTTACCAACTTTGACATTAGATTCAGCTCTGTGTGAGTTCTGAACACTGGCTGAAATAGGGAGAACCTTTTGAGATGTGTATGAGATCATTACACTGATCATTACACTATACCACAAACACACAACAGCAATTCCCTTTCAGAAGCATCTCAAATCTTAACTATCACCTAAAAGCCAAATGCACGATACACAACACTGATTAGGGACCGTTGTGGCAGGTTAGCTGCTTGGTCTATTGACTATCACACGAACAGGAAATTAAAGCCGCATTCACAAATTACATTTAGCTTTATGGAGTGAAGCATCAGCATTTCCCCGGTGCAGCATTGCACTTCCGTCAAGAGTTGTTTCACACTGCTCAATGTTCAAACAATAGGTTCGCTAGCGATGAATATGTTTTGCACAGATGTTCTGCACGGCAGGATCATGCCGGTTAGAAATGTTTTTAGAATTGTTGTGATGTCATGGTGACGAATGCCAAAATATTCTCACAAGAGCGAGGCAGCCACAGTTTTTTAGAGCCAGGTGATGCAGTTGCTTTACACCAGCTGCGCAAGATGGGAAACGACTAGCTGACAACACAGCTTAGTGCTCTTTGGCTTAAACTACTGTGATGATTTGTTCTTGCCTAAATATTTTTTTATTAAACTCTGATTCCATATTTTTATATGTACAAATTAATCTTTTCCCGAATTTTGAATATTCAGATGTTTTGCTGGACATTTTAGTTGGAGGCGTGGCTGTGTTGTTTGGGAGACGCAGGCAAGGGAGACGCGGATTTCGGATGAACTACAGCTCCTCACCTGCACAAACAAGGACTTTTCAACCTCTGCTGCCTTGTGCTTCACAGAAACCTGGCTGAGTGAAGCCATTCCGGACAGAGCGTTACATCTGCTGGGCTTTCAGCTGTTCAGAGCGGATCGCATCGCGGAGTTAACGGGGAAAACGGGAGGCGGTGGAACATGCTTTTACATCAATGAAAGTTGGTGTACAGATGTAACAACGTTAAAGAAGATGTGCTGTCCTAATTTGGAAGCGCTCTATATTAACTGTAAGCCTTTCTACTCGCCGCGGAAGTTTTCCTCGTTTATTCTGGTGAGTATTTACATCGCGCCAAACGCATGTTTGAATGCTGCGCTGCAACAGCTGGCTGATCAAATCACAACAATACCCGGAGTCAGTTATTATTATTCTTGGGGATTTTAACAAAGCAAACCTCACACATGAACTGCCCAAATACAAACAGCACATTACATGCCCCACCAGAGACAGGAACATACTGGATTACTGTTACACAACAATAAAGGATGCATATTGCTCTGTCCCTAGAGCAGTTTTGGGACTATCTGATCACTGTCTGGTTCATCTTCCAACCTACAGACAGAAATTAAAATCTGCTAAGCCTGTAGTAAGGACTGTAAAGAGATGGACCAATGAAGCAGAGCTAGAACTACAAGCCTGCTTTGACTGCACTGATTGGAGTGTTTTTGAAGCTGCAGACACCAATCTGGACGAGCTCACAGATACTGTAACATCATATATCAGTTTCTGTGAGGATATGTGCATTCCTACTAGGACTTATTTAACATTTAACAATGACAAACCATGGTTTACAGCAGAACTTGGGCAGCTTTGTTAGGGCAAAGAGGATGCTTAAAGAGTTGGGGATAAAGTCTTGTACAATCAGGCCATGAACACACTAAATGAGGCAATCAGAGTGGTTAAAAGAAGATACTCTGAGAAGCTGAAAAACAAGTTTTCAGCTAACGACCCTGCATCAGTGTGGAGTGGTATGAAACAACTTACGAATTACAGGACTCCTACCCCCAACCCTGTGGTGGACCAACAACTGGCTGATGACCTGAATGTGTCCTACTGTAGATTTTAAAGGCCCAATCTCACACCCCACACCCACTCTGACCTTCACTTCACACAAACACCAACACCTCCTGCAACCCCCCTCCTCCTACTACTCAACCTGCACTTAAGATCTGTGAAGATGATGCGTGCCAAGACTTTTTAAAACAAAGGATAAGGAAAGCACAGGGCCCAAATGGCGTTTTACCTGCATGTCTTAGGTCCTGTGCCTAACCAGCTGGCCCCCATCTTCACACAGATCTTCAATAGATCACTGGAGTAGTGTGAAGTCCCATGCTGCTTCTAACATTCCACTATCATCCCCATCCCAAAGAAACCAAAAATCACAGGACTTAATGACTACAGACCTCTGTAGTCATGAAATCATTTGAGAGACTGGTGTTGGCCCACCTGAAGGACATCACTGGACCCTTTCTAGATCCCCTTCAATTTCCTTATCGAGCAAACAGGTCTGTGGATGATGCAGTCAACATGGGATTGCATCATGTCCAGTAACATCTGGACAGACCAGGGACATATGCAAGGATCCTTTTTGTGGACTTCAGTTCAACTTTCAACACCATCATCCCAGCTATTCTCTGGACTAAATTACACCAACTCTCTGTTCCCACGTCTATCTGTCAGTGGATTACCAGCTTTCTGACAGACAGGCAGCAGCTTGTGAGACAGGGGAAATTCACTTCCAGCACCTGTACAATCAGCACTGGTGCCCCCCAGGGATGTGTGCTCTCCCCACTACTCTTCTCCCTTTACACCAACGACTGCATTGCCAAGGACCCCTCTGTCAAGCTCCTGAAGTTTGCAGACGACACCACTGTCATCAGGCTCATCCGAGATGATGATGAGTCTGCATACAGAAGGGAGGTTAAACAGCTGGCTGTCTGGTGCAGTCAAAACAACCTTGAGCTGAACACGCTCAAAACAGTGGAGATTATTGTGGACTTTAGGAGGAACCCCCAACGCTGTCCCCCCTCACCATTCTAAACAGCACTGTGGCAGCAGTGGGGTCATTCAGGTTCCTGGGCACTACCATCTCACAGGACCTGAAGTGGGAGACCCACATTGACTCCATTGTGAAAAAGGCCCAGCAGAGGTTGTACTCCCTTCGCCTGTTGAGGAAGTTCAACCTGCCACAGGCACTGCTGATACAGTTCAACTGAGCAGTCATTGAGTCTGTCCCTTGCACTTCTATAACTGTCTGAAATTGAATATCAGAAGACAATATCAAAAGGATTATTGGTTGCCCCCTGCCCTCCCTTCAAGAACTATATACTTCCAGTGTGAAGAAAAAGGCTGAAAAAATCACTCTGGATCCCGCTCACCCTGCCCACTACCTTTATTGAACTGTTGCCTTCTGGCCGATGCTTCAGAGCTCTGAGCATAAGAACCGTCAGGCACAGGAACAGTTTTTTCTCCCAGGCTATCCATCTCATGAACAGTTAAAACTGCCCCTTTGAGCAATAATTAATGTGCAATACACAGCTTAGTTTTTATGTTATCCAACACATCCTACCTCTTCTGCCATTACATTCCCTTGCACTGTATATAACCGATTTATATTTAGATTTGCACTACATATGTGTATGTGTGTGTATTCGGCCGTTGATCCAGGGCAAGCACATGTTGGTCCGGACGGACAACATAGCATCGGTAGCGTACATCAACCGCCAAGCCGGTCTACGCTCCCATTGCATGTCACAACTCGCCCGCCATCTCCTCCTCTGGAGTCAGCAGCACCTCAAGTCGCTACGAGCCACTCACATCCTGGGTGACCTCAACACCGCAGCGGACGTGCTGTCACATCAGGTTACCCTCAGGAGAGAGTGGAGACTCCACCCTCAGGTGGTCCAGCTGATTTGGAGTTGATTCGGTCGAGCACAGGTAGACCTGTTTGCTTCCCGGGTATCCTCCCACTGCCCGCTTTGGTATGCCCTGACCGAGGCACCCCTCGGTATAGATGCGCTGGCACACAGCTGGCCCCTGGACTATGCAAATACGCATTTTCCCCAGTGATCCTACTTGCACAGACCCTGTGCAAGGTCAGGGAGGACAAGGAGCAGGTCATTCTAGTAGCACCCTACTGGCTCACCCAGACGTTGTTCTCGGATCTCACGCTCCTCACGACAGCCCCCCCCCAGCAAATTCCTCTGAGGAAGGACCTTCTTTCTCAGGGATGGAACACCATCTGGCACCCGTGACCAGACCTCTGGAATCTTCATGTCTGGCCCCTGGACGGGACATGGAAGACCTAAGTGGCCTACCACCCATGGTGGTAGACATGATCACACAAGCTAGGGCTCCCTCTATGAGCGCCTATATGCCTTGAAGTGGCGTCTGTTCGCTAAGTGGTGTTCTTCCCAACATGAAGAACCCCAGAGATGTGCAGTCGGATCAGTGCTTTCCTTCCTGCAGGAAAGGCTATAGGGGCAGCTGTCCCCCTCCACCCTGAAGGTGTATGTAGCCACTATTTCTGTGCATCACGATGCAGTAGATGTTAAGTATTTGGGGAAGCACAACTTGATCATCAGGTTCCTGAGAAGCACTTGGAGGTTGAATCCCTCAAGACCATGCCTCCTCCCCTCATGGGACCTCTCCGTAGTCCTTCGGGGTCTACAGGGAGCTCCCTTTGAGCCCTTGGTGTCAGCTGAGCTTAAGGCATTCTCTTTGAAGACTGCCGTCCTGACTTCGCTCACTTCCATCAAAAGAGTAGGGGACCTGCAGGCATTCTCTGTCATGCCTGTCCCTATAGTTGGGCAGTCATACCTGGAGTTCGGTCCAGGTTAATCTCACGTGATCCTGAGACCCCGACCGGGCTATGTGGCCAAGGTTCCCATGACTCCTTTTAGAGATCAGGTGGTGAACCTGCAAGTGCTGCCCCAGGAGGAGGCAGACCCAGCCTTGGCATTGCTGTGTCCGGTGTGAGCTTTATGCATCTATTTGGATTGCACGCAGAGCCTTAGAAGCTCCGAGTAGCTCTTTATTTGCTTTGGTGGACAGCAGAAAGGAAGAGCTGTCTCCAAACAGAGGATTGCCCACTGGGTCATCAACGCCATAACGATGGCATATCAGGCTCAGGACGTGCCACCCCCTGCTGGGTTACGAGCCCACTCCACCAGGAGTGTGGTGGCCTCCTGGGCCCTGGCCAGTGGTGCCTCTGTCAGACATCTGCAGAGCAGCAGGCTGGGCAACACCCAACACCTTTGCAAGGTTCTCCAATCTCCAGGTTGAGCCGGTCTCATCCCGTGTATTGGGAGGCATGAGCAGGTAAGTTCCGGGACAACTGGCCGGGTGTACCACTTGTGCATAGTGCCTTTCCCCTCTCTTGAGGTGAAGACGTGCGCTCTTGACTCCCAGCCGTGTTCACAGACTGTGATCCCTGGATGACTTTCCTCCTTAGCCCTCTGGCAGCTGAGTTTGCGGAGAAACTCGCTGACCAGCCCCGTACGTGCACTCATGAGCCCCTGTACTGAGGTAGGTTCTCCACATGTGCTGGTTCCCCGAAGGTGACCCCATGTGATATCTTCCGCAAAATTGTTTCCCTGATGGCAAACTGCGTCTTCCTTGGGCAGAGGCCCCACTGCCCCAGTCGCCATGCTCTGTAGAAACTCCTCCACCTTTGGGTAGGACCTACCATGGGACCTCTCCACATGACATACTTCTGACAAGACTCGGGAAGACCATGTGATGTATTCCACTCAAAATACCCCCCCCCCCCCCCCCTTTTTGGGCAGAGCATGGTCTCCGTGGTGTATTTCCCTTGGGAGGGACACCCCCCGATGCAGACACTTATGGCTTCCAGTCAGTTAACAAATTCCACTCTTTTTGGGGAGAAAAGAGAGGGAAAAGAGGCCTCGGCTAGGCTAGCCTGTCCCTATAGTTGGGCAGTTGACTTGATCCTGATGGACCGTTCAATGCTCATAAGAACGTTGGGGGAGGTTATGTAATGGCCTGGTGCGCTGGCTATGAGGCACACAGCAGTCTGCCCATCACACACTGCCAGTTCATGCAACACAGTTCAGCTAGTTGTGGCATTTTGTATAGGGGCCCCTAGTGTCACTACATCGACACAACGTCGAGTGAGTGACAGATAGGGAACGTCCTGGTTACTTTCGTAACCTCCATTTCCTGATGGAGGGAATGAGACGTTGTGTCCCTCTTGCCACAACACTGAACTACCTGCTGAAATGGCCGGGACCTGGTCTCGGCTCCTCAGCACAAAACCTGAATGAGTGGTTGCATACCAGCTCCTTTTATACCCGTATGTCCGGGGGAGTGGCATGCAAATTCCACTCGCCAATTCTCATTGGCCTTTTTAAAAAAAAGCAGAGGTGTTTGGGGCTCCCAAGAGTGACCCCTAGTGTCACTACGTCTCATTCCCTCCATCAGGGAACGGAGGTTAAGAAAGTAACCAGGATGGCCTCCTTTCTTCTCTGTGACAAGCTGGTGTCAGAAACGGAAAGTTGCGCAGTACTGCCCTTGTGTACCACTGTATTTCTGCTTTTCCATAAACATCACTTACTGTCAGAGAGTGAATTTGCATTTTCATTCAACTCGTCTGCTGTTCTCTGCCAAAAAACGGACAGAATTTTCGAGACGAACATTCGTGTTGGTGTGAACAGGGCTTAAAAATAGCTTTTGATGAGTCAAAAAAGTAGAGACTTGTGATTGCCATCTATATGCCACAAACTGTTAGGAGCAGGCACAGAATATTGTCTGCGCTTCTGCGTCTGCAGCCAGGGAGTGCGCGTCATAACCCATGGGTCTGGATGACGCATGGATTCTTGCACACGTCGTCCTTCAAAAAAGTTGATAAAACAGGTTACAAGACAGTTTCACATATAATATATCCATTTTAACTGTCAGATAAGGCCATATCGAACAGACCATGGTTTTCCTAAATGCACAAAGTATGACTTGCTTATGTCAAAAGTGAAGCATCCAAACAAGTTAAGTTACCACAATTCATAACTATTGAAAAATGACAATGTCAAAAACTGAAGGGGCCAGAGTCAGTTACACCAATTGGGGTATCCCTTAAACACATGATATGAATGACTTAACAACTTACATTGGATCCTTATGCGTCCGGTGCTGAGATGGCCAAACATCATTGTGTAGCCGGTATTTGGATGATGGCTGAGGATTTCACACACCATGGCATCCAACTTGCCATTCCTAATAGCGCTGTAAAAAATCAGAAACCCTAAGGAGAAGAGACCGTTTACAGCCATGTTGTCAGTTGGAATCAGGGGCAATTCTAGGATTTCCATTGTATGTGAGCTAAATATTTTTAGTTGTTCTTTTTTGTTTGTTCGTTTTTGACCATAAATGCAAGAGAGAATTAGAATCTTGCTCGGCTGACATTTTTAGGGTCCAAGCACCAAAAATTGTATTTGTACTGATTTTCATATTAGGGGTTCAAGCACAAAGCGCTGATACCCTATTGTATTTGTAGGTTTTTATTATTATCATTATTCTCTGCGAAAACTGATCGTGGAGCCCAAACTGTAAGGCCTAAAGACACGGCACTTGGTCAAATGATAGTACTGATAGTACTCAGGCGCAAAGTTTCACCCCAATCAGCCACACGGTGGGGCTACAGTCATCAAAACTATTTGTTTTAATTTTTGCTCATAACTCCTAAACCGTGTGTCAGATACTCAAGTGCCTTATTTCATTGGAATTCTTATTTCATTTCTGGCATGAACATTTTTCTGCCATATTTCTTTTTGCGAAACCTACTTTTGCGAACTAGTCCTAGTCCATTCTCCCAGTTGGAAGGAATACAGCACCAAAAGACTCATTGGAGTCTACCATCAATAATTATGTAAAACTAATTTTTACTTTCGATTCAAGGTTGCAATGGCACGCCAAAATAAAACTAGATCAGAATGAAACTTGGTGAACCTATTTGACTCTTCTCCTCAGAGGTTTGTGCAAAGTTTTATCACATTTTACATGTACATTAATAGCTTTATATTATCTTATCTTATCTGTCTGTAATTGATACGCACCGGTACAATACCTTGCTTGTGAGTCACCCTGCGTTCCAAACAGCATAAATTATGCCTTTGAAGGGAACTTCATTACTTTATGTTATTACTTAATTATTACTTTAGCTCAATTGAAATCGAACTTTTAAAGTGCATGTAAACATAGTCACTGCCAGCAATTTTGTCACTGCATGCGCTAGAGGTGGAAGCCCTGTTCACACTGCCAGCGATTTTGCAGCTGCATGTTACTAGAGGCTGAAAGTTGAGTCGCTAGTGGGTGTTCCCATTGCTGGTTGCCAAGTAACATTTTTGAAAGTCATTCTTGTGGGAAATGACTGTATATAAAGGGAATACGTGAGACACATATCATAATATCAAAGACAAATTAGAAACAAAGTGTGCTTTGTGTCCTTGCAAACATCTATCTGTGGAGAAAGCAAGCACCGGGCTATGAGTCCACGAGACACATTCAGGCTCGCAGCCAGTGCAGCCAAAAAGGCTGGCCCAAATGTTGACCCACAATATCAAATTGCACAATATACCTCATCCCATTATCTGCCATTCGACAGCGAACTGTTCTTTCACTAACACAAAAAAGATTTGCAATGTTGCTAACAGCCAGCCCTGAAAGCAGATAACTCTCCACAGCTTCTAATTGTAGAAAATCTGAGGGGCATCCGACTGGCCTGCAGTTGTCTGAATTTTGCACAGACAGATTAAGGTGACTGACCACTTATTCTAAATTGCTGGATATATAAGGGTCAATTTCAGTGTCTGTAGTTGACGTAAATTCTAACAAATTGTCAGACAGAGCCTCAATGCGTGAGAGTACATAATCAGGACTAGCAGTTTCAGTTAGCCCAGCCAGCTGTCTCAGCTGTCTCAGCTGTCTAGGTATCTCTTGCCTGTACGCCGCCTGTATGCAGTGTATCCGATTATGTCCTGCAGGACTTCACTACACGCTCATTACAAGTTATGCCTACTATTACAAGTTACGCCCCCTACATAGAAACAGCCAACTATCTCCGACATCATGACCATGGAGGTTGTCACTAGTACCGCTCTTCTTCCACTTCACTTTCCTCGCTCTTTTCGTTTAACTATCACCACCTCGTGATAAGGTGGTATGATCATATTCTGTAGCTTAAGGATGGCGGAATTCATCCTGTTTGTTTCCCCCACTTTAAAAATATTTTATTTACGAAAGTACAGTAATTTTATTGAAGGTTTACGATTAGGCTTAGGGTTGGGAGTAGGTTTAGTAGCTTTAATAGCATTACAGTAAGTGTGTTTGTGGAATCATTCTGTTTGTTTTACCCACTTTTTACAGTATTTTAATTATGGAACTCTACAGTAATTTTTTTTACATTTTATTGAATGTGTACATTTAGGGTTAGGTTTAGGGTTGGGGGTAGGTTTAGTAGCTTTAATTACAATACAATAAGCTTGTATTTTATTGTATAATTGATCACATATTTCACTAATAGCTGTTATTTCATATTTGCTGACATTTGATGGCAATATAATTTTGCCATAACATTACATACATAAAACATAAATACGTCATGTATTTGAAAATATAATTTCAGTTGCTGTATAATTACATCAGGGTCAGAAATTAATGGGTGCTTGGGGCTTCCCTACTATATAATATGCCAAAAACAGTATGCCAGTGGAGTAGTATGTCCGAATCCATAGTGTTCATAAGACAGTAAGCGAGAAATGCCCAGATGACACTTTCCTATCCCACAATGCATTGAGAGCTGAGGAGACGTCATGTTCAAATGCTGGATTTAAAACAAAGGTGGAGAACCACGAGGTGGAAGGCTGTTTTCAAGAGTAAGGGTTGTATACACAAAAAATGTTGCTCATTGTGCTTAAATGGCGCTTGTTTAACCGAACTGGATTATTTTCATGGTTGTTGTTGTCACATCATATATTCTGGCCACGGGACCATGCGTACGTTCCCAGATGTTAATATGTCAGAATTCTATTCATACTGCCTCTCTAAAGAGCATGCTGTTTTACTGGCCAAGAAGTGTTTCTCATCAAATACAAAAATCAAATTTTTAAACGTGCCTAATTTTGTTTTAAAGGTCTCATACAATAGATTTACATGCATCCATGGTCAAAAAACACTTTAATTTGCTCATAATTTAAATTGCAGCATTACCTTTTTTTCCCAGTGTCAAAAACGACTCGTTCAATGATCCGTTCTAAAGGATTCATTCTAAACTCCTCCTTTCAGAAAGCCTGCTCTGCTCTGATTGGTCAGATGTCCCAGTCTGTTGTGATTGGTCTGCCGCTTAGTGTAGTGTTTGAGGGTGGTTCAAAGCTGTTCGCGAGCAGCCAATGAAGACCAGAGGTGGGTTTTTTGTTACCAAATTACGTAGGTTAGTACAGGAAGTAAGTCTGGAATTACTAACGACTCGTTTCAGGTGTTCAGAATCGGATCTTTCTTTTGGGAGTCAATAACTCCATATTTCATGCACTTTGATTTTTGAAACTTTGCAGACTTTTTTTACTTTCACAAACAGCTATATAACACACTACATGAAAGGTAATTGAAAAACCATATAGGTGCTCTTTAAATATTTTGTATTCAAAAATTTATATTTAAAACATGAATCTAAAAACATTATGCAATTGTACTTGCTGTGTAAATGAGCTGCAGCTGCATTAAACAGTCTGTGTAAATACACCTACATATACTTCAGATGCAGCTTCTGTGCCACAAATGCAGTGTAAAGACAGCTTTTGTAGATATTGATTTCATTTGATTGGCAACAGCCTATAGTGTTTTATTATTCTGAGTTATTTACTAAATTTAAGATTTCAACATAAAAGATGACACAGATATGTTTAACAAGGTTAGAAAAAAATTGCCCTTATAAAGATAAAAAATGCCCCTGGAAATCAATATAAGGGGGCATATGCCCCTTAAAGGAAAAGTTAATTTCTGACACTGAATGTCATCCACTCAGCCACTATCTGGCTGCACTTCATGTTAGTTCAGGAGGCGTAATTTGTAGTAGCTAGTAGGCGTAATTTGTAGTGGGCGTGTATTGTAGTCTTGCAAGACGCAGACCCTACTCCCATAATATGTAATCTACATAATTGTAAAGAGGTTTAATGGTGGTTTTGCAAATCATCTTGCGGTGCATAACTGCCAGGAGTGTAGAGCGTCGAAAGGAGGGGAACAATGTCACAATGATTTTTTGATAATAATAATTATAATTTTAATACAAGCATATCTGTACAGGGCCGTCATCCACCTAATTCTTTAGGGGTGCATCAGTCAGTCCTGGCACTTCCAATGACTGTAAAACAAGATATAATTTACGTTTAGTTTGCAGGGGGAGCTGAATTCAAATCCAGATTAAATGTTTATTTTGTTAATAAACCAAGCAAAAAAACAGTGATTTTAATTGTATGGAAAATAGCAGATTTTAAATTTTGATAATATAACTCCATTCCTACCCAACCCAAAATAATATTAAATATTATTATTATAAAGCTTTGCTTACGTTTTCACTGTAATAATTACTACAATGTCTTACAGGCCCAATTATATATTTTTGAATTATGAACCGAAGCAAGATATACATTATTACTGTCGCTAATCCACAACATTTTAAAGTCCTGGATGGATGGATGGATGGATTCAAAGTGTCTGTTATCAGATCTGTTGAGGTTGCGGTTTCTGTTCATGTCTGCCAAGATTTTCAGCCAAATCCCAGACATTTTAGAAATCCCGACCGGACATTTTTAAGGCCATGTCTGGGATAAAGATTATGTATTGTCACCCTATATACATACAGTTACGGTGATATTAAATTACTTAAACCATGATAAAACATTTTGGCCATATCGCCCACCTCTAAGTCATTCATTCCCTATTTCACTTGTACTAAGGCATGTCCACACCCATCTCTTGCATTTCATTTGCTCAAACCACAAGATGTCACTGTGGCCTCAAAGCTTCGCCCTTGCCTACACCAGCACTCTGGATTGATATGTCTGAAGTAAAACATGCCCCCTCATTACCATATGGACAAAGAAATGTATAAATAAATAAATGTGGAAATATGTAAATGTGGAAATAAGTAACTGTTGACAAATACTTGTATAAATAAATAAATAAATGTGGAAATAAATGTATAAATAAATAAATGAAAAAAATAATAAATGTGGAAATATTTAAATGTGGGGAAAAACAATACAATAATACATAAGGAAATAAAAGTATAAACACTCATTTCTGTCTTGTTGAAAAAATTATTTATTTATTTTAAATGTTTTACATTTCTTTCTAGATTTATTTACATATTTATTTATTTTTTTTTGCAGATTTGGTATTGCATAGTCTTCTGTCGTGTTTTCTGCCAGAAGCAAGATCATTTTGTATATAGCATTCGAGTGAATGTTAATTGTTTCCCACCCTTTGAATGTTAAAACACCAGTAAATGCACCAATTCATGACATGCCATTTACATTTAATTGCATATATCAGAGCTCGTTCTGGAAGAGAGAGAGAGGTAAGAAAAACTGCATTACTGCATGAATTCAAAGCAAAAGTACAGTAGTACAGGTTTAGTTAAAACATGATTTTCTTACATTTCCCTTATGATAAACACTATTTACTGCCAAAACAACAACACTAATCCAATGAGAACTCAGGAACGCCTGTAAACATGGGTCATTCCTACAATTCTGTGTCATTTAAGTCCCCATCACAAGTGTGTGTGGTATTTATGTTTATATTATATTTATATTAATTTCACCTGATTACAATTCTGATAGGCTTGTTAAAAGAATAAAGACTTTTTATAAATGTTACACACTTCTGTGGGCTTAAAAGTTACATTTTAAATAATTGAAATCCTTTTCTATTGCACTGTGTCACTTCCTAGGGGAAGACACCGCAGAGACCACAGCCCACCCGGGGGGTGGGGGGGATTTTGAGTGGAAATACGTCACATGGTCTAGCTGAGCCTTGTCGGAAGTATGTCATATGGAGAAGTCCCATGGTAGGTCCTACCCTAGGGGAGAGGAGTTTCTACAAACATGGTGACTGGGGCAGAGGGGCCTCTCCTCAAGGAAGACACAGTTTACCAACAGGGAAATGATTTAGCGGAAGATATACATCGCATGGGGTCACCTACGGGGAACCAACACATGCGGAGCACCTACCCCAGTGCAGGGCTTAGTTAGCACATCTCTCCGCAAACTCGTCTGCCACAGGGCTCGGAGGAAGTCATCCAGGGAACACACTTTGTGAACACTTCTGGGAGTCAGCAGCTCACGTCTTCAGCTCAGGGAAGGTGAAAGGTGCTATGCGCAAGCGATACACCCGGCCAGCTGTCCCAGACTTGCCTGCTTGTGCCTGCCATTACACGGGATGAAACCGGCTCTACCCGGAGATTGTAGAACCTTGCAAAGGTGTTGGGTGTTGCCCAGCCCACTGCTCTGCAAATGTTTGTTAGAGAGGCACCACTGGTCAAGGCCCAGGAGGCCGCTACACTCCTGGTAGAATGGGCTCGTAGCCCTGCCGGGGGCGGCATGTCCTGAGCATGATATTCCATTGCTATGGCGTCAATGACCCAGTGAACGATCCTCTGCTTGGAGACAGCACTCCCTTTCCACTGTCCACCAAAGCAGACAAAGAGCTGCTCAGAGACTCTAAAGCTCTGCTTGCGATCCAAATAGATGCGTAAAGCATGCACCGGACACAGCAACATCAGGGCTGGGTCTGCCTCCTCCTGGGGCAGCGCTTGCAGGTTCACCACCTGATCCCTAAATGGGGTTGTGGGAACCTTGGGCACATAGCCCGGTCGGGGTCTCAGGATCACATAAGAGTAGCCCGGACCAAATTCCAGGCACGTTTTGCTGACAGAGAATGCTTGCAGGTCTCCTACCTTCTTGATGGAAGTGAGCGCAGTCAGGAGGGCAGTCTTTAAAGAGTGTGCCTTAAGCTCAGCTGACTCCAGGGGCTCAAAGGGGCTCCCTGTAGAACCTGAAGAACTACAGAGAGGTCCCATGAGGGAATGAGGCGCGGTCTGGAGAGATTCAACTTCCTGGCGCCTCTCAAAAACCTGATGATCAGGTCCTGCTTCCCTAAGGACTTACCGTCCATGGTGTCGTGGTGTGCCGCTATAGCGGCTATATACACCTTCAAGGTGGAGGGGGACAGCCACCCCTCCAACCTCTATTGCAGGAAGGAAAGCACCGATCCGACCGCGCATCTCTGGGGTCTTTGCGTCGGGAAGAACACCACTTAGCGAACAGATGCCACTTCAAGGCATACAGGCGCCTTGTAGAGGGAGCCCTAGCCTGAGTGATCATGTCTACCACCGTGGGTGGTAGGCCACTTAAGTCTTCCACGTCCCATCCAGGGGCCAGACATGGAGATTCCAGAGGTCTGGTCGCAGGTGCCAGATGGTGCCCCGTCCCTGAGAAAGAAGGTCCTTCCTCAGGGGAATTTGCCGGGGGGGGGGGGGTTGTTGCAAGGAGCATGAGGTCCGAGAACCACATTTGGGTGGGCTAGTAGGGTGCTACTAGGACGACCTGCTCCTCGTCCTCCCTGACCTTGCACAGGGTCTGTGCAAGTAGGCTCACTGGGGGAAGCGCATATTTGCATAGTCCAGGGGGCCAGCTGTGTGCCAGCGCGTCTATACCGAGAGGTGCCTCGTCAGGGCGTAACAGAGCGGCCAGTGGGAGGATTCTCGGGGAGCGAACAGGTCTACTTGTGCCTGCATGAATCGACTCCAAACCAGCTGGACCACCTGAGGGTGGAGTCTCCACTCTCCCCTGAGGGTAACCTGTTGTGACAGCGTGTCGCTGACGGTTGATGTATGCCACCATTGCCGTTGTCTGTCCGAAGTAACACTTGCTTTCCCTGGATCAACGGCCGAAACCTCCGCAGGGCGAGCAGAATTTCCAACAACTCGAGGCAGTTGATGTTCCAACGTAGCCGTGGGCCCGTCCAGGAGCTGGTGGCTGCGTGCCCACTGCATACAGCGCCCCAGCCCATTTTGGAGGCATCTATCGTAACCACGACGCGCCTGGAGACCTGCTCTAGGGGAACGCCTGCCCGTAGAAATGTGAGGTCGATCCAAGGGCTAAAGAGGCGGCAACAGACCGGCGTGATGGCCACGCGATGTGTCCCGCAGCGCCATGCCCATCTCGGGACTCGAGTCTGGAGCCAGTGCTGAAGTGGTCTCATATGCATCAACCCAAGTGGAGTGGCCACTGCTGAGGATGCCATATGCCCCAGGAGCCTCTGAAACAGTCTCAGTGGAACCGCTGTCTTCTGTCTGAACGCCTTCAAACAGGTCAGCACCGACTGCTGAGAAAAGAGATTCTCTGAAAAGGGAGGAGCTTGCTCTTTTCCCAGTTGGCCCGAAGCCCTAGTCAACTGAGGTGCGAGAGCACCAGGTCCATGTGTGCACACAACACATCCCGAGAGTGAGCTAGGATTAGCCAGTCATATAGATAGTTGAGGATGGGAATGCCCACTTCCCTTAACAGGGCAAGGGCTGCCTCTGGAACCATCATGAAGACGCGAGGGGACAAGGACAGGCCGAAAGGGAGGACCTTTTACTGATATGCCCGACCCTCAGATGCAAACCGCAGGAAGGGTCTGTGTCGAGGTAGAATCGAGATGTGGAAGTACACGTCCTTCAAGTCTACCGCAGCGAACCAATCTTGATTCTGGATGCTCGCTAGAATGCGTTTTTGCGTCAGCATCTTGAACGGGAGTCTGTGTAAAGCCCGGTTCAGTACTCGCAGGTCCAAGATTGGCCGCAACCCAACGCCTTTCATCGGTACAATGTAAGGTACAATGTAAAGTAGGGGCTGAAAAACCCCTTCTTCATCTCTGCCGGAGGGACAGGCTCTATCACACCCTTCCGTAGGAGGGTAGTGATTTCCGCGCGCAAGGTAGCGCCGTTCTCGCCCTTCACCGAGGTGAAGTGGATGCCTCTGAACCTGGGCGGACGCCTGGCAAACTGAATCGTGTAGCCGAGTCGGACGGTCCGGACCAGCCATCGTGACGGGTTGGAAAGTGCAAGCCACGCGTCCAAGCTCCGGGCGAGGTGGACCAAGGGGACAATCTTGTCGGACGTACCGGCGGGTGGGGCCTCACGGCGGGGCAGAGCCTGAGGCGCCACGTCGTGCCGTGGCCGTAATGAGTTCAGGGACATCGAAGCATTTACCTGGCTCATTGTGACCACCCCCGGAACAGCCTGGGATGGGGAAGGAAGAAGCCTCTCCTCATGACCCATGGAGACCGTCACATCGGGGGTGAATTTGTGCCACAGCTGGGCGCGCAGGGGTGGGGAGAACGCCGCTGGAGCGCGAAACCTGCCGAAATGGAATGGTGGACGGTGGTCGTGATGATGGCCGTGTGCACTGGGTATGTGACCCAGGGAACAAGGAAACTGCTCTTTTGCTGAACTCCTGGGTACCACAGCCACTTGGGCATGCGGTGAAATTAAATGAAAAGGTAACAAAAGATTCTCCTCCCGGCCCTCCACCGGGGGATGGAGTGGTCTGCTTACCAGCTACAGAGCAGCGGGTTTCCTCACCCTTAGGTCACCCATCTCAGGGGTGCTGCGAAGAATTTCTCGGGTTCTTGGCGGTCGGCCGTGAGATGGGTGGTGTCTGCTTCCTGCGATGGGCTCCACACAGGGGCCGGGCCGCAGGGGCGGGCTGCAGCGGAGCCGGTGCAGTCACTGCAGGGTGACGCCTTTGGCAATGAGCAGACGGGGTGCGGAATCTTGAGCTGCGCTGGGCAGGATGTGTTGGATAGCTTCCGTCTGCTGCTTCACCGCCGAGAACTGCTGGGCAAAGTCCTCAAAGGTGTTGCTGAATAGGCCAACCTGGGAAATGGGGAACCAAGGAACCGTGCCTTGTCGGCCTCTCACATCTTGACCAGGTTGAGCCAAAGGTGGCGCTCCTGGACCACCAAGGTGGACATCGCCCGCCCGAGAGACCGCGCCGGGGGGGTCCCCGAATACCCATTGGCTACCCCACCATTGAGGTTAGTGAGGGCGGGGGAGGTGAAAGATTGGGACCGGGCAGTAAAAGGTGCCTCCCACGACCTTGTCAGCTCCTCGTGCACTTCCAATAAGAAAGGAACTGGGGCGGGGCATGGTTGTGAGCGGCGCCGCGGGCCCAGGAACCAATCATCGAGCCATGAGGGTTCAGGGGAGAGTGGAGGGTTCCACTCTAGCCCGATGCTCATGGCTGCCCGGGAAAGCATGTCCTTCATCTCCGCATCAGCCTGTGACTGGGCGACCTTACCCTAGGGGGGAAGCCCAGCTGAGGCTTCCGCATCCGACTAGATGAGCCCACTCTCCGATGCTGCACTTGAGAGCTCATCACCTTCGCAGGCTCCGAACAAGAGGTCGAACTCGCCGTGAGACGAGCCGGCGGACTCATCTGGAAGCCCGATCGGGGCAGACGAGTGTGCTGGGGAATGGGAGGTCCGTGGGGGGATACCCAGTGGAGGTGGTCCCATTGAGGTCCCCAAATCGCCCCCAGTGCTAGCCATGCTGACTTCATACACGTCGGTAGAAGGACCGAGGCGGGGAGCCGCTGGGGTGGCTTGCTTTCTTACGAAGGCAAGCCGTGACAGCAACGTTGCCACAGTCATGTTCTCACAATGAGTACATGACCCACCCACGAATGCTGTCTCCATGTGGGTAGCACCCAGACACGAAAGACAGTGATCGTGACAGTCAGAAGGCGAGAGATAATGACCGCAACCAGGAATAACACACAAATGGAAGGGCATCTTTAAAAAGACGCTCCGTGTGTGCCGCTCTTTTAGAGAAATATACTCTTTTTTTTTTTAGAATATACTCTTTTATTTCTGTCGAAGTGCCCAGGGGTGAATGAACAGCTGTGAGAATTCAGCTCAGTGAGCATCGACCGTTCGGCTCCGAAGAGAAAATCTGAATGAGTGGTTGAATACCAGCTCCTTTTATACCCGTATGTTTGGGGGAGTTGTATGCAAATACCACTTGCCAATTCTCATTGGCCTTTTTTCAAAGACCAGAGGTGTTTCGGGCTCCCAAGAGTGACCCCTAGTGTCACTACATCAACACAACGTCGAGTGAGTGACAGATAGGGAACTCTATTGTTTTGCTTTATTTTGTGGTGTTAGTCATATGTGGTCAAGCATAACATGTCCACCCTATTATGGGAAGATATATGGGAAATTAATATAATTTAAAATTTCAATATACAGTATTTATGTTAACAGAAATAAAATCATAAATATTAGTTTACAAATATGTTTCCTAGATATCAATCACAGATCATGTAGTGGCTCATTTATCCACTGAATGTCCACCCTGTTATTGCCAACCCTGATGCTGCCCAATTAACTAAATGGACCTCTGAATTGTTTACTAATTTAGCTTGACCAGTATGACTAATACAATCTTTAATATGTAATGATGAAACACAGAGAAACTTGTAAAAGTATGTTTTATTTTTCAAAAGTTACAAAGCCAGAATGTCACCAGACTTTATAGGAATAGCCCATTTACGATATGTACAGCTGCAGTTCCGCAGCTCTCTATACGTAGATTATGCAGTCTACAGTAATGGTAAAGAACAGTCTACAGTAACAGTAAAGAACAGTCTACAGTAACAGACAACAACTCCCCCAAACCCCAAGCTCACTCAAATCACATCTCTCAAGGGTACACAAAAAGGAGCAGAAGAGAACAAGAAAATTCAACTTTTTTGTGTGACTTCAACGAGATCTACAATGAAACCCAATTCTTCTTACACCTTGGACAACATCTAAGAAATAAAGAAACTTTCAAAGATGTGGATTCAAAACTAACAAACTTTCAAGCTTTAGCAGTCATGGAACAATAAAACATAAAAATCACACCATTAAAGACTTCAGATTATAAAGTAAGGAATTCGACAACGAGTTGGATGACACAGAGCTGGAGTTAAATACTGATCTTGAAGCTGGGACTTCATCACGTGAACCTGTAGAAAACACAGAACAGGTCACAGAAAGTGTTGATGCTCCCCCAAACGAGGAGAGGTTAATTACTTGCCAGATCATCCTGAAGGCCAGTCCGATAATACTCTGGGGGAGGAAAGGCTAATCTTGGTAGAGGAACTAAAGAAGAGGACTAAGAATGCAATGCTCATCAGTCAGAAAATGAGCCTGACATTTTTCTCTTCGACGAAAGGAGATTGTGGAAGTGGGGCCAATTGTGTTTGAAGTGCTGGAACAATGGCCTGCCCTGTTTCTCCCAAATGAGGTAAAAAAATAAATAAAATAAAAAATAAAATAATAATAATAATAATTACAATAGGAATAATTTGCTTCTATAGATGACTTTTAATTGAGATTATTTTTTGTGTTGTTTGTAGGTAGTGAAGCTCAATCTTACAGCCAAGACCTGTTTTTTTATTTTATCTGTCAACAGATATGTAATGATTTTAAACGCAACACAATACACAATCACACCCCGCAACTCCTCAAGCTGACAGAGCAAGAAAAGGGGCTTTTGGATAAGAGATGGAAGATCTTAACAAGCTTGATCAGCAGGTAGCCTGTTAATGACAATCATGTGCCAAAGTTACCTCTAAATTGTAGAAAGTATAGATTTCTAGAGAGAGAGAGAGAGAGCCCTTTGGTATATCATGTGCAGAAAAGATCACTTTCTTGGGGCATGTTTAAAAGGAAGATGACAGACAACTGTATTCCTCGAGTCTCTGACTGCTAGCCTCTGGCAGTGGTTCTCAATCCTGGACTAAGAATACCATATCACTGCACATTGTGAAAGGATTCCTTATTTAAAACATGTAATTTGATTCATTGGCTCATTAGTGGAGGCTCCATGACTTTTAAGTGTGTAGTATACCTGCAAAATTGTCCAGAATGTACAGTGCTGTGGAGCATTATGACCAGGATTGAAACACACTGGTTTCAGTCACAACAAATAGCAACACTAAGTCACAAATCTTTAAGAAAATCTTTTTATTTGGCACCTGTTTTGCAGATCTCAAATATTGTGACTCACAGAAAGAAACCAGTCCTGGAAGGCCTTCCCTTGTTCCTCCGTGAAGATCCATCGGCACTGTTTATAACATGTCTGGTAAGTACGTTTAATTTATACCTGTGCATAAAACCAAACTTTGACAACACCTTGCCACATAACTGTGGGGAACTAGGGGTGTGACAGCGAATCATGAACAAAGTTGATTCTGTGGTTTTTGATTCAAAATCTATTTTTACAAATTCAAAGTGAATTAATTTAATTGGGTACACAGTTCGATTGAATTAACATGAATGACAGCCTCAGTCACCATTCACTTAAATTCTATGGAAAAAGATGTAATGAAATGGTGACTAACATTTATTAAAGAAAGAATTCACCCAATCTCAATGAAAATGTCAGAAAGCCATCATTTAAGAGCCTAGCTATTTTAGACAACTTTGAAAGGGCTTTGGGAAAATGTTGAATGTGACACTTAACTTTTATAGTATTTTAACAGGTCACCCAGAAATGAAAATTGTCATGATTTACTAACCCTTATGTAGTTTCAACCTGTTTTACTTTGTTTTATGTGTGGACCACAAAGAAAGTCTATATGTCTAGCAAAATGTGTAAACTGCTCTTCTCCATACAATCAAAGTGGATAAGAACTGGAGACAGCTGTGGTCACCTTTCAATTAAAAATAGCACAGATGGGCGAAAGAATATGCCCATGATACGTTTGTGCTCAAAACAACAAGAGGCAGAGCAGCTGAATGAAACCGAAGAGTTGTAACTTGACAAACATAAGCAAAGATGTCTATCTAGTGCATGAATATATACAAAAATAATCGAAAATAGTCCAGATGGGTCCCATTTGGTGTTCAGGAATAGTAAAGCCACAGCAGGTCCTGCTGGTTCTCTCTGAGTACGAACTGAAGCACCAGTGGGCAGGGCCATGGGTCGTGTGATGATTTTAAGTAAGGATTGATGTTTTTCGCTGTAGAGATGGTCATGAATTAATGTACACCTAGTGATGAAAGGTAGTCACGGAAGTAGAGAACGAGGCGTTTTTGCAGCTTGGTTTCAATAAATGCTTTTATTGCATTGGGGATTAAGTTTTGAGTTCTGAAATTGACAGTATGTTTTTATAGTAGAAAAACCTCTTATATGTCAAAATATCAAGGAAAATTGTATTCCTCATGACTTGACTCCTTTAAAGAATACTATAAATGCATTGAAAAAAATACAGAATCAATAGTTTTATTTGTATAGAATCAAATTTAATCGTTCTGAATTTGCAGAAAAAAAAAAAGAAAACAAAGTTTTGAATAATAATAAAAAAGAATTGTGAATCTAATCAATTTGCTTTCAACCCAAAGATTCACACCCCTACACCCAGAGTTACTTGTTAACTTTTGTATTTGGTTCATTGACAAATAAGGTTATCCGAGATGATAAAAAGGAGAAATCTTTTAGAATCTACTGTGCTACATGTGCCATTTCGTAGAAATGTATTATTTTGTATTCATATTGGTTTCATACACTTTTGATATAATTTTTAGTATAAAAAAATATTTCTTTGTCTCTTTCATCTCTTCTAACTTCTTTACTACTCTAGCTACTATTGCAACTTGACAGGTAATACTAAAGATATTGTTGAATTTGGTATGACAAATTGCTTATTCTCCTCATTTGTCACTTTGGATGAAAGAGTCTACTAAATGTAAATGTTTTAAAAAATGTTTTAACAATATCACAAAACAAAACTTTAAAATGTCATGTGGTGTAACCATCAAGTAAATGGTATTAAAATACTTTCCTTGCAACTTGAATACTCGTGAGTGTACACAACTTAAACATTACATTCAAAAACATTTTCAAACATATTTATCAAGGAATAAAATTTTGAGTCACAAATATCAAAAAGCTGTCTACAGGTTATAGTTGACCTGAACAAAATGTGCCTGTTCATGAAAATGTCAAAATAGATAATTGACATTTATGGTTTATGCATTTCTTGTCACATGACAACAAAGTGACTACCTGTCTGTTGGCTACACCACCTTGATCTGCTTGCCTTTTTTTATTATTATTATTATTTATATTTTAAAGAAATTATTATTATGATTATTTTATCAAATGATTATTTAAACTACTTATGCTAACATTTCTTTTCATGAATTTAGACTTAAAGACTTACATTTATTTTGAACTGTCTCCTGACAGTTACACCACTTAGGCATTTTTTACTTTATACCCCAGAAAAAAAGGGGAAAAAAATCTATGTGACTTCAAATTCAGAAAAACTTAATAGATCAGGACAAAAAACTTATGTCATTGTCTCAAGTCATTGACCCATGTGCAGATATGAAAAACATTATTTTACAGTAGATACTCAAATAGGGTGGTTACATGATCAAATATTATGATTAATACAGGCATATGCTGCTTTCTCTTTTGGATTTCTTGAAACTGGAATATTGGCTTAATTAGGTTAACATGTTTACGTTTCTCATTAATAATTGGAATATAGACCAATTCTGATTAATTCTGAATGGCTGCATCTCATGTGTTCAGTGAAAACTTGACCTCTCTGTTCATTTCTGATTTCTGATTCGGAAAAACATGTTTAGCTTGCAGAATATTGGTCTGTATGGATAAAAAAAAAAAAAAAATGTCATAAGTCGCATCAATAGTATTTGTTGTTATAGACAATAGAGTCTTTGCATGTAGCATTTGTGGTCATTATTGTTTTGCATTGTTCAGAAACCTATTGTGAAACAAAAGGTTTATTTACTCTGCATGGTTCCATAATTGTTCACACATACTCTTTGCATATTCATGTAAATTTCACTGTTGTTTCTATGACAGTCACAAAGTTAAAAAAATTAAATTAAATTAATAATATTAAAAACTGTTGACAAAGCAGTAAACAGACTAATTTTGCCAGGCTACCATTTCCTAATTTCTGCTTCACTTCCTGAAACAGTATTTATATCCCACAGACATGCAGTTTCTATTTAAATCACTGTCAAATATCTGAATTACAAAACAAAAATATGATCAGTCACAAAGGTGATTTTTCAATCTTCATGCCTTATTCTGAATTAGTGTAATCAATTCTTAAGTGCATGTCTGCAGCCAGACTAATGTTAGTTTCAGCAGTTATTCACTCATGCCACCACTACACCATTTTGCAGACAAGAATATTTTTCTATTTACATGACGTCCATTCAAAAGTAACAAATTTCATTATGTAATAGCAGATGTTTTACCAGTGACATGTTTTTGGGAGTGCTTGTTAAAAGCATGAAATGGTGTAGACTTTCTTGTTATGTACATACAATTGTGAATATTTCTTGCTTCTGAGCCTAATCCAAATTAAACATCAACATCTTCCTTTAAAACCCAATTTGTGCATCACCATAGTTCACTTAACAAATAAAACTAGACTAATCACACTGTGAATTCAGCGACAGGAGGTCGAATGTACTGCTGCTGAAATCGGTCTGTGCTTAGCAAAAAACATTACTCAAAGGAAGTGTTGTTGACCAGTTTCCAGGTGAAATAGGGTGTTGCCAAAAGTGAGTTATAGTTTTAAATGTAAGTGATCTAATGATGTCAACAGTAATGCATATTTCATTCCCATAACCCAAACCCTAATCCTAACCGTCAATGAAGTAAAAAATTTATTTTGGAGCAAAAATATAACCTCAGAATTGTGCTCACTATTGTTCATGTGAATGTGATTATTTCCTGGTTTGCATGGTACCAGAACCCATTTCAAAGAAATTGTTCTTGTGATATGCTATCAGTAGCACCACAGGGAATGGTGAACATGCTTGTATTGATGCAAAAATGTCTGATGGGGGATAGCACTTGTAAGTAATTCAGCAGAATGGGGTCGATTACAGGGTACATATACATTTGGAAACAGAATGTCGATTTTCTGTGTGATCATGTTGGATAAAACTAGCCTTGTGTGGCCAGATCTTTGACTAAAACGATAAAGGTCTGAACTGTATAGCAGCTTAAACTGGCCGAGAACCTCCCACTAAGACAGCAAGAACCTTCGAAAGCGATCAATCACAGGCTGTTTTGTCATTACTTGCCATTTAGGCGCAAAGTTCTCTGATACATAGAATAAAATGGGGAAAGAAATTATTTATATAATGCAGCGGCAGTTTTCGAGTGATTGCACATTAATAAGAAAACAAAGCAGAATATAAAGTTCTGCTCGTGCATATCTGCTTTCATTGCTACTACTTGCCTCAAATGAAACTCTAAATATATTTTAAAAATTTGATGTCACTAACCTGGAAAACATTGGTAAATCGTCATGGTTACTTGCGTAACCTCCGTTCCCTGATGGAGGGAACGAGACCTTGTGTCGATGTAGTGACACTACGGGTCACTCTTGGGAGCCCGAGACACCTCTGGTCTTTGATAAAACGGCCAATGAAAATTGGAGAGTGGTATTTGCATGCCACTCCCCAAGACATACGGGTATAAAAGGAGCTGGTGTGCAACCACTCATACAGGTTTTATGCTGAGGAGCTGAGACAAGGTCCGGCCATTCCAGTGGGTAGTTCAGCATTGTGGCAGGAGGGACACAACGTCTCGTTCCCTCCATCAGGGAACGGAGGTTACGCAAGTAACCATGACGTTCCCTATCTGTCACTCACTCGACGTTGTGTCGATGTAGTGACACTAGGGGTCCCTATACAAAACACCGCAACTGGCTGAACTGTGTTACGTGAACTGGCGGTGTGTGACAGGCAGACAACTGTGTGCCTCGTAGCCAGTGCACCAGGCCAACACGTAACCTCCCCCAACATAGTGATGAGTGTCGAACGGCCCTTTGGGGACAAGTCAACTACCCAAAAGATAGAGACAGGCTAGCCCAGTCGTGGCCTCTTTTCCCCTTCTTTTCTTCCACTCCCTAAAAAAGGGGGATTATCCGACTGGGCCGACCAGGTCTGGTCGGGGGGTGTCCCTTCCAAGGGGAGGACATCGCAGAGACCACACCTCACCCAGAGAGAGGGGGGGTATTTAAGTGGAAATACGTCACATGGTCTTGCCGAGCTATGTCGGAAGTATGTCATGTGGGGAAGTCTCATGGTAGGTCCTACCAAACGGGGGAGGAGTTACTACAAACATGGAGACTGTGGCAGAGGGGCCTCTGCCCAAGGAAGACGCAGTTTGCCAACAGGGAAACGAATTAGCAGAAGATATACATCACATGGGGTTACCTATGGGGAACCGCAACATGCGGAGCACCTACCCCAGAACAGGGCTTTTAGTTAGCACATGTACTGGGCCGGCAGTGAGTCTTTCTGAACACTCGACTGCCACAGGGCTCGGAGTAAGTCAACCAGGGAACATAGTTTGTGAACAATACTGGGAGTTAATGGCGCACATCTTCAGCTCAGGGGAGGTGAAAGGCACTATGTGCAAGCGATACACCCGGCCGGCTATCCCAGACTTATCTGCTTGTATTGCGTACCAATACACGGGACGAAGCCGGTTCCACCCGGAGGTTGTAGAACCTCACAAAGGTGCTGGGTGTTGCCCAGCCTGCTGCTCTGCAAATGTCTGTTAGAGAGGCACCCCTGGCCAGGGCCCAGGAGGCCGCTACACCCCTGGTAGAATGGGCTCGTAGCCCTACTGGGGGCAGCACGTCCTGGGCGTGATATGCCATAGCTATGGCATCAATGAATCAGTGAATGACCCTCTGCTTGGAGACAGCGCTTCCTTTCCGCTGTCCACCAAAGCAGACAAAGAGCTGCTCAGAGATACTAAAGTTCTGCGTGCGATCCAAATAGATGCGTAAAGCGTGCACCAGACACAGCAATGACAGGGCTGGGTCTGCCTCCTCCTGGGGCAGCGCTCGCAGGTTCACCACCTGGTCCCTAAAAGGGGTCGTGGGAACCTTGGGCACATAGCCTGGTCGGGGTCTCAAGATCACGTGAGAGTAGACCGGACCGAACTCCAGGAATGTTTCGCTGACAGTGAACGCTTGCAGGTCTCCTACCCTCTTGATGGAAGTGAGCGCAATCAGGAGGGCAGTCTTCAAGGAGAGTGCCTTAAGCTCAGCTGACTGCAAAGGCTCAAAGGGGGCTCTCTGTAGACCCTGAAGAATTACAGAGAGGTCCCATGAGGAAACGAGGCACAGTCTGGAGGGGTTCAGCCTCCTGGCACCTCTCAGGAACCTGATGATCAGGTTGTGCTTCCCTAAGGACTTACCGTCCACTGTGTTGTGGTGTGCTGCTATAGCGGCTACGTACACCTTCAAGGTGGAAAGGGACAGCCGCCCTTCCAACCTCTCCTGCAGGAAGGAAAGCACCGATCCGACTGCGCATCTCTGGGGGTCTTCCCGTCAGGAAGAACACCACTTAGCAAACAGACGCCACTTAAAGGCATACAGGCGCCTCGTAGAGGGGGCCCTAGCCTGAGTGATCTACCACTGCGGGTCCAGGGGCTAGACATGGAGATTCCAGAGGTCTGGTTGCAGGTGCCAGATGGTGCCCCATCCCTGAGAAAGAAGGTCCTTCCTCAGGGCTGTCGCAAGGAGCGTGAGGTCCAAGAACCACGTCTGGGTGGGCCTGGTGCTACCAGGACGACCTGCTCCTCGTCCTCCCTGACCTTGCACAGAGGGTAACCTGTCCCCTGAGGGTAACCTGCCATGACAGCGTGTCCGCTGCAGTGTTGAGGTTGCCCGGGATGTGAGTGGCTCGCAGTGACTTGAGGTGCTACTGACTCCAGAGGAGGAGACGGCAGGCGAGTTGTGACATACAATGAGAGCACAGACTGCCTTGGCGGTTGACATATGCTACTGTTGCCGTGTTGTCTGTCCGAACTAACACGTGCTTGCCCTGGATCAACGGCCGGAACCTCCGCAGGGCGAGCAGAATTGCCAGCAACTCGAGGCAGTTGATGTGCCAATACAGCCACAGGCCCGTCCGCAAGGCGGCAGCTGCGTGCCTGTTGCAAACGGTGCCCCAGCCCGTCTTGGAGGCGTCTGTCCTGACCACGACACACCTGGAGACCTGCTCTAGGGGAACACCTGCTCGTAGAAACGCGAGGTCGCTCCAAGGGCTGAAGAGGCGGAGACAGACCGGCGTGATGACCACGCGATGTGTCCCGTGGTGCCATGTCCATCTCGGGACTCGAGTCTGAAGCCAGTGCTGAAGCGGTCTCATATGCATCAACCCTAGCGGAGTGGCTACCTCTGAGGATGACATATGCCTCAGGAGCCTCTGAAAGAGTTTCAGTGGAACCGCTGTTTTCTGTCTGAATGCCTTCAAACGGGTCAGCACCAACTGTGCGCGCTCGTTCATGAGGCACGCTGTCAACGAGACTGAGTCCAACTCCAAACCGAGAAAAGAGATGCTCTGAACCGGGAGGAGCTTGCTCTTTTCCCAGTTGATCTGAAGCCCTAATCGGCTGAGGTGCGAGAGTCCCTTTCTTACAAAAGCAAGCCGCAACCACAATGTTGCCATGGTCATGTTCTCGCAGTGAGTACTTGAACCATCCACGAACGCTATCTCCATGTGGGTCGTGCCCAGACACGAAAGACAGCGATCATGACCGTCTGAAGTTGAGAGGTAACGACCGCAACCAGGAATGACACACAAACGGAAAGGCATCTTTAAAAAGATGCGTCTTTAAAAAGACGTTCCGTGTGTGCCGCTCTTTTTAGAGAAATATACTCTTTTAGGAAAATATACTCTTTTTTCTGCCGAAGCGCCCAGGTGTGTTCTCTGCAGTGCACCAGTGCAGAGGAGGGAGAAGCCGCTGAAATGCGCCGTCAGATCCAGCAGAGGTGAATGAACAGTCGTGGGAATTCAGCTCAGTGAGCATGACCATTCGGTTCCGAAGAGAAAATCTGAATGAGGGGTTGCACGCAAGCTCCTTTTATACCCGGGGAAGTGGCATGCAAATACCACTCACCAATTTTCATTGGCCTTTTATCAAAGACCAAAGGTGTCTCAGGCTCCAAAGAGTGACCCCTAGTGTCACTACATCAACACAACGTCAAGTGAGTGACAGATAGGGAACTAGTGATTTTTTCCATTCTCAAAAGTGCTTGTTGTCAATCCAGAACCCAAGTAATGACTTGTGTGGTTTTATTCATAGAAGTTCCATCAGACCAGCCAATCAGGGGTGTGTTTTCCATAGAACAACATAACTCACTGCTTAACCACCACAGTATGATGCATCGTCAGATAAATTAACTAGCTAGTCATGACTGTTTCCCGAAACCATAGTAACTATATTGCACAACCATTGCCAGCAGCCGTATCACCCTGTAGCTCAAGACTGGTTACCTACCAAAGCTAAGCAGGACTGAGCCTGGACAGTACCTCGATGGGAGACCTGCTGGGGAAACTAAGGTTGCTGCTGGAAGAGGTATTAGGGAGTCCAGCAGGGGGTGCTCACCCTGTGGACTGTGTAGGCCTTAATGCCCCAGTATAGTGATGGGGACACTATACTGTAAAAAGGCACCGTCCTTCGGATGAGATGTTAAACCAAGGTCCTGACTCTCTCTGGTCATTAAAAATCCCAGGACACTTCTTGAAAAGAGTAGGTGTGTAATCCTGGTGTCCTGGCAAATTCCCCCATTGGCCCTTATCAATCATGGCTTCCTAATAATCCCCATCCATTAACTGGCTCTTTCACTCTACTCTCTCCTCTCCACCAATAGCTAGTGTGTGGTTAATGTACTGATGCACTATGGCTGCTGTCGCATCATCCAGGTGGATGCTGCACTCTAGTGGTGGTGAGAGTCCCCTGTTCACTGTGTAAAGAGATTTGAGTGTAGTGTCAGAAAAGTGCTATATATATATATATATATGTAACATTCATTCATCATCCATTGTTCTAACCAAATTGCTTCAAGAATATAGAGCTGTCGTTTATGACTATATTGCTCTTCACACAAGGTACCGAGCCAGGGGTGGCCATGGCCACCATGGACTGAAGCCTGGCCACCCAACTGGCACTTGCATTTTTAGTCTTTTTGTTTCTTAAGCAAAATGAATGTTTCCTAGCGATGGATCTGCGTCTTTACTGCTGCAATACATTACTTTTTGGGAGCGCACAACAACTTGGATCATACATTTTTGGTCATTTCTATAATGGTAACTAATGCGTGTTTGTCATGTACGACGGTGAATGGTGCCATGGGGGAAAATTTCTTAATCTAAGATTTCGAGAATAAAGTCATAATATTTTGAGAATAAAGCTATAATATTTTGAGAATAAAGTCAAAATTTAAATAATAAAGCTGTAGCATTACAGGATTAAAGTCATTATATTATGGTTAACAGAGGAGATTAGGGTGAGAATGTGCAATGAGCGATTCATTCTCTCTCTTCCTCCTCCTCCTCGTCTTCCTCCCTCCAGTGGATGATTCAAATAGTCCTAGTCTGTTTATGGCAGTCACAAACTGTATGCTGTATAATGGCAGTAAGGCTTGAGTGTGCTGCAAAACTCTCGCAATATTCATCCTAACCATGCCGCTTAGAAGCAAATACGCTCTTGCAAGCGTTTCCACAGCGCAAGTGTTCCCATTTAGACCATACCGCATTTCAACGTGCCAGAGGGGTTATGCACTTTAGTGTGTCTGGTTTGCAGGTGAGCTCATGAAATACAAATTATTTTGATTGCTTTTAATGTTTTCAAAAACATAATTTTAGCGAAGGTTTTTCCATGCCATGTTCAAAACAGAAGTTGGGAATCTAGCTAGGGTTAAATTAGTAAGATTCTTAAATGTATTGACTAGTGAAATTAAGTCACATCATGTTTTTATACATTATATCATTAAATATTTGATTCAATGTTTAAAATGAATCTATATAATTACCACCTAGCTTCTTAGCTCATTTGAGATAAACTTAACCTTTGATGAAGTCCATAAAATTGCTGTAGTCAAAACATGTTGCTGTAGTAAGATATACAGTATGTGTTGCTTTTTCTATGTACGTCAGTCGGAGAAATCATAATGAAGAGAAAGACAGCAGATATAGCGTCATTCTTCAGTAAGAATAGGAAAAAGAAGCCTTCAGACACTGAGACACAGGAAAATGTGAGGCAGCAGCAGGATGAGCCAGAGAAAGAGCAGACAGACCCAGACAGTGAGGGAGAGGAGTCTCTAGAAAGCACAGGCCTTAGAGAACCTCTAGGTATACTTCACTCGCACAAACTTGGCTACTTCATTGTTATATTCTATCTATTTTAAACAGATGATGTAGAAAACAATAATTTGTAACACTTTACAATAATGCTGTATTCATTAACATTAATGAATACATAGTTAATATGAACTACAGTAACAGTTGTAATGGGCTCTTAGGTCCTGCCTAGTAGGGGAATATTACAACGTTACCCTGGAAGACCTAGAAGTGACAGGATCTTAGTCCCCACCCCCGGTGCTTTGAGTCTCAGTATACACATTAAGTGTGTATATGTTTTAGCTTACCTATTGTATAATATACTGCAGGAATAACAAGTGTGGGCTTCAGGCAATTAAGTGTCAACACGGTGGCCTGAAGAATAAAAAGTGCTGCAAAGTAATAACTCGAGCTCACGTTCCCACCCCCCTAAACCTAATAGTGTAAGTGAGACGCCCCTACTCCAAGGTAAGTTCCACAAATAATTATCAACTGTATTACTTTTAACAATTAATAATTTATTTTCTCTTTTTTTAGGAAACTAAAAACCTTTTCTCTTCTAAAAAGCTTTGTTACAATTAAATGAAATAATAAAATAAAATAATAAAACAAATGACAGGTTCACTGAAGTTTTCTTACAACCTTTGTAAATCTTCAAGACTTAACAATTTCAAACACTTTATATATAAACACCTCAGATATGAATTCTTCCAAATGGATTTCAATATCTGGACACGTAACTTAACTCACTAATAGCACTGGATGTTATTAAACAAAACTCTGACTCAAATCAAAGACTCTTGTAGTACAATTCAAATGATTCACTTCAAATAACTCTGATGACTCTTAACTTTGTTCAAATGACTCTTTTGAATCAATTTTACAGTTCAGTTTCCATTCGACTCAGATTCACATCAAATAGTTCAAAATCACAGTTCAAGTTCACAATTCAAATAATCACTCAGTTCAGTTCAATCTAACTCAGTAAAATGTTCATATCGGTGTGTGTAAAGAACATTTGTACCAGACTGTAGCTACGATGACTTTGATGCATCGACTTGTGATGACTTGCGACGACTGATGATTTATGATGACTTGTAACTTGTGATGACATAACAATGAAACAAAACATCTGAGACAGGACAATGAGATGATGTCGTCTGGTTGGCAGCGTAATAAACACAAGAAAACACCAGAGAAGCTTCAGCGCAGCTCGGGAAATCTCTAGAACTTTCTGGAACAAAATGGCGCGGCTCAGTCACAGCACGCACGTAGCCCACTTGAATATGGTCGATCCACAAAAACAAGAAAAATACTTCTTGAAAGCAACACTTGATCATTGGCAATTGTCAGACTCTTCTAAATGCCAAAAATACTCAGAAAAAGGGAAAAACACTTTCTTTTTTTTGAAAAAAAAAACTAACTCTCGTTCTAGCGCACTTACAAGTGCACTAAGGAGATTTACGGGAAAAACAACATATCACGATCTATGACACAGTTCATAGATGACCCCAAAAATGCAGTATAATTCTACAAAAACTTAAATTAAGTATTACACCAGAAACAACAATCTTCTGAATGAAAGTCACGGCTTTAGCAACTCTCTTTCGTGCTCTCGGCCAGTCTCTAACAACGTTCTCTGTTCAATGGCGTGACCAACCTAACTTCTGCTTCAACTACGTCTTCAGTTTCACACGTTCACGTCGATGTACACTTAACTCACAAAACTTAAACTGATTGTGTGCCTCTGTCGTCCTTTACATTTTCAGCGGAGAAAATGTCGACCTCTCGCACAGCTATCACGGCGTGACTCTCTCGCACATGATCACGGCATGACTCTCTTCTCGCACCACGAGCACAGCGCGACTGTCTTCTTCAACGTCCAAGGTGCGACTGACTTCTTCCTCTTCTCTCTCGCGCACAACGTAGACGGCGCCACCCAAAAAAAAAGTCCCTTAGAGAACAATATATCACTGTTACACAATGAACAATACACATACAGTACAGCATGTATTAATATTACTAAATGTTAATTTCTACATTTACTAACTTGTTTTACATTTCAAGTCATATACATTAACATTAGTTAATGCATTGTGAACTAACAATGAACAATATTTTATTTGTAAATGAGCATGAATCATGATTAATAAATGCTGTCCTAAATCATTGTTAGCTCATGATTCCTAATGCATTAACTGATGTTAACAAATATAACCTTAAAGTGTTACACAATAATTTTGCATGACCTTTTTAAAGAGTTTTAAAACCTTTGAAATCTGAGACTGATTTTCTGAGACTTTGTTTTCAGGGATTTCCCAGTCCCAGACAGCTCAACAAGAGCAAGAGACAGACTCTGAAAAAGAAGGTAAACCACCTGTCACAAGTGTGTCTACTACAATTTTGCCAATGCTGATAAAGTGATGTTTACATGGAGCTTCATAAAAAGTTATTAGGACTGATTCAGAGTGCTCCTCATAAAAACATTTATATCAAAGTTAATGTAAGGCGAATTAACACAAGTCTGTCTTTTTTCTGATTAAAGTTTCTGGATCTGGAAAGTTAGATGTTGAATGGGGAAAATAGTTAAACCCAGTGACTTATCTTGATGTTTCATCTCTGCTGAGTAGCAGAATTCAAGAAGCTTATTTTTCTTCTGCTCCATGTTTCCTGTTCTAGACATTTTCTGTTCTAGACATTTCCACATCAAGAGCCAATGGTCCTGTCCAACAAACCTTGGGGCGTTTTCACACATGGCTCGTTTGGAGTGTTTGTTTCGGAACCTGACACGTTTTCTCCCTTGGTTCGGTTAGTTTAGGCATATGTGAACACAGCAATCGCACTCGGATCTGCACCAAAACAATTGGTCCGAGACTGCCTGAACGAGGTGGCCTTGGACCGATTGCAAAAAAACTCTGGAGTGGTTCGCTTGTGGTGAGAATGCAAACCGACCCAACAGACCAACAAACCAAACAATATCCCTATAAAAACCATGAACATAACTGAGGAATCTTTGGAGAAGACATCTGTAGATCAGCACTTCTCTGTAATTCATCAACAAAATGTAGACTTTTGGCAACTATATTAGATGTAATTGCATGTTTAAAATAGGTATTTACTTCAGCTTTGGGGTATAAGAACTGGAAAAAAAGCAACATTCAGAGATGGAGGGTTTGCTGCACATGCAAAGTCAGAGTCACATATCAGAAGAATCAGAATCAGAATGAGCTTTATTGCCAAGTATGCTTACGCATACAAGGAATTTGTCTTGGTGACAGGAGCTTCCAGTACACAATAATACAAAAAGAGCAACAAGACTTTAAAAAAATTATTAAAATGTAATAAAAAAATAAAAAAATATTGTAAAGAAAAAAGTATATATAGAAAACACAATAAACAATATATATATATATATATATATATATATATATATATATATATATATATATATATACACACACACATATATACATATGTACATACACACACACACACACACACATATATATACATACACATATACACATACATACATACATACATACATACACACATATGTAGGGCTCTACTGGTCGTTTAGATCGGTGTTACTATCAGAAATAATTAATAATTATTTCTTTAGTTATTAATTAATATTTAAATTAATTAATTGAATCTAACTCATTAAAACCTCATATGGGGCTCCAGTAAATGTAGTGTGCTACGTTTAGGAGTGGGTTTGGTTATTAGCAATAATTAATAATTATCAAAGATAATTATTCATTATTAAAATCAATAGAACATTGATGAGAATCAATGCTAGCTTTTTCTAATCCTTTAAATCAACAATTATCAAAGATAATCGTTAATTGTTAACATCGATGAAACATTAATTAAAATTAACACTAGCTTATTGATCATTCAAATTCAACAATCATCAAATATAATTATCAATTATCAAAAATCAACAGAATATTAATAAGGATTAACATTGACGGGGCACCACCCTGGAATCAGGGACTAATAACCAGGTAGTATAACAGTCTCAATATTAGACTGTTTTCTTAGGAAAATCGACATCCGAAGAATATCGATTTTCCGGAAAAAGAACAATGAATGAAGGCTTGAATCCGAGCACTGACATCCGTCAGCATGACACAGGTGTATGCAAAACAAACCAAAACACTTCTCTTTGTAATATAACAAAGAATATTTATGCAGTAATATCAATTAATAATTAATACAATGCAGTCAATAAACTTCTTACCTACAACTACAAACTAAACAGTGATATGATTAGATATGGAAACTAAAAGAATCCTATAACACATGAGGGTGTGTGTGTGTGTGTGTGTGTGTGAGTGAGAGCGAGTGTGTGTGTGTGTGGTTAGTGCGAGAGAGAGAGAGAGAATAAAGTGACGGCCCCAAAGCCGGTTTCGCGATCGTGGGAGAGGAAGCAGCTGTTAGTTTATCACTCAGAGACGCGGTGGACAGTTCGTAAACCGTCCCGGTCTTTGATTCTTTAATGGATAAACTCAGTTTGCCGGTCTCACCCGCGATGGTGGAAATGCACAACAGTCCAATGTGGTTGGACCACAATACAGCAAATCAAATTCGTGATAATTAATACCCTGAGTATTAATAATGAGCAGACATGGTGGTCCGTAAACTGTACAAGCAAAAACCTTGGTACACATGAAAAACACACTATAATATTCTATCTCTGCCCAGACGTAAACCTCTTACTTGAATCGCATGAGGATGCAGAATGTGTGTTCATCCATCCTTTAACTCAGACTCGGTTCCTCGAGGCTTGGGTGATGACAGGAGGCCATTTCCTCGCTCTGTCAGCGGGCGGTAAGGCTGCTGATTCTCGGCGGGCTGGCGGAAAAATTAACGACGTCGACTCGATTGAAGATGGAAGAGAAATATTTAATCTCTTCACTTCTGCAGGCAAACGGATGAAGATGCGGATTGCTCGGTGGTCTCCTTCAGATCCGGAGAGTAATCTCAACTCGTCCAGCGAGATGAAGATTGTATGGCCACAGTTTCAAGTTGGACGTTACTTCCTTGTGCCACGAGGCTGCACCTGAGAGCAGTGATGAACTGCGTCTACACACGGCGAGCAAAGTTGCTGGAAGCAAATCCCGGAAGCATTTCAGAGGTATTTCTACTCCTGATGATGTCATGGTTGAGGTGCATTCTGTTGTGTGCCTCATCCAATAGGAGTTGAGAGTTCGATCCTTTGGTGAGTAAGGCTTCATGGGATTTGTAGTCTGTTTTGGACTCCTTTGTTTGATTTTGGCACGATTTTTATCAGTATAATTTATGACCTGGTATGAGGGGGCCTGAGTTAGGTTTTACGACTGTTAGGCCTGCCTTTGTCTTCTATTTGAATACATGAGGCCCAACACATACATACATATATATACATATACACATAAACACACATACACACATACATATACATATAAATACATATACACATATATGAATATATATATATACATACATACACACATACAAACACACACACATACACATACGTAGTGCAAATCTAAATACAAATCGGTTATGTACAGTGCAAGGGAATGTAATGGCAGAAGAGGTAGGATGTGTTGGATAATATAAAAAGACTAAGCTGTATATTGCACATTAATTATTGCTCAAAGGGGCAGTTTTAACTGTTCATGAGATGGATAGCCTGGGGGAAAAAACTGTTCCTGTGCCTGATGGTTCTGGTGCTCAGAGCTCTGAAGCGTCGGCCAGAACGCACCAGTTAAAAAAGGTAGGGGTGGGGGAGGGGGGGGGGTTGGGGCAGGGGGCAACCAATAATCCTTTCAGCAGTCCAAACTGTCCTTTTGTAGTCTTCTGATGTCTGATTTCGTAGCTGAACCAAACCAGACAGTTATTGAAGTGCAGAGGACAGACTCAATGACCGCCGAGTAGAACTGTATCAGCAGCGCCTGTGGCAGGTTGAACTTCCTCAATTGGCGAAGGAAGTACAACCTCTGCTGGGCAATGGAGTCAATGTGGGTCTTCCACTTCAGGTCCTGTGAGATGGTAGCGCCCAGGAACCTGAATGACTCCACTGCTGCCACAGTGCTGTTTAGAATGGCGAGGGGGGACAGTGTTGGGGGGTTCCTCCTAAAGTCCACAATCATTTCCACTGTTTTGAGTGTGTTCAGCTCAAGGTTGTTTTGACTGCACCAGACAGCAAGCTGTTTAACCGCCCTTCTGTATGCAGACTCATCATCATCTCGGATGAGGCCAATGACAGTGGTGTCATCTGCAAACTTCAGGAGCTTGACAGAGGGATCCTTGGTGATGCAGTCGTTGGTGTAGAGGGAGAAGAGTAGTGGGGAGAGTACACATCCCTGGGGGGCACCAGTGCTGATTGTACTGGACATGAATTTCCCCTGTCTCACAAGCTGCTGCCTGTCTGTCAGAAAGCTGGTAATCCACTGACAGATAGACGTGGGAACAGAGTTGGTGTAATTTAGTCTGGAGAATAGCTGGGATGATGGTGTTGAAAGCCGAACTGAAGTCCACAAAAAGGATCCTTGCATATGTCACTGGTTTGTCCAGATGTTGCAGGATATGATGCAATCCCATGTTGACTGCATCATCCACAGACCAGTTTGCTCGATAAGCAAATTGAAGGGGATCTAGAAAGGGTCCAGTGATGTCCTTCAGGTGGGCCAACACCAGTCTCTCAAATGACTTCATGACCACAGATCTATTGAAGAACTGTGTGAAGATGGGGGCCAGCTGGTTAGCACAGGATCTAAGACATGCAGGTGAAACGCCATCTGGGCCCTGTGCTTTCCTTATCCTTTATTTTCGAAAGACGCGGCTCACATCATCTTCACAGATCTTAAGTGCAGGTTGAGTAGCAGGAAGGGGGAGGAGGGGGGTTGCAGGAGGTGTTGGTGTTTGTGTGAAGTGAAGGTCAGAGCGGGTGTGGGGTGTGAGATTGGGCCTTTCAAATCTGCAGTAGAACACATTCAGGTCATCAGCCAGTTGTTGGTCCACCACAAGATTGGGGGTAGGAGTCCTGTAATTCATAAGTTGTTTCATGCCACTCCACACTGATGCAGGTTCATTAGCTGAAAACTTGTTTTTCAGCTTCTCAGAGTATCTTCTTATAAATGCAGTGATGGCTTGGAAGGAATTTGAGAGAAGAGAAAAGGCTAATTAATCATTAATGAGTATCTTAAACAAAGAACACAGTAAGCAAATACAGGAAAATCAGCTCTACATGAAAACTGTAGCTGAAGTGTTACTATTAACTGCAACACAGAAGATATTGCAGAGGGGTCACAGAGAGACAGCTGATGCAGACAACAAGGGAAACTTCTTAGCAATATTAGATATCATTGGTAACCATGTCTCGATTTTTAAGAAGAAACTGACAGGGGCTCGCAATGCAAAATACACAAGTCACCAAATTCAGAATGAAATTTTGGATACTTATCCAACATAAAAGAGGACAAAAAAAGTTAGGTGTTTTCCCTAATGGCTGATAAAATCAAAGACACACAAAAGAAAAGAACAGATCACATTGGTGCGGAGGTACTTTTTTTTTTATTTATTTGTTTTACCAAGGAACAGTAAAAGAAAGTTTCTTGCACTTTGAAGCTGCAGAGCATCTTCATGCTGCAGGAGGGACAGAAAAAATAATACAAATCCTTGAGAGGTACGGCCTGGATTACAGGAGTAACTTGGTTGGACAAGCCTACTTTGGGCATTTTACATTCACTGCAATGCTCATTGCCTCAATCTAGTTCTGGTTGACAGTGGAAACAGGTTGACAGAGTGTTTCTTTCTAGTTTTGCAGAAACTATATACATAATCTCAGCAAAAAACGAAACGTCCTCTCATTTTCAACTGCTTTTATTTTCAGCAAACTTAACGTGTAAATATTTGTATGAACATAAAAAGATTCAACAACTAAGCCATAAACTGAAGAAGTTTCACAGAGATGTGATAAATGGAATAATGTGTCCCTGAACAAAGGGGGGGTCAAAATCAAAAGTAACAGTCAGTATCTGGTGTGGCCACCAGCTGCATTAAGAACTGCAGTGCATCTTCTCCTCGTGGACTGAACCAGATTTGCCAGTTCTTGCTGTGAGATGTTACCACCAAGGCTCTTGCAAGTTCCCGGACATTTCTGGGGGGAATGGCCCTAGCCCTCACCCTCCGATCCAACAGGTCCCAGACATGCTCAATAGGATTGAGATCTGGGCTCTTCGCTGGCCATAGCAGAACACTGACATTCCTGTCTTGCAGGAAATCATGCACAGAACGAGCAGTATGGCTGGTGGCATTGTCGTGCTGGAGGGTCATTTCAGGATGAGCCTACAGGAAGGGTACCACATGAGGGAGGAGGATGTCTTCCCTGTAACGCACAGCATTGAGATTGCCTGCAGTGACAACAAGCTCAGACCGATGATGCTGTGACACACCACCCCAGACCATGACGGACCCTCCACCTCCAAATCGATCCCGCTTAAGAGTACAGGCCTCGGTGTAACACTCATTCCTTCAACGATAAACGCGAGTCTAACCATTACCCCTGGTGAGACAAAACCATGACTTGTCAGTGAAGAGCACTTTTAGCCAGTCCTGTCTGGTCCAGCGAAGGTGGGTTTGTGCCCATAGGCGACAAAATTTCTCTCTGAAATGCTTCAGTCTCCATCTCGATGAGTTCAGCTGTGGATCCAGTTGAAGCCCTTATGCAATGTTTTCAGGATTACAGGGATGAATCATACTTTGAAGAACTCTGGAAAGATGTCTTAAATACAGTACCAATTCCAAAAAGAAAGTCAAAACAGAGCACAAAGCTCCGAGTATAGAGCATAAGGAGACTTTCGCACTAGTATATTCTACCCAGTTCTTGATAATATGCTGAGTGAGCTAAACAGATGATTCTCAAAACAAAACTTTGAAATTATGATGGGAATTCAAGCATTAAATCCCAAAAGTGCCATTTTTTGCAAGAGGAAGCACTCTTTCCATTTGCTTCTATTTACGAATACAACATTGAAGACCTCAGACATGAAATTCACCAAATGAAAATAATTCTGGACAGAAGAGTGCAACCTGGCACACAAAAGCCCACTAAGTTGTTGAACTGTGATTATTGAACCTTTTATATTGGTATTCCACGACCTTTTCAAATTGAGCAAAATTGCTCTTGCGATACCTGTGACCACAGCTACATGTGAACGCAGCTTTTCCACACTCAAGCTGGTGAAGAAATACCTGCGTTCAACCACGGATGATGATAGACTGAGCAATCTGTGTGTCTTAAGTGTAGAGTCAAGGTGAGCAAAGTCCCTGAACCTTGATGAGTTTGTGAACAACAATCACAGAACAACAATCAACAATCACAGAATCCAATTGATGTCAAGTGATGATATTGATTTGTTTTGATAACAGATTTGCACTTCAAATAAATTCAAATTTTGAATTCAGTATTCAGTTGCCAGGCTTTTGTGGTCCTTTTCAAATAATGCTTTTGCATCTTTGGGAAATATTTACTCTGAAACCAGAAACTCTTAATTTACAAACAAGTATTAATTATAGATTGTGTTTTGAGCACCTGAAATGGCCCACATTTTTTTATTCATATAATTACATTTTCAGTGCCACCTCAGAGTCACTGCTGGCCCCTACCCGGCCACCCCTGTAAAAAAATTCCTGGCTCCACCGCTGTACCAAATATACGAGAGCTGGTCATCTAAATAATCTGAAGGATTTTGTGAGATTCTGGACAACTTGTAGAGCCTCTAATTATCAACACAAGGAAGACACAGTTGTAACAAAATGTCATTTTATTAACCAAATCATATAAAAGTGTAAATATCACACCCACTAAATACTAATAAATGACTAATACTACAACGGGAAAATAAAGCTAATGACCAGACAAAACTACTAACTAATACAAAAAGAAAAAAAAGTCAATAAACTGAATGCAAAGCAGATGAATAATGCAGTGGGAATGGGCAAAGCAGTGATAGAGAATTATATGTTAGGCCGTCTCATGGAGAATCCATATATGGTTTCTTTGGTCAATGGTAATAATAGTAAATACTTGAGGTGTAACATTTCACTAATCTCACGATTTCGGTTCAGTTCATGATACTGAACTCACGGTTCGGTTCGTTTCACGACTCTTTAAACTAAACCAGAATCATGAAAAGTTACGATAGAATTTAAAAAAATATTATTATTACTTTATAGACATGCAATACAGTTAGTTTCCGTGAACATGTAGCTAAAAGTACTGTTCTTAAAAGTGCTAAATGATCGATCAGAGATGTAGTAGGTTAATATGGCACTCTCATTAAACCTCTGTAAACTTTAATTTTCTCTCGCACAGTGTCAGAGCAAATCACTCTCACGCTTCTAACTGACATTCGATCCCTTGCCCTGAAAGGCTCTCTCCCACTGCTGGTTTCGGTTTCAGTTTTCGCAGTTTCAGCCGAACTCATCGTACAACACCTGTGGCTGCTAGTGTGCAATCATATTTTGGAGCTCCTTATGTGCAATGAAGCAATTTCCATTTGTATGCACGTGTTTCGTAGGCATAGGCCATCGAGCATATTAGATAGAACAGACGCTAAAATAAAAATAAAATAAAAACGTCCCATCTCCATGATGCACACTGTCACATTTTTTAACCGTCATGTATTGCCACAACGATAAACCGTTACACTCCTAGTAAATACCAATTTACTATTGATTTATATATTGGTTACTATCTGTTATTAACTGACCCCATATACGCAGTCTTAAGCAAAAAGTTAAGCAATCAAATTTTACAACTTAATGCCAAGGTCTATGGAAAGAGGCTTGGTAAGCTTATATTTACGTTCCACATGGTTGTGTGATCACTCCGGCGGTAGGGGATGTCTTCCACTGGGTGCATTGCTTGTGTGCAGTGGGAAAAGCTTGGCTGAGCAGACGCGGGCAGCCCCGGCTCCGCCTCCCCAACCATCACACATCACACACATGTTTTTGGTTTGCAGGACCCATCCACACACAATGCTTTTAATAATCATTTAAACCCCGGCCAATTGGTTCCCAGACACAGTGGATGGGTGAGGCAGGAATTAACCACGGCCTCCACTCTATGCTTTACTCCCCGAAATTGAATGACGGTAGTCATTCCCGGATATTTGTGAATATCCCCGTGCTCACACCTCACCATTAACTTGTGTTTTATACCCAAAGCCCCGTCATGAACCAAGCCGTGGTGGATCGACGTTTGATTACAGCCCAAATCCACCAGGGCTTGGTATGTACGCCCCTTAATTTTTACCGGTATCCTGTATGTCCCTGCTCAACCAGGGGAAGACTGTGGCGTGTCGGGGACCTGGATCCACGTCTCCACCTCCATTGGTCGGCGGTCTTGGACGCGACTTGGCTTCCCGCAACTCTGACAGACCAGCCCAGGCTTCCCACCTGCACCCCTTAGTGGCAGAGACATCAACCTGGGAAGGACAACGGAGAAGTGTAGGGCACATCATGCAACCTGCGGAGGCGGGGTGCCGGTTTGGGTGGCACCACTACTCGTTTCCGGGGAATAGGTATAGGGTGAGAGGGAGGGGCAAGAGGAGGGGGAGGAGAAGCAAGAGAGAGAGAGAGAGAGAGAGATCTGGACTGTGGCTCGCCGGCTTCAGGGTAGGCCACCATGTGGGCTTCGGCCAGCTGGACGGCATCATCCACCGACATGGGGTGATGTCACTGGACCCATTCCGCTGTTCCTCGGGGCAGGCGAATGGTTAGCTGCTTCAGCACCATCAGGTCAATAAGATCCTCCACACCGTGCCCTTCCTCGGCCAGCACCCATCTTCGGCAGGCATCACGGAGCTGCTGGGCAAATGCAAATGAGCGGCCGGCATCACTCAAGGTGAGGGAGCGGAATCGCTGACAGAGTTGTTCAGGGCTATGACCAACTTGTTGCAGGACAGCAGTCTTCAGCTTGATGTAGTTCAGGCGGTCCTCAGCTGGTAGTTGCTGCACCACGAGCTGGGACTCCCCGGAAAGCAGCAGCAGGTGGAGGGCCCATTGGGTCCATGGCGGTGGCCGACTGCTCAAGGAAACTCAGGTATGCCTCCGGTTCATCCTGGGGACCCATCTTTTGGAGCAGTAGCTGTGGCTTCGTCACTGCTTCTGGGGCCACGGTGGAGGAACCCCCTGGAGCTAACCAGCTCCACAAGACCTGCCACTCCTCAGCTTGGACTTGGAGGAGCTCCTGGAGGCACCGTTCTTGTGCGAGGAGGGCTTGGTGGTGGGTCTCCTGGATGCTGGCCAGGGCACGGATGACTTCATCCAGCAATTAGGTGTCCATGGCGACCAGTCTTCTTCCTTATCCCGGGAAGCGGGGTGGCAGTCCAGGTAAATCCAGCTTTAATGGTTTTTCCCAGTCTAACCAACAGTCTTTGGCTTTTCAGCTTCACAGCAGGAAATTTACTCTTCAGCTTCACAACAAGTTATCTACTTTAGCTTTAGTCATAAGGGGCGACATACATTTGTAAATATTTAAGTTCAACTTTGCAGCGTTTAGCGTCATGGAATGTCAGGTCTGTGTGACTGGGACTCTCTCTCACTGGCATTCCCGGCAGCCTTTTCAAGCCCAGCTCCATCGTCACTGTAACGAGACATAGGTGTTACGTATCATTAATCACCAGGTGATGGCCCTTACCGCTTCCTCTCTCCCCAGTGACAGACACATGACCACATCCCGCTCCACAGTTACGTTTCAGAATGACGCTTTCTGCAAAACCCTGGAATAAGCAGTTTTCTTAAGTGCATGCAAATGTGGTCAAAACCTTGACCGAATGAAAGATATAGAAGCCTCAGTGAAGTCGTTTGAAATTATGTCCACACAGCAAACTAACAAGGAACTATGCTTCTAACCATAGCTGGAGAGCTGTATGGAACTATGGTTTCAACTATGCTGGTAATGATGGAACTTGCGACCGTAGTTGGTTTACCATGTTTTTGGGAAACACACCCCAGATTAGCACTTTTTGGATTGAGAAAGTGTTTTCCAGTTTTGTGTGCATTATGCGTGCCATCTGAGGCTGAGACTAGATAAAACATTGTTGTTGATGCATTTCTGGCCCATATTAATTAACTTCTGTTGCAATTTTAGGATAGCAAGCTGGTTTCTATTATTGCTTTACTTAGTAAATGAATGCTCTGGAAGTTAAAATAAGAGTTACATTGTTGTTTGCCCTTGCAAAAAATTATGCTTGGTAGCTAGCCCAAGTCAAATGAGCCAACCCACAAGTAAGGTAAGGTATCATAAAGTAAGGTAGCATATAGAAAAAATGGTTCGGAGTCACTAGGTGCTGAAGTTTCATACTTAATGTGAGAAATATTTATGTACTTACCTAAGCAAACACCAATAATTTATTAAACTATATAGGCTAAATAAATATATAATGTTAGACTGATCTCACACTGCAATCGGAAAGAGTAGGTTTTTGGTGTTATTAGATTTTCATAATTGGTCACATTTTAGCTTTTTAAAAATGAAATGAATCAATGTATTCAATCAGTAAATATGATATTATATTGCATATATTATTTGTGTTGCATGTTTATTGTTTAATTACATAATTTGTACTATTTACAGGTATTTACATTTTGTTGAACATATGATAAAACTGGTACTGTCTCTTTAAGAAAACAGTAATATCTGTAAAGATCATCTGTAAAGGAGCGCATGTTATTGAGAGAGTCTCGGATGGCTTTATTTCATCAATCTGTGCTATGCATGATTAGAATTTAATTTTTGTTGCTTTTGTTTTTTTTATATATCAACAACTGACTGTACAGAACAGAAAGGGCATTAAGAGAAATTATTCAGTGACAAATGGGTTACGTGGACCTCGTCAAATGACACAGTATGGAACAACTTTAATCCCAAGATTGATCTTTTACTCTGTGCAACCCTCTACTACAATGAGAGGAAATCACTCGCATTAGCAGCCAAGTTTGTGCTATGTGAATAAATGTAGGCTATATATTTGGCAACTGGCCAATTTGGCACTGTAGTATAGTGGTGGAGTATTCGGCAGTGAGATCCTTTAATTGTGTGTTGAGAGTTAAAGAATCGATACAAAGACCGTTCAAATGAACATTGATGAAAAAATGGTATCTGTAAAGGGAGTACAAGGGAAAGGAGGAGGCAAGAACCGGCTTAACAATATAAATAATATTTAATTATATGAAAAGACACACAAACACATACAGAGCAGCTGCCCATAATTCTCTCTCTCGAGCTGCCGTCTTCGGTTGCCTTTATCCCTCGCTCGCCTCATCAGGCTGATTGGGGTCCGGGCATCAGTCATTCCGCCCGGCCCCGCCCTCCTCCGCACTACAGTATCATATAGCACAAATGCACAAATGCATTAGAAAATCTATATTTTTACCTACCCCTAGTAGGTTGACTTTTCTTTAGCAAAAATTGGTCTATGCTGATGTCTGAATCATGGTCGTCACAGATGATGCAAACTTGTACCACGGGTCTGATTAATGTTTGATTCTGATTGATTGACAGACGTTCTAAGGTGTGCAATTATTTTTCAAGTAAATGCACGGCTATGAAGTAGTTCCAGGTCTTGACCGGATAACTGTTCCATATCACTTCGCCAAATTATTTCAAAGAGCTGTACAGGCTACCACAAAAATGTAGCAAATTAGCTTAAAAAGGGAATTATTTATAATTAATTATAACTGGTTATAATTAATAACAAATATTTAGATTAGATCTTAGAATTAACTGTAGCAGAATCGATATTACAATTACTTGATCTGTCCGTCCACCGAGCAGACAATATAATTATTTATCAATTCTAGGAAGATTACTTTCCTGGCCAAGGAACGATAGCCTTCCTACTTATACAGTGCTAGCAGTAGTTTAGCATGTAGCAAGGAGCAACATTCAGTGACTTTGAATTGTGAGCGGAACACAGAGACGATCAATTGTGAATATAAGGGATTTAATAAATGAAACTATAACTAACATACAAACAAACTAAGCAAAACATACATATATAGAATGAAGGAAAGTAAGGAAAGGAGAGAGAAGAGCAGAGAAAGAAGGCGGTATTTCACACCAGTTAACCACAACCTAAATGAGAATCATCAGAGGCACAATTCACCTTAAAAGGGGTTCAAACTTAAACGCGCATCTAATTAGTTGTAAATGGTTACTTGCATTGGTTTGTTGCTGAATAAGAGTCTTGATGCGGTAGACGAGGTTCTCGACGATTTCTTTAGGAGTGAGTTGAAGAAGTCCACAGGAAATCCACAAAGTTACTTGAAGGTAAACACTGCCAGAAGGTTAAACTCAAGAGAGAGTTTTGGAGTTTGTTGGTCTCAAGGAGAAGAGTTTTGAGCGATGATTAGTCTGCATTCTGGAGTTTTGATAGTTCATTGCCGCACCCATTTTGTGGGTGGAGTGGCCAATCAGAGGCATGCATTTTGAGCGGGAGAGACATCCTTTGTCTCCGTTTATGGCCCATTCGCATTTTATTGCTGATCTGGACCGCTATTGCAGCTTTTAATTCAAAACATAGTAAGAATTGTTCGATGCATTTCACGATCACATGGTGTACATTATTGTGTGAGAAATAAAGAGATCATTTTGATACCAAGAAGGTAACCTCCAGACGATATTAAAGCAGAGATACACTCATACACTTGAATATAGGCGTTTAACGTCTAACTAATACAAGTAAAGGGTTTTAACTAAGTTAATATAATAGGGGAATATACATACAACACATGCATATAGCAGATACATTTATAACTGCTTACTATGGCCTAAATAGAGAAAATGTCTTTAGGTGTGTGTGTGATGTGTATTGGAATTATTGGAGACAGACAACTGCTCTGGTGCCTGGCACGGGGGGGGGGGGTCACCCCCCTTTCTGTGGAATGTGTTTGAAGCTTGATGGAGACACTCCAGAGGTGACCTGTTTTAGCATCCTTTTGATAGTGATAAAGACCATCTGCAATTTAGCACCCATATAAATGTAAACGCGGAGGCCAGGTCAGTAATTTATATGCAAATGTCAAAAGGCTAAAAGGTTTTTTTTTAAACAAAGTGTAATTAACCATCACTGATCTTACACAGATGTTACAAAAATAATCAGTTAAAACAAACACAGTAGTTAAGTACAATCGGATAAAAATTATATGTCTATAATATTCCACATTTATTTCAGTTTTGTTTGAAAATGGCCTTACGCTCCTTCTCTCTTTCTCTTTCGTCTCAACCACACTCACACACACTGACACACATACATACATGTGCACACACACACACACGCACGCACAGAGACTTGAGTCATGACCAACAAACAGAGCCGCAACCCTGCAACTTGTTCAATACAACAGTTTCTAAATGATCCAAAATAACTTAATATGTGCAAGTGTTTCATTGTATTTCACCCTAATCAGCCTCACTGGAAAGCACCCTTGCACTCCCCTATCCCTCTCCACACTCACACACACAGACACACAAATGTTTTTTCACACACATATTACTCGCAAGCCTGACACATAGCGATGTCAACGGACCAGCGCAACTTAATAAAACAGTTGTGTAGCAATGGGAAAGCTATATACAAGAATGGCTATACTGAGAAGTATACCTAAACTTACATTTTGGCGATTTGAAGTGATGATTCTGCTGACGAGAGCCACAAACACAGGTAATCCAACACGCAATCTCTCTGTTTTCTTTCATTCTTTCTCTCGCTTTTGCTCATGCACACATTCACACACACACACACACGCGCATGCACACAAATGCTCTACCTCTCTAGTTCAGTAAGTGCTCCAGTTCTAAAGTGACATTTCCGAACTAGCAATGGAGGATTGGGCTGTATCAAAACATGACTCTGAATCCGTGGCGGAAGAAAGTAGTTCCACTCGTTTTATGGATGAAAACCAGAAAATGTCTTGATATAAAACCCTGAACGATATCTTAAGGCGTGATAACTGTGGTATAGGCAGAATAATTGACTCCAGTCCATTGCATCGTGACTGCATTACCACCTCAGGGTGTGCATTATTTTTCAATAATTCAACGGTTCCTTGCATAATTATTTCCTGGTTTCAACGTGGGACACGAACTGGGTGTCCCACACTGCTGACACAACGCGCATTCAGTTGTGGCACAAAGGAAGGTAAACACACTTTAGTCGATGTAAACATGTCTGATGGGAGATGGCACTTGTCAGTGAGTCGGCATAATGTCGCCGATCCTAAGGTACAGGAACTTTCGGAAGCAACATGCCGACTTAATGTGTGAAGATGATGATAATGTAGTGTTGTTTGTCTCTGTGGGTATTTATATATATCAGAAAGAGTAAGTTGTAATGTTAGTAGTTTTTCATCAATTTGGTCAAATTTTAGCTTTTTTAAAAATGAACAAATCCATGTATTTATTCAATAAATATTAAATTGCATATATTCACTTCATGTACTTTTACTGATGTGACTGCTATCCAGTCATGAAAAGACCAAGTGTAAATGCTCTACAAGATGCAATCAAAGCGTATAGCAATCCAAACACTCAAACAATCATATACTCACGGAGTTGTTCCAAACCCATATGACTTTCTCTCTTTTGTGGAACATGAAAAAATAAAAAATTTTGAAGAATTTCCAGGCTACTTTTTTCATATAATGACAATGAATCAAGCTCCAAATGACAAAAAACAAAGTAAATGTAGACCATATATGTTATTTGACCTGGACTAAGGTCTGGATTTCCCATCAGAGCACTGCTACACACTCTTAACACCTCTCCTCTTCGAGGTCTTCATGTATACCTCATCATAATTCAACTGTGACGCTACCATAATCCACCCCTGCCAGAATAAACTGTTGCAAACGCTGGGCTCATGAAAATGCTGGAAGTTTGTACAGAAAGGAAAGGAAACATTTCACCTCTCTTCTCTTCTCTTCAAATAGACACTGTAACTGCAGCCATTTCAAACGAATGGTGAGGCATGAAAACACTGAATTAATAATGTCTGTTCATTCTATAACAATCTTGAGTTGCAGCCATATGTGTAAGTAGATGTTTAGTAAAATTATCATGCTGCTCTCTTTTCCATAAAATGAAACTGGATGATGATTTATACTGCCAAAAAACAGTATAGATCCAAAAAGATCCAAAAAACACCATAACATATCATAAAATTACAACCCCAGTTCCAAAATAGTTTAGACAATATAAAAAATGCTAATGAAAACAAAAAGGAGTGATTTGTAAATTATATTCACCTTTTGCTATATTGTAGGCACTACAACTACACAATATATGATGTTTTAGCTTGCAAATTGTATTGTTTATTTTTATTTTTTTAAATGTAAAGTAACTTCAAATCAGATGATTGCAACACGCCCCAAAAAATGTTGGGACAGGGATGATTTAAGACTAATAACAATTTGATGAACTGAAATAACAAGGCAATGTGAAACAGGAGATGTTAAACAGGTTATGCAATCGTGTCGTAGTATAAAAGCAGGAGCCTCCAAAAACAGCCTAGACCTTCAAGAGCAAGGATCGGTCAAGACTTGTCAGTTCGCCAACAGATGCTTCAGCAAACCCAGCACTTTGAGAACAATGTTCTTTGATTTTGGGCATTTAACCCTCTACAGTGCACAATATATTTAAAAGATTCAAGGAATCTGGTCAAATCTCATTGCGTAAAGGGCAAGACGAAAACCGCTTATGAATGCGTATGATCTCCGATCCCTCAGACATCACTGTCTTAAAAAAAATCATTCATCTGTATTGGATATCATGAACATGGGCTTGGGGTTACTTTAGTAAACCTTTGTTAGTCAACACCACTCGCCGCTGCATCCACAGATGCAAGATAAGACTTTACTATGCAAAGCAGAAACCCTACATCAACACTGAGTTTGTTGCAGTCATCTGATTTGAAATTACTGTATATTTAAAAACAAAACAATGAAATTCACAAGGTAAAACATTATATAATGTGTAGTTGTAGTGTTTTCAATACAGCAATGGGTGAATATAATTTACAAATCATTCATTTTTGTTTTTGTTAGCATTTGTCATACTGTCCCAACTTTTTCAGAATTGGGGTTGTAGTTCATGACTCATGCACTACAGTCCGTGTCTTCTGAAGGCATTTGATAGACTGAAATATATAACTGTTCAGTGATCATCTCACATATCACCATCATGCTAGTGTTCAATTCCAAAATGGTGTTCAATGTTTGACATTGGTGCTAAATGCCACTTGTTCTCATGTGTTATAACCAATCATGACACAGTATGTTTGAAAACCTAATGACATTCAGATTTCCTTATGTGTTTCACAGGAGACAGAAAATAACACAGGGTTGGAACAACATGATGATGCGTAAATCATGACAGAATTCTGATTTTTGGCTGAACTATTCGTTTGTTTCCTCACATCAGGCTCAGTTAAAACAAAGATGATGATGACAAGATGGAAATATGCAGAAGATAAACCAAACAGCAAAAAAGCCATGGAAATCTGCATAACATTGGCTAAAAGACAAAGCCTTCTAATGGTTAAGGTGTCCTCAGTGTCTCATAACGGCCCTTATGAGCATGTTTACTCTGGCAGACAGTCAGACTAGTAACGGCACACATAGAGAGCTCAATGAGTAGCATGTCTGTGTTTGTTCAGTGTAGGGTTACTGCTTCTGCAAAAATGTTGGCAGCTCCCTCTATGAACACATTTATTTTTCCATAGATACTTTTCTTTGCTGAACACATGCTTGAGTGCTGGACTGGGCTTTTCTTTCTGTAGGAACTGTAGCACGACAAACCGAACTAGGGATCAAAATAAATGCTTCCTCACATGAGCCCATGTAATCTCATTTTGTCTCAAATACATTATACATACAGTATGCTTGCTCACACTATTTGGAAATATTTGACCTCATCAGACCAATTATTGCTGGTCATAAAGTTTTAAACTTCAGTTCAATTAATTTGATTTGTATTGTACTTTTCACAATACATACTGATTCAGAGCAGCTTCCCAAAGACGACACTGGCAAGGAGTCTTTGGACCTCGTTTACACTTGGTATGCGTTTCAGACGATCTCATCACAGGTAAACATTGCTAAAGACACGGAGTCAGATCAATGACTAGTTATTTACCAAAATTGAGGATTATTGTGGCGTTTTATAAATTTGTGGAATAAGCAGTAAGTATTATAAAATTGCAGTTTCGAATGTTCAGATAATGAAGAGATTCAGAACTTCAAATTCAAAGTCTCAGAAATTCTATGCTGGACTCATAAAATGTTCAACTAAGACTAATTCATGAAGTATTTTAACACTAACAGTAGCTCCCAAACCCACAACAGGACTTCCTGAGGACTTCTAAATCCCTTTTGAATCCTTAAGAGTTACTCACAAATGATCCGAAACATGGCTGCTGTCAACAATTCACATTAAAAACAAAGTATTAGAATATTATTATGACACTGGCCGTTTAAAAAGGTATCGCCTGAGTCACAATGGAGTCTGTACTTTAATGATATATTATAAATATTGACACTGACTTTTAAAAGTTTTTTTTTCCCCTTTAAAAAAGTTATCATCTGAATTGTGAGGGTGTTTTCATTATTATAAACTTAGAGATGCAGGTACCTCTCCCACAAATCGAAACAACCTAATTACACCGGAGATAAAGGTTTTTACAACTCTGCCCTCCCTGGCCACATAAAAATAAAACTATGTAGCGTGGATGAACTGGTAATTTCTGTTATCCATCAGCAGAATCATCTATCAAACCATATATGCATATAATTCTCCAGACTGCACATCGTCCGACAATTCATAGTGCATGTTTTCCTCTGGATACACTCTCGCTGCAGAGAAAAAAAAGGGGGCATTCCTGGCCATCTCAGGGCTACCCGGTGTATTGGATCAATGATTAAGAAATGTCCATCAACCAAAAAAAACTATCTATATGTAGCAATGTGTATACAGTCTGTCTTCGCTGACAAATAGCAGTTCCCTGTCTACCAATCACTGTGGGCAATTTAAAAGAGCACGCTCATAAAACATGACATCATCCATAGCAAAAATGTTAACTCCACCTTATTCTAATCTTAAGATTTCCTTACTAAACTTGCTCTTAGCAGTTTTGGGAATAGGTTTAAGCAAAAACTCCTGGCTAGAAACTCGTAGTCATGGAAGGACCCAAGATGCAGGACGGTAATGAAGAGGGGTTCCCTATCTATCACTCACTTGACGTTGTGTCGATGTAGTGACACAAGGGGTCACTCTTGGGAGCTCCAAACACCTCTGCTTTTTGAAAAAAGGCCAATGGGAATTGGCGAGTGAAATTTGCATGCCACTTCCCCGGACATATGGGTATAAAAGGAGCTGGTATGCAACCACTCATTCAGATTTTCTCTTCGGAGCCGAGCGGTTGCATTCAGTGCACTGAATTCCATTAAAACTCAGTTCTCTTTACCGTTCACCTAAAACTGCTGGATATACAGTGCATTTCAGCGGCTTCTCCCCCTCTGCACCCATGGAGTGCAGAGAATGCCCCTGGGTGCTTCGGCAGAGCAAAAGAGTATATTCTAAAAGAGTATATTTTCTTTCTAAAAGAGCGGCACACATGGAAACTTCTTTTTAAAGATGCCTTTCCGTTTGTGTGTTATTCCTGGTTGTGATCGTTATCTCTCCGCTTCTGACAGCCACGATCGCTGTCTTACGTGTCTGGGTGCTGCCCACGTGGAGACATCGTTCGTGGATGGGTCTTGTCCTCATTGTGAGAACATGACCATGGCAACATTGCAGTCGCGGCTTGCATTCGTAAGAAAGCAAGCCACCCCAGCGGCTCCCACCTCGGTCCTTCTACCTACGGGTATGAGGCCGTGCCGGTTAGCACTGGGGGCGATTTGGGGGCCTCAATGGGAGCACCTCCGCCGGGTAAACCCCCACGGACCTCTCATTCCCCAGCACACTCGCTTGCCCCAGTCGGGCTCTCGGATGTGACTGCCGGCTCGTCTCACTGCGAGTTTGACCTCTTATTCGGAGCCCGGGAAGACGATGAGTTATCGAGCGCAGCATTGGAGAGTGGGCTCGTCCATTCTGATGCCTCAGCTGGGCTCCCTCCTTCGGGTGTGGTCACCCAGTCTCAGGCCGACGCGGAGATGACGGACATGCTTTCCCGGGCAGCCGTGAGTGTCAGGCTAGAGTGGAACCCTCCGCTCTCCCCTGATCCCTCGTGGCTAGATGATTGGTTCCTGAGCCCAGAGCACCGCTCACGGCCATGCCCCGCCCAGGTCCCTTTATTTCTGGAAGTGCATGAGGAGCTGACAAGATTGTGGGGGGCACCTTTTACTGCCCAATCCCAATCTTTCAGCTCCCCCGCTATCACTACCCTCAATGGTGGGGCGGCCAAGGTATTCGGTATTCAGTGATCCCCAGGTGGATAAGTCGCTCGTGGTGCACTTGTGCCCACAGAGCACCGCCACCTGGCGCAGGCGCCCGAAGCTCCCATCCAAGGCCTGTAGGTTTACATCGTCCCTGATGGTTAAGGCCTACAGTGCCGCTGGACAAGCCACCTCCGCCCTGCAAGCCATGGCTCTCCTGCAAGTTCACCAAGCCAAGGCACTAAAAGAGCTGCACAGGGGTAGTTATGACCCGGGATTGATGCAGGAACTGGGCACGGTCATGGCATGGTCTCTCGGGCAGGCAATGTCCACCCTGGTGGTCCAAGAACGCCACCTTTGGCTCAGTCTGGTTGAGATGAGAGAGGCCGACAAGGCACAGTTCCTTGATGCCTCCATCTCGCAGGTTGGCCTATTCGGTGACACCATCGAGGACTTTGCCCAGCAGTTCTCGGCAGTGAAGCAGCAGACAGAGGCCATTCAACACATCCTGCCCCAGCGCGGCTCAAGACCCCGCACCCCGTCTGCTCGTCACCAAGGGCGTCCTCCTGCAGCAACAGCACCAGCTCCGCCGCAGCCCGCCCCCATGGCATGGCCCCGACGTGGAGCCCACCGCAGGAAGCATACACCACCCATCTCACGGCCGACCGCCAAGAACCCTAGAAAGGCTTCGAAGCGCCCCTGAGATGGGCGACCCAGGGACGAGGAGATCCACTTCTACGGAGCTGGTAGACAGACCACTCCATCCCCCGGTGAAGGGCCAGGAGGAGAATCTTTTGTTTCATTTTTCGCCGCATACCCAAGAGGCTGCGGTACCCAAAACTTCAACAAAAGAGTGGTTTCTTTGTTCTCTGGGTCACATGTCAGGTGCGCACAGCCATCGTCACGACCGCCGTCCACTGTCCCATTTCGGCAGGTTTGGCGCTCCAGCGGCGGATCCTGCGTGCCCAGCTGTGGCACAAACACACCGGGTTGGCTCCGACGGACTGCAGGGATGATGTTCCTCCTCCCCCCTCCTCGTCCATTATTATGGTGGGTATCAGGAGCCAGGTAAGTGCTTCAATGTCCCTTGATTCAGCACGGCCACGGGGCTCGAGCCCCCGCGATGTGGCGCCTCAGGCCCCAACGCGAGGCCCAACCCGCCTGTATGTCCAACATGATTATCCCCTTGGTCCCCCTCGCCCGGAGTTTGGATGTGTGGCTTGCGCTTTCCAACCCATCGCGATGGCTGACCCCATTTAGGGATCAGGTGGTGAACCTGCAAGCGCTGCCCCAGGAGGAGGCAGACCCAGCCTCGGCGTTGCTGTGTTCGGTGCGTGCTTTACGCATCTATTTGGATCGCACGCAGAGCTTTAGAAGCTCTGAGCAGCTCTATGTCTGCTTTGGTGGACAGCAGAAAGGAAGCGCTCTCTCCAAACAGAGGATGGCCCACTGGGTCACTGACACCATCGTGATAGCATATTTTTTTCCGCTCATCTTGACGTGCAGAAATGCTAAAATACACTAGCAGTCACAGACAGCGCTCACCCTTTCAGTCATAGCGCTCGTTCAAATAGGGAGCAGTGCTTTCCTGACGGAATGACAGAAAAACAGCATCTGGAGTTATTCACACTAAGTAATGACAAACCTAGACGTGACATGTATTATAATGGGCTTGTGTGACAATTTTTACAGGTTTATTTAAATTCACAGTTGTTAAAACATTGATAATGATCTTTAATCTTCATTAATAAATGATACCCTCATGAAAACTACCCATGGATTTACTGTAGTAATATTGTATTAACCACAGCTGTAGTAACCATGTTTTTTTCTTTTCTTTTTGGCAGTAACCAAGGTTTTGATACAGTTAACATTACTGTAGTATCCATATGGTAACTTGGTTTTAGTAATAGTAACCATATAATAATATCTATGGTTAATTTAGTGGTTTTATATGTGGCTTATACTAACTAATTTTTAAAGGGTAAACAGAGCAGCTTAATAATTTTATAATTTTAAAGTAATAATTTAGGTTACTAATTTTATCCAAAGAATTTGAATATATTAGAGGTTTCGGTATTGCTATCAATGTTGGCGATACTGGCCTAAAACTACTTGGTATTGGATCGAAAAGAAATAAGTGGTATCGCCTGTCCCTATTATCTACACTCTTTTAGTTGAATTGTACCCTAAAGCCAAACGTATGCTACAGGGCTTGCAGTCAGTGCCCTGTAACTCACAGTCTTGTTTTTTGTCGTGCTGGTGTACATACTTCTCGGCCATTCATCCCTGACTAAGGCCATGTGTACACTGCTATTAATAAGATGCGTTTTGGGTGATCCAATCAGAAATGTACCGTTACACTTGGTCGTCTCTTTTGACCACTTATGTTCAAATTTCGATGAGACAGTCTCTGATTTCATGAAGATATACATCAAACATTATGTATGTGTTTTACTAAATGATAATAAAGTGCAAAAATGTAAAAGACAAGAAATAAAAACCAGCACACAGTTTCTCTTAATTATTCGCAGGAAGTTATTTTAGTGCAGTACCTGAAATTGAGCATCAAAAGCTGCTCATATCTGTGTCCCTATTGTACATGTTCATGCATTAATTTTTTTTAAATTTCAGAACGTACTCTTATTTCCCTCTAAATCCACACGGAGCCAGCGAAAACGGGCCGTTTCAGCTGCCTTTAGCGTCGTCCTGTGTCAAACAGATCACCCAAAATGCATCTTAAAATTAAGATAACGAAATTCAGTCACAAACTCATGCAATTTATTCTTGATAACATGTCAACAAACAACTAAAATCAGTTCAGTTTAATCTATTCAGTATGTTGTTCTAAAATCACTTTACAAAGAGTAGTGCCTTACAGTGTAACAATAAATCAAGCTCTTTAACTGTCTTACTTGCTAACACAGTACTACAATTTTATGTAAGATACAACAGTTAATTTAATGTTTATTGCCTGAAAATAACAAAATCCCACAAAGAAATGTCCCAAAGTTTAGTAACAAGGTTGAAAAAAAGGCAAATCTCATATAAAATGTAGAAAAATGCTCATATAATATTAAGTTAACCTCCTGATGTGGGTGATAAACATTTTCAGAAGGTTAAGCACCTTATTTCACTGGCACTTTGTTGAAAAAGCAATATATTCATACGAAATTCCTTGTGGGCAAACGAAAATCAGAAAAGATCTGATCTGACCGAGTCAGATATACAATAATGTGCAAAAGTTTTAGGTACTTAAGATGTTTCACAAAAGCATTTGTCTTAAGATGGTTATTTATATCTTCATCTTTAGTGTGTTGATAGGAAATATAAATGTTAGACTCCCAAACATTAATTTTGCAAATACAAAAGATTAGAATAGAAGAACAGGGAGCCCTGCAACAGATGTCATGGCCCCCACAGAGCCCCCCACTGAACATCGTGTCAGTCTGAGATTACATAAAGAGACAGAAGCAATTGAGACAGGCTAAATAGATAGAAGAACTGTGGCGAATTCTCAAAGAAGCTTAGAACATCCTATCTGCCAACAACCAAGAAAAACTGTGTCCACACCAAATATTGATTTAGCTTTTTTATGTTTACTGGACTTTGTATGACATTAAGTGATAAATGAAATCTATGTCATTATTTTTGAAGACATCCTCACTATGCAACAAGTGCTTAAAACTTTTGCACAGTACTATAGATAGGTAGATTGATAGATAGTTCTAAACTGTTTGATTGTGTGTAATTAGCATAATTGTGTTCACACATTCTAAAAGTCACAATCTATAGATATGAACCGAATCCACAAGTTATTTGATGTTATGTATTTCCTTTATGACAGATGAGTTGTAGAGACACGCTTTATATTAAATTACATTAATGACTAGACACCTTGCTTCCAGTGAAGAAATATCTTAATTTTACAGCATACAATGACATTCTAGAGAATTGTGTGCTTCCAATTTTGTGGCAGCAGTTTGTGGAGGTTCTTTTCTGTTTTAGTATAACAATTATCCTATTCACACTGCAATGCCCATATGGAAATTATTTTGTGAGTCTGTTGTGGAAGAACTTACCTGCAACAAAGCCTAGACCTGAACCCCATTGAACACCTTTGAGATTAATCAGAACCCTGTCAGCCAACATCAGCATTTGACCTTACTGATGATCTTGTTTCTGGATGAGAGCAAATCATCAAAGACTTGTTCAACATCTAGTGGAAAACTGAACCAGAGTGGAAGCTGTTATAGCAGCAAAGGGACTAGCAACTTTTTATTAATGCTGATGTATTTGAAATTAAATGCTCAACAAGCACATATACACTGATGAGCCAAAACATCATGACCACTCACAGGTAAAGCGAATAACTTTGATCATTCACTAACAAGGCCACATTTCAAGGTCTGGGTAGATTAGATGGTAAGCGAACAATCAGTTCTTGTAGTCAACATGTTGAATCCAGGAGAAATGGGCAGGAGTAAAGGCCTGAGTGACTTTGACAAGGGCCAAATTGTTATGGCCAGACGACGTCTCTGAAACGGCAAGGCTTGTGGGGTTCTCCCGGTCAGCAGTGGTACCTACCGACAGTGGTCTGAGTTGGGACAAACAACAAACCGGCGACATAGTGTTGGGTGCCCAAGACTCATCGATGCGTGAGGGCAACGAAGGCTATCCTGTCTGGTCTTATCCGACAGAAGGTCTACTATGGCACAAGTCACAGAGAATTTTAATGATGGCTACGGGAGGAATGTGTCACAACACACGGTGCATCACACCCTGCTGCGTATGGGACTGCGTAGCCCATGATGACCCCTGTCCACTGTCGAAAGCGCCTACAATAGGCATGCGAACATTGGAACTGTACCTTGGAGTAGTGCAAAAAGGTCGTCTGGTCTGATGAGTCCCATTTTCTTTTATATCACGTGGACAGTTGTGCACATCTGTGCCATTTACCTTGGGAAGTGATGACACCAGGATGAACTGTGGGAAGACAACAAGAGTGTGGAGGGAGTGTGATGCTCTGGGCAATGTTCTGCTGGGAAACACTAGATCCTGCTATTCATGTGGGTGTCAAATTGACACGTGCCACCTACCTAAACATCGTTGCAGACCAAGCACACCCCTTCATGGCAATGGTATTCCCTGATGGCATTGGTCTCTTTCAGCAGGATAATGCACCCTGCCACACTGCAGACATTGCTCGGGAATGGTTTGAGGTACATTATGAAGATTTCATGGTGTTGCCCTGGCCTCTAAATTCCCCACTGGATTGCGCTGATTGAGCATCTGTGGGATGTGCTGGACCAACAACTCTGATCCATGACAGCTCCACCTCGCAACTTACAGGACTGGAAGGATCTGCTGCTAATGTCTTGGTGCCAGATACCACAGGACACCTTCAAAGGTCTTGTAGAGTCCATGCCTCTGTGGGTTGTCTCTGTTTTGGCAGCACATGAAGGACCAACAGCATATTAGGCAGGTGGCCATAATGTTTTGTCTCATCTGTGTAGGTGTGGTGTTTGGCTGCCCATAAACTTTTGGCCACAAAACCTTTGGCCAGTAGTTTATCTTACCGTAGTGATTCAACTAATCTTATTCAACTTTTGGAGAAACTCTATGAAGCCTACAGAAAAGTTAGACATCAAAGATGGTTGTTCTGTAAGTGTATTTTATGATAAGATTATATTATTTTCTGCATTTCTTTATGTAAAATAAGTGCATATGCAAAGTTCACTGCATGGTGAAGGTTTCTTATTAAAAAAAAACTTTATTTATAGTTCTGTTAATAGACATTGAGAGGATGACGTAATCTACTTAATGATAAACACCATTAAATTGTGTAACTAGCAATCAGCCTGCTCAAATAAACAGTGTTTTTATTTCCTTTGCGAGTCATTCTGATGGGTCTTCTGTTTATGTTTGGAGTTGTCAAGGAAGACAAATCACTGAATGCAAAATGCGTTAAAGATAATATTTAGCTACTTTGGTAAAATTCAGTGCTTTCCAAATAAGAGGGAGAGACTACTCAAGTGACCAGAAATTCAAAAGGACTTACACACAGTGGCCCCAAAAAGTATTTGGACAATGTTATGAAGATTTTCAGGTGAATATAAGGTTGCGAACCAAATGCAGAGTTTTTTAGAAAAACCAAAAAGACAAGAGCAAAAAGTGAAACACAAAAGTATCAAAGTCGGCCACTCACCACAAGAACCAACTACATAAACCAATGCTAGACTAATACTAGTGGTGGAAATCTTTAGGCAACTCAAGATTGGATCTGATTCCAAAACAATTTCTGATCTACATTTTTTTATTGATTATTCTGCTGTGCAAACACATTAACATTACATTTTGACCAAAATTGGGGTTCTTATACTTTTTGTTGGTGCAGTTACTGTTTTGTCATATCATTTGTATGATAGAATTGTCATCTTAAAAAATTATAAACACTGACTATATTTCTTTCATTTAATTAAAAAAGTGACCCTTTACATTCAGTATGAACAAGCTCTGAACAAAACATGTAATATCTATCAAATTAAATAAACAGTTCTCTTTCAAAACATTAAAGATTATTAGCATTGTTTAGAACCTTTTAACAAAGAAATCTCTTTAAAACATAATAATGTAGAAAAAAATAACAGGCCATAAATTAAGTAAATCAGAACATTGATAGATATACAACCTTCACCATATTTTATCTATTGGATACTGCCATGTGTCAGTTTTTGTGTAGGAACAAGAGTTGCTCTACATGTTCTGGTGTAAGTGTGCTTATCTGTGCTGTTACAATATCTCCTGCAGTGGAAAAAACTCTCTCTGCAGAGACACTGGTTCTAGAAATACATAAAATCCGCTTTCCCAACTTGGAGAGAAAAGGAAATGTCACCTTATTGACATGCCACCAGTTGAGCAGGTCCTAAGGTAGAGAAAGTTTTGGGGCACTCCAAAATTTGGCCATCTCCTCTTCAGCTCTGGCATAGACTGACTGATGATGTGATAAGACTGTAGAATCAGAGAAGGTCTGCCCCAGCAGACTCTGTAGCAAAGATGAAACTCTCCTTTTGGGCTGTTGGCTTCTTTCACTGTGCTATCTTTTGGATTTTCGTACTCTTTTCCCCCTTCTTATTGCTTTAGGAAAACAGAAGAGAAGAGAGTAAACAGCACTATTAACCTTTTGCTGAGATCCTCATTAGCCACTTTTCCACTATCGGGCCAGTGCGAGCCAGGGCTATCAACTGGCCAGCCGGAGCCAATAGCCTCTGACCTCGAGGCACAAGTCCAAAATCAATCTGCGTTCCCACCAGCAGGCCAATAACCCTGCTGTGGTGCCAACATCACACATCCCGCCCATTTCACAAGCAAGAGGGAAGCTCAAGCTGAGGTATCATGTTATCTAGAATATCAAGTTTATATAGAAATGGGAACAGCATGATAAGTTAGCGTTGGCAACTCACCGACTGTAACTGCCATGGTGTCCCGAATGGTCTCTACACTAACAGCTGGAACATGTCCCAGCACATCGTTTATGAATTCTCCGAACCATTCTAATCATTCCCCTCCATTTCACAAAACCCCAAATGTTCCCACACAGTCACTTTCAAACTTGATGGTGAAGGTTGTAGTCTGTCCATCTTTGTCCAAACAAAGCGATTGATTCTGTTTCTGGCTCGCACACAGCCATGCACCACTGCACAGCTGCGGTTTGAATTAAACTCAGAATCAATTCCGAATGTTTGAGAATTTATTCTGAATCGTCAAAGATAGAATCGCGATGCATAGATTTTTTTCTCCCACCCCTAGAAAGTACACAAGAACTAATTACCTAAGTTCAATAATGAAACTTTCCTTGCAAATGCAAATGAGCTTTGCGGCAAATTGTCCATTGTTGCCAAAGGTTTGCCGGAGGTTCGCGACTACTGGCTAATAGCTGCAGACTTCTGGCAAACATCTGCGGTGAATTGAAAGCTAATTTGCATGTGAAAATAACGAGTGGCAAATTTGCAGCAAGTTTGCAACTAGTTTCGATTTTTTGTAAGGGTAGTGGTGAACCTGCAGCAAACCTTAGGCAACAATGGACAATTTGACAACTTCAATTGTCTTTCTTTGTCTAACATTTAAATTGCTCAGTTTTGCAGATAAGCCGGTTTACTCTCCACCTCAGCTCCAGATATGATACATGGGGATTGTATGTATGTCTAATTGTGCAGAAGCAGCAGCATATTCACATGCTAACACAGTGGGATAGTTATGTTACTATGGCAGGCTGAGCAAGAGACAGACACAGTCGGTGTGGCGTCAAGACTCGGAGAGGCATTTATTGGAAACAATAATAAACGTAAAATGTCCAAAAGGGGTAATAAAGTGTCCAAGGGGAAATAGTGTTCGTAATAAAAGGGGGAATCTGGCATCCTCGCGGTGAACGGGGCTCCGTGAAAGGGGCGGGGTAGTGTTCATAGGAAAGCCCAGGCACGGGCTGGGTCAGTCGGCTGCTCACGCTCCCCTCCAAAGTCCACGGTGCGTGGGGCGGCGGCGTCACTGATGGCCTGTCTTCCCAGGCCCGCGGCAAGCGTGAGGGGAAGGTGGCTCGGCATCTAGCCCGTCGGCGGCAACGTGAGCAGTTCAACCTGTTCACTCATTACAACATCCAGGGGTCCGAAGAACGGGTCCGGCAGCGCGTCCACTTGTCCGATCCCTCCCAGCTCTGGCCCTGGGCGTGCGAGGATGCCAGTATGTGCACACATAGATATTTAAAGCCGGCTCCCCGAGAAGAGGTGCGCACTGCGTTTTAAAGACAGCGGTGATGAAGCATTATCCCCATCAGGTGTGCTTCATTCACTGCTGACCAAACGAGGCTTATTAAGTATGCACCTCTTCTCGCTCTCCCGCCCAACTCCCATCGTGAGCCTGGCTGAAGGGCGGCCCTAAGAGGTGGGGCGACGATGACGAGCCAGAGGGGCAGATCATTCCACCACAGTTACATATGACACCTACGCTTCACGGCCCATATCAAGTATACAGTAAAATTTTCACAAAAGCACCGTATTGGGGCATGTTTTATTTTCAGAGAATCACATGACCAATGACAAATAAAGCCACACTTTCTGTCCAGTCATGTGCGTGCTTCACTTTGCATGTCGAAATGTTTGAATCCAGACCATACTTTATGGGTTTATGGATTCTTAAACTTCAAATTACATTATGATATGTCCTATCTTCCAAGTTGAATTAAAATTACAACTCTTATCTCTATATTATTTATAACTTATTACATTGAATCATATTGGCATTTATTGGCATTCTTTAATACATTAATAATATTATCAGAAGGTGAAAATCAACATATTTTGTGTTAAGTTTTTATTTGTACACATCAAATTGAAACTACATCAAATATGTGTGTGTGCGCGCGCTTCTTTCAATGGAGCTGTATCCTCAGCTTAATGACTGCTTTTAATTTTACTAACATGATAGCACTGTTTTTGAAACTCCAGAGTCTTTGAATCTTCTTCCTGTACAATTAAGTAAAAGCTTCAGAGATTCACAAGGCTTCATTCCCCCATCACTACAGTGGGCTCTATTTTACTATTCTACTGTGCTATGTGATATGTCATACAGCAAAGTCAGTTGGTATGGCCATAAAGCTTTGATATTTTCATGCAAGCATGTGCTAAGTCTTGGCGCAAGATGGGCTGAGTCAAGTGCAATTTAATTTGCAGGTTTTTCTCCGGTTATTGCACCATCTGCATCCTATTATATATTCCATTCCCTGTCAAGCAACGTCGATATAAATAAAGACAGCTATTCATAAGAATTTGGTAGTGTAAATGGGCTGTATGCAATGCATTACAGGAATAGAAATATAGTCCATTTGTGTCTTACATTCTGTTACTCAATAATAGCGTCCATGCTGTGAACTCTCTCCCATTTTGTCTGCCATCGTTTCAGTGCTATGATGTTTAGCGGTGAAATACAAACGAGGATGTTTGTATTTCCTCCTGCCTAGAGGAATCCTCTGCTCTGTGACTGTATTTATAGCTGCGTTGCTCTGGGCCGTGATGTATATTAGCCTTTTTCAACCGACATGGTTTTGGTGCGGGTTCCTGGGCCGATGCGAATTCTCAAACTCTTCTGCACATTTCCACCGAGGTAAAAGGCCGTTCTGGGACCGAAAACCTGGTTCCGCACTGGCCCCAAAAGCTTGCTTGTCTCTATGCAGGAACCGATAATGTCAGGGAACAGAGGGTGGGATAATGTTTCATCACCATGGCAAAGTTTTCCCAAACAACAACAGTCGCTACCATCTGCAGCAAGGAGTACTTCTTTGCTCTATAAAAGCTATGTAGGATCTCATGGGCCGAAGATTTGTTAATTTCCACACTCAGAGGCCCCTGGAAATTCCTCAAAAGCCATAAACTAAGAAACTGACAAAATGGTCTGGCATGACCCAGCTAAACGAGATAAGGGTGACCATCTGCATAACTTAATCATCTTAAGGGCAGATCTGTCCAAACACACACTTGGAAAACCCCCACCGCTTCAAGGGCAGAGGTTATGGGTAATAAAAGACACAGAGCTAAAGCAGTCTTCCATGTAAGGACCCCCGTGTTTGCACGATTCTAATACTAGGATATCTTAATCCGGGAATATTTCACACAAAGTCACAGTACTTTGCTGAGTTAACCCTATATAATTTACAGAATGCATTTGGATCCGAATTGTACACAATACCTAGCCTTGCTAGATAATTCTGAAAATGACTCGTGATCACTTTTATAACTGACAAATTAATGATTATAGCCTGATGTACCTTTTAAAATGTGTAGTGATTTGTAATGTTTGTTAATTATTTTTTAATATATCCAGTTGTATCCAAGATATAAAAGTTCATGATTAATCATGCACTATTTTGAGCGGGAAATTTGTAAGGATCCTCCACACATAGTATTGTAAATCAACCTCGAAAATGACAGACCAGTTGACCATGTGACTCTGAAAAGCCACTTCTGATTGGCTTAGGACACCATTGGGGTGTTGCCAATCTCAATGCAAAACTCTCGTACCAAGGAGGAATGTCTCTCTCTGTCTTCTCTGTTCTTTGGCTCTCTTGCTTCTTCCACTTCCTCTGCAGCTCCTCATTCCTCCGTGCTCTTGCCCTCGTGGCTTGCAGCCTCTGTGCCATGTAGAGTCCAAGGAATCTCGGGACATGAAGTCCAGAGGAAGCCCCTCACTCTCTGCTCTACGGTTCACATGCAACAGGAGTCGCAAATCTTCCTTGCAGAAGGCTTCGCTTCAAAGCCCCACCTCATCATCCATCGATGCAACAGATATCCACGATCTAACAGAGATCCAAGACATCGATGGAACGAACTTTCTACAAAGAGCCAAAGAACCAAGCAACGCAAGGAAACAGAACGACATGTAAGTACATCTCCAGACTTAAGTGCTGTTGTATTATTTAAATACTTTGGGTAATCTGATTGCAAATCGATTTAGACTCAAAGAAGGACAAATGGTGCTTAAGGCATTGTCTACAGACTCCATAAAGTTCATTTACTCTGTACTGATAATTTCTTCACATTCACATTTTACTCACCAACCTGTTTCATGTTTGTATGTGTTAGATTCATTTTTATGTTTAGATTAGCACTAAAGTGTTTGTATTCAAAAGATAATTTGACTGTGGTATATTTTGATAAATAATCTCGTCACATGATTTTAAAAGATCTTGCTTCAAAGCTCATTCCTAAAATATTTGTGATATTATTTTCAATACACCATGTGAATAATATCACTCCAATAAGTGAATTAATCATAATTCCCTTATTAAAGCTAATCCCTTACAATAGAAATTGTGAGCGGATACAACGAGATGTTGTATTAAGATTTTAATGGTGAAGAATTTTATTCAGAAAAATAATCAAAATATTTGTCATTTATCTATAATGGTTGTCGAACGCGACTAATTCCATTATAAATTTCCCTACATAATAATGACGTAGAATGCGGACAGATGAATTTAATTCCTAACACACATACTGTTCCTACAGCTGTATACAAACACACTGTGAGGCGCCATGTTTGTTTATGTTTGAGGTAGTCATGTGAAACTATCACGTAGACAGTAACCCGTTACGAAACCGTTCGGCTCTCAGATTAGTGGAAAACCAGTTTATGATAGGCTCCAGATTGCACCGGCCTTGAACCAGCGGAGCACAGGCTTAGCACGAGAACCAATCGCAATTTTGGTGGAAAAGGGCTATGTGTGAGAAACAGATCAATTTTCCAGTCCTTTTTTTATTATAAATCTCCACATTCAAACAGCCCTTCTAAGAGCTCTTCTCTCCTGAGAGTTCTTCTTTTGTTTTTGGTGATTCACATTCTTCATGCATATTGCCACCTACTGGGCAGGGAGGAGGATTTATAGTAAAAAAGAACTTAAATATTGATCTGTTTCTCACCCACACATCATATTACTTCCGAAGACATGTAGTTAACCAATAGATTATGGATTACTTTTAAACTGCCTTTATGTGCTTTTTTGAGCTTCAAAGACCCTGGTGACTTGCATTGTATGGACCTACAGATCTGAAATATTCTGCTTCTGTTCAGCAGTAGAAAGAAAGCCATACACATCTGGGATGGCATGAGGGTGAGTAAATGATGAGAGAATTTTCATATTTGGCTAAAATATTCCTTTAACAAGAAAAATGTACAAAACAAACCGGTTTTTTTCCCAGTTGGGAGAGACTGCGTGGTAATTGCTGGAGCTCGTGTGGTCGTGGTTCACATCGTGTGAGAGGAATTATGAGCGGAGCAGAGCATCTTACGAGCAGCCCATGACCTCCCGATATTTTTTAAAACTGTCTAAAAAATTTGCCCACTGTCAGCTTGAATTCATGAGGTGTGTGCGGTTGAACAGGCCGATTTGGCGATCTACCTGAAGTTGGCCAATCAGGAGAAGGTGTTACAACTCACATGATCAATGAAAACTGAGTGTTCATAAAGCTTTTACACATTTGGAGAAAATGGTTGTGTTAGAACTGTGTTTTTCCTATATTATTCACGACCACATCACTGGGAATGATTCTACAGAAATGCCATGCTGTTCTCTGCTCTTCAAACAAATCATTTGCCATACGGGTTGCGCTAGAACAAATCTTTATCACTCTGATGGACAGTTTCCGCCATGGTCTATTCTTATTCGTCATACTTGCATTTGTTTCAGTTCTAGGGCTTCGTTTAGGGGGGATATAGCATCTGTTATAATAGTGGATATGTGACAGAGTTTTGTAACTACAAGTGTTGGTGAAACAAAAGGACTTCTAGGTTGAAATCGTACGATTGCACCTGTACGATTATCAGATAAACTGACTCATAATGTGTGCAGGGCTCACGACCTCCTGAGTGTCAGAACTCGCACCGTGTATGCCCGGCTTTACAGTACGTAGGGCCCTATGAATTCCATTTTATTTTTTTTCCAAATTATGTTTTATTTTTTCACAAATTCCGTGTTTTCCATTTTATTTTCTCTGAATTCCTGTTTTTAGAGTTTAATTACAGTTTATCATTAAAACAATTATCAAATTAATTAATAGAATTTTAATAAAAATGAAAACGGAACAATTACTTTTTAACATACCATTGCATTCTTTTTTATTAAATGAAGAGCATCTACTCTGATCTTCACAGCACAATCCAAAACCCCAAATTTTATTTTTTATTTTTATTATTATTATTATGGTCAAATACAGTGCTGCACAGTAGAGCATCACAGTATTAATGAAAGCAGTCATGAATCCCTTAAGATATTGCTTAAATATAATGTATTATTGATATATTATTATTATTTTTATTACTACTACAACTACATTGAATGTTACATTACACAGAAATAAATTATGTTTTTATTTTTTTTTTTTATTTCACTTGTCTAGTTAAATGGAGCTTTTATTTTGGCATTTTAGCAGAAAACCTGATGTTTTTGACGGCTTCACTTCTCGCCTCCTGAAAGCAGTTGGCCATATGGGCTAATGCACTTATTAAACTAGGGTGACCAGCTGTTCCCGGAAATGTCCCCGTTTTTACTGCGCATTCAAAACAGTCCGCAAAGTGAAAATACATGGCAAAAAAGCCATTATTAAAGCCTACCGGCAACAAGGCTTATTTAGATCAACAGAAGGGGCTGCTCGCTACAGCAGCTTTAAGTCATTCATCTTCCTGTACTGATTGTTCACACCAGTTTTGCCATTAAGAACTGGACCAGGAGGCAAGCGGAATTGAAAAGAATCATCATCATCGTTAACAGCTTTGAGGTGAGGCACATACTAGTTATGTTTTAAAGAAGTTATATTGTTATTTTGAAAATAAGAAAAATAAATGAAATGTAGAATAAAGTATCTGCAAAGAACAAATGTAAGTCAGCACATTACAGCACAGATTACATTGTGCCTTGCTGGGAAACAAGTGACTGAAAAGAAGCATCATAATGCATAAGAGCTGATCAAAATAAAAGAAAAAATAATTAAGAAAAACAGGTCCACGAGATACCATATGAGATAACTGATAGAAACAGTTAGGTGAAATAGTGTAATAATAATAATAATAATAATAATAATAATACAATATTGAATATCTTTGTGTCATGACTACAAAGTGGACAAAATCCCCAACAGTATAAGGCATCTAAGGGGAGCAATCCCCTCCCCTTCAGAAATGAATTTCAGGCACTGATATAATACATAGTGTAAGTGTTTCATATGATTTCAGCTGTAATGCTGAGGGAAACAGTAGTCAAGTGAGTTCATTTCTTTTGAAATTCCTCTGCCAGTTTGCCAGCAAGCAAGTTAGCTGCCTACCGTCTTACTTTTAGGAAAGTGCCAGGTAAAGGTGAAGGAAAATACATTTTAGAAGAGAGTAAGAGTGATGCAAAGAGTGTGACCAAGGGTAGGTGTCCCTGTGCTGTGGAGTCAGTTGCAATAGTTCCTATATTCAACCATTATTTATATATGTTTGTTTAGTTCACTTTTATGCCACAATGTCATCTACTGTATAGTGTAGAAAAGAATAAATTCATATGTAACAGAAGACAATAAAAAATTATCAACTTTACCTCCATATTAGAATTTCATTGAGACATATTCAACAGATTATTATGTATTATATAAAGAGATGGACCAATGAAGCAGAGCTGGAACTACAAGCCTGCTTTGACTGCACTGATTGGAGTGTTTTTGAGGCTGCAGACTCCAATCTGAACGAGCTCACAGATACTGTTACATCATATATCAGTTTCTGTGAGGATATGTGCATTCCTACTATGACTTATTTAATGTTTAACAAAACAAACCATGGTTTACAGCAGAACTCAGGCAGCTTCGTCAGGCCAAAGAGGATGCTTACAGAGGTGGGGATAAAGTCTTGCACAATCAGGCCAGGAACACACTGAATAAGGAAATCAGAGTGGCTAAAAGAAAATACTCTGAGAAGCTGAAAAACAAGTTTTCATCTAACAAACCTGCATCAGTGTGGAGTGGCATGAAACAACTTATGAATTACAGGACTCCTGCCCCCAACCCTTTGGTGGACCAACAACTGGCTGATGACCTGAATGTGTTCTACTGTAGATTTAAAAGGCCCAATCTCACACCCCACACCCGCTCTGACCTTCACTTCACACAAACACCAACACCTCCTGCAACTCCCCTCCTCCCGCTACTCAACCTGCACTTAAGATATGTGAAGATGATGTGTGCCGTGTCTTTTTAAAATAAAGGATAAGGAAAGCACAGGGTGGTGTTTCACCCGCGTGTCTTAGATCCTGTGCTAACCAGCTGGCCCCCATCTTCACACTGATTTTCAATAGATCACTGGAGCAGTGTGAAGTCCTATGCTGCTTTAAATGCTCAATCATCATTCCTGTCCCAAAGAAACCAAAAATCACAGGACATAATGACTACAGACCCATTGCCCCGACGTCTGTGGTCATGAAATCATTTGAGAGACTGGTGTTGGCCCACCTGAAAGACAGTCACTGGACCCTTTCTAGATCCCTTCAATTTGCTTAGAGCAAACAGGTCTGTGGAGGATGCAGTCAACATGGGATTGCATCATATCCTGCAATATTTGGACAGACCAGGAACATATGCAAGGATCCTTTTTGTAGACTTCAGTTTGGCTTTCAACACCATCATCCCAGCTATACTCCAGACTAAACTACACCAGCTCTCTGTTCCTACGTCTATCTGTCAGTGGATTACCAGCTTTCTGACGGACAGGCAGCAGCTTGTGAGACAGGGGAGAATTCACTTCCAGCACCTGTACAATCAGCACTGGTGCCCCCCAGGGATGTGTGCTCTCCCCACTACTCTTCTCCCTCTACACCAGTGACTGCATCACCAAGGACCCCTCTTTCAAGCTCCTGAAGTTGCAGACGACACTAATGTCATCGGCCTCATCCAAGATGACGATGAGTCGGTATACAGAAGGGAGGTTGAATGGCTGGCTCAATGGTGTAGTCAAAACAACCTGAAGCTGTACACACTCAAAACAGTGGAGATGATTTTGGACTTTAGGAGGAACACCCCAACACTGACCCCCCTCACCATTCTAAACAGCACTGTGGCAGCAGTGGAGTCATTCAGGTTCCTGGGCACTACCATCTCACAGGACCTGAAGTGGGAGACCCACATTAACTCCATTGCGATAAAGGCCCAGCAGAGGTTGTACTTCCTTTGCCAGTTGAAGAAGTTCAACCTGCCACAGGCGCTGCTGATACAGTTCTATTCAGCAGTCATTGATTCTGTCCTCTGCACTTCAATAACTGTCTGGTTTGGTTCAGCTATGAAATCAGATATCAGAAGACTACAAAAGGACAGTTCGGACTGCTGAGAGTTTGGTTGCCCCATGCCCTCCCTTCAAGAATTATACACTTCCAGAGTGAGGAAAAAGGCTGGAAAAAAATCACTCTGGACCCCACTCACCCTGCCCACTACCTTTTTGAAATGTTGCCTTCTGGCCAACGCTTCAGAGCTCTGAGCACCAGAACCGTCAGGCTCAGGAACAGTTTTTTCCCTCAGGCTATCCATCACATAAACAGTTAAAACTGCCCCATTGAGCATTAATTATGTGCAATTCACAGTCTTGTCTTTTTATATTTATTCAACATATCCAACCTCTTCTGCCATTACATTCCCTTGCACTGTATATAACAGATTTCTATTTAGATTTGCACTACATATGTGTATGTGTGCATGTATGTATGTATGTGTGTATGTATGTATATGTATTTATATGTAGGTATGTGTATATGTGTGTGTATATATATTAGTCATATTGTGTATTCTATATATACTTTTTTCTATTCAAAAAAAATTGTTTATTCAATTTTCATAATTTTGTATTATTATCTATGATTGTTGCTGTTTTGTATTGTTGCGCACTGGAAGCTCCTGTCACCAAGACAAATTCCTTGTATGTGTAAGCATACTGAGCTCATTCTGAATCTGATTCTGATATACCACAGTTCACATTAATACATTCAGGTTTGGGATGGTTACTTTTTAAATGTAATCCATTACAAATACAGATTAATTAGTAAAAAAATTATTCAGTAACTTTATCCAGCTACCTCAATAAGAAAGTAATGAAATAAGATTACTTTGTTACTTTTTGATTACCTCATGATCGCATATGTGAATAAAGTCAGAGAAGTGTCTCGACCAGGTTGAGCCACAGGTGGTGCTCCTGGACCACTAGTGTGGCCATCGTCCACCCGAGAGACCGCGCCGTGACCTTCGTCGCCCGGAGGGCGAGGTCGGTCGCCGAGCGCAGTTCCTGCATAAAATCTGGGGCGGAACTACCCTCGTGCAGTTCTTTCAGCGCCTTGGCTTGGTGGACCTGCAGGAGAGCCATGGCATGCAGGGCAGAGGCGGCTTGTCCAGCAGCGCTGTAGACCTTAGCCGTCAGGGACGACGTGAGCCTACAGGGCTTGGACGGGAGCTTAGGGCGTCCACGCCAGGTGGCGGCGCTGTGCGGGCATAAGTGCACCGCGAGCGCCTTATCCACCGGGGGAATCGCCGTATAGCCCCTGGCCGCCCCACCAACGAGGGTAGTGAGAGCGGGGGCTGCGGAGTCGGGGTCGGGCAGTAAAAGGTGCCTCCCACGACTTCGTCAGCTCCTCATGCACCTCCGGGAAGAATGGCACTGGAGCGGGGCGCGGCTGTTTTGAGCGGCGCCGCGAGCCCAGAAACCAATCATCAAGCCGCGAGGGTTCAGGGGAGAGCGGAGGATTCCACTCTAGCCCAACGCTTGCGGCCGCCCGGGAAAGCATGTCCGTCATTTCGGCATCGGCCTGCAACTGGGCGACCGTCCCCGAAAGGGGAAGCCCAGCTGAGGCTTCTGCGTCCGACTGGACAAGCCCACTCTCCGATGTTGCGCTCGAGAGCTCATCATCTTCGCGGGCCCCGAACAAGAAGCCAGACTCACTGTGCGACGAGCCGGCGAACTCATCCGGAAGACCGATTGGGGCAGACGAGCGTGTTGGGGAATGGGAGGTCCGCGGGGGATACCCGGCGGAGGCGATCCCATTGAGGTCCCCAAATCGCCCCCAGTGCTAGCCGCGCTGACCTCATACCCGTAGGTAGGAGGACCGAGGCGGGGAGCCGCTGGGGTGGCTTGCTTTCTTACGAAAGCAAGCCGCGACTGCAACGTTGCCATGGTCATGTTCTCGCAGTGAGAACATGAACCATTCATAAACGCTGCCTCCGTGTGGGTCGCGCCCAGACACGAAAGACAGCAATCATGACCATCCGAAGTTGAGAGAAAACGACCGCAACCAGGAATAACACACGATCGGAAAGGCATCTTTAGAAAAATGCGTCTTTAAAAAGATGTTCCGTGTGTGTACTCTTTTAGAGAAATATACTCTTTTAGAGGGGAAAAACGCTCTTTCAGAAGATATACTCTCTAGTTTTTCTGCCGAAGCGCCCAGGGGTGTTCTCTGCTGTGCACCAGTGCAGAGGAGGGAGAAGCCGCTGAAATGCGCCGTCAGATCCAGCAGAGGTGAATGAACAGTGCTATTCAGCTCAATGAGCATGACTGTTCGGCTCCGAAGAGAAAATCTGAATGAGTGGTTGCATACCAGCTCCTTTTATACCCGTATGTTCGGGGGAGTGGCATGCAAATACCACTCGCCAATTTTCATTGGCCTTTTATCAAAGACCAGAGGTGTCTCGGGCTCCCAAGAGTGACCCCTAGTGTCACTACATCGACACCAATGTCGAGTGAGTGACAGATAGGGAACAGAATATGTTCAAATGTAGAACAACTCCACATTTCTAACCAAATTAGGTGATCTGTAACAGAAAATAGTTTATTTTCTCATCAAGCAAATACAGTTAGAACAGATGCACTGAATTATGTCTTGTTTAACATTAAATAAAATATGACAGGATATACCTCAGATGCAAAAACACTACAAAGTTTAATTCTGCCATGTATTGCAGTTAACATGTAGACTAATTGGCACTGACCAGTCATTAACTTCCAGCTGCAATAGGTAGATTACAGGCTATCTTCTTTATCATCATCATCATCATCATTATTATTATTAATGCCTCCAGTGCCTGTCCTCTGCTTGCTCATGATCCACAGTCAAACATCACCAGCTAATGTTTATGGGTGATTCTATGTTTAAGGAGGATTTTAATGACAAAAATAAATAAATATTTTAAATAATAGATAAAGAATAGATAAAAATAGATTTAAACCTTTTTAGTGTGTCGATTTACTTATTCCTAATTTCTATGAGTTTTCAAGTGTTACATTTGCCAGTATTTCTCCCTCACCCATACTTTTGAACTTCTTAGCGATAATTTATAAGTATCAAAATCAGATAAATTATCCATTGCACTGGATTGCATATAAATATATATTGTCTATATGTGCTGCGCTTCACATCGAATGAAGTGATCTGCTCTTTGTCATTAATACACACACAGAGTGCATGTGATGTTAATCATGAGGTTAGTGTATATGCAGGGGTTTCTCAAATTCACTTACTGTTGAAGCTTATGCAGTCCGTATAGGCTATTTGTTTAATTCAATCTCAGCCTTTTGTGGTTTAGTCATCACACTAGGAAATATCATGATTTTAGTTTGATTAATTATGATTTATACATTAATTTCATCCCAAATATGTAAAATTCTGTGACATTCCACGTTTTATATTTAATTCCGTTTTTATAAATAGTTTTTCGGCCACTGTACATGAGTCTACGCATAATTGACAAGGTCCTGGCAGGTATGGAAAATGCTGGTGACTGTCAAAGACCTTCAAAAAAGTAAAATGTCCTCAGGTCTTGCATACGTAGGTGGCATGTTTAGCATCTGCCTGATAGACGCAGTGACAACATGACCTCCAAACACTGTAAACACACATGGACACACACTGCAGCCACAGGCTGTTCAATGATTGGGACCAACCTCACTTAAGACTGCAATACTCATTACTCATAACAAGATTGTTGGTGACATTACTATGAATCAGATATACCTTACTATTCCAATGAACCCCAAAATACAGCATCTTTCAAGCTCTTAAAAATAGTTATTAAAATCTATATTTAAGGTTTAAATGTGAATGTATAGGGGAAACAGTCACATATCACACAGCAGAATGTCAATTTCACAAAAATGTCAATGTCATGTTAATCAGATATAGAAAAGTGTTGTATTTTTTTATTTATTTTTTTCCCATTTAAATGGAGCTTTTATTTTGGTGGAAAACTGAGTGACACCCTTTTACTTTGTGTGTTTTTGATGGTAGTTTCACACCTCTGGATAAGCAGGTCGCTACATGACTTAGTGTGATTATTATACAGCAAAAGAGTCTGTATGTGTGGCATGCTTCAAGGTGAATGCTGCTCTGCTCTGTTACATATGAGCGCACTTGATGCTCATGATGAGGTGTTTTCAGTGAATGAGCAGTGGGCTACACACATTCACTTTGAAGCACGCATGCACATAAAGACTATATATTTATTTCATGAAATTGCAGCCTTTGCAGTTTAGTAATCACACTAGGACATATAGCAATTTTAATTTGTGCGCTGAATGTTTACTCAATAACATTTGTACGTCAACTGGTATCGGTTTTTGGTATCAGAGCATTTTTATGAGTACAAGTACATGAGCGCAGTATCGGGAAATCCCTACATGGAATATAATGCCCAAGTCACATGGACAACTTTTATGACAATTTAAGGAAATCAGCAATCCCAACATTCTTAAAATATATTATTTTTCGTTCTGCAGAAAAAAGAAAGTCATACAGGCTTGGAACAACATGAGAGTGAGTTCCTTTAATTAATTTTAACGAATTATTTCTAATGAGTGGATTCTACCCTCCTCAAGAAACAAGGTTTTGTGCACTATACTTATAACTTTTCTTCTCTGTTTGTACGCACAAAGAAATATAGGAGTGTTTTTTTTCTTCTGTTTTCCAGGGTGTGTGTATATCTGTCAGCTGTGTTTAGATGTATTTTTGTCTTGATGCCATCTGTTGGTGACAGCTCTATGATAAGAGAATGCTTTAATGAATGCACTAATACATGTTAGCCTGCATTCAGACTCTTTCAATGGTTAATTATGAAAGACATGCAGTGATTTTCAGCTTCTAGACAGTTAAAAATTCCAGACTGTAGTTCCCCTGGTAGTCAATAAATGTACACCTCAGCACTTTTAGTCCAGTTATAAACACTGACTTTCCCATGCAGGCGATAAGGTTCCATCATCAATCATGTTTTTCCTAAACACATGCTCTTTAACACTCCTTAAAATAGAATATTTATTATTGACTTATGACTTCATCCTTTCACATTGAGCATTTCTGACAACCTACAAAAGGTTTGCTTAGAGTTTAATCTGCATATTATATTAAACTGGGATGGGAGAAAAGTATTTTAACACTGAAAAAAAATTTAAAAAATAAACATTGCAACTTTTAAGATGCCTAATTTCATATTGTGATCAGGGGTCTGTTAGACTTGTATTATACGCTGATAGGGGCTGCACATAAATCACAGATTTATTCATCATAATGTGTGATAGAGGGATGCATCTATATCTACAACTATTCTATTCAACTATATTTCTCCAACACCTTGATTTCTCTTTGTTTCTCTTTATTATTCACTTTAAAGATGGACTCAGTAATTTTTTTGTTTGTTGCGCTGAAGGCAGGAAGAGACTGTCCTGATGAATCTGTCCCTTGTGTCTGAAGAGCAGAGGTGTGGATTGTAAAATGTTATCGTGAAATTCCAGCAGCTCCTCAGAGGGTGTAGTGAAAGTGTTGTTCCAAGCAAAGCTCAAGAAGTGGGAAGGCATGGAATGTTATGCTGTGAAAGGAAACCTGGAGAGCCTTGCTTTAGTTTGCACCAAAGTTTGGGCTTCATTCCCCAGCTTTTGGAATCATTCTTCTTTTGACAGCCTGTGTATTTGTGCATTAAAAGTTTTTTCAAAACTGTACTTTTTTGTAAGAACACATTACTATATTTACAAACTTTAAAATCAAGGGGGAAACCTCATTTATAATTTTCCAGCCTGATATACTACTTGGCAGAACAAAATAATGTACTGAGACCTGGATATACTGTATATACAGACACAGGGGAAACAGTTCAAGCTGACCCAAGAGACCTATCAAATGCATTTTTCAGTAACCCAACTGGTTGTTTGATCTCTCTGTTCAAAAGAAGAATGGGAATGTTGCATGTTGGGGTCCCATTATAAATAAATGTCTACTGCACTAAACAGCAGTAAATAATTTTCACAAATATTTTCCACAGCCACAGGACGGCACTTAATAATCTTGCCCAAAAAAATTCTATGCGCTCAGACAGAAATAGATGGCTCTTATGCAAACATTGTTTTGCATAATAAAACACTGTCTGTATTGCAGGGTTTATAGAAGATTTTTTATACATTAACTGACTAAATTATTCAAAACCATGTTTTATCTCAAAGCTTTAAAAACCTGCCATTGTCATCTTCACTGAAAACAAAAAGTTAATCTAAAAACCAATGTGCTTCATATCCCTTAGAAGACAGGCTGGGATTTTTTTTTTTTTTTTTTTCCTGAAATAGTTTTGTGTGCCCTCACAATAGTTTGCGTTACCTCGCAATACGTTTTGTGTTCCCACACAATAAGCTTTGTGTGCCCTTGCAATAGTTTGCTTTCCCTCTCAATAAGTTTTGCATTCCCTCGTAATAACTGGGGGTAACAAGAACAACATGAAACAAACCGACTGGGGTAGATGGAATTCAAAGGACCTACATAACTAGACTGGGAACAAAACACAACGATCTGGCAAGGAAGACGAGACAAAGGAGAGAATAAATAGAGGAACAGGAGATAGGATACAGGTGCTGCCCATAATCACGAGCAGCACGAATCAGCGCTGCCATGGCAATGCTGATTGTGCTGCTGAACAGCACCTGTGGGAAGCAGAAGGGAGAGAGAAACAACAGCACATGGAACAACCTGAGAGATGGGCGGAGGAAACTGTCACAATCCTGCCAACACAAGAATAAAACAGGACAAAAGAGGCAGGATCATGACAATAGTTACTACAATATTTCTATAAAAGAAAATATTTCCAAAACAAAAACAAAACATGGTTAGCCTACAACAGTTTCGCCAAAAACTATGGTTACTACAGTTAATGGTATGGTATTTGTATGGTAAAACCATAATAACCACAAAATTATGATTTATATTACCATAGTTTTAGTTTTCTTGTATTATCACTATGGGTTCACTACGAATATCATGGTTAAAATATGGTTACTCTACCAAAACCATGGTAAATTTATTGCGAGGGAATGCAAAACTATTGCGAGGGAATGCAAACTATTGTGAAAGAACGCAAAACTTGTTGCGAGGGTACGCAAAACTATTTCAGAAAAAAAATTCCCGTCCTGACTAAGGGGCTCCGTAACTTTATGTGGTAACATCTAAATGAACTGGTTTGATTCACATCAAAAATATTATTTCACTTAACCCAGATCAACCTGAACACAGAAGGTTACACCAACAAAACTAATTAGTAATAGCACTTTAAGGGCATTTTTGTTACTTTTGTGCAATAAAAAATGTTGGTACTGTGTTCGGGTGTCACTTGATATCCTTGCTATTGTGCAGCATTTTATTGTGATGGTGTTAAATGCAATCATTCACGTGAAACATAGTGAGAGCCCGGAGACTGTTCTAAATTAATGTATTAATACATTTAACATGTACTCTAAATTTACACCTTTGTCACAGCTTAATAACAAGCTGAGGCCAATCAATACACCTATTTGAACCAGCACTATACTGAAATTAAAATGCATTTAATCTGAAATTTCTCCCTTTTAATAGCATATTTTTGTTAACTGTTATATCCCAAAACCTCACGCCATCAAGGTTTAGAAGTTAATGTAGGAGCTCTCTTGTGAGAACATGTTTGGTTGACAGTTATGTAATTGCTAAAACATGGTCATTTTAACTACATATTGCTACGTATTATCACAGAGCAACACGCATTCAAAATGAAATGTCACTATAGTGACGTTTTACCTGTACCACTAAAACTGAAATAAAATGTAGCATTATAAAATTCTGAATCTATGTACTGATTACCATTGTCCCATGTCTGCCAGACATGTTGAATGGTCCAAACATCGTCTGCAGCCTGAAACTGAACTTTTGGTCGGATTTTAGGAGTGAATGCACATGGGTGCACAGAAAGTTATAGGATGCTCCCTTGCTCCCTGTTTAGTTATTTCCTTAACCTCCAGTGTGCTGTCTGTCTGCACTGGTCTCAGAACAGTTTGAAATGCACCTTATTTTCATCCTAACTCCATATAAAGTCTCTGATTAGGTTTGAAAGTTATTCAAAATAATGAACATGTTTTTACTATTTTTGAGGAAACACAGTGCCAATTTCCACATATGTGGACATCATGTTTAAAAAATTAATGGATTTTTTAAATGACATATCAAATGAAACCAGAGACTCTACTCTTTACAACCAACAATGTTTCAATGAAAAACTTAAAGAGATTTCTTAACAGAGGCACTTTTGTTGGTGCTGCGTCCACAGGAGCACTTCACGGAAATCGACGGCATGCTGTCATGTGTCTCGGTGCGGCAGAAGTTTAACCCTTAAATGACAGTCTAGAGGCTTGTGAACAACATTCAGTTTGTTTTTATTCATTTATATGATGCATTGCATATAGCAAAGCCAAAATACAAAGTCCACGCATGTGAATGCGGGGTCGCACAAGGTTAAATGTCAATCTAATACCGTATTTAACTAATGTAGGAGGATTCCATTACTTTCCACAAGACAAATTATTGTTAAATTATTTAAATATTCTGTCATGATTTGCTTTTTCAAGTACTTTAAACTTTGTTTGCCATGGGACAAACAAACGGATGCTGTTTTCAGAATGTGGAAGCTGCGGCTCAAAAAATGAGAAAAGGGGGACTTACGGTTGGCACCAGTATGGAGTAGTCGCACTCCTCCCATGCTCCCACAAGCTTTGCAATAATTTCATATTTTTAGCCCAACAGAATAGCTGCAAGTTAGTTTATCAAACAAATACTTATTCTACAACCTGTTTTGAATGAAAATATGTCTTCAAAGTCTAAGCAAACCAAAAAAGACTATGCTAAGAAAGACGATTCTCAACTCAAAGTTAGCAAAACGGATATGTCCGTCCTGACTGCACTTCTCGAAGAGCATAGAATGGCATTGTCATCAGAATTTAAATCTGCTTTTTTGACCACTGAAGCAAGATTGGACACGATCCACACAACGGTTAAGGACCATGAACAATGGCTCATCGCAGTCGAATCAAATACAGTAACAACCAACCAAAGACTTAGTGCCCTCGAGGTGAAATGCAACACTAGCAAGCAACAACATTAACCTAAAGGCCAAAGTCATGGACCTGGAAGGATGGAGCAGCAGGAACAATATACATATTTTCTGCCAACCTGAGATGATTGAGGGTCATCAACTAACAATCTTTTTCTCAGAGCTTTTCATAGAGATCTTTGGCAAGCGGCTGCTGGCTTTGAAACCAAAGCCTGGGGAGAAGCCTAGATCAGTGGTGGTTCATTTTTACCGGTTCCTGACCAATGACTTGGTGATCCGTGTATCTCGTAAATTAAGGGGGAAGCTCAGTACCAAGACAAACCTATTTTCATCCATGAGGACTACAGCCCCGGGGTTTTGGAAATGCAAGCTGCATATCAAGAGGTAACGAGAGAGCTTTACAAGATCGGCTTCAAACTTTCACTTCTTGACCCAGCCAAGCTGTTTGTTACAACCGAGAATGGGAAAAAGAGATGATTATCATCTGAGCAGTTGGCTGGTGAGAGGTATAGTAGAAGCATTTTCATGTACATTGCTTACTTAACATACTATGATGGCCCATGAGCCAGCATGTTGAGGATATTTTATGTTAGTTGGCATTGTTCGTCCATATCTTCAGATGATCAGGAGAGGTGTTGCAACTTAAGAGGGCATGGGTGGTGTAATACCTCAGCCCATGAACAGTTCATCCCTCCACCAGAGGGAGCCGTCACCTGAGTTGTTTGTCTGTTGATTGTCTTTGACAATAAAGAACCACTGCAACATGGATTCTAATCTGCCTCCTGCTATGGAGAATACTTTGCCAGACCAGAATCCAGTGGAGGTTACACAGCTCAGAGCCATGATCGCTTATCAAAGTGATGTACTACAAGGATTTCAAGAACAACTTGTGAATCTTCGAGCTGCTAATGAACATTTGACACGCTATATCCAGTCGATGCCTTCCCCACGCCCCGACACGGTAAGACTGGTACTGCCTGAAAAGTTTGATGGATCTGCTGACAAATGCAAGGGATTTCTGAGGCAATGTTCAATATATTTCACTCACCAACCCGACTCTTTAAATCAAGAGACAGCTAAATGTGCTTTAATGATGAGTTTGCTTAACAGAAAAGCATTAGAATGGGCTTCGGCAGTTTGGGATAATGATGAACAAATTCGCAAGTCCTTCACGTATTTCTCACAACAGATTAAGGATGTTTTTGAATACCCTGCAGGGGGAAGAGACATTTCTGTGCAGTTATTGCATCTACGCTAGGGGAAATTATGTCCAGCCAATTATGCAGTACAATTTCGTACTTTAGCAGCGCAGAGCGGTTGGAACGATATTGCTCTCAAATCAGTATTCCGAGAAGGTTTAAATCCCACACATGAATCATTAACTTTGTCTGAGTACATTACCTTGACCGTTAAAATTGACAATCACATGCGCAATCAGCCATGATCCAGTGAACTCAAGCATTCCTCTGCCACTGCCTCATCTTCTGATACTTTGTCAGCCAAATTGAAGGAACCCATGCAAATCGGGCGTGCGAGGGTGCCCGATGAGGAACGCCAGCGCAGACGAGATGAGGGGTTATGTTTCTACTGTGGCCAACCAGGACATCATTGTAACACATGCCCACATAAAGCCAGAGCTTCAGCTGGATCTTCTCTAAGGGTGAGCATCACATATGATTCAGTTTCCAGTCAGAATTTTACTCTTCCTGTGACCATTTTTATTGAAGATAACCAATCATGTGTTACAGCGCTAGTGGATTCAGGAGCTGCATTGAACCTCATTCATCATAAGATAGTTACCAAATTCAATATCCCTACAATACCATGTAATCCTCCCATCCGAATCACTGCAGTAGATAATGCACCCATAGGCATGGGGCAGATAACCCATAAAACCATCCATATCCAGATTCAATTAGGAATTTTCCATGTCGAAACCTTAACATGTCATCATAACCTCTATGTCATCACATCTCCTCGCCACCCCATTATACTAGGATACCCATGGCTATCACTCCATGACCCATTGATCTCCTGGAGAAAAGGGGAATTGCTGCATTGGTGTCCATTCTGTCAAGAGCATTGTCTAACCACTGAGTTAATAGTACCATGCCTGACCACGAGTGTGGAGAGCCCCCAGACTAACATCCACGTTCACGTCCCCAAGGAATATTCTGAACTCAGAGGTTTTTAGCAAAGACAAAGCCACCCAATTACCACCCCACAGACCTTGGGACTGTGCCATAGACTTGCTACCAAATTCATCTCCCCCTAGAAACAAGGCTTACCCTCTATCCCTCCCTGAAACGCAGGTTATGGAGGATTACATCGAGGAGGCACTAGCATTGGGCTTCATCCGTCCCTCTACGTCACCAGCCGCAGCTGGATTTTTCTTTGTGGAAAAGGTTGGTGTACTCCGGTTATTAAGCTGGATCTCAGAAGTGCCTACAACTTGGCCCGTATCAAAGAAGGAGATGAGTGGAAGACTGCATTTATTACCACTAAGGGGCACTATGAGTACTTGGTCATGCCCTATGGCCTTGCCAATGCACCTTCAGTTTTCCAGTCATTTGTCAAAGAAATTTTCAGAGACCTTCTCAACAGCTGTGTAATAGTTTACATTGATGATATCCTTGTTTACTCAAAGACTAGGGATGAACATATTCAACAAGTCAAGACAGTGCTCAACTGTCTACTCCACCATCAGCTATATGTGAAAGCAGAATAATGTGAGTTTCACACCACCACCACAACCTTCTTAGGATATAACATCAGCCCCAAGGGAGTAGAGATGGAATCCAAAATCAAGGCAGTCACTGAGTGGCCAGCCCCCTCAACCATCAAGGAACTACAATGATTTCTTGGGTTTGCAAACTTTTGCAGGTGATTCATAAGGAACTATAGCATCATTGCAGCCCCTCTTACTGCATTACTCAAAGGAAAACCTAGGAGGTTGTCTTGGCCCGAGAGTGCACAAGATGCTTTTAAAAGACTCAAGTCTAGTTTCACCACTGCTCCCATCTTGAAACTCCTAGATCCAGACCTCCCCTTCATAGTGGAAGTGGATGCTTCAGACTGTGGCATCAGAGCTGTACACTCCCAGCATCATGGTTATCTGGGTAAACTCCACCCATGTGCCTTTTTCTCCAAAAAAAACTCACCTCTGCAGAGACTAATTACAATGTAGGCAACAAGGAACTGTTGTCCATCAAATCTACCCTAGAGGAGTGGAGGCACTGGTTGGAGAGATCCAGGCACCCATTTCAAGTCATCACTGACCACAAGAACTTGGAATATATTAAGAACGCCAAGAGAATGAATCCACGACAGGCCAGGTGGGCTCTCTTCTTCACCCGATTCAATTTCACTGTTACTTATTGTCCAGGCAGCAAGAATGGCAAAGCAGATGCCCTGTCACGAAGACACATGATCCAGTTCATTCATCACCTCTCCCAGAACCCATTCTGCCACAGTCTGTCATCATCGTACCCATCCGTTGGGATATTATGGAGGAGATCCATCGTGGACAACAAGATGAACCACCACCATCAGAATGTCCTTCCAATAGGCAGTACGTACCCCAAAATCTCAGACAGAGGGTCTTACAGTGGGTGCACATTTCCCTAGGCTCTGGTCACCCAGGAATTCAAAGAACGGCAACATTGGTATGTAACTCTTTCTGGTGGCCCCCTCTTCATGATGTGACTACTTATGTTAATGCCTGCCATGTCTGTGCACAAGTTAGAACCCCCTGTCAACTCCCTGCAGGGCTGCTGGAACCTCTGCCCATCCCTCAATGACCATGGTCAAACCTAGCAGTAGACTTTATCACCGATCTCCCTAATTCCAATGGTTTCACTGCCATCTGTGTCATTGTTGATCGTTTTTCTAAATCATGTCGTCTGAACCCCATGAAAGGTCTACCCACAGCTATGGAGACTGCAGAGGCCCTGTTCAACCAGGTTTTCAGGGTGTATGGACTCACAGACAACATTGTAACAGACCGGGGACCACAGTTCACAACATGGGAATGGAAGGCCTTTTGTCATTTAAATATCAATGTCAGTTTAACCTCTGGCTATCACCCTCAGGCTAATGGTCAAGTGGAGAGAGTAAACCAAGAAATTGGACGCTAATTTCGCTCCTATTGTAGTCGTGAACAGCACCATTGGAGCACTTTCCTGCCATGGGCTGAGTACGCTCAGAACTCCCTCACACATTCATCCACAGGACTAACCCCTTTCCAGTGTATTCTGGGTTATCAACCACCACTGTTCCCTTGGTCTGGAGAACCATCAGAGGTGCCGGCAGTGGACGACTGGATTAGGAGGAGTGAGAGGGTGTGGGACAGCGCCCATGTCCGGCTTCATCGAGCCATCAGGAGACAGAAGATTCAGGCCGACCGCTGGAGGCGTCCCCACCCTAATTACCAGCCTGGTCGGATGGTATGGCTTTCTACGAGGGATCTACATCTGAGGCTACCTAGCAGGAAGTTCAGTCCAAGGTACGTAGGTCCCTTTAAGATACTAAGACAAATCAACCCGGTGACCTATGGACTAGAGCTTCCTGCTGATTATAGTATATCTCCTTCCATGTATCCCTCCTGAAACCTGCACACCCTGCACTGGAACCTGTAACCACTGAATCAATGCCACCTCCACCATTGGAGATCGATAGATTCCCGAAGGAGGGCTAATCAACTACATTACCTTGTGGACTGGGAGGGATACAGTCCTGAAGAGAGATCCTGGGTAGCAGCCTCAGACATTTTGGATCCCTCACTCATCAGGGACTTCCAGCATGATCATCCAGACCAACCGGCACCCAGACTAAGGGGACGGCCCAGGAGGAGAACACCTGGGGGTGTTCCTAGAGGGAGGGAATCTTTAATACCCCAGCCCATGAACAGTTCATTCCTCCACCAGAGGGAGCCATCACCTGAGTTTTAGTGGCACTTCCTGTTTGTATTCTCACTTCCTGTTTGTAGCTTTATAAGCCATGTTCTTCAATGTACACATTGCGAAGTATTGCCAGTTCACCTGCCTTACCAAGCATTCTCTTTTGCCTAAGCCTGTTACTGATACTATATTGACCCTTTAGCCTGTTTGTTGGATTTACCCCTTTGTCTATTCGTTTGGATTTTGTTTGCTGTTTGCCTGCCTTGCTGTGTTTAGAACCTTGCCTGGACTTTGGTTACGGCTTTTGCCTGTCGCCTTGGATTGTTTGTCTGTTGTGTTTGACAATAAAGGACCTCTGCAACATGGATTCTAATCATGATGATCAGTTCATCTCCAATTTTTTTCACAGCCATTCCTAATATTGACAGTAGGCATATAATCATGGGGGAGACTTTAATTTGGTCCAGGATGCCATACTTGACAGGTCCTCAAACAAACACTTTGTATTAATGAACTCTGCCAAGACTCTGGATATGTTTGCTAGGCATCTGGGGTTGTCCGACCCTTGGAGATCTAAGTTTCCTGTGGAAACTTAGTGTCCCATGGCAAAGGCTTTTTAATTTTTTTTCTCATGTTCACCACTCATTCAAGAATAGATTTATTTTTGCTAGATAACACATTACTCTCGAAAATAACTAATTGTGAATATCATAGCATCGTGATTTCAGATCATGCACCTACCTCTGTTGATATTAACCTATACCAGATCAACAGTGGTGATTTCCCTCCATTTTAATGTCTAATGATGTCTTTAAACAGTTTTGAACGAACAAATGGCACTTTAAAAAAAAATACAAAATTAAAATAAATCAACAATACGCCCGGTGTTAAAAGGGGAGTACTTTGGGAAACTTTTAAAGCTTATTTGAGAGGTCAGATCATTTGTTACATGTCTGGGATGAAGAAGGCAGAAAAGGTGAGGTCAGTGGAAATATTGTAAGACCTTTGAAATATGGACAGTCAATATGCAACAGCTCCACACTTAGACTTGTATAAAAAATGCCTCCAGTTACAAACTGAGTTTGATCTTTTAACCACAAGTAAAGCTGAACTTCAGTTGCTTAAATCTAGACAACATATTTTTGAAATGGGCGATAAGGCAGGCAGATTGCTGGCTTACCAAGCCAGGGCTGAAGCGGCATCAAGATTGATTTAAAGAATGAGGTTGCCAAAGGGAGAAATAATTTCAGACCCAAATAAAATTAATGACATTTCTAGCATTTTACTCAGAATTATATGCCTCTGATCTCCCCATTAGCTCTTGAGTTGGATAATCTGCCCCTTGATAGGATTAAATTTCCACAAATTAGTGGTGCTATAGCAAAAACTTTAAGTGATCCAATGTCGGTAGTTGAAATGAATGAAGCCATAAGAGTGTTACAGAAGTTGTATAATGAAGCCTCCCACTCTTTTGCAGGCTTCAACTGCTTTGATAAGAAGGACAAAGACCCACTGTTGTGTAGTATTTACAGGCCTATTTCGTTACTCATGTTGACTGTAAAGCTCTAGCTAAGATCTTATGTCTGCGTTTATCGACAAATACTTCCCAAAATCATTTCTACTGATCAAACAGGATTAATGAGTTGAAGGCACTCATTCTATAATACCAGAAGGCCTTTTTGTACTGGAGAAATTTGGCTTCTGCTATGACTTCATTTTTTGGATCAAAGACTAATGGAATGCTCTTATCCCCTTTCCCACTTCATCGAGGCACTAGGCAAGGCTGCCCCCTTTCACCACTACATTTTGCCATTGCGATCAAACCTCTAGCTATCCCGCTTTGTGAAGACTTTGAAGTTATATCTCATCTTGGATACATGCATAGTTTATCACTGTAGGCAGATGATCTACTTTTATACATCTCCAACCCAGTGTCTTCTCTCCCTGTCGTCATGGGCATCCTGGACCAATTTGGCATAATCTCAGGATATAAGATCAACCTCCATAAGAGTGAGCTGCTTCCAATCAACTCATTAGCTTATGATCTCCCATATTTACTTTTTCCATTTAGTAGGGTGAATGATGGGTGAATGAAAGTCCCTATCAAACATGTTTGCACCAAATTTTGCTCCTTTACTTAAAAAATGTGATTCTGACATGGAACGGTGGTCAAGACTTCCAATATCTCTAGCAGGCTGTATAGGCCTAGTCAAGATGGTCATCGTCCCTAGACAAACTAATATAATCTTTTCTATGGTGTAACAGACCTGTCCATATCAGAAAGGCAATCTTGCAACTTCCCAAAACAAAAAGGGAGTCTTTGCCTTCCCTAATTTTTTACAATACTGTTGGGCATGCAATATTCCAAGAATCCTGTATACCAGGGGTGGTAGCCAGCATCTTTTACCACTGAGCTACCCAGGCCCCCTATAATAGCGATTTGTGAGGATCAGACCCAAATTTAAGTGTTTATACAATGATCATCATCCCCATCCACTGTAACACTATTATATCGAACTCATTTAATTTTTCAAACACTGCCACCTCAAGAAGCGTTAAGACATGTTTAACGGCAGTGATGTCAAATGCTAAAATACAGATGTATCTTTTAAATGTGACTCTATGGCTTAAGAAGACTTGGGTGCAGTACAAGTCATTCTTTTTATCAGTTTTTGCAATAAATTATTGTTACTGTACTGTTATCTTTTTAAAAGTTACTGCAGCAGTGTTTCCCTTATAAGACCGCCCTGCACAGAGACATGAGCCTCAATATTTCAAGCCAATAACCACAGAATTGATCTTCCAGTCCTTACAAATAAGCTCAATAATTTCCTCTTAACTTTTTACAATTTTATTGTACTTTGTCACATAAACAAAAGTGATAAACAGGCAAACCAAAATAATAATACGATAATTTAACGTTCAAACCATGGGACAGTTATCTATCAAAATTTTGTTATGGTTTACTGACAAATGATTGATTCAGAGGCTCAATCATAAGGTCGATTTAATTGTTTCCCCACTATTTATGTTTATAGTTTTCAATTACTCTAATATAACAGTTATGCATTTGTTATTCCTTCTTGCAATTTGAACATTGAACACTGAAACTTGTTTCTGATTGAAAACGGATTCTATGCATAATTTGTTAATTTAGACTGACCCAATATCATAATATCGATTATATAATGATATTTTATATGTATTATATTAAAATATTAGAATTACATTTTGTGATTTAATATGGAAAAAAAAAATGTGGCCTTGAGAACTGATGTTAAACAGTTATAGGTAATTTCTCAAAGGTCATTTCCAAGATTGAACTCCTAACAGTTCTTGGTTTTCCTCCCAAGCGGCCTAATTATCTAGGACCTTTATTAGGCCTTTCTACTACCTGGCAGACCTAAGCAACATAATTCAATAATCCAAGACTTTCCAAAAGAGCTGACCCTCAGTTGTAAAGTTATGTCTTCCAGGCTAAATAAAAGTTTTGCACCCAACAGCAGGTTTGTTTCATGGGGAGCATACTGTATTATCACCCTATTAATCCAACTTATATTATTGTCATGTATGTTATTCTGGTATCTCTGCCCAGGTAATTAACAGCTGTGCACTTATAATTGCCCAAATCTGCTCTAGTGGGATTCTGAATTATAAGAGTCCCTTGTGAATGGAGCAGCTCACTGCTTCCCAGTCGTCCCTTTCCAGTCGTAGACAGAACAGAGCGATCTGGCAGCTCCCAGGTTATCTCTGGTTTAGGTATTCCATTAGCAACACATTTGAGATGGATAGGAACTCCCGTAAGTCCTCTCACGCTTAGAGGAGGCCCAATAGTGATCCGGGGTGGAAATGCAATAATCATGACCGGCACTGTAAGAACAGCCTCTCCCGCATCGTTTTTTGCTTGACACACATAGCTCCCGCGATCATGAATGGTTGTCTTGTGTATAATAAGTGTCCCGTTGTCCATTAAATGGTAGCGTCCACTCACCTGTGGACGTGCAAGAACATGACCTCCTGGCATGGTCCAGGAAATTCTGGCCTGGGTTTCATCGATCAGGCAGTGTAGGAAGAGGGCCTCCCCAGAAACACTGCGAATAAGCCCCCTCGGGCGTGTCAGAATATAAGGCTTCTGAATCACCTCAAGAACCATCAGCTTTTCGATGTAGCCCACCTTGTTTTTTGCAGCACATCGATATTTACCTGCATCCTCTTTGCTGGAGTTATAAATAACAAAGGTGCCATCTTTAACCAGGTGATACCTTGAGCCCTTGTCAAGGCCTCCACTGTATCGGGTCTTATTGGGTAGCGTCCATATGATCTCTGGGGTGGGTTGCCCATCGGCTGAACAGTTCAACATTGCAGTTCTCCCCACCCGAGTCACCACTCTTTCATTAAAGGGGTTTTTGAAAATGGGCCTCATTTGCATGTTAGTAACCTCTAGTTGAACCAACATGACTGCCTCACCTCCATCATTCTGTGCCATACAGATAAATTCAGCCGTATCCGATGGCCGGACATTACGGATCTCTAGTGTCCCGTTAGTATGGACATTAATTCTGCTCCCATAATATGGAGCAGTAAGGAATATATTGTCAGGCATGATCCATGTGATCTTTGGTGGAGGATCCCCTTCAGCCTTACAATCTATTAGCTTTCTAGTGTACTTGAGTGCAATATCTTTAATCACAGTTCTATTTTGGTTGAAGCCGTTGATAACTGGTGGGTTTCCATCAATGTCAAGTTTATAGATTTTATTCTGCTCACCTGCAGTATTGCGAGCCATGCAGATATACTCTCCAGCATCCGATAATTTCACATTCCGTATATCAAGAGATCCATTGGCATGTACTAAGTAACCCTCACTAGATGCAGCAATCATATCTTTAGATGGCAGCATCCAAATTACCTTTGGCTTGGGCTCACCAATAGCTTTACAGTCAAAGCGAATGTTTGCACCTGGCTTTACTTTGGCATATGTAAGGTCTGGAGGCTGAATGTGAGGGACTGCAGTTACCACAGAAATGTGAACATGCATCTTGTCTTTACCAAGTTGGTTTTCTGCATAACAGGTGTAGTCACCCTCTTCATCAATCCCAACTTTATTCAGGTACAGTGTTCCATTATTAAACAGAATGTACCGGCTGGATTCTTCTCTTCCTGTTCCATCTGCTTGGAGAGCACTGTTTACTAAGGTACCATCAGGAAGACCCCAATATATCTCTGGCCTGGGGACACCAGCGGCCACACAGTCCACCTTTAGGTCATTGCCATACGGCACTTGTTTCTTGCTAAAGACCTTTGGTTCGATCCGAGCTGCCTTCATAGACACAGACACCTTCATGTGCTGTAAATCATCCCCAGCTGTACTGCGTGCCATGCACAGGAAGTCCCCAGCGTCTTTTTCATTGATCGACTCAATGATGAGAGTGCCATTGTCGAGGACCTTCATACGGCTACCCATTCTGAAATGACAATGCGATATGTTTTAACAATGGGAAGCAATTGTAGTAAAGTAAATTCAGTGAACAAACAATTAATTTGAACTGTTTGGGTGGAAACAATTATACAATAAAATTGCCGATGAAGGATACACAGAATGTTGTTAGAATGATAAGCTCTATGGTTGAGGTAAATTCCTCTAATAAAAATTAATACAGACTACCAATTCACTGACAATATGTTGCTTGTGTAATTTTCATATAAATTGACAATTTTAAAGACTTGGAGGGTCTTGTTGGCTACTTTCTACCTTATAGGAGAGACCAGGGTGTAGTTTCGAGTCAAAAGTCCAAATGCAGAAATGTGTTTTTTTTCTAGCAGTGGTTTTGTATGTTTTGTTTCAAACACCTATAGTTCAAAACCCTCTTAAATTAGAATAATTGTTTTGAATTCCGTCCTCCCAACTGAAATTCAAAAATCATCTTATTTTTGTAATAGATGTAAACAAATGAACACAGTAAAACCACACTAGCAAAAATTTTGGTAATTTCTGCTTTCATTCAATCAGGCATCTCATCCAATCACAATCCAGCCTCTGCTTTATAAGCTCACCAGCAGCCTTTCATCGCTTGTAATGTCTCATTGTTTTCAACCACCACCACCCCATCACCACCAGTTTAGGCCCTGTCCTGCCATAGGGGAAAGCTTCTCTCCCCTGCCGTCATCTCCTTCTGGCAGGAGCTGACGGTTTGAGCAAGTATCTGAGCGCTGAACCTTAGGATGGGGCTTATGCCAAATGATCTAAATATCTTTACATTTGTATTAATTTCAATCAGTACAATCAGAGTCTTTTCTGATAGAACAGTGAAAATGTCCAATAGCTTTTTTGTAACAAAGACTTTCAAGTATTTGCCTATAGACCATTTCAAGCATGTAAACAATAACAAAGGAATTAGAACGCAACTGTTCCTGAAGCATTTCCAGTATCATTACCGAATCTTTTAAATAAGATTCTGAGTCAACATATTTTCTCAAAGAACATCAAACGTTTACCTGAAGTGACCATGAAATTGTATCATACTTTAGATGCTCACAATTATTTCCTCAGTGAGGGGATCAGGAATATTGGATCACTCCCGTTATAATCAATGAAGCCATACAATAAAGTTGTCTACAAGACCTGTGGACAAGGTAAGGATTTAATTTTTACTGATAAAAATATTTTCTTCTGAAAAAAATCATCTGCTAAATTACTAAATGTAAAAGTAAATCACTTGCAGAGCTTCATTCATTATAATGGGAGCAATAGTCACTTTTAGAGCTCTACCTCTCAAACTTACAATGATTTGGCATAAATTTCATTCACCTACCAGAGATAAGACGTGTGCTACAGTTTTTAGTACAGCACATATCAAGCTGTCTCGCTTCACTGCAGCAGTTCATGCATCCATTTGTCGTTGCTTTTTTGAAGATCTAAACATTTTAATTTCCATTAGTTCCAGGGAGCATCCAGCCACCGAACAACATGGTCCACATTTTAATAATGCCATTTTATGACAATGTTGTTAATGTTAGTAACGATGATCGTGTTAAAGTCACTATGAATGAAGTGCCTTCCGCTGTTATTTTTAATAAGGGTGCATTCCATTCAGAAGTGATCATCACTATTCCCTATTCTCTTCGAAGACTTTACCATCCACTGTGAGAGCTATGAAAGGCTAAGGTGTGGGGCTCAAAAATAAGGGTCATTCAGAACTCACTTTTTGAAACATTTTATTGGAAATTCTTTTTGAAGCGATTTTACAGCATGACTGTCATGATCATTTTCCCTTCAAAGTGCCCTTTGGAGAGTGATTTATCACGTTTGGAAGGCGACAACTAGCAAGAAATGTTCAAGGAACAAAAAGACGTCACATCTTGAAATGGTCTATACAGAAACTGACTTTCAAAAATAAACCTACCCTAAGAAATATTCACAACTAGCCCGATCTCTCCTACTCTTCTTGTGAAGAAAAATCCTGGGTAAAGTCACTGGGACATGATGCCAAAGATTTTGTGGTACTCTGAAAGTTTCTATTTTTATTATTCCATTAAGTTTTCAATTACTGAGAAACCATTAAAGTGAACTCTCTAAAACACCCATTTTCCCCACTGGGACTTCGGCAAATCTCTAGCAACTAGCGACTCAGGATTTCTCCCATTTGGCACCACCTTTAACGATTAAAATGCTGCAAAACATCCAGAGGGATTGTATGAATTAAAAACACAGCAAAACATGTGGTCTGTTTTTTGTGACAGTTATTTAACAAGGGCATAGGCTATTCAGGAAGAAATTAGATATAATTTACTTAAATACTTTTATTAGAGTTCAGCTGTAATGCATATTTTACTGCTGCACTAAATGGTACATTGTATCATTGTACTGACATGCACCAAAATCAAAAACTCTATATACTATACTGTATTTCTATAGAGAAAACACTTTCATGAGAGATATTAAGGGAATAATTATGGTCCACATTATGGTCACTGTAAACTTTCAGAAATTACATGACAATGATTTGACAAGAGACATATACACTACATTTATCATATACACCAATGAGCCAAAATATTAGGACCACTCACATGTGAAGCGAATAACGTTGATCATCAAACAAGGCCACATGTCAAGGTCTGGGAAGATTAGATGGTAAGCGAACAATCAGTTTTTGTAGTCAACATGTTAAATGCAGGAGAAATGGGCAGGAGAAGACCTGATCGATTAAGACAAGGGCCAAATTGTGATGGTCAGATGACTGGGTCTGAGCATTTCTGAAATGGCAAGGCTTGCGGGGTGCTCCCGGTCAGCAGTGGTGAGTACCTACCAACAGTGGTCCGAGGAGGGACAAACCACAAACCGGTGACATCTTCAGGGGTCTTATAGAGTCCATGCCTCGGCAGATCGGTGCTGGTTTAGTGGCACGCGGAGGACCAACAGCATATTAGGAAGGTGGTCATAATGATTTGGCTCATCAGTGTATATATGGGCCAAACAGGAAATAATTATATAAAATCTGAATAAATAAACTTAAATCTCAATATTTGTAAATATAACCCAAAATAGTAACCTGAATAAAATATAAAGATAACGTAAAGCCCAAGTAGATGGATAGACAGACTCTAGTCTCATGTATCCAGACCTATGATTGCGGGATAGGTCTGGGGTCTATAGTCACTTTAGTTAGCCAAGAACTGACCATTTAGACCGGAAAAGCTATCTAACTGACATGTAAAGCGACCAATCACACTTTATTTTGTCATTATGGAGTGTTTAGGGGTGGGGTTATCGGAGATGTATCATACCATAATAAAAGACTAACATGGGGAAATAAATCATTTATATAATGGCACGCGAGTCTCCGCAAGCTTGCAGAGAAAACACATGGGAGAAGAGCATGAAATGTGTAGAGAGTCCAAGTACAGCATAGAAAACCTCATTATAGAGAATTTCACAGACATGACTAAGTAAACAAAACAGAAAATGCAGCTCTGCTAGTGGAAATCGGCTTTACTTTCTGCTACGTGCCTCAAACAAAGCTCTGAATATCTTCAAAGGATTTGATGTCACTACCCTGGCAAACTTTTCTGTGATTATTTCGTCCTCAAAAGTGCTCTGTCAACGCAAAACCTTGTGAATACAATTCGGCTTCCAGGCAGACTGTTAAAACGTACTGTATCCGTCTACTCGCGGAAGTTCCATCAAATCACCCAATTATATTTGCACTGACTTGATCGAGAAAGCGTTTTCCAGTTTTGTGTGCTATTAGCATCAGACAGTTAGTGCACAGACTGTGGGCGGTTAGTGGGCATGCCATCTGAGACAGACTCAGAAAATAGTTTTCTATTTCTTTAAAACAGTAGACATATTTTGCATCAGTTACATTTGTGCAGCACTATGTTGATTGTGATGAAATAAATAAGAGGGAGTGTTTTTGTTTAGTTTAACAAATTTAAAACTGGCCATTGTTTGGATGCCTTAGGGGTCGTGTTTGGCAAAATTTCTCAGCATGCGTTGCAGATGCCGGATTGCATAATTCATTCCTTGATAAAGTCATTTGTTGTTTTGTGATGTTACAATTTGATTGTGATGTGTTTGTCAGTTCATGAGATGTCCTGTTTCTATAATCAAATATAAAATATTTGATTTACTTGATGCTCAGTTATTTAATGCTATCCAGTATGTGTGCCATAATGTGAAGGATGCCTTTACTAAGGAGTCTGGTAAACTGCAAAACGGTCAGCAACCCACTGACAACTGATGATTTCTGTCCTTGTTGGATAGTGAGTTATGCCCACACTTCCTCTGCTATCATTTAATAGATGCTTAATCATGTTAAAATGGATGTGCCCTGCTATGACTCCAGTTTTCCCTGCCACATGCCACTGGCAACATTTCAGTGAAAACATCCCCTGATTATAGTTTGCTGGTGACATCATTTGCTCTTTTCATCACTCTGGATTTTATTCCTTATCAGATGTTTGTGCTGAATATTTTAAGCTTTTACAAGTTTAAGATGTTTAACATTTATGATGTTTGGTGACCCTTGGAGCAAACAAGATTTGACAAAATTCACCCATAACACAACATAATTAGCCCACAATACTATACAATTCATCTAACACAACTGTACGGATAGAAAGGAAAAGTTTGTAAAATTGTGCAAGTCAGTTAAAGCTATAATCAAATATTTCATATGCATAATTTGTTGGGTTTACACTGAGAAAGTTTGTTTTAATATTATTTTTTTTTGTTGTTGTTGTTTTTTTTTTTTTGCAAATGTTAATACTTTGCCCAATCAGATTCATATTGTTCAAATTGTCTCCACCTATCCTGGAGAATTTCCAATTCACATTATTTGGCAAACATGCCAAATATACTTAAAGGTGCATTCAATAATTTTATCTATCCTGTAGATGTTTTTTTTTTTTTTTTTTGGTGTTGGTTAGGGTTAGATAAACCTTAGGTAACCTCAACTATAACCCTAACCCTAAAGGTGTATACTTCGGTTGTCAGAGTTGCTGATGGCCTGACAACCCAGATTTTCTCGACCTGTGGATGCGGTCATCATCTGTGCATCATGAGTGCATGTGCCGGCCATTGACTTTACGAAAAGAATATCACAATATCACAGTTGTAGTGTGGCAACTGAAATATAGAAAAATGAAGTACAGCTGGGCCTTAACTCAAACCCTTATCCTAACTGCCTGTTATAGCGCCCCCTAGCATAAAACATTGATTAAATTTTGCATGTGATCTCAAAATGTTCTCTTGTCCATGTGTTTTAAGTTTTGGTAAGTTTGAAGAGAATTTTCGAGAAATATCAATAGAATCAGAATTTAAATCAAAGTTAAAAACTTTTCTTTTTGTGCAGGCTTACGATTATCCTTAGAGCCCAAAGGTGTGAATTGATATATGTGCTTTGATGTACCTCTTTATCTTGCATTGCAGTTTGAACAGCATAGCTGTATTTATGTATTTTGGTGATGTATTTATGTGATGTATTTTTGTGATATTTCTTTTATTATGTTGTACAGCACAGTGGCCAACTACTGTTATTTTTATTGTGCTGTATAAATAAATTGATTGATTGATTGATTGATTGAAAATTGTGCTTACAAGATACAGGCCAATTAGTCATTATAGGCCACGCTCAAAAACATATTGCCTAATATCTTCTGAATGACAAAATTCTTTTGATATATTTTTGTCTGGAGGGTCTGCAGATGCTGAATACTAAATTTCATACAAATCATGGAAATGGCCTAGGATGAGTTCTAAAAAGTTTTTTTTTTTTTTTTATCATTAAATTTTTATTTTATTTTTTATTTTTTATTGCTAAACTTTGTAAAATTAAGAAATAAAACGTGCCTAGAACAGGATGGGAATTGCATGCTGGTTAAGCTAGTCTTTGTAGCAGGAAAGCAAGTATGAAACCTGCAAAAGCTACCTCCTGAATTTCCTGATTCCCACTGAAAATACTGTATTTCACCAGATAATTCTGCAGTGCAAAAAATAAATGTGACTCCACGTTTAAGCAGAAGTGTGCAATTGTGCCAATAGTTGCAGCAAAATGGAATTGCAAAAATAATGACTGAATAAAGAGGTAATCCCAAACACTCCCTTTCCACCCTCCCCCTGTCTCCCATTGTTAGACAAACAGGTAGTCCTGCCCAAACTCAGGACATTAGTTGAGCAAGTCCGGTCATGTTGACATGTCAGACTGTGCAGAATACTGTTTAGAAAGCAATACAGTACCAGTGTTTACACTCTCGTAAAGTCAAGTTACGAATGGCTTAGTTGTCTCAGCACATTAAATTGAGATGGGCGAAAGTATTTTAACATAAAAAATGACAAACTTTAAATTTGTAAAACCAAACAAAGGCATAATTTGTAACTGTTATACCTGTGCGATTGGTCCACAAGAGCCTTGGAAGGAAGCCTCCAAATGATTTGAGGTTTTGGGTTCCCAATTGCAGAGCAGTTTAGCTGAAGGCGAGCACCATACACCAAATCAGTTTTCCGTTGTGACGTCTCAATGATTTGAGGGGCAGTTTCTGTCCTTCTCACAGAAAGTGTGACCACACGCCGCTCTGATCCAGTGGAGCTTGTTGCAATGCACTCATATTTTCCACTTTCAGTTACTGCTAGGTTTCTCAGGTAAAGTGTACCATTTATATATACGGATACTTTAGTGTGCGAGTAAGTTAGAGGCCATACAATCGTACCATCATGTAAGACCCAGTGTATAGTGGGTTTGGGGTCACCATGAGTGGTACAGGGTAACAAAAGACTCTGCCCAACTTCTGTTCTCACTAGCTGTTGTTTCTCCTCCAGTATTACAGGAGGTGCTGCTACCACCTGAAGACGAACAGTAACGGTGTCAGTACTGGCTGGATTGCTTGCAATACACTTATAATGTCCTCGATCAAAAACCGACACATCTTGTATGGTTAGTGTCCCCATTGAGGTTACTGTTACTCTGCCATGCTTAGTGCCTGGACCTTTAACCTCAGTGCGATTGGGTAGAATCCATGACACAATTGGCACTGGTCTGCCCTCTGTCTTGCATTCCATGTGCACCGTTTTCCCAGCAAGAATCTTGAGTTCTCTCATCTTTGGCTCCAGTATTCGAGTGGGATAAGCCACAACTGACAACATAACCACAAGCTTGTCAGACCCATACTCATTCTCGGCCAAACATATGTACTGTCCGTGGTCTTTAATGTTTGCTCTATGGATGGACAATGTTCCATTCTTCAAAACCTCAAATTTACCCATTTTACCCTTGAAGGTCAACATACTACCTGATGATATAATGGAGACAAAAAATAAAAAAATATTAGAAAGCAGAAAAGGCCATTTAAAGTTGCACAGCTTCCAGTTATGGGGGATAATTGAGATAAAGTGAGTAATATTTGGCTGGTCATGTGTGGCAAGCAACATACACAAAATAAAGCAACTTTTTTTTTTAAGACTGATATGAATAAAAAAAATTATTAATTCTACTGTTTAAAAGTGAAGCAATTAGCAAAAAATCACTAAAGTTCTATTTGGACGGGATTTGTTGGGGGGACCGGGGGTTTTGTGATAATTACCAGAGTTTCTCTGTGATTTTAATCCTGTGCAAATCAGTCATATCAGTAATTTTATTTACTGCATAAGATTTTCCTGCAATGGAAAATATTACATGTTCTATAGAAATCTCAGTAAAAATAACTCCAGGTTATCCTAATTCTGCTTAAGGGCAAATATTACACAATCCCCTGTAAGATAGGAGGTTTTCTGGTATTTTCGCTGTTTTATGATGGAAGTGCTCCTGGATGTTATTTACATTATACCTGAGGTGTGGTAGTATCGTGTGGCTCAGATTCCGAGGATGCAATATGAAAACGCAAATCACTTATCAGAGGATTAAAGATGGTAGCAACTTTAGATATAGATAAGATTTATGCTGCAGTAGCTAGCCTAGAATATAAAATCTCCCAATACATAAATTACACATAATGCTAATATTTAATAACTTAATTTCTGCAAAAGTAATCAATGTAGACCTGACAACTGATAAATGACAAAGACATGCCCTTGTTGTTAATCTCTATAGTAAACATTACAGATGTCCGCAGTAACAAATACAAAATTCCCATCCGAATAGGCCTGAAGTGCACCTTTTGAAATTATATTTTATATTCATATATTGAGTATATACCAAATTGAGACATGTAAGAATGTACAAGAAATATCAAAACCAGCAGATTACAATAAACATTTAAGACTTCTGGTAACAAGGTAATTTAATATAAAAGTCATTGCAGCTTCCATTTAACCCATACTGTATATATGACATGTATGAATATACCTGTGGTAGATGGAAATCGGCTCCAGCTGATGGTGGGTTTAGGATTACCAGTCACATTGCAGGGAAGGAAAGCATCAGAGTTTGACAGAACAGTGAAACTGGCAGCTTTTCCACCAATAATCCTTGGCTTGGAAATAATATCCGTAACAGATGACTCTAAGTCAATGATAGAGGTGTCATACATTGCTGAGCGATCATACTCATTCACATTGCCAATTTCAGTACTGTATGGAGATTGAGTGAACGGGTAGTTTCGTTCTGCAGATTGAACAATCATTTTGTCTGTGACTGTGCTCTCCTTAGATTTGCCATAAGGTTCGCCAGATGGGGCATTTGGCTTAAGACAATCAAAACAGTCCACATGTTTTTGTTCATATACAGTTGGCTTAACTCTTATCATGGGTCTCTGTGTTGTATATATTCCTCTTTCTGGGGTAAGTCTTGTATTACTGTTCACTCTGACTCTGTTGGTTTTACTCTGGATTTGTGGATATTGTGGTGTAGTTTGTGGTCTAATGACTGTAGGATTTATGTTAGTTGTAGTGGGTTGAGAGGTCTCAGTTGATGGAGATGTCTCTGATTCTTTGAAGGGTGTATTCAAAGGTCTTAATGTTACACCTCTGTGTTTAGTTTCTGATGCAATAGTAGGGGATTTTTTGGTTGAAGATCTGTCAGCAATTTTAGTGACTGTGATGGTTGAGGATTGTGTGGTTGTTTTTCTTGCCAGCCCTCGCCCCTTGTAGTCTTGTCTGCGAAAACCAGGTTTTTGATTTTGCCACAATCCTGTTCGAGAACCTGAAAATCTTTCCTGGACATTGTCTTGCTTTAGTTCAGTTCTCCTTGTTGTAGTGGCTGATAAAGTACCTGAAACTGGATCAGACTCTTTGGTTGTGGACGGCTCATGGAAAGCTGGAAATGTTGAGAACATTTTTGGTGATAGGGTTATGACTTTGTAAAATGAATTTGATTCTGTAAATGAGGAAGAGCCTGATGAGTCATCAGATGATTTCTCTGGAGTGTCATTTTCTATTGTAATTGAAGGAAAGGCAATTGTTTGTGGAAGCTGCAATTTTGTAGTAGGTACTGCAGTTGTTGCTCTGTCAGGTTCTGATGTGGTTGTGAATGTCGTGTTCATCTGCTCCTCTGCAGTGGATGGTGTAAATTGATTCTGAAGTCTGCTGAGAAATTCTCTCTTATCCCATTTGTGTCCGAACTGTGAAGACTTCCCATGTGTGATTGTTGAAGTCTTTGTGTTTGTGGTTGTAGTTGTAATAGGAGTTGAGAGGTACATAATAGCATCTTTGGTTAGTTCAACAGAATCTTTATAATCCTTTGACTCTTCAGGCATAGAGGGCACCATTGTTGCTGACATCTGTGAATCAGTTACAGTGTATGTCCTTCCTGAGTTTGACAAAAGGGTGTCTAGTGTGGCCATGGCAGGTTTTTCTGTCACTCTCGAAAAGAAAATTGCCGTGTGATATCTAGCCGTAGAGTTGATCAGGCTTTGATCCACTGTTGTTTTGCATTTCTCTTTAGACGCTTCAGTTGTAATTATTTTTCTGTCACCACATTCTGTGATATTGTCCACAGTGTGTGGAAAATTGAGATTGTACTCTTTGTTTTCAGAGAGATGTTTAAATTTTTCTAGTAAAGATTGTATGTCTGTAATTTTATTGGGTCGAATGATCCTGCGTCTGCCATGAAAGTTACGTCTCTTTCCTGATTGCTTTTTAGAGGGAACGATTTGGATCTGGTGTTTTGAGATGATGGTGGACCCAGGAAGGAGATGAGGTGAATTGATTAGTTGAGTAGTGTGAAAGGTGATCTTGTCTTGCTCTCTCTCGGTTGTGGTGACTGCTGTAAATATGGTCTGACTCTCAGGTTCCAAGTGGGTTACACTTGAGTTCTGGATGTTGTATAATGGTGTTGCTACAGTTGCAACCTCTTCTGAGTCCCCAGAGAACAGAAGCTCCATCTTATCTGCAACTTCTTTTAGAGTAAGTCTGAGAGTAACGGGTTGCCCAAAGGATCTATTTGTTCCTCTGTCATATATGTGGCTTTCACCATCACTATGGCTTATCACATAACCTGAGTTGTTTGTATTCAAGGTTGTCTCATCTCTTTGAATTCCATACTTACTTGGAGTGTAACTGGCCATTACTGGGGTGGCATGGGTTTGAGAGTAAGAGTATGATGTGGCTGTAACCAAATTTGATTTCTCTTGTTTTCTCAAGATGTTACTTGCATGATCAGTTTTTACTTTCCTGAAAGCACTGTTGACCATTTTGTTATTAGTCTTTGAAATTCCAATATCTTTGGTTTTAATGGTGCTAACTGGTTTATTGTCAAGTGTTTGGGTTGTTGTTACAACAATTAATTCATCTTCAGATATACCATCCCCTGAGGTTGTATCCATGTCATCAGAGAGTCCATCCTCATTTCTTCCTTTATTTTGAGACCTCTTGATGAAAGTGGCAAATCTTTCAGCATCGACTTTCCTGAACTGTTTATTAAAGACTCTTCTTGGCCATCCAGTGCTTCTTCCGTTTCCTCTTCTGCTAGTGGGAACCTTATGAAATCGGGACTGAAGCCAGTTGTACAGTCTGTCTGATGTAATGCTCCTCGATTCCTCACTAACTCTGTGAGGGAGATCTCTGCTATGAAGTTTCTGGCTATCATCTATAATTTTCACAACATCATCACCAGACTGCTTTATGTCAGCTGTATTTGTGCTATTTGAGAAATTATCATTAACAGTTACTTGAGAAGCTAGCAAATCTGCTCCTAAATAATTTGCAGCTATGCACCTGTAAAATCCTGTGTCTCGGGATGTCAGTCCATGTATTACCAAAGTACCATTTCTGTAGAGATTCCTGTTTTCATAAGATTTGTCTAAAACTGTGTGGTCAGGAAGTATCCACTGAATGAAAGCTTGCGGGCTGCTAGATGATGTGCAATCAAGAAGTAAGGTCTGACCAAGGATGTGTGAGATTTGGACCCCATTTACTTCTTCTTCTTCGATATCTGGTGACAAAACAGTGACCCTGAAAGCAAGAACATCTGCATCCAGGTAGTTAGTGGCAATGCAATGATATACACCTGTATCTGTGATTTCAGTAGATTTTAATGTAAGCCTTCCTTTAGTATTTACTACAATCCTTTGGTCCTCACTGTTGTATGGTGCTCGTACCTTAGTTCTGTCTGGTAGAATCCACTCTACGATGGGTTTAGGATCCCCAAAGGTCTGGCAGTTCAGTTCCACTGATCCACCAGCAAGGACTGAGTGTTCAACCTTGGTCTGGTTGTCCTTTCTGATAATTACCCAACTATATTGATCTCTACTATGGTTACTACTATCAACATCTATTTGAACATTGGATGAATACTTGATATTAAGGGTCGGGAATGTTGTTGTAATGCGGTCCATCTGTAAGTTAACTATACCTTGATTTAACCATGCAGGATTGGCATTGATTTTTGCTTCGATTTCTGTGAAGACTTCATCTGCAGTGGGTACTGCTTGCTTGTAGGTGTAAACTGTGCCTGGTTGCAAAGAAAGTAATACCCCTCGCTCAAGTCTCATAGGGGAATCACTATAGGAAGCCAAAATGTTCCAAACCTGCCGTATATGATCATAATCAATGTTGCAGACCAGTGATGTAGACACATTCACACTCAGGGCAGTAACATCTCTATTGACTCCATAGGTTACAGATAGGTTGTCCATTCTTGTAGGTCTCTGTACAACACATGTTATACTGGCATCATTGTGGAACTGATCAGTCATGTTAATTTCCAGCATACCAATGGGTGCAACAAAATCCTTAGGAGAGACGGAAGTATAGTCACTGTCACCCAAGGTAAAATTCCTCTGTTTTAAGTGAGGATGAATCCATGGTTTAAGGCATGTGTAGCCATCATTTGACAAATGCATAATACTGCTGCCGCTAGAGGAAACTGGGAATTCACAAACAGGGCACAGCTGTTCTCTGACAGTCTTCCTGTCTCTTTTGCATTTCAGAACACCTGTAAATGTAAAACAAACTCTGTTTTGATGTGCAATTGTGAAAGTGTCCAGATTATTGATATTTGTAATACTATCTGTTGTGTCAAACTATGGCATTTGATCTATTATTTTTAATGAAATATTACAGATCAGAACCTCACCAGGGTTTTTCTGTGTCCACTCAGCAAACCAACCCATCCGACAATCACATGACCAGGGGTTTCCACTGAGGAAGAGATTCTCTAGCTTATTACAGCCAGCAAACACTGTTGCAGGCAATGTGGTGAAAGCATTGTCTGACAGGTAAATGTTCTTGAGAGATGACCATTTGAAAATCTGGCTGTACCGCAGTGAAATAAAAGTATCTGGATGAAGTTGTTGGAGCAGGTTTCCCTCAAGGTTGACCAACTGCAGCATTTTTAATCCATAAAAACTCTCTGGATGAATGAAGGTAATGTGATTATGGTCCATATGCAGACGTACAAGATTGTCCAGGCCTTTAAATGTATCTTTTCTGAGCTTTTCAACTCTGTTATAACTAATTTTCAGAACCTAGGCATGTGAATAAAAATTAAGAGTTAGGAGATACAAATTAATTTACTGTTTAGGCCATTAGATTTACATGGACTATCATTTCAGTCCAATTTCAGACTTCAGCAAAAATTACAAAACCAAAAGTACATTTATCATTTATATCATTCTAACAATGATATCCTAATTCTAGTAAATTCAATCAAAGCATGTCCTCTTAATAATGTAATTGAAACTAGCCCAACATTATCCCAAATCTTAGGTTACAGTTTATTTAGTACATTTTGAAATGATAATCAGCCAAGAGTTGGGCATGTGCACAATTGTACTGTACATGATTAAAAGAATAATTTCTCTTTTCTTTATCTTCTACATAACACTTCCTCGAAAGCCGCCACCTTCCCCATCTCCGTGCACCACTCTTGAAATGAGGGCGCTCCAGGTGACTTCCATCCCCTTAAAACAACCTTTCTGCCGATCATAACACTGGTTGGGACCCAACTGTTTATGTGTTTATCCCCTATAAAGATGACCGCCCCATTGCCTAAAATACAGAGTTTGGGGCAAAATGAAATTTGAGTGCCCAATACGTCACACATAAAACTCAGAACCTTCAACCAAAATTCACCACCACCAAAAAACATGGGTTGTGTCTCCATCTTCTGATTGGCATCCCGCTCCATCTTCTAATTGGCATCATCAGCAGGTGGGTGTGTCTTTACCAAGCCTATACAATCTAGAGGGGGTCCAATAAAATTTATGTAAAATCTTGAACTGCATAAGGCACACCCTTGAATCTCTAGATGCAGACTTGATGTTTTTTAGAATCTTAGCCCACACTCCCACCTCCAATACCAAGTTTAAATCTTTCTCCCATAATCTCTTGATAGAAGTTAAAGCTCCGTCCCCCAGACTCTGAATTAGCAGGGAGTAATACACTGATGCCTAATTATCTTTTCCAAAAGCAGTAATCACCTCTGCCAGAGTATCTGCTGCTTTAGGGGGGTATATGCTACTCCCAAAAATAGTAGATGACGCAGCTGTAAATACCTAAAGAACTGAGATCTGGGAATCCCAAAATGTTGAACCAAATTTTCAAAGGATCTTAACACTCCACTCTCATATAGGTCACCAAGTGTATTAAGCTCCCTCACAATCCACTCTGTCCAGCAGAAAGGGGACTTATTAATACATAATTTTGGGTTCAGCCATATGCTTGAGGCAACATTTAAATAAATGTCCGAATTAAACACTCTGGACACTTTTGTCTATACCAAGTGCAAATGTGAGATAACGTCGTGTAACTTAACTTCTCCGATTAGTTTGAAAGAAAGGCTTTGCAATGGCAAAATAGGGGCAAGAACTTCCTGTTCAATATGAAACCAGGGAGGGGCTCTCTCAGGTGGAAGCGACCAATGAGCCAAATGTCTGAGACCAAATGCATAATAATAAAACAAATTCTTGAGTAGGCCTAGCCCACCTTTGTCAATCGGCCTATGCAACTTACTGAAATGTAATCTGGGACGTTTACCATTCCAAATGAAGGACTTCGCTATGCTATCAAATTGCTTGAAATAAGACAGGGGGACATCTATAGGGAGAGACTGCAGTAGATAGTTGAATTTTGGAATACAATTCATTTTAATAACATTAACCTTCCCAATCACAGATAAATGTAATGAAGACTAGTTCTTTCATTTAGTCAAACTCCCACTTATACTTTGGGAAACATTTAATGTAGTGCATTATTATCTTTGTACTGTGGAAGGCTTTGTTTGGAAAATGTTTACAAAACATTACTGTCACTTATTGTTTTGTTTTCTTTGCTAAGAAAGAATTAAGTGCATTTTGACAAGTATACAGTCAAATTTCAGCACTTTCAAAACCTGCAATTGACCACGATTAACTCTGAAAAATCAGATTAATCGCAATTATTTTAATCGACTGACAGCACTAAAAATATATTACATCATCATTACACTTTTTTTGTCAGCTTGTCTATACATACAGTAACATGCATTATTCAGATGACTGAATAATACCAGAAACTGTATCGTTTTGATTTTCTTTTAATTTTTCTACTGATTCATATCACTGATCCTTAAACTCACATTACTTGCGGATTCTTCATATGCAGGAAGTTCTATGTAAACCTTTTCTAAATTTTAACTGTTCAGTTGAGTCTCTTAGCATTTTAAAATCGTATAATAATAATAGGGCTGTCAATCGATTACAGTTTTTAATTGAATTAATTACATGGTATGCTGATTAACTAATCAAATTAATCGCATACATAAATATTTGCTCAGAAAGCCCCTCAAATAACAATTATTCAATATATAATGATTAAATAATTATAAATAGTTATATTTAAGTAATTATAAATAAAATATATATATTATAAAAAAAATAATAATACAGATAATTAAAATGCATTACATTATTTTGGCACACGAGTGAAGCATTAAAAATGACAATTCAAAAAGTGGCTTTAGAATGCAATATATTGTTTATTTCCATATTATTGAACATAAGCCAATCATCGGTCTAAAGTTCACAGCAATCCATTTTGCAATTTAATTCGTCAATAAGTCCAAGATTTATTTTTATTTTTTTATTTTAAGGGCTTGTTTAAGGACATGTCAGTGCACACCTGTGTCAAACGAATGCTTTTGGAGTGTCGCGGTTGCATTGCGTCATAAACATGCAGTTTTTAGGTCACTGTGTCCTAAAGTTAAAGTCTGAAACTTTGAAAAACATGTCTTGAGATCACTGCCTTCGGATCTGTGCTCCATCAAGCCATGTTTGTTCTCAAGAATGTGTTCTCATCTTGTGTTTTCTGCTCTCAGTAAGTGTGATTTGTTTTCTATATAAGCTGCGCATTGCCTTAACAGTGAGTTTCGCTTACTGCCCCTTGGAGAAAACAGGTGGTACTCCATACTTGAATTGCTCATACAGAAGGAATATTCCTTATTTCAGTCCGGGACATCATTAATTGCTTTCATTTTTTTAACACGTTATTTTTTATATAATTAACTGCACTGAATTAACAAGTTAAATTGACAGCACTAAATAACAGTAAGAAGAAGAAGACAAAGAATTGCAGTTATAAAATACCAACAGAATGTTTCCCAAAACCTTCAGTAGAATGTTAGTAGCGTAAGTAGTGTTAGTGGTATTTTATCTTTGTGCCATGTTTACCAAATGCATTATTACCTAAGCATGTAAAAACATTAGTAAATTAATAATAGCCTCGGATCACTCATAAATCCATTACGTGCAACTCTTCTGTTCTTGGCATTCATTTTAAAGGCCTGGTGAAAGACTTACATAGGCCTACGTTTAGCATAACTGCAGTTGAGGGAACATATTTCTTAAAGAGCACCTATTATAGTTTTTCAAATATTACCTTTCATGTAGTGTTTACTATAGCTGTTTGTGAATGTAAAAAAGTCTGCAAAGTTTCAAAAATCAAAGTGCACGACAAATGGAGTTATTGACTCCCAAAAGAAAGATCCGATTCTGAACACCTGAAACGAGTCGTTAGTAATTCCAGACTTACTTCCTGTACTAACCTACATAATTTGGTTACAAAAAACCCCACCTCTGGTCTTCATTGGCTGCTTGTGAACAGCTTTGACCCGCCCTCAAACACTACACTAAGTGGTAGACCAATCACAACAGACTGGGACATCTGACCAATCAGAGCAGAGTAGGCTCTCTGAAAGGAGGAGTTTAGAATGAATCCTTTAGAACGGATCATTGAACGAGTCGTTTTTGACACTGGGGGAAAAAAGGTAATGCTGCAATTTAAATTATGAGCAAATTAAAGTATTTTTTGACCTTGGATGCATGCTACTGTATGAGACCTTTAAAACAAAATTAGCCACGTTTAAAAACCATAATAGGTGCTCTTTAATAATTAAATTCATTTAATAAGAAATTGGTGATCATAAAATAAGTTTTACACATTTAATCTGCCCCAGTAGCCAAAAGCATGTCAGTCACAACTAGTTGTTAATTATTGCCTAACATGTCTCTTAATGGAGACATGCTGTATGTAGTGCAGTTCACAACAGTGCAGTCATTGTAATCTATCTTTGTGTGCATCTTTTGGCTTTTTTATAATGTGTGTCATGGTCTTATAGGATAATGACTGTCACACATTCATGAGCAGTCCATTTGCCTACAATGCAATGTTCAATACATTTTTATTTTGCAATTATTATTTTATTTGGCTAACCTTAAGTGTCCAACCAAAGGAGCACAACTATACTTTAAGTGATAACCACAGACCACTTTACAATTAATCACATGGCTTGTGTTCCCAATCTGTCACTCACTCGACGTTGGTGTCGATGTTGTGACACTAGGGGTCACTCTTGGGAGCCCGAGACACCTCTGGTCTTTGATAAAAGGCCAATGAAAATTGGCGAGTGGTATTTGCATGCCACTCCCCCAAACATACGGGTATAAAAGGAGCTGGTATGCAACCACTCATTCAGATTTTCTCTTCGGAGCCGAACGGTCATGCTCATTGAGCTGAATACTACTGTTCATTCACCTCTGCTGGATCTGACGGCGCATTTCAGCGGCTTCTCCCTCCTCTGCACTGGTGCACTGCAGAGAATGCCCCTGGGCACTTCGGCAGAAAAACTAGAGAGTATATTTTCTGAAAGAGCATTTTTCCCCTCTAAAAGAGTATATATTTCTCTAAAAGAGCGCACACACGGAACGTCTTTTTAAAGACGCGTCTTTTTAAAGATGCTTTTCCGATTGTGTGTTATTCCTGGTTGTGCTCGTTATCTCTCGCCTTCTAACAGTCACGATCACTGTCTTTCATGTCTGGGCACTGCTCACGCGGAGACAGCGTTCATGGATGGTCATGTTCTCATTGCGAGAATATGTCAATGGCAACGTTGCGGTCGCGGCTCGCCTTCGTAAGAAAGCGAGCCACCCCAGAGGCTCCCGCCTCGGTCCTTTTACCCACGGGTATGAGGCCAGCGCGGCTAGCACTGGGGGCGATTTGGGGACCCGATCGGGTTTCCGGGTGAGCCCGCCGGCTTGTCTCACGGCGAGTTCGACCTCTTATTCGGAGCCCGCGAAAGTGATGAGCTCTCGAGCGCAGCATCGGAGAGCGGGCTCGTCCAGTCGGAAGCCTCAGCTGGACTCCTCCCTTCGGGGTGGATCGCCCAGTCACAGGCTGACGCGGAGATGACGACATGCTTTCCCGGGCTAGCGTCGGTTAGAGTGGATTTCACCGCTCTTCCCTGAACCCTCGTGGCTCCGTGATTGGTTCCTGGGCTCACGGCGCCGCTCAAAGCCACGCCCCGCCCCGTTCCTTTCTTCCCGGAAGTGCATGAAGAGCTGACAAGATCATGGGAGGCACTTTTTACTGCCCGGTCCCGATCTTTTCAGCTTCCCCGCTCTCACTACCCTCGATGGTGGGGCGGCCAAGGGTTATTCGGCAATCCCCCGGTGGATAAAGGCGCTCGCGGTGCACCTATGTCCGCAGAGCGCCGCCACCTGGCGCGGGTGCCCAAAGCCCCCGTCCAAGGCCTGTAGGTTTACGTCGTCTCTGACGGCCGAGGCCTACAGTGCCGCTGGACAAGCCGCCTCTGCCCTGCACGCCATGGCTCTCCTGCAAGTCTGCCAAGGCGCTAAAGGAACTGCACGAGGGTAGTTCCGCCCCGGGATTGATGCAGGAACTGCGCTCGGCGACTGACCTCGCTCTCTGTGCGACGGAGGTCACAGCGCGGTCTCTCAGGCGGACGATGGCCACACTAGTGGTCCAGGAGTGCCACCTTTGGCTCAACCTGGTCGAGATGGGTGAGGCCGACAAGACACGATTCCTTGCTGCCCCCATTTCCCAGGTGGGCCTATTCGGCGACACCGTCGAGGACTTTGCCCAGCAGTTCTCGATGGTAGAGCAGTAGATGGATGCTAGCCGGCATATCCTGCCCCGGCACGGCTCAAGATCCCGCACCCCATCTACTCATCGCCAAGGGCGTCCCCCTGCGGTGACTGCACCGGCTCTGCCGCAGCCCGCCCCTTCGGCCTGGCCCTGGCGTGGAGCCCACCGCAGGGAGCAGACTCCACCCGTCTCGTGGCCGCCCAGAACCCGTGAAAGGCTTCAAAGCGCCCTTGAGACGGGCGACCCAGGGACAACGAAACCCGCTGCTCTGGAGCTGGTAAGCAGATCTTCATCTTTTTGTTACCTTTTGCATTTAATTGAGCTGCATGCCCAAGTGGCTGCAGTACTCAAGAGCTCAGCAAGAGTGGTTTCCTTGTTCCCTGGGTCATGTATCCGGTGTGTACGGCTGGCATCACGACCACCGTCCACCACTCCATTTGGCAGGTTGGCGCTCCAGCGGCGGTCTCCCACCCTGAGCGCCCAGCTGTGGCACAAATCCGCCCCCGATGTGACAGTCTCCACGGGTCACGAGAGGACAGGCCTCTTCCTCCCCCATCCCAGGCTGTTCCGGGGGTGGTAACAAGGAGCCAGGTAAGTGCTTCAATGTCCTCGGACTCAGCACGGCCATGACATGGTGTGGCACCTCGAGCTCCGCCCCGCCGCGAGGCCCCACCTGCCGGTACATCCGATGACGTTGTCCCTTTGGTCCATCACGAGGGCTGGTCCGGACCGTCCGACTCGGCTGCGTGATTCACTTCGCCGGGCATCCGCCCAGGTTCAGCGGTGTCCACTTCACCTTGGTGAAAGACGAAAACGCTGCTACCCTGCGCGGAGATTGCTACCCTCCTACGGAAGGATGCGATAGAACCTGTCCCTCCAGCTGAGATGAAGAAAGGGTTTTACAGCCCCTACTTCATTGTACCGAAAAAAGGCGGTGGGTTGCGGCCAATCTTGGACCTGCGAGTACTGAACCGGGCTTTACACAGACTCCCGTTCAAGATGCTGACGCAAAGACGCATTCTAGCAAGCATCCGGCATCAAGATTGGTTCGCGGCGGTAGACCCGAAGGATGCGTACTTTCACGTCTCAATCCTTCCTCGACACAGACCCTTCCTGCAGTTCGCGCTCGAGGGTCAGGCGTATCAGTACAAAGTCCTCCCTTTCGGCCTGTCCCTGTCTCCTCGTGTCTTTACGAAGATCGCAGAGGCTGCCCTTGCCCCGTTAAGGGAGGTGGGCATTCGCATTCTCGACGACTGGCTAATCTTAGCTCACACTCGAGACGTGTTATGCGCACACAGGGACCTGGTGCTCTCACACCTCAGCCGACTAGGGCTTCGGGTCAACTGGGAAAAGAGCAAGCTCCTCCCGGTTCAGAGCATCTCTTTTCTCAGTTTGGAGTTGGACTCAGTCTCCTTGACGGCGCACCTTACGAACGAGCGCGCCCAGTCGGTGCTGGCCTGTTTGAAGGGGTTCAAACAGAAAACAGCGGTTCCACTGAAACTTTTTCAGAGGCTCCTGGGGCATATGGCATCCTCGGCGGTGGCCACCCCGCTCGGGTTGATGCATATGAGGCCGCTTCAGCACTGGCTCCAGATTCGAGTCCCGAGACGGGCATGGCACCACGGGACACATCGCGTGGCCATTACGTCAGTCTGTCACCGTCTTTTCAGCCCTTGGACCGACCTCTTGTTTCTATGAGCAGGTGTTCCCCTAGAACTTGTCTCCAGGTGCGTCGTGGTCACGACAGACGCCTCCAACACGGGCTGGGGCGCTGTTGGCAACGGGCACGCAGCCGCCGGCCTCTGGACGGGTCCGCGGCTGCGTTGGCACATCAACTGCCTCGAGTTACTGGCAATTCTGCTGGCCCTGCGGAGGTTCCGGCCGTTGATCCAGGCCAAGCACGTGCTAGTTCGGACAGACAGCACGGCAGCGGTAGCATATGTCAACTCGCCTGCCGTCTCCTCCAACGGAGTCAGCAGCACCTCAAGTCGCTGCAAGCCACTCACATCCCGGGCAACCTCAACACTTCGGCGGACGCGCCGTCACAACAGGTTACCCTCAAGGGAGAGTGGAGACTCCACCTTCAGGTGGTCCAGCTGATTTTGAGTCGATTCGACAGGCATAGGTGCACCTGTTCGCCTCCCAAGAATCCTCCCCACTGCCCGCCCTGGTACGCCCTGACCGAGGCCTTCCTCGGCATAGCCGCGCTGGCACACAGCTGGTCCCCTGGCATTCGCAAATATGCGTTTTCCCCCAGTGAGCCTGCTTGCACAGACCCTGTGCAAGGTCAGGGAGGATGAGGAGAAGGTCGTCCTGGTGAGCACCCTACTGGCCCACCCAGATGTGGCGCTCGGACCTCACGCTCCTCGCGACAGCTCCCCCCGGGCAAATTCCCCTGAGGAAGGACCTTCTTTCTCAGGGAAGGGGCACCATCCGGCACCCGCGCCCAGACCTCTGCAATCTCCATGTCTGCCCCCTGGATGGGACGCGGAAGACCTAAGCTGTCTCCCACCTGCGATGGTAGACACATTCACTCAGGCTAGGGCTCCCTCTACGAGGTGCCTGTATGCCTTTAAGTGGCGTCTGTTCGCTAAGTGGTGTTCTTCCCATCGGGAAGACCCCCAGAGATGCGCAGTCAGATCAGTGCTTTCCTTCCTGCAAGAGAGGTTGGAAGGGAGGCTGTCCCCTTCCACCTTGAAGGTGTACGTTGCTGCCATAGCAGCACACCACGACACAGTCGACAGTAAGTCCTTAGGGAAGCATGATCTGATCATCAGGTTCCTAAGAGGCGCCAGGAGGCTGAATCCCTCCAGGCCGCGCCTCGTTCCCTCATCGGACCTCTGTAGTTTTTCAGGGTCTACAGAGAGCCCCCTTTGAGCTTTGCAGTCAGCCGAGCTTAAGGCACTCTCCTTGAAGACTGCCCACCTGACTGCGCTCACTTCCATCAAGAGGGTAGGTGACCTGCAAGCGTTCTCTGTCAGCGAAACGTGCCTGGAGTTCGGTCCGGGCTATTCTCACGTGATCCTGAGACCCCGACCGGGCTATGTGCCCAAGGTTCCCACCACTCCTTTTAGGGACCAGGTGGTGAACCTGCAAGCGCTGCCCCAGGAGGAGGCAGACCCAGCCCTGTCGTTGCTGTGTCCGGTGCACGCTTTACGCATCTATTTGGATCACACACAGAGCTTTAGAGTCTCTGAGCAGCTCTTTGTCTGCTTTGGTGCACAGCGGAAAGGAAGCGCTGTCTCCAAGCAGAGGATCGCCCACTGGCTCATTGACGCCATAACTATGGCATATCTCGCCCAAAACATGCCGCCCCCGGTAGGGCTACGAGCCCATTCTACCTGTGGTGTAGCGGCTTCTTGGGCCCTGGCCAGAGATGCCTCTAACAGACATTTGCAGAGCAGCGGGCTGGGCAACACCCAACACCTTTGCAAGGTTCTACAACCTCCGGGTGGAACCGGTTTCGTCCCAGGTAGTGGCACGCAACACAAGCGGATAAGCCTGGGATAGCCGGCCGGGTGTATCGCTTGTACATAGCGCCTTCCACCTCCTTTTGAGCTGAAGACGTGCGCTGTTAATTCCCAGTAGTGTTCACAAAAGTTGTTCCCTGGTTGACTTCCTCCGAGCCCTGTGGCAGTCGAGTGTTCGGAGAGACTCGCTGCCGGCCCAGTACACGTGCTAACTAAGAGCCCGGTTCTGGGGTAGGTGCTCCGCATGTGGCGGTTCCCTGTAAGGCTAACCCCATGCGATCTATATCTTCTGCTAATTCATTTCCCTGCTGGCAAACTGCGTCTTCCTTGGGCAGAGCCCTCTGCCCCAGTCTCCATGTTGTAGTAACTCCTCCCCCATTGGGCAGGATCCATCTCTGGGTAGTCGACTTGTCCCCAAAAAGGGCCGTTCAACACTCATAACTGTGTTGGGGGAGGTTACGTGTTGACCTGGTGTGCTGGCTATGAGGCACACAGCAAGTCTGCCCACCACACACCGCCAGTTCACGTAACACAGTTCAGCCTTGTGGCGTTTTGTATAGGGACCCCTAGTGTCACTACATCGACACCAACGTTGAGTGAGTGACAGATAGGGAACGTCATGGTTACTGGTGTAACCTCCGTTCCCTGATGGAGGGAACGAGACGTTGGTCCCTCCTGCCACAACGCTGAACTACCCGCTGAAATGGCTGGACCTTATATCGGCTCCTCAGCGTAAAACCTGAATGAGTGGTTGCATACCAGCTCCTTTTATACCCGTATGTTGGGGGGAGTGGCATGCAAATACCACTCGCCAATTTTCATTGGCCTTTTATCAAAGACCAGAGGTGTCTCGGGCTCCCAAGAGTGACCCCTAGTGTCACTACATCGACACCAACGTCTCGTTCCCTCCATCAGGGAACGGAGGTTACACCAGTAACCACGACGTTTACTGTATTTAGCGGTAATATTTCTGAAACTTTCTCTTACCAAAACCATGATTAGAACAGATTACTTCAGATTCTTTTACTATAGTGGATGTTTAATAACTATAAACACTGCAACAAGATAGCATGACATTTACTTGTTTGGCAGTATTTTCACACCGTTTGCTTTGGAGATAATAACTTTTATAGCACATTTGGACTGGACAGCTCCTCTAATGATGCCCTTCTACTTAATTACTAGAAACTGACATGCTGGTTTCCATCATTAAATAATGTATGGTGTAAGTTACATTGAATTTAAAGATGCACCAAATAGTTTTTTGCTTTTGTTTCACTGACTGATATGTCAGAGAAACATATCTTTATACTGGACTTTATACTGACGCATTTTGATATGTTTCAGGCACATTTGTCACCCATGATTAATTTATTTTGTAACCAAAATGGTCTGATAATAGGGGCCTTACCAAGCAGCCACCATGAGAGAGCCACTAATGGAAAATACAATTCTGACTAGAGTCTTCATTCATTAGAGTGTACATTATTTTTTTAAACATATTTCTCAAAAGTTCTACTCATTTGTTTATCTGTAAAAAAACATTTTGTTATGGAAAAACTAGCTAGAAACTAGGTTTCTAGAATGTTGCTCTCAATAATGCAGTCTTTTACCTGCAGGGACGTGAGATCATGGAATGAGCTGTCCTCAATGATCTTGATGATGTTACTGTGAAGCATTAATAGTTCCAGATGTTTCAGTCCAGACAGGTCATTCACTTTAAGTGTTGTTAAACTGTTGTACCTGAAACACAAAAACTCAAATGTTAAATTTTGTATTTTTAATTTGTCTGATTTAAATGACATTTAAGAGAGAGATCCATAAGGAATGGCCTGCTGTATGATTTACCCCAGGTTAATTCTTTCAACAGCCGCTTGAATGTCCCGGGGGATTTCACTTAGGTATCTGAATGTGCAGTGCACCTCTGTCGGAGTGTAACAAGCACATGATTTGGGGCAGGCACTGATTCTGTGCATTATAACAGCCAAAACACACAGAAGCAGCATGAATCTCCACTGCAGGCACGACTCTTTTGGGTCACACATTCTGGAGAAGCAGGATGGTTCTTTCCTTTTTGAAAAGCTCAAGTTGCCATTAATCTTTATTTGTAGTCTGTAACAACAAAATCATTCTCATTGCAGCACTTAATTTTTCTGCTTTATTACTGTCAACTTTCACCATAAATTAATACATTTTTTAATTAATAAAAATACATTTAAATAAATTACAAATCAGATGTTAATTCTTTCTCACATCAAAATAGTTTTTGTCCTGAAAATCCTTATATATATATATATATATATATATATATTATTTTACACATACATTTGCAATCTCTACTGTCACCTCAGGAGGATTGTGGTCATGTATGATTTTTATTGAAATTTCACACAAAGGGTTTATCTAAGTAATTATAAGATTTTGAGTCAAAAATTCCAATTACATTTTTTTCTAGCAGTGCTTTTTTATGTTGGTTTCAAATGCCAAGTTCAAACCACTCTTACATTAGAATATATATTAGTGAAATATTTGTTCCAAACTAAATTTCCAATATCATTGTATAACAACATACCCCACATTGTAGTGTGACAACATGCCCCATTATTGCGGTCACAAAACGTTTACAAGGATTACATTAACTGTATATTTTGTATTGGGCAATTACAGTGAAATGTTGAAAACATGTTCAAGCTTTTGTCATGACCTGTATAGGCGCTTATAAAGAAACTGAGAAATATTCACAACAAAACACAAAGTACAGCGGATAAATGTATTTGTTCTCAGGAGAAAATGTCAAATCCTCCGTAAAAAATAAATATATCATGGCAATTTCCGTTTGTCGACATAATATCATATTACTCGACAAAACAATGGCAATAAATAATACATGAATTGATTAATACAATATCATGGGTATATGTCTCCAGAGTTTAAAAGGGTAGTTTTTAATGTTGAAACACTTACCTAAAACACAGCCGTACGTATATACGATAACGATTTCAATCTTTCAAATATTATCACATTATGAAATAAAATAATCCAACATTTTTGTCCCGTTTCAGTTTAGAAGATTTAACTCTTCAAGTGCGATTAAACTCTAGTTTAGACACAAGAAACGTGTGTTGGGTGATGATGTTGATGTAAACGGAGTGTCTGTGCTCCTCCACACGCTCCTGTTCTGTCTGTCCCGCTTAGCGCGCATTCATCCTCACAGTATGAGGGGATCAAATGGAGGACAGGCATAACAACGTTACAGTAAGGACCATTTTTTATTTTTCATCTGTCGTGAATCTCACTGTCAATCTTAATTTGCCTTTTATTAAGGGAACATTTAATATCAGAAAATAAAAAAAGGAAAATGTTAAAGGAGTGCATTTTGGTCAGCAAGAATGGGTGCAATCATGTAACACTAATCTAATTCAAAGAACCTTTCACAGCAATATCAGAGCAATTTAAATAAATAAAAATATATATATAGTTTATTAACACTGGTTCTTGGAACTACTAACATGGCAGAACAGGTTGCCATGTAAATGCCAAGTCATGTTAAAAATTCACCACCAGGTGTCACTGTCACCTAAATTCTGATTTAGCCAATCTCTGCAAGTAAACATTGTGGAGTGCTCCTAATAGACTCTATGCTTGGCACAAAGCCTATGTATTTCTGGTCAAATCTGAGGGGGGTTAAGAGTTTCCGGTCTGTTTTCAGCCACAGCGAAAGTGCATTAGCAGCTGTCATCTTTCATCAATTAATGATTAATATAGAATAATATTAATACAATTTTATTGTAATAATATCATATATTAAATATATCACAGTTGGGGCCTGGGTAGCTCAGCAAGTAAAGACACTGACTACCACACCTGGAGTCGCAAGTTCAAATCCAGGGCGTGCTGAGTGACTCCAGTCAGGCTTCCTAAGCAACCAATTGGCCCAGTTGCTAGGGTGGTTAGAGTCATGTTGGGTTAACCTCCTCATGGTTGCTATAATGTGGTTCTTGCTCTTGGTGGGGTGCAAGTGAGGATGTGATTGATCCATCAACTCCCACAGGACATCAGCTACTGAAGAAGGGGGCTGTACCCACTTTGTTCCAGTGGAACAACTATTCTGTTTCAGCACCAAGGCACACTGGGGTATGGCAGATGAGAGAGGTCTCCACTCCTGTGGATGAAGATCCTGTGCCTATGGACTTCCAGCATCTGGAGCATGATTACTTTTCAGTTCCTGAAACCGCAGCAGTAGATCTTACATTAGATCAGACAGAAGATCTCCGTAAAGAGGTGGAGCGGCTGAGGAGACAAGTGGAAGAGTTGTCTGTCCATCTGGGTTTTTTGTTTAGGCTGATTTGCTGCATCTGACAATGACATACGGTTCTACACTAGGTAAGATCTATTGTAAACTCTTACAATATAATTTATTATTGGGCACATTGTAGGCCAATACTTAACAGGGTCGCTGGTTGCATGTTTGCTTAAAAACCTCTTCTATGGGTCTTGGCAATACTTATAAAAGAGTTAAGGGATGATTCACCCAAAAATAAAAAGAAACCTGTCATCATTTACTTTCCTTCATGTCGTTCCAAACCCATCTGACTTTTTTTCTTCATTGGAATACAGAAATGTTGGAAAGAATTTTAGTGTCAGTCACCATTCTCATTCATTGCGTGAAGAAAAAAAAAGATGGAATGGTAAATGGTGACTGAGACTAAAATTTTTCCTAAGATATCTTTTTGAGATCTTCTAAGAAAGTCATTGTCACGTCGTCATTGTTTTCACTACTGCCACTTCGTCTTCATCATCATGCCTCTGTTCATAAGGACTCTTATTTTGACACTGTTATTGTCTTCTGTTGTAGTTTGCCCCCATACTACAGTTCCCATGAAGCACTGCCCTCATCACATCTATCTGTTCCTCATCTTCCTCAGCTTCCCTGTTCCCTCATCAGTCATCCATGTGTGTATATATACCCTCTTGTTTCATGCACTCATTGTCAGAACTTGTTCTTATGTACTTATGATAAGATGTAACGTTAAATGTGTATATTTATTTCTTTGTATTCCTCTATGTTTATTGTATCACCTTCTTCTTTGTCTCCATTAAACAAAGCCTGCAATTAGATCCATTGCCTCTAATCTCATCTCTGCAAAACGTTACAGAAGAATTTGCCCAACAAATGGATCTAGCGGCTGTCCGAATAATCCTCCTCATTGGGGGGGGGGTCACTATGGTTCCAGTGGTCTCTGAGCCCCCATCAATGGAGACCACTTTCTTCCCAGCCTAGGTGGCCCTTTGAATCTCCCATGGCTCCAACCTTCGAGTCTCCCACAGCTGTGCTCATGACCGTCTGGAAACGGAAGGGAAGAAGGACTCCTACTCCCCAGTCACTGCCAGTGTCCACGACCATGGAGGTTGTTCCCCTGTCGCTGCCAGCTCTCTTCGTGCCTTCCATGGCTTCGCCCCTCGAGCCTCTCGTGGCTCTGCTTCCCATGGCTTCGCCCCTCGAGCCTCTCACGGCTCCACCTCCCATGGCTTCGCCCCTTGATCCTCTCACAACTCCGCCTCCCATGGCTTCCACGGCTCCGCCCTTAGAGTCTTCCATGGCTCCGCCCTCACCCCCTGAAACTCCACCTCCAGTGGTTCTGTCTGCTTTGTCTCCTGAGACTCCATCCTCTCCTGAAACTCCACCTCCTACGGCTCAGCCCGCTCCACCACTGTCTCCACCTTCTAAGTCTCAAATCCCTGATCATCCAGTGGCTCCGCCTGCTCCACCTCCAGCTCCTCCTCCTGAGTCCTAAATCCTCCATCCTCCTGTGGCTCCGCCCAACCCCATTCTGGTTTCTCCTCCTGTGTGTCCTGTCTTGGATCCTCCAGCAGCTCCACCTCCTGATTCTCAAACTCCTGCTCTTCTTGCGGCTTCACCCGCTCTTCATCCTGAGACTTCTCCTCCAATGGCTCCACCCTCTCTGGATCCATCTCCAGAGTCAACCCTGTCTCCACCTCCAGATCCATTTCCAGTTCCGCCATCGGGATCACAAATCCCTACTCCTGCTGCTCCACCTCCGGATCCGCCTATGGCTCCACCCCTAAGTCTCCACCTCCTGCAACCAAGTCACCGGATCCTATTTCCTTCCTGGAGCCGCCTCCCAGGCCTGCTGATGCTGTCCCTGCTCTATAGCTGCCTCCCAGGCCTCCTGACCCTGTCCTGGCCCTGTGGCCACCTCCCAGGCCTCCTGATCCAGTCCCTGGCCTGTGGTCACCTCCCTGGCCTCCTGATCATCCGCAGACACCTCCCTGACCACCTGATCATCCTCCAATTCCTCCTTGGCCTCATAATCGTCCCCTGGGTCCTTCCTCATCATCTGCTTCATCCTGCCCTCCTCATACGTCTTTGGGCGCCAAGTGTCTCCCTTTAGGAGGGGGGTTCTGTCACATCATCATTGTCTTCTTTCCTACCACTTCATCTTCATCATCACCCCTCTGTTCATAAGGACTCGTATTTTGACACTGTTATTGTCTTCTGTTGTAGTTTGCCCCATACTACAATTCCCGTGATGCACTGCTCTCATCACATCCATCTGTTTCCCATCTTCCTCAGTTGTTCGTGTTCCCTCATCAGTCATCCGTGTGTATGTATATAAATAAATATATGTATATCTATCTATCTATCTATCTATGTCCTACATAACTTTAACATTTATGCACATAAATACAGTAAATGAAAACAACCCACCAGCAGCACCACTATGAAAGAAAGTGTCAAGAAAATGTACTAAAAAACAAATACTAAGAATTTCAAATAAAAGTTTAAGTGGAAGTTAAAAAAAAATTCCCCTGCTAGGGATGGGGGGGTATGTTTTATTCGCATTGCTGTCTTTGATGATTTACATTGAGGTGTGCAGTTTACATATGGAGAGGTCTCAATGTTATAAATCTGCACAGTATAAAACAACATCCTAATGTGTTCATATTCAGACAGTTTTTACTGCTCAACAGGCACCAGTAGATCATTGGACGGCCAAAGGAAGATCAGACAGCTGTTTTATTCCTACAGTTCTGGATCATTACAGTCATATTCAAAATTCAAGACACATGCTTCATTGTTCTCTCTGACAATGGTCTCTTGCCCAACCAACGGATAAATCATTGTTGGCCAGAAATGACCTTGTGATGCATTTGTTTGACTACACCATTCCAAGAGGGACTGTGAGTCTTGATTAGATTAAAACATGTTTAAAAACATTGTTTTGCCTTCATTTCTTGATGTCCAGGCTTGCATACTATCCTGCTAGCTTTCCAAGGGAACATCTGGTAAACTTAAATAACGTAATTCTTCATCAAAACGACTCCATTATTTGATTTTATGGTGATTTGAGTCAGGGTTGTAATAGTGTAGAGTTGGCTACCACGTCTTTTTAGTTTTAAGTGCTTTTTTCCTGCTTTGTTTTGGAAGGTAATGGGATCATGAAATGATGCAGACAAGACTCAATCCTTCGTCCTGTAAGGCAAAGGTGCCCGAAGGTCTGGATCCAGGGGCCACTACATCCTGAGAAAACAAAGAACTTCAGATAGAATCAACATAAGAATTATCTTACAAAGTTAGCATCTCTGTCTCAAGTATCACACCTCACTGAATGCAGATTGCTTCATTGTTGTCCTTCTACATCTGCTCCCTTCTCCCCCTCCCCTTTCTTACCCTGTTCTGTCCTTTGTCAGCTAAAAATCAAGCTCACCTAATTCTTTTATCAAAAAATACTCTATTGTATCAACACTGCAAATCTAAATATTCATGATTGATATCATTTAAAAGGTCTCAGTGCGACTGGTCATAACAAAGATCTGTTTTTTAGAGAAATTAGGTTTCTGCTCTGCAATGTGTCTCCAAGGGGTCCTCAATGAAAATTACTTTCAGGGTGTTACCTCCTGTGTTACTGAATTAATTAATTCCCAAATTCTTTTTGTTTACCTTTTGGTTTGATGTAACACACTGGTCAGGGGGATTCTGTAGCCAGATTCAACCCCATGGTATTGTGTGTGATAAACCCACAACACCATATTTTTATTATAAAAGTCAGGTATGCATTCTCTTACTCTTAAGATTCATCTTTGAGCATAGAATGTTTTGTATTAATGATTTCTGAATTGATTAAATTATGTAATTGGCATGATACATATTTACCTGTCTAATAAATTGTTATTTTGATTATTCTGGATTTTCTGAAACTCATTATTACCAGTAAATGAAGCACATATGATGTTATCATGAACACACAGGCCAGGATATGATTATTCCTGCAGGACGTGAATGCAAGAAAATCCTCAGGCATCCATCCGTCAGTCACTGACTTATCACTCACCTAAGCAAGTTGTATTTACATGACTAAATTTACTATCATTTTATTAGCCTAATTTAATGATAATGATAAAATGATTTAAACCCTGCAACCGCTGACTTATTTTGAGACTGTCCACCTCTTGTCCATAAGATTTACGTAAACGTACGGCGTAGACTCTAAGCAACATCGACGCCTCTTGAAAGAATAATTAGACAAAACACCAAATTATGATTATATTTAGAAATATGATCAGAAACTGATTGGAACCTTAGGGTGTGTTCACACTTGTAGTTCGGTTCACTTGGTCCTCTTGGTCCGGACCAAAAAAGAAAATGATACATTTAGTCCTGGTTCGCTTAGCGTTCACACTGGCATTTTTAAACTGAACCTAATGATATAAAACCAAAGGCATCAGGAAAAAGTCACAACCTGATTGGACAGCTTTTATGACGTATATTTTTTGACGGAACTTGCCGATCATCCAAAACAATGCTGGCTGCTGGGCGAAATGCGCTCATTATATTTATATATGTATACATGGTGGTATTTTTACCAGCTGAGAACAAACGAAGAGCTAATAAAATGTGTAAAGGAGTCAAAATAGTGCCAGGAATTCCTCCGTTGCACACACAAACGAAGATATGCTGCAAGGACGGCTGACAGCGGTTCCGACGCCTGTACCGCTCTGTAATGGGCAACACAGCTCCTATGATGAGCAGAACCAGGTATGCTTGAGGTCAGTATTAGGCAAATTACTTCTTGTTTTTGGTCCATTTAGACGTATTTGGTCCATGTTGCGTTCATATATCAATCGAACCGCACCAGAGTTCGTTTGGAAGCGGAGTAAGACCCACTATTCAGGCGGTCTCGTTCCGTTTGTTTGGTGCACACCAAGGTTCAGATGGCAGCATTCACACTTATTCAAATGAACCGCACTAACAGAGCAATTACACCAGAGTTCATTTAATCGAACCAAACCTGCCAAGTGTGAACACACCCTTAGTCTAAATTCGAGGTCTATTAAATTGGAGTCAGATTAAATTATTAATGGAGTCAGATTCGGTCTTAACTAAATCTAATAGTTTAAGACATAATACCAATGTTGCATCTGAAAGAGGAACATGCAGATACCTTCGCCATTCTATTGGAATACCGCCAGCGGAATGGCCTTTTAAGAACCCCTTCATTTTTGAGTATGTGTGTGTTTAGCATTGTGACAGATTTATTGTTTTGTTTTTTTGACAAATGTAAAAAAATGAATGAATGAACGTTACATTTATATAGCGCTTTTCTGACACTACACTCAAAGTGCTTTACACAGTGAACAAGGGACTCTCCTCAACCACCACCAGTGTGCAGCATCCACCTGGATGATGCGACGGCAGACATAGTGCGGTAGTACGCTCACCACACACCAGCTATTGGTGGAGAAGAGAGTAGATTGTTAGAGCCAATTAATGGACGGGGATTATTAGGAAGCCATGATTGATAAGGGCCAATGGGGGGATTTGGCCAGGACACCGGGGTTACACCCCTAAAGAAAAAGGGAAAAAAAAAGCTCTGTGTTATAGTCTCACCAGTTCGTTTGTGTGTGAGAGTAAGTGTGTTTGTGTGTGATTGGGTGTTTAGCACTGAGGATGATTTAGGGTATCACCCTGTAATATCTGTCTAATTTTTTCTGCATTGTGGCTGATTTATTGATTGTATTTGACAGATAAAAAAATTGCTCTGTTGCCTCTTAGCGAATCAAGCCTATTTTTTTATTTTTTTTTTATTTTATTTTTTTATGTTCAGATGGCAAATGGAGGAAAAGTCACCAAGTCTAGTACTGCTCAGATAAAGAAATTTTTATTAAATGAGGAACATTTATTTTGGTTAAAAATGACAGAATACCATAGGAGGGTTAAAGCATCAAAATAGACCTCTATTTGAGAATGTGTCCTTTTGTCTCAGTGAGTGATCTTGAACAGCCTATAAGGTGGACTTTTTGATTGTAAACCTACAGCAGTGCTGCACCGAGAGCACTACTGGCATCTGGTGTTACAGTACATCCTATGAAGGTAGAGTTTGGCTAAAGGACAGTGTTTGCATTACATCATGTGGGGAAAAAGATGGGAATGATTTCCTGCCTGAATGGAAACTTGATTCATTGAATATGTTTTGTATTTTTTCAATTTTATTCAGTCAATTCATCACCACAAATTATGCTAATGAATTCTTAGTTGCAATAATAGAGGCCTAGAGTTAATATGTTGTTAATTTATTTCCATATTTATTGATGAGTATTGAAGAATGTATCTTAATAAATTTACAAGCATGACTAGAGTCATCATGTTGACTTTGAACAGAGAGGTTGCATGACCAGTTACATTTCAAAAGGCAGCACATACTGTATGTAAGTTATAAAATGCACACAGATGTCAAGACGTTTAGAAAGAATTTCTTGCTGTTCTGCCTACTTTTGCTTTGCGTGTATCCAAATAGCTGTTCAGAAACTTTGATTGGTTTATGGTAAAGACACTAAAGGGATACCTTTACACACCTAGAGCTATTTGGGTCTTGCTTACTATTAGATCACAATGACAGCTGAAATTTCAGTCCATAACAGGTGTCGTTTCTTTTTCTGTTTTCTTTCATTTTTTTTAATCTTTTTTTTTTTTTTGTTTTTTTTTTTCAGTATATTAGTATTTTATAAACTATGGTATAATATCCCTCAGAGACCCAAGTATAGCGATTCATGATATTTTTACTTTTTCTCCTCGATCATGTTTTTAGGAAGCCACTGATTATAATTTGTTTTATTTATAAGCACATTTTGATTTAATGTAACTATTGTGTGACTTTAACAAGCTTTAACATTCAATATGCAATTTTGTCTTCTAAAAAACTGCTGTTGTGATACAGTTCAGATTGTCATCTACTGTAATGTGTTGTTTTTAACCATTAATAAAACAAAATAATTAAAAATAAAAATAGGTTTAATATTAAGGTAAATTAATGAAAAAGTAAACCTTAAAATAGGTAAATATACACTGATGAGCCAAAACATTATGACCACCTGCCTAATATTCTGTTGGTCCTCTGCGTGCCACCAAAACAGCGCCGACCCGCCGAGGCATGGTCTCTACAAGACTGTCCTGTGGTATCTGGCACCAAGACATTAGCAGCGGATCCTTCAAGTCCTGTAAGTTGCGAGGTAGAGCTGCTGTGGATCGGAGTTGTTAGTCCAGCACATTTCACAGATGCTCAATCGGATTGAGATCTGGGGAATTTGGAGGCCAGGGCAACACTTTGAACTCTTCATCATGTACCTCAACCATTCCTGAAAAAATATGTGCAGTGTGGCAGGGAGCATTATCCTGCTGAAAGAGGCCACTACCCAGACCCAGTTGTCTGGCCATTAAAATTTGTCCCTTGTCAAAGTCGCTCAGGTCTTCTCCTGCCCATTTCCTCTGCATACAACACATTGACTACAAGAACTGATTGTTTTCTTACCATCTAATCTACCCAGACATTGACATGTGGCCTTGTTAGGAGATCAACGTTATTCGCTTCACCTGTGAGTGGTTATAATATTTTGGCTCATATATATATATATATATATATATATATATATATATATATATATATATATACATATATATATATATATATATATATATATATATATATATATATATATGTAGAGGGGGGGGCATACTGTTATATTGCTGTAAACAAACATTACAAATCTGCTATGCTATCTCTAAGGGATAAAAAAATGAAGAAGAAAAAAGATGCTGATAATTACAAAACAGAACCCATTACATCACGACACAACACAAAGTCAGGATAATCCAACAAACAATTCCAAAGATAACACAATTCGAAACATAGGTAAAAATACGGTGTAGAAATAGATAGGAGCACCAACAATACAGCTTTGCAAAGGCAACAATAGGGGGTTGCATTTATCATGAAAAAAAGGATTGGCAAATGAAAAAAGACATGCTCATTTTGCAACCAAACACACAGCCAGCATCAAAATGCCTTCCCTTTGTATAATATTGCAGAAAACATGACAGACTGAGACACTGTAGAGTTTTCAAACCAGACATGAAAGCAGTGGTTGTGTAATGATGATCTAAATTATAACCTGAAGACTTTCTTTGTTGGTTGAATAGTTGGGACTGACTCACACCAATGGCGTGATGTTTAGAAGAGCTAAAGACACTGAGATGAACATCATGATGTTTCAACGATTCTAGAGCTGACCTTAGAAGGCCTGGGAGAAATGATCTGCAAAGGACAAATCATGATAGTGCTAGGGGTACAACCAATTTTAAGGTACCCATGCAAACACATCTACTGGAAAAAAAAAAAAAACACACAACATTTCATACAATCTGAGAAACCATCTGGAAACAAAAGGAACAATCTGGAAAACAAAAACATGTAGTAATTGCTAATGGAAAGATCTGTTGTTAAACAAAGAGGAATTGGAAGAGGTATAATAGACTCTATGCATGGTCACTTACGCGTTTTTTCTCAGGGGGCGCATTTACATCTGGTGCTGTGCCAGAAGCCATTGATCTTTACCTAGAGCTGTCAGAATTACTGAGGAGAAGATGACATTTTACACTCACTGCTTACAAGATCTTCCCTGGATTACTGTAAATGATGTTCATCACATTGTGAGGCTGTCAGCTGTCACACCGTCCAGTAAAATGGATAAGAGATTTAAACTATATGTTTGAAGTTACATCGACAACTTTGAGGGTGAGTATTAGAATGCTATTGTCTACTAGCATATCCAGCTAATAAGGCTGGATAACGTCTTGGTTACTGTCGTAACCTCCGTTCCCTGATGGACTGAACGAGATGTTGTGTCGATGTAGTGACACTAGAGGTCGCTCTTGGGAGCCCCAAACACCTCTCATCTTTGAGAAAAGGCCAATGAGAATTGGCAAGTGGAATTTGCATGCCATAAAAGGAGCTGGCTTGCAACCACTCATTCAGGTTTTGTGCTGAGGAGCCAAGACAGGGTCCCGGACATTTCAGCGGGTAGTACAGCGTTGTGGCAAGAGGGACGCAACGTCTCATTCCCTCCATCAGGGAATGGAGGTTATGACAGTAACCAAGACGTTCCCTGTCTGTCACTCACTCGACGTTGTGTCGATGTAGTGACACTAGGGGTCCCTATACAAAACGCCTGAAAACTAGCTGAACTGTGTTACGTGGACTGCCGGTGCAGGTGCAAGCAAGCTGCTGCGTGCGTAATAGCAGGTGCACCAGTCTGCACGTAGCCTCCCCCAGCGCCCCAAATGATGTCATGTAGTTCCCCACATCCTTGGGGGGGGGGATGTAACTAGTATGGGAGCAGGCTGCACCAGCCATGGCCTTTAATTTCTATGTTTTTCTCTCCACAGAGTATTTAGATTCGGCTGGGGCCATCTAACGCTATTACTCACGCCGGGGAAGGAGTTCTTTTACCTTCCTATTCTTTCAGGGGAAAAAGACACAGCAGATACCACATCCTGCCCAAAAGGGAGGTTAATATGTGGCAAATACGTCATGTGGGCTCACCAGCCACACATGGAAGAGGAGCGGTGGTAGGTCCTGCCCGAAGGGGAGGAGCTCTACAAGCAAAGCGACCAGAGGCAGAGAGGGCTCTGCCCAAGGGAGACGCGGGTCAACCGATAGGGAGCGCCATATCTGCCATAAAGGAATGGTGGCCGGCGGTCGTGATAACCATGGCCATAAGCACCGGATATGTGACCCAGGGAATAAGGAAACTGCTCTTTTGTTGAAAATTTGGGTACTGCAGCCGCAGTAACCGCAGGCGAGATAAAAAAAGTGAACAAAAGATTCTCCTCCCGGCTCTCCACCGGGGGATGGAGCGGTCTGTTCACCGCATCCACTGCAGCTGGTCTCCACGTCCCTGGGTCGCCTGTCTCAGGGGCACTTTGAAACCTTTCTCGGGTTCTTGGTGGCAGGTCGTGAGATGGGAGGCGTCTGCTTCTTGCGGGTGGCTCCACGCCGGGGCCGGGCCGCGGGGGCGGGCTGCAACGGAGCCGGTGTTGTTGCTGCAGGGGGACGCCCTTGGCAACGAGCAGACGGGGTGCGGGGTCTTGATCTGTGCCAGGGCAGGATGTGCTGAATAGCCTCCGTCTGCTGTTTCACCACGAGAACTGCTGGGCAAAGTCCTCGACGGTGTTGCCGAATAGGCCAACCTGGGAGATGGGGGCATCAAGGAATCGTACCTTGTCAGCCTTCCTCATCTCAACCAGGTTGAGCCAAAGGTGGCATTCCTGGACCACGAGGGTGGACATCGCCTGCCCGAGAGACCGTGCTGTGACCTTCGTCACCCAAAGAGCGAGGTTGGTCGCTGAACACAGCTCCTGCATCAATCCCGGGTCAGAACTACCCTCGTGCAGATCTTTTAGTGCCTTGGCTTGGTGTACTTGCAGGAGAGCCATGGCGTGCAGGGCGGAGGCGGCCTGTCCAGCAGCACCATAGGCCTTAATCACGAGAGACGACGTAAGCCTACAGGCCCTGGACAGGAGTCTCGGGTGGTTCCGCCAGGTGGGGGCGCTCTGCGAGCACAGGTTCACCGCAACCTCCTTATCCACCTGGGGGATTGCCGAGTACCCCTTGGCAGCCCCAACATCGAGGGTAGTGAGAGCGGGGAAGCTGAAAGATCGGGTCTGGGCAGTGAAAGGTGCCCACCATGACCTCGTCAGCTTGTCATGCACCTCTGGGAAGAAAGGGACTGGGGGTGGGGTGTGGCCGTGAGTGGCGCTCTGGGCCCAGGAACCAATCATAGAGCCGCGAGGGTTCAGGGGAGAGTAGAGGATCCCACTGCAGCCTGACGCTTGCAGCCTCCCGGGCAAGCATGGCCGTCAGCTCCTTGGCGGCCTGCGACTGGGCGACCATACCCAAAGGTGGGAGCCCAGCCGAGTCCTCAGCGTCAGACTGGACGAGCCCACTCTCCGATGCTGCGATCGACAGCTCATCCACTTTGCGAGCCCCGATTGAGAACGCGAATTCGCCCTGAGACGAGCCGGCAGTCTCATCCCAGAACTTGCCCGGGGCAAACGAGCGTGCTGGGGAATGGGAGGTCTGTGGGGGGTTTCCCGGCGGAGCTGCTCCCATTGAGGTCCCCAAATTGCCCCCAGCACTAACCGACGTGGCCTCATACCCGTAGGTAGAAGGACCGAGGCGGGGAGCTGCTGGGGTGGCTTTCCCTCTTACGAAAGAAAGCTGCGACTGCAACATTGCCATAGTCATGTTCTCACAGTGAGGACATGATCCATCCACGAACGCTGTCTCCACGTAGGCAGCGCCCGAACATGTAAGGCAGCGATCGTGGCCGTCGGAAGCAGAGTGGTAATGACCGCAACCAGGAAATATACACAAACAGAAGGCATCTTTAAAAAGATGCTCCCGTAAGTGCCACTCTTTTAGAGGAAAATATACTCTTTCAGAGGAAGAATATACTCTTTTAGTCTAAAGTATGTGTAATACTTTTACTGTACTAAATCATAAAATGACCATAATATGTCATTAGAGAATTAGAAAACATGCTAAGTTGAAATACTGGCTTCTCCGATAACAATGCAACAGCCAGTATATTCTACTTTGAAGTTTCCATTCCAGGCCAGAATTACTGTTTATGTTTTGGCCTGTGTGATCCTACCCACTGCCCACTCACCAATAGTATTTCGTTTTGTTTTATACTATAGGTAATACTATAGTATAAAAGGTAGAGATGTAGATATAAGTGAAGTATGGGGTATAAGGAAGATGGGAGGAATTCACAAAAGTTATAGTCTGCTAGTTTGAAATGATGGGGAAAGGGTGGCTGTCACTAATCCAGAAAAAGCAGATATTTTGGCTGAGATTTTTGTCAGAGTGCACAGTAACGATAATATATCAGAGGAGATGGGAATATATAGAGAACAGTGTATAGAGTAATATCCAGATATTAAAGTGAAAAGAAGTCCTTCTGGTGACACCCTTGATGCAGACTTTTCAATGTATGAGTTGAAGAGAGCACTTGGGGGAGTCAAGCATACCTCTCCAGGAATAGATGACGTATGTTATTCTATGATTAAACATCTATCAATAAAATATTGGAAATCATACTATGTTTATTTAATAAGGTATGGGACTCAGGGAGATTACCTTCTTCTTGGAGTCATTGTGCCCATTGGAAAACCAGGTAAGGATAGATTCAATGCTTCTAACTACAGGCCAATTGCTTTGACTTCCAATTTATGCAGCGTATGATTATGTATAGATTGAATTACATACTTGAAAGTAAAAGGCTCATCTCTCCACATCAGAGTGGCTTCCGTACAGGTAGAAGCACTGTGGTAATGCACTATGTTTAGAAGGAGATATAAGAAAGGCCCAAGTTAATAAAGAAGTGGTGTTGGGTGTGTTCTTTGACATTGAAAAAACATATGAAATGCTTTGGAAAGAGGGACTTCTAATAAGGTTGAAGTCTATGGGTATTGGAGGGAAAATGTATAACTGATTTATGGATTTTCTATTTTGACATACAGTGCAGGTTAGAGTGGGAACATCTACTCTAAATTGTATCTAACTGACAATGGTACTCCTAGAGTAGTGTAAATAGGTGCCATCATTTAGAGCCCATGAAAAATCACAGTGCCACAGGGAGGCAACATCTAAATACGCAACTGTCATGCGAGGGGTTAATGTAATTCAGAATGTTTCTGATCAGAAAGTGAAGGACATTTCCCAAACGAGGGAGGCACTTCTCGCAAGTCACTTCGTTGCAGTTGCTCGTCAGGCAGGGTCAAGCAATCCGCGGACACGACGACTTTGATTCTAATTTCACACAACTAATAAAACTATTCTCTTTGGACAGTGAGTGTCTCGCCAGCTGGTTTAAAAGGAAAGACAAGTTCAAATACCTATTGCAAAATGTTCAAAATGAAATACTCAAAATGCTTGCGTTTAACATTATACGTCAAATTCTTGCGGATATCCATCAGGCAAGGCTGTTCTCTATAACAGTGGATGAGACTGCAGACATTGCTCAAAGTGAGCAGATGAGCATCTGTCTTAGGTACATTTACCAAGATCTAAACAGTGTTGAGGATTTTGTGGAATTTTATGAAGTTGAGTGCACCTCTGCTTCCACTTTGTTTGCTGTCTTAAATTATGCTTTATCCAGACTGGGCTTGGCATGGTCTGATTGTAGAGGCCAGTGTTATAATGGGGCCGCAAACATGTCTGAGTGCACATCTGGGTTACAAGCCCATGTGAGAGATATTCAGGAAGATGCCATGTTTATGCATTGCAATGCCCACAATATGAACCCTGCTTTTCAAGATGCACTTGCAAAATCAAAGCCATGCAGAGATGTCATTAATTTAATAAAGTATCTGATAAACATGATTAGAGAGTCACCAAAAAGACTCCTTCCGCACAGGTGGACGCAGCCTGCGTCCGATGTGCCCCACTTGCTGGACAATGCGAGTTTGCAGCGTTAACTCTGTGCTTCAAAACTATGACAGTTTGATGCATTATTTGCGAGATTTTGCGGAAAAAACAAACAGGAACATAGGTACAAAAGCAGCAGTTTTTTTTAAAGCAAATGGAGAAGTTTTCCTTTTATTTCACGTTACACCTTCTAGTGGATGTAATGGGACCAATGGAAGAAGTTAATGCAGCCATCCAGAGCCCGAAGCTGTCTCTCCCTGATGTGAAAAAGAATATTGATGTTCTGTCAAGCCAACTGATTTCTAAGCACAGTGACAAGTGCTTTCACTTGTTTTTCGAAAGAGTAGTGCAGGGTGCATGCGATTTCCCCACTGTAGGTGACCCCAAACTGCCCAGGACACAGAAACATATACCTCCACGCAGATTTCATGATTGGTCCATTGAGGCTACATCATTCTCTGAAGCAAAGGATTACATTCAGAACCTGTATTTTGAGGTACTTGACAACTGCACCGCTTGTGTAAGTCAAAGATTCACATCCGAAATGTTTAAACGTGTCGAAAACACAGAGAGCATGGTGATGGCTAAAATAAATGGATCAGCAGACACTATGATCTCCGGTAAGGATGTCAACAAGACTCAATTGGATTTGCAACTTGGCATGCTTGGTGATAAATGCAAAGCACAAAATATCACCATCCATTCAATGCACAACATCTGAGTTTTTCAGACACAAATCTGAGTTTCCAGTGTAATTGATCGAGTGGTTTTACACATTGTCAATCACAACATGCTCAGCAGAATGATAATTTAGTGTTTTACGAAGACTAAAAGACCTTTTTGAGGACCACCACAACCCCTCAAAGACTAAACCATCTTGCCATTCTGCACACTCACAAGGAGAGAACAGATCAAATTGACATAATGAGTGTCATCAATGAGTTCATAGACTGCAGCAAACATAGAGTACATTTGCCAAGTTTTAAGGTAGGCCCAAGTTTTATTGAAAAAAGCTCGAGTTACACTGATATCAGATATCCACTTAAATGCCGACTGACCTAACTTTTGCTCATTTAATCATTTCAATGTATGATACAATGTCTGTTGTAGATTTTTTTTCTGCTACCCACAGTGTGGTTTTATTATTATTGATAGTTTGTTTAAAGGTGATGTGTAATTTTTTTATGTTAGAATGCTTTCTACATTTAGTTAAATTAACAGAGACAACTGAAAGTAAAGCTTTCACACATCACCTTTAAGTCTACAGAGTTTTTAAGTGATAACCGCTGTCTCATCTGTTGGTCATTTACTGAATCGCAAGCTCTGATCTCTTGCATCAGTATGTACTGTACTGTCAGTGGGGGAAGCTGTAAAATAAGGCCACATAGTAATATTTAATTGATTATGCATACTTTTTTTGTTGTTGTTGTGTGTAGTCCAGTACTGTTCAACATAATGATAAATGATATTTTCAAGCAAATCAAAATAGACATAGGAACATCAATATATGCTGACGATGGTGCAATATGGAAGAGAGGTCGTAACATCTCACACGTAATAAGAAGCATACAGACAGCAGTAGGTGAAGTGGAGAGCTGGGCCAATAAGTGGAATTTCTGATTATCTTTGTCCAAATCTCAGGTGATGTGCTAAAAGAAATATCATCCCAAAAGTTAATCTGAAACTGTATGGCCAAAGTCTGGAAGATGTACCAGTGATAAGATATTTGGGAATATGGATGGACTCTAGAATGACTTTTGGTATGCATTCTCAGAAGCTGATAACCAAATGCAAAAAAGGAATAAATATACTAAGATATTTGGCAGGAGTTGAGTGGTGTGCTAGTCGACTGTCCTTAAAACGGATAAACTGTGCATTAATTAGGTCTTCTTTGGATTATGGGAGCATGGTATATGGATCTGCAGCACCTAATGCAATTCGTAAGATTGAAGCAATGCAGACACAAGCTTTAAGAGTATGCTGTGGAGCTTTCAGATCTTCCTCAACTCCAACCTTGCAGGTTGAGATGGGAGAAACCCCATTAGATCTCCATAGTTTTCAACTAGCAATAGTATATTGGATCAACCTGAAAGGACACTCTGAGATTCACCCAGTGCAGAAAGTGTTGGATGAATTTTGGGTGCATGGAGATAAAATCATTAGAAGCTTTGGGTGGACTGCTTCCAGAGATACTCAAATAATGGGAATAACAGATATTGCAGTTAGTCCTACAGTTGTTCAACCAAATACCCCACCCTGGTTATTTCATATACCTCTAATTGATATTCAGCTGCAGGAAAAAATTAGGAATGAAAAACATGTCCCTAAGGAAACTGTTATTAAGCAGCATTTAGATCAAGCATATTTTTTTGGCAATTCCCATTTTTACATATGGTTCAAAAGATCCAATTTCAGGTTACACAGCTGAAGCAGTACATATTCCAAAATTTAACATTAGTATTCAGAAAAGGACAACAAATCAGATATCTGTATATTCAATAGAATTAATAGCAATTATGTTAGCCCTTCACTGGGTGAAGGATGTTCAGCCCTTAAATACGGTAATATGTACTGACTCACTCTCAACTTTAACAAGTCTTGCAAATGGACAACATTCATCAAAACAAGATATAGTATATTAAATTATAGCTAGTTTATTCAGAATACACAACATGCAGTTAGTCTTGTCATTTTTATGGGTACCAGCACATGTGGGAGTGGAGGGCAATGATATAGCTGATACATTGGCTAAACAAACAATAAGACACCCAGATATTGATATTCAGGTAACATTAAGTACAATAGAGGTAAAAACAGTTATAAAAACATATGTTAAAATCAAGTGGCAAGAGAAATGGGATAGAGAAATCAAAGGAAGTTAACTGTACAGTATTCAAAATCAAGTTGGTACAGGGAGAACATGTTATAATAAACGGAAAGAGGATACAATCATCACCCGTCTCAGAACAGGACACTGGTCTAAATGTTTCTTTATTTTTTAATAGGGAAGCATGAAACTGGATAATGCATTCATTGCAGCCAAGCAGAGACAGTGGAACATGCGCTCCTTCATTGAAAGGCATATGTAAATGAAAGATCTGATCTTAAGGAAAAACTACAAACTATGGGTATAGTCAACATCACAATGCAAAGTTAGCTAAAACGTGGTTTAGAACAAAGAATAATATATACTATATTATTAAGGGTGTGTTCACACTTGGCAGGTTTGGTTCAATTTAAACCAAACTCTGGTGAGATTGCTCTGTTTGTGTGGTTCATTTGAACAAGTGTGAATGCTGCCATCTGAACCTTGGTGCGCACCAAACAAGCGGATCGAGACCGCCTGAATAGTGGGTCTCCGTCCACTTCCAAACAAACTCTGGTGCGGTTCGACTGATATATGAATGCAACATGGACCAAAGATATCTAAAAATAGGAAGTAATTTGCCTAATACTGACCTCAAGCATACCTGGTTCTTCTCATCATAGGAGCTATGTTGCCCATTACAGTTCAGGACAGGCGTCTGAACCGCCGTCAGCTGTCCTTGCAGGCGTATACGTCATAAAAGCTGTCAAATCAGGTTGTGACTTTTTCCTGATGCCTTTTGCTTCATATCTTTAGGTTCGGTGTTAAAAATGCCAGTGTGAACGCTAAGCGAACCAGGACTAAATGTATTTTCTTTTTTGGTCCGGACCAAAAGGACCAAGAACACCGAACTACAAGTGTGAACACACCCTAAATTATCTCAGAGTAACAGGCCTATATAATAAAATCTAAGTATCATATACACATGAATATAAATATTGCCTTTTTTTTTCTTTTTTCCCCTTCCTTTTGTTGCTCCTCACTCCTGCACAGTTGGTGGCAGTAATGCACCAAAAGCTGGTTTGCCAACCACCAAAAAAAAAAAAAAAACCTTAGAAGAAATTAAATGCCAGATCATCCTGTGTGTTGGGTCAGTGCCATCTCGCTTTTGGGATTTCTAGTCCGAGTTTGATCAGTTATTCAGTATTCTAGTTAGTCTACCCTGTCTGTTGTCTTTGTTTATTTTCCTGTCTGTTGGCTCCCCACCCCAGACTTTCTGCATTTCAGCTCCAGACTTCCGCTCCAGCTGGTTCAGATCTCATCTTTGGTGGATTCCCAGCTCTCCTTCACCCAGTCTGGTTCTCCCTTGCGTGCAGCCTGCTCAACCTGTGTGGTATACCTGCACATTACCGTATAGCCTTAGTGATTGCTGTCAAGTCACCGGGTCCTATTACTCCTCTGCTCACCTCTCGTCATTGGGGTTCTCCTGGCCATTGTTCCTCTCTACCTGGTCTCCAGCGCCCACTGCTGGCCCACCATCTCCTAGACCTGCCCCAGATCATTTCTTCCCTTCTGTGCTTTCCTGTTGGCTTGAATAAAGATTTCTGAGTTAATAATCATCTGTCTATTGGATCTTCTCTGCCTGACACTAGGTATTGATTGTCTGTGATACATGTTAACAGTAAAGTAACCAATTCTAGTATGATGTTACACATGTGATTCAAGCAAATAATTGTTGTGGATAATCAAATGAGATAGCACAAGAGTTAAGCTTTGTGTCTGACTTCTCTGAACAGTTCAGAAAGCATCAGGAACCCACAGTGCTTGATTGAACAACTCTTATCTCTCTGGTGGTGTCAAATTTGTGTGCAAGAGCCCCATGCGTCAATATGTAGACACGCTCTCTAGTGTCTGTTTCCTGATGCATTTGGCAAGCACATGTTTTTTTTCTCTCCCCTTTTCTCCCAATTTGGAATGCCCAATTCCCACTACTTAGTTGGTCCTTGTGGTGGCGCAGTTACTCACCTTAATCCGGGTGGTGGAGGACAAGACTCAGTTGCCTCCGCTTCTGAGACCGCCAATCCACACATCTTATCATGTGGCTCGTTGTGCATGACACCGTGGAGACTCTGCATGTGGAGGCTTATGCTACTCCCTGCGATCCACGCACAACTTACCACGTGTCCCATTGAGAGTGAGAACCACTAATCTTGACCATGAGGAGGTTACCCCATGTGACTCTACCCTCCCTAGCAACCAGGACAATTTGGTTGCTTAGGAGACCTGGCTGGAGTCACTCAGCACACCCTGGATTTGAACTTGAGACTCCAGGGGTGATAGTCAGTGTCAATACTCACTGAGCTACCCAGGCCCCCCCAAGCACATAGTTTAATTAAAACCTTAAGCCCAAAGAATATTTCAGTCAGACATGAATGCTAGACACCTACGTACAGGACGTGTGACGCAAATTTAGGGCATTTTCAGACCTAGTTCGTTTAAGCAATCCAAAAGGTCTCAGAGCGATATAACGTGTATATGTGAACAACCCAAATGATCTCTGACCCACCTAAAAGGTTCCAAGGTTAGTTTGCGAGTCCTTTTGTGGTTCGATTGATTGTTGCTATGTGAAAGTGAAGAGGTACCAGTCCGTTTTGCTTTTTATGACATAAGTATCTAGAGGCTTGCTATTCAGATGCATTACATAATCGCCTTATCGAGATTATTTTATCTAACCGTGATTATTGTGAACTTTAAATTGCACTCACATTTTACTGTCCAAATAAGAAATTTTAATGGAATTGTAACATATGCTGGAACTGCTGACAATGACGAAGACGTGAAGATGAAGAACCCAAGTGCGGTTTATTTACAAACGTGAACCAAAAAACCCTAACTAGAAACGTTAACCATAAACCATGAACTTGACTATGCACATACCCATTCACATTCAATACTAGACAACTACACAATGGAAAACATGAGGCTTAAATACATGGACATGGGGGACCATAAACCAATGAACAAACAGAACTGATAACAAGATAATTAAACAATAAACCAATGAAAACATGACACATGAACATGGAGGGAAAACAGGAATCACATGACAAGGGAAACAAGAACTAAACATTTCAAAATAAAAGACATGAATCAACAGAATACACATGACAGGAATATAGAAATACCATGATTACCATGACCGCGTTGTTATCTGAGCACTCCAAATGAAACCGGCCGCAGACAAAGCAGCTTCTGAAGAGCCCGTGAAGATGAACTGCTTTGGGGCACAGTGATGTGCGTGCCGTTTGCTGAGGTTTGCACCCACAAAAAGTTATTTTGATAGTGAAAACAAAGCTCACCGTGTCACTTTAATTTAATGTTTGCATAATGGCAAACTATTTGGGTTCATTAATATATGCAGTGTTAATGACATGCAGGAGGAGACTTTATTTCTGTTGAGAACCATATTTTCAAATAGTCACAGAATCTTGTTTCGTTTTCCTTCATGCAAAATAAGGGTTCGTGGGTTTAATCTGAGACCCTTAACGTAATGTGAAAGTAGAGAATTTAGGACAGAAATATATTACTATTGCATAATATTAATAGAATAGAATAGAATAGAATAGAATAGAATTGTCTGGGTTGTCTGGGTTATATTATAAACTGTGTAAATGTATAGTTGACCAAAAAGAGGAACTTGTTTTAAGTATTTTAAAGTATTATTTTTCATGTCATTCTAACCCTGTGCAATATTTTAACTTGTTAAAGCATTGAAGTAAATCATATAGCCCTATTATGTGATTCCAAGTTGTATACATTACTACTTAAGGTGAATGTGTATTCAGCACACATATGGAGTGACAATTAATCATCCTCATCACAATTATATGTATGCCAGTTTATTGTTAGCCAAATGACACACAGTAATCGTGACTGCCATGGGGTCTGAGTTCTGAAGGAATTGTGGTATGAATAACAAAAGGACCAAAAATGAAACTGGGTCCTCTTTTAAGTCCGCTTACATTGTGAACACCAAAAGCACTGAGGTAATTTGCAGCTGGTTCCCCTTTTGGTTCACTTTAATTGAACTGGGTTTGGTTAATTTTAAATGGACTATATGTGAAACAACCCTTAGTCGTCATCTTTATGGGTCTAAACTCTTGAAGATAAATAGTCCAGTATCTCAGAGCAGTCGTAGCGCAGATGCGCCAACCGCCTGTGTATGCATGCACAGTCAAATGAAGTAGGCTATACTTTGAAAGATGAGCATTTGACTATGCAGACACTTAGCATTTGCATCAAAAGTGAAGTATACTTTGGGCTTTAGACATTAACAGACTGAAGCGAAGGGCATCAGGATTTTATTATTGTGAAATTATATGTTGGGGTACAATTTTCTCATCCTGAAATTATATGTTCATTTCATTTAAACTCTGCAAAATGTATTTGCAGTGGTTAATGTTTAATCCATTGTTTTCTGTACACATTCTGCTCTGCTGAAGTGACCTGTTTCATCCTGGGTGTATTCCATGTCCAAATTTAAGTCATTATTCAACATTATTTATTTTTCCAGCAGCATATCACCCTACATCTCTTATCTGGTTTCCCAATGAATCTAAGCAGGGTTGAGCCTAGCTACTATCTGGATGGGAGACCTGCTGGGGAAAACTGTGGCTACTGCTGGAAGAGGTATTAGGGAGGCCAGCAGGGGGTGCTCACCTGCAGTCTATGTGGGTCAAAATGCCCCAGTAGTGATGGGGATGCTATATTGTGAAAAGGCACCATCTTTTGGATGAGACATTAAACTGAGGTCTTGACTTTCTGTGGTTATTAAAAATCCCATAACATTTCTTGTGAAGAATAGGGGTGTAACCCTGTTGTCCTGGCCAGATTTGCCCACTGACATCATGGCTTCCTAATAATTCCTTATCTATCTATCTATCTATCTATCTATCTATCTATCTATATATATATATATATATATATATATATATATATATGAATTGGCTACATCACTGTACTCTCCTCTCCACCAATAGCTGGTGTGTGGTGAGCGTTCTGGCGCACTATGACTGCTGTTGCATCATCCAGGTGGATGCTGCACACTGGTGGTGGTTGAGGAAAGTGCCCCAATACTATGTAAAGCACTTTGAGTGGCTAGAAAAGCACTATATAAATGTAAGAAATAATAATAATAATTATTATTATTATTATAACACTCACAGTCCTCCGGTGTCTGCTGAAACAAATCCTGCACTAGTTTTAACATTTAAAAAATAATCAAATTTATTTACCTGTCATTTAGCAGTGATCCAAATGACAGGTATGAGTTGAAAGCACTTTAATGTTTTATTGTGTAAAAAGTAAACCTTTTACTGGAAACAAATATGGGCTGACCCATCTTTATCATGTCGAAATCTTTAAGGGGATCAATCAAAACACTAAAGTCCACCCACTAAGCAAAACATAATGTTATTCGAAATACTGTTGATTTTAACACATTTAAAGGATTAGTTCACCCAAAAGTGAAAATTCAGTCATTGTTTACTCAACCCTTTCTTTATATTTCTTAACACAAAGGGACAAATTGTGAAAAAAAAGGTAGCTTATGGTGACCACCTCTTCAAGCTTCAAAAGAACACACAAGTATAATTCAGAAGTCTAATAAATTATTCCATGAGACTCATGATTGTTATGAAAGCATACGATAAGGTTTGGTAAGAAACAAACCGAAATCTAATGTATTATTTAGTGAAAATGTTTACTGATCATTGATCTCCTGTGCGCGTTCATGATTGGGCATGAGAGCAACAGTTCACGAAGCCACCTCATGACATTGGTGCGTTCAAGTGAAAATCCATTTTGTTTATCTAAAAACAGGTTCTCTACAGCGATAGTGACAACAAAACACAACACAACTGCACACAAAACAGAGAACAGAACTTACTAAACATGTCTGAAGTGTTTGTAGTCAAAGAATTGATGCATTTCTATGCCCAGCCTTATTTTCTGAAAGTTTTGGACTGGTGCCAGTACACAGTGGATGGAGTTACCCACGCAATGCCGAAAATAGAAAACAAGGGATCGACAGAATGTACCATTGCTCGTCACTGCTGGTTAGGACAAAAACTCTGACAATCGCTTGTCGTTTGCTGTCAGGTTAGGATACGTTGTGACTGTTGCCACCTCTATGTTTCTGTTTGATTTCCAAATACTCTGTTCAAAGAAATAAGGCTGGGCATAGAAATGCATAAATTCTTCGACTACAAACTCTTCAGACATGTTAAGTAAGTTCTGTTCTCTGTTTTGTGTGCAGCTGTGTTGTGTTCTGTTGTCGCTATCGCTGTGGTGGACCTGATTTTAGATACACAAAATGCCCCAAAGTCGCAAGGGGGCTGCATGAACTGTTGCTCTCGTGTCCTATCATGAATGTGCACAGGAGATCAACGGTCAGTGAACATTTTCAAAACAAGTTTTGTTTTGTTTCTCACCAAATCTTATCGTATGCTTTCATAACAATCATGAGTCTCATGGAATAATATATTAGACTTCTGAATTATAATTTTGTGTTCTTTTGAAACTTGAAGATGTGGTCACATTAAACTGCCACTGTATGACATCACTGAGAACAATATTTTTTCACAATTTCTCCCTTTGTGTTAAGAAAAAGAAAGAAAGTCTTATAGGGTTATAACAACACAAGGGTGAGTAAACAATGCCTGAATTTGTATTTTTGGGTGAACAAATCTTTTAACCCAGCAAATGTAAATCATTAGTCAAACAAATTGCAATAAGTCACTAGTAATTTGCATTCTCTCATACTTCATTTGAAACATATTATACATTATCTGAGACATTCAAACTGACCAATCAGCAGACTACATCTGCTCCCATTGTTCTAAAGCTGTGACAATGGAGATATCAGCAGTGTATAAACATCTCTCCCAATGGGCTTTGATCTCCATCAGTTTAGAAATGTCATCTTGCATTGCCCATTGGGAAGGAGATGGAGGTTGTCACCCAGAGTTAAATTTCTTTGTTAATTCCAGGCAGTAAACCTGCCAAGCCAAAACAAAATTTAAACAATTAAATAAACTGTTTAAATAAATTACATGTAAAAAAGATTATGATGAAACACTAACAATGCCATTTAAAATGACCTTTGGTACTTTAAAGGAACCACATTTTTAGAAAACTATTGAACAATACTTATGGCAGTTTATGTCTTTTTTTCCCCCTCATGCAATCCATAGAAAAAATTATTTTTAATTACTTTAATTACCAAATTACTTTTACAATTCATAGCACTTTTTGATAAGACACTTTTGACTTTTTACTGAATGTTTCTCAGTGTGGGTTTATTTCTGTATTGGCGCATACCTTAAAGTCTTGAAAAAATAAAATAAATAAATAAACAAACATGTCCACTACTATTGCCCAAGGAAAAGATACAGTTCATTTAACACATGTTGACCTATTGACAACATGCCCCAAATGTGTCAATGGTAATGTTCAGAAATATCAAACCATTGTTTTAGCCAACAAATATTATAATGAATAAATTATATACATTTATAACATAATGTTTAATAACATTATAAAATATGAGACAGCTTGTTCCAACAAAATGTGACAACTTGTCCCGACCTGACGTATGAAAAATACTCTTGTTCTGCAAACACAGTTCAACCTTTCAGTTCAAATGCACTATCATTATTGGTTAACTCCTGTCTGAAGGTATGTCAGTGTGGATTTATTGTGTTAATTTTTTTTCTCACACAACAGCTATTAAAACAAATATATGATTGGATTTAAGCTATATGACTGGAGGGATTTAATGAGGTGTTTGAAACCAACATTCAAAATCACTGCTAAAGAAAACACACGTTAGTGTAATTCTGGCTCAAATCCTTATAGTAACTCAGATATGGCTCTTTTGACAACTTCCCCACGTGACAACTAGCCCCAGTCTCTCTAAACCCAGTAAATATTCCAACTGTGAGTTCTCCTGGTGATTCTCCTTCTGTCCACTAGATGACGTCACAGAGCTTCCATTCCAGCTCTTCTCTACTTTTTCCACTTTAACAGTTCTATTCTAACTGTGCCATTTCATTCTGATAAGTAATTAAATGTAACTAAATGAGTAAGCTTAACACCTTGCTTGTCTAGTTTGTGAATTTACTTTGTTGTTGTTGCTGTTTTAATTTGTTCTTCCATTTTTTGCTTTGTTTTGCCCTTTGTGACTCTGCCCTGCTGTTTCATGTGGATTTTTGCATGTTTGTTCTCTTTGCAAATGTGTTTTATTAGAACAAGCTGATCTAGCTGCACTGTATGAGTGTTTGCCAGGGGGGAGAAACACATTTAGTGTAAACAAACCAGTAGGAAAGTTGATTTTTAAAATATTCCACATTTGGGTAGTTTAGCTCAGAAACAATGTCTCTATTGATGTCTGTGATGTTTCTATTGACTACTAAGTGCTCACCACAACCTTATCTCCATTCTCTGTGGGTAGGTGTATGATCAAAAGCCTTCCCTTGGTAGTTGGTAATTGCTGCTAGCTTGAACTCTCAATCAAAAGAGATAAATCAAAAGGAGAACAAAGTTACATGAAATGAAAGATTTGAAAAATCGGAGACTTGAGAATGTGTCAGAAATGTTCCTCAGGGGTGTGAAGAGCATGATGATGTGCAGTATGCAGAAATGAACTGCCACAATCACTCTACCTACTGTGTCACAGCAGCTCATTAGTTGCTATTTCATTCCCAAGAGGGTAATGAAGAAAATTCCTGGTGTCTCTTATGTGTTCGTAATGATGCTGAAAAAGAAAAATCAAACTGAGATGAAAACATGACTGGTAGTTTCAAAACTATACTTTTATTTTATTTTATATAGATTACCTTTGAAAACTTGAAAGTTGAATTGATGTCTTAACAACATTAAAGTAGTTTTATTCCATATTTTAAAGTAGATTGACTTTGTTTTCAGTGTTGCTCAGAAAGCTGATATAATCGTATTTGTTTTTTTTAACTTCAGCAATGTATGTTAGACAACAAATGCCTAAATACCATGCCGCTGCATTCACTTGTCTTGATTTATTATTTTAAAGGTGCACTCAGTAACTTTTGTCTCTGTGTCATCTTGGACTTACACTGACACCTAGTGGCTTGGATGCAGCATCATTTAAAATCAATAGTTTTTCGGTTTCAGATATCATTGTAGAAATGTAGTATTCACAGTCAGCCATGATTACTTTAATCAATGAGTGAAAGTGTCCAATAACAGGACGGTTACTAAGATTCAGCGAGTAGTATTCGGCTGTTCATGTGATTCTAACATGGCAGCCCCCATGTGTGGACCCTCTCCATGTAGAATAAAACAGCTTTTATGAGGTTACTGATATGACTGGAGTCTTCATTTTAATGTGAGTGCTCATGATTTTATACATATATTGCAAAATTACAGTTCATGTCTTTAGGAGTTACACTTTTTAATGAGGAAAAGATCATGAGTGCAGGAGTTAACTTACTCATTAGATCATGTGATCCCCTGAACATTTCACGGTGTAAATGCAAGACAATAGGCAGTTCATTTGGGCCAAAGTGCAGGACATTTGGCAAACTGTCCTGTGGTAATTCTATCAGTTGAGTGACATATTCAAAGTCATAGTGTGAATATATAACCTACTATTTCTAAATACATTTCAAATTATTCAACCCCTATTGCATGTAGCTGTTTCTTAAATATGTAAAGCTACACAAGTAATTATTTTAAAACAAAATTAAGCCATCACTCTACTATGGCACTTATTTAAGTTTTAAAATGTAAGTTTAGTGTCATAAGCAAAAATGTATTTCTATGCAAAAAAAAAAAAAAAAAAAATGCAATTAAATATAAGCTGTAATAAAAGCTAATAGAGGAGATTATTTCATTACACAAGAAAGGTCATGGCTAAAAGTACATTTCCAAGGCACTTCAATTTCCAATAGACAAAGCTGGCAGCACCATTCATACATTTTATAAATATGGTACAACAGCAACCTTCTTGGGGTGTGGAAGAAAGCAAAACTTCACCAAGGGAAATGTTGACTCCAGTTGACTGAATATTCAAGAATTAGGAAAGATCTGTGCAGTCCTGGAAGAAGGTTTTATGGACATATGACAGTAAACTTAAAATGAGTTTTAGACCCATGGGTCAGCAGTATGTCTGGAGTAAGATGACAAGGTGATGACAAGAACAACACCATCCCCACGGTCAAGCATGGAGGTGCGGCTGCAGGAAACGGCTATCCTGACTATGTGACTGACACCATGGATTCTTTCAGGTATCAGGCCATTTTGGTAAAAATGCCTTCAGTGTGTAAATTGAAGCTCGGTGATCACTGGACTTTCCAGCAAGACAGTAACACCAAGGATACATCCAAGTTGTCCAAAATCTGGTTCAGCGATGGGTCATGGTATGTCCTTGAATGGCCCTTTCAGTCCACCATTAAAATCCTATTAAAAATCTTTGTTGGGATTTCAAGGAAGCACAGGGTTGCTGCAGAGTTTATGAAATCAAATTTAAGACTTTTAAAGACCTTTTTCAAGACCTGAACAAATTAAATGAATACTGTATCCCCATGCCAAAACAAACTAACACAATCTCAAAATAAATCATGTATCACAGACTCTTACTTAAACAGGCAGGGGCACACATTCAACATGGCCTTAATAATGATCAGTAAAACAGGGTAGGATATATGCAAGTTAAAAATACTTCAGACATGTTTTCCACATATATCACATAAAAATAGTTTTATGTACCATTATATAAATAAATACAAATTATAGGTTGACCGATAATGTGTTCGTCTGCCAATTGTATTTTAAAATTGGTAGCCTAATTAAATGTTCTCAGCCTTTCCTTCCTGCGATGGGGAGGTCCAGACAGAGGCTACAAGAGTCCAAATTTAATGAAATTCCAGACGCAGTTTATGGGGTGGGGGGGTTGATTCATAGCCTGGAAGTTTTGATTTTAAAGGCACTCTAACTTTGAAATACACCGGGGACTCTTATTTTGAAATGTTTGCGCTTCACTGCTTCCAGCTGCTCATTCAAATAAATAAGGGATATAAAATGTGCACTCCTACAATAATAAACAATGTATTACAATATAAACAATTAAAAGTAAACATTGTTATATTTCATCAACACTATAACAATTGATCTTTAGTGATTGCTTGTCATAAATTTCCGATATAGCTTAATGATGGCAAACTGCTCTACAACAGCTGGCAACACTCACAAGCCAACGCGTGCTTGGAGAACATTTTCACTCTAAAGAATGCAGCGCATTCACTTATATAATAAATCATATTGTTTTTAAATAAAAATTCAGACTTTTGTTGTATCATTTAAGGTATTTAAGACTTTTTATGACCTTACATTTTGGAAAACTGAATTTAAGACATTTTAAGACTTTTTAAGGATTCGCAGGAACCCTGGAGCAGTGGCACCACAGAAACCAAAGAATGTCAATGAGCTGGAAGCTTTTGCTCATGAGAAATGTGTAAAGATTCCAATAGAGAGGTGTTCGAAACCTGAGAACACTTACCTGAAACATTTATTTGATGTTATTAAGGGTAAAGGATGCTCCACAAATGATTGATTTTGGAGGTTGAATATTATTGACATGACATCTGTGGACAGAATTACTTTTTTTTTATTTTAAAATTTGGATAAACTGAACTCTTTGTTCTCAAAATCACTCAGATATATATTAAAAACTTACTTTGACTGTTACTGAAGTTCTAGTTTTAATTTACATCACCAGAATGCATTGCTGGTCAGGGGGGCTGAATAATTTTGATTGCAACTAATATATATATATATATATATATATATATATATATATATATATATATATATATATATATATATACATATACACACTGATGAGCCAAAACATTATGACCGCCTGCTAATATGCTGTTGGTCCTCCGCGTGCCGCCAAAACAGCGCCGACCCACAAAGGCATTGACTGTACAAGACCCCTGAAGGTGTCCTTTGGTATCTGGCACCAAGACATTAGCAGCAGATCCTTCAAGTCCTGTAAGTGAGCCGCTGTGGATCGGACTTGTTGGTCCATCACATCTCACAAATGCTCAATCGGATTGAGATCCGGGGAATTTGGAGGCCAGGGCAACACCTTGAACTCTTCATCATATTCCTCAAACCATTCCCGAACAATGTGTGTAGTGTGACAGGGCGCATTATCCTGCTGAAAGAGGCCACTGCTGTCAGGGAATACCATTACCACGAAGGGGTGTACCTGGTCTGCAACGATGTTTAGGTAGGTGGCACGTGTCAAATTGACATCAACATGAATGGCCAGACCCAGGGTTTCCCAGCAGAACATTGCCCAGAGCATCACACTCCCTCCACCGGTTTGTCATCTTCCCACAATGCATCCTGGTGCCATCACTTTCACAGGAAAATGGCGCACATGTACACGGACGTCCACATGATGTAAAAGAAAATGGGACTCATCAGACCAGGCAACCTTCTTCCACTGCTCCAAGGTCCAGTTCCGATGCTTGCGTGCCCATTGTAGGCACTTTCGACTGTGGACAAGGGTCAACATGGGCATTCTGACCGGTCTGCGGCTATGCAGCCCAATATGCAGCAGGGTGTGATGCACTGTGTTTTGTGACACATTCCTCCCGTAACCATCATTAAAATTTTCTGTGACTTGAGCCACAGTACACCTTCTGTCGGTTCAGACCAGATGGGATAGCCTTCATTGCCCTCATGCATCGATGAGCCTTTGTCGCCAGATTGTAGTTTGTCCCTCCTCGGACCATTCGCCACTGATATATATATACAGACATTAGCTGTTTTGGTGGCATGAGGGGGACCTACACAATATTAGGCAGGTGGTTTTAATGTTGTGGCTGATTGGTGTGTATATATATATATATCAGTGGTGAATGCTCAGGGCCAGCAAAGCCTTCTCTGCTGGCCTAACATGCCAAATAAATAAATATTTTTGATCCTTTCATTCTGAGTCACATTTTTGCCTATGTATTTTTAATCGCTTTCCACTCTTAATTAATCTACAAACAAATTGAGAAAAACAAAAAGTTTATCCAGTCAGAATTTATTCCTTGATGCTTACAAGCGAAGTGTGACAGCTGTTTCACAAATTGCATGCCCGAAGCAGCGAGTGAGTTTGAGCTCCTCCCCCTCAGGCCTTCAGAATTTCCACAGAATCCCTCAACAGTGCAAGTGAATGCGCATCTAATGTCAGATTGTCAGATTCATCAGCCAGTCGGATTGATTTATTTGTTCTTGGTGGGTGTGATCTTTAGGCTATGTCCCGGTCGAGGCCTTCTAGCTGGACTTGAGACGCAATCACGCTTTAAGTGATGTAATTTGAAAGTGAAGAGCGCGAGATCTTGCTGACGAGTCCACTGTCTTTACTGCTGGTATCGCCATTGAGAAAGAGATCCTTATGGATTTAAAAACACGAGATGTTCTGCATGACCGTGTGATTGCTTAATTTATTAAACAGGAAAGGAGGACTGATTTTCACTTTAAGCAAATTGGTAAGTGCTTTTTGCATTGTTATAGCAACATCAGGAGTTTTCTAAGTGTAAATTAGGCTGCTTGAGCATTCAGTGTCAGATCAAGTTTTGAAAAGTAGTGCTGCATTAAATTCAACTTGGAAAATCAGATTTTATAACTTCCTGCTAGGAAAAGTGCAATGGAATGCATCTTGAAGTCAGAATTACAACTGGTAGGCTCATGCAGAAATTCTCAACTCCGATTTCGGCGAGATGCAGGGGCATGATGTCACACAAACATGTGGACACTCAGGGAGATATACAAAGTAAGTGATAAACATTCACTTTATTAAGTAATATCGATAAATGAGTTCGTTTCCACATTACAGGATATTAAAGCTTGTTTAACAAACGCCTGCAGAAACAGGTGTATAAAACCTTACAATCTCTTTTGATAATCGTACACCTGAAGCACAAATGCTAGCAGTGCAGCATTGTTTATAAGTTGGGTTGCTAGGAGACATCTCTAATGAGAGTCAAACCCCTGCTAAGCTAACGGGAGCGTTGCAGTTCCGAATGTCGGTGAATGGAATGCATTTATGGTCGGAGATATCAAGTAGGAATATCCCACATCCAATCTGAATGGAACACAGCATAACCGTGTACCCTGATGAAACGAAATTTATTGCAAGCAACATTTAAATCGCAAATATTATTTTTTTTTCCAGGTATTATAGACCTCCTTGATAGATTCATATGAAAAATTATGATTTTTGAATGTCTGTTCGGGAGACGTTCATTTCACAAACAGTCAAATTAGGCTTGCTTGAGCATTAAGTGTCGTTTCAAGTTCTGGCTTTCGTGCGTGGACCTGTTTTTAAAATTTGTATTACTAGTTATCTGTGACACAATGTGTGATTCCCAAAGGCACAGGGTGTCTTATTCATTGGCAAACTGTGTTTTCTTAATGGCATGACTCACACTGAAGGCCTAGACTTTAAATGCAGGGCCCACCATTGATATATATATATATATATATATATATATATAGCTTTTCTCCTGTCTGCCATGAGCCTTCTGTGTACTGCTGTAAATATTGCCGTGTGTCATGCGGGCCGACAGTATCTCCTCAGCAAATAACTCTGTAGGGGATGAGAGGAACACATGATGACTCGCGAGGGTATCTCAAGAATTTGAAAAGCCTCCAGTCGCGTTTCTTTAGGAAATAATAAATGAAGACATGATGAGCAGCGTGCAGCTCGGCGCAAATCTCTCCACATGCATGTGTACATTATCACGATCAGATGACAGTAACACGTGTTGTCATATTGCGCTGGCTCCAGTCCAAAATTAATCCAGGATTACACTTTAACACAGAGAGAACTCAATGACTAATAAGCGCAGTTGACCGAGGCTGTCTGAACTGGCGAAGACTTCTGATAACAAATTACATCAAAAAGAAAATCAAATTCTAAAACTAAAATGAGGTCTAAAGGAGTGTTGTTGCTTGTGTTACTGGGCGCGTTGACAGCTTATTATGTTTATTCACCTATTCCGAATAACATAGAGGAGAGATGGAAACTAATGCTGACCGACTCTTTCTTCAGAAGTTTAAGTCACTTGGTAAGTTTATATTAAAGAGCATCAAGTTGCCTTTAAGCTTGACAGACATCTGCTTAAAGTTTTTTAGTTATTTACATTTAATTTCAGTACACGCATGCAAACTATAGCCTATTGATATGTCCTGTCGTTTTGTCTCTTTTTGTCTTAGACAGGGTTGATCAAAGTGTGTATTTTCGCAACTGATCGCAAGTGTATTTGTCGGATCAGTTATGCGTTTGATTATTTGTTTGGGTGTCAGCGGTATGACACCAATCTCTGATCGGGATTGTGTGTAAATATGGTAAAGCAGATTTTCAGTTACAATTTATTATGTAAATTCTTAATCCGCAGTGTATCTTATATAGTAAGCTTTGTAGCTAACAATAGAAGGAAATTATATAAGAAATGTCAATGAAATCAATACTTCGTCTCAGAAGCTTCAGTTTAAGCTCAGCTCTTTTGCTATTCAAATGTCGATCTTTACATTTTATTTTTTTCAAATATAATCAGTAACTGGAATATTAACATGTTCATTAAATAAAGGTTGGTTTCACTTTTTTTATTTTATTTTTTTTTGGGGGGGGGTTAAATATGAAAGTAGAAGAACTTTGCGCATGGAGATCTTAAGGAGATAATTATTTAGTTAAAAATTTGCACAACTTTTTCTCTGCAATCCACATGTTTGGCAGTTCGATAATTTTACAAATCTACTTTGCTACATAGCTATTCCATTTAGGGATGTGGTCTGATACACCCATTACATACTGCGCAACATTTGATGCCACATGTTCCTGCTGTAAATGTTAGTGAACATGTAAAAATAAAGTCTGCTTTATTTCTTTCAGATATCGTTATTTAAATATTTTTTAAACATACATATTCACTCGAAAAGTTAAATGCTTATTAAGGCTGCTTTAACATTCATTCATTTACTTTTTCTCTACAATCCATATGCTCTCAGTTTCATAATCTTACAAGTCTACTTGTTATGTTTGCACTTCAATAAAAGCAATTAAACATTTGGGTGTAAAATGAAACTGGCAGTAGGGGTTAAAAACCAGTTTCTTGCAGAAGCACTGCTCTGAGACAATCATTATATTCTATACCACATTTCATGCCACATGTTTCTGTGGTAAATGTAAATGTTCATTTTGTTCAACTTGTAGGGCATGGTGCCAGCAACACAAAGGTTGTGGGTTCAGTTCCAGGGAATGCACGTTCTGATCAAATGTAAACCTTGAATGCTCTGTAAATTGCTTTGGGAAAATCATGTAAATTGAAAGGCCATACATTATAAATTACTGCCAAATGCACATAAATGCTTATTCATATACATTGTAATATACTGCCATATGCATAAATGTAAATTACAAAATAAAAATGGGTTGTTGTGCAAAACACAGCCAGAGCTTGGTAATCAGTAGTCATAAATTACTGAGTGAATTGCAATATGTTGGATAAGGGAGAAATAGGTGTATTACAATGTCACATGCAATAACACAAATAGCTTAACAATGAGCAGTTGTCCACTGGAGCAAACGGCATTCCCTCTCAGCTATGTTTATTAGTAAGATTATTTCAGCTGATCAAACATCTGTCTGCCTGTTCATAAGGCAACACAGCGCCATGTGACCTCCACTGAAAGTTCTCACACAAATTAACCCCACACTGCCACTCCAACGCTTCTCTCTTTATTTCACTCTTCACAGGCAGAACTGAGTGAGCAGGTGGGACTTTTGGACTACATGAGAGTTATGATGTTCATCACCTTTGCAGAGCAGGTGGTACCTGTATCAGATGAGAGGGTGCATGTGGCTGATGAGAATTTTGATGGAGTAGAGGTGGTTGTGTATCAGCCGACCCAGCAAGGAGAAACTGGAGAGCTAAGAAGAGCCATCATTTACCTGCATGGAGGAGGATGGTGTCTGGGAAGCTCTCGTGAGTTCCATCAACCACACAATGCTGTATTTCTGACTGGAATGTTATTGCTTCCATATCTGTATGTTTTAAGTCAACATGAAATCCAAATTGACCCAGTTTACTTTCTTAATGCACGTTCATGGTCTACTTCAGTGTACATTATTATCTAAGAGCAAAAAGTTTGTCTTTGTAATCTTTCATCAAATTAAGACTTGTGTTGTCTCTAAAATGAATTTCCTATTTGAGTGACATCACCAAGCAGCTTAATTTTCATCCAATGAGTGCCGTTTCTCTCTGGCTCTATTCCAATATGGAATGCCCACTTTTCATGATTAAATCAATACCCGAAGCCCCACTCTATATTTTTGTTTGACTTGAAAAAATATCAGATTATGGAAATATAATGGGTTACAGACCCTATTTCATATCGACTTTAAAAGCCAACTGGATACTGAAATTATATTTAAGTACTTTTTGCTTCTCTAGGGATTAAGTCAAATTCAGTGAACAATTTTGTGTTTGTTATTTGTTTTTACTTTCATGTACTAGATAATGTTTTCCCCTTCTAACCCTCTCCACTCCTTCCCTTTCTATTCCATTAGGTATGGGCCCCTATGATCTCTTAGCCAGGCACATGGTCACAGAACTCAATGCAGTTATTGTATCTGTAGAGTGAGTATAAAATATTTTCTATTCTGTCAAAATGCTTTTATCCACAGGAACTTATTGATGAGGTATGCTACAACACATACGATTCATATTAAGGAGACAGTAACATCATAAAAGTACAAGAAAAGACAAAGATGCAGGTGTGACAGTGAAGCTATTGTGGAACATTAAAGATTAATAGTATTGTTTTTAATGGTTTGAGAGTAAATGTGTAAATAGTCATGAGTCAAGTGTTTACACTTAAGTTTCTAAGTGAAAGTCTAGGTTATTGAAGAAAGAGAAGGACAAGTTTGGAAAGTCCTTCCACCATCAAGGTCCATTGAAAGTGTAAGTGAATGTGCCTTTTTGTGTTGGTACCACAAGGTGCCACCCACTCACCTACCACAGACCTTCTAAAGCAGTATAAGTCACTATATAAATTAGCATCTATTGTGAATGTGATTAAACACATTGCTCAGCATTTACAGTGCATCTGGAAAATATTCACAGCCCTCACTTTTTCCACATTTTGTTATGTTACAGCCTTATTCCAAAATGGATTAAATTCATTATTTTCCTCAATTCTACAAACAATACCCCATAATGACAACGTGAAAGAAGTTTTTTTGAAATCTTTGCAAATGTATTAAAAAGAAAAAAAGAAAAAAAAAAAGAAAAAAAAATCACATGTACATAAGTATTCACAGCCTTTGCTCAATACTTTGTTGAAGCACCTTTGGCACCAATTACAGCCTCAAGTCTTTTTGAGTATGATGCTACAAGCTTGGCACACCTATTTTTGGGCAGTTTCTCCCATTCTTCTTTGTAGGACCTCTCAAGCTCCATCAGGTTGGATGGGGAGCATCGGTGCACAGCCATATTCAGATCTCTCCAGAGATGTTCAATCGGGTTCAAGTCTGGGCTCTGGCTGGGCCACTCAAGGACATTCACAGAGTTGTCCCGGAGCCACTCCTTTGTTATCTTGGCTGTGTGCTTAGGGTCATTGTCATGTTGGAAGATGAACCTTCGCCCCAGTCTGAGGTCCAGAGCGCTCTCGAGCAGGTTTTCATCAAGGATGTCTCTGTACATTGCTGCATTCATCTTTCCCTTGATCCTGACTAGTCTCCCAGTTCCTCACAAAAAACATCCCCACAGCATGATGCTACCACCACCATGCTTCACTGTAGGGATGATATTGGCCAGGTGATGAGCAGTGCCTGGTTTCCTCCAGACATGACGCTTGCCATTCAGGCCAAAGTGTTCAATCTTTGTTTCTCATGGTCTGAGAGTCCTTCAGGTGCCTTTTGGCAAACTCCAGGCGGGCTGTCATGTGCCTTTTACTGAGGAGTGACTTCCGTCTGGCCACTCTACCATACAGGCCTGATTGGTGGAGTGCTGCAGAGATGGATGTTCTTCTGGAAGTTTCTCCTCTCTCCACAGAGAAATGCTGGAGCTCTGTCAGAGTGACCATCGGGTTCTTGGTCACCTCCCTGGCTAAGGCCCTTCTCCCCCGATTGCTCAGTTTGGCCAGGCGGCCAGCTCTAGTAAGAGTCCTGGTGGTTCCAAACTTCTTCCATTTACGGATGATGGAGGCCACTGTGCTCATTGGGACCTTCAATGCTGCAGACATTTTTCTGTACCCTTCCGCAGATCTGTGCCTCGATACATTCCTGTCTTGGAGGTCTACAGACAATTCCTTGGACTTCATGGCTTGGTTTGTGCTCTGACATGCACTGTTAACTGTGGGACCTTATATAGACAGGTGTGTGCCTTTCCAAATAATGTCCAATCAACTGAATTTACCACAGGTGGACTCCAATCAAGTTGTAGAAACATCTCAAGGATGATCAGTGTAAACAGGATACACCTGAGCTCAATTTTGAGTGTCATGGCAAAGGCTGTGAATACCTATGTATATGTGATTTTTTTTTTTTTTTCATTTTTTATTTTTAATAAATTTGCAAAGATTTCAAACAAACTTCTTTCACGTTGTCATTATGGGGTATTATTTGTAGAATTTTGAGGAAAATAATGAATTTAATCCATTTTGGAATAAGGCTGTAACATAACAAAATGTGGAAAAAGTGAAGCACTGTGAATACTTTCCGGATGCACTGTATACTTTGTAAAAATAGTTTTGGAAAGGTAACTTTTCTAGGATTCTTTATCATATCCGTAAAGAAGTATAAGTAGAAAGTGGAGTTGTGATTTGGCAGCGACTAAAATCTTGAAACCATAGTTCCTTTTCCAGTTGGTCACTTCTACACTGCGTCTGTAGCTGACACTATGGTAACTTCTTCCAGGAGTGACAATATCTGAAGCCTGTATGGAGTCATGCCAGTCTTATTGGCAGATTGGCATGACTGATTTTGAGCGCATAAAACTCAAGATGCTTCGCTGTCGGCTTGCTTTCTTTTTGAAAGCCGAAACTGGTCCCCTCTTCTCCCGATATCCTGCCACTGCGGCTTCTGTGGGACTGCATGAGGAAGGTAAGAAAAGACGGGATGCAGAGAGTGAAGATTTTGAGGATGATTTGTCACTGTCTCAGGCCTCATGTCTCTCCTCCTCCTTTTCAAGGGGCTTTGCCTGTTCGGTTCGCCCGTGACTATCTGCACCCCACTATTGGCATGCATGGTGAGATCATGTTCGGCAGAGATGATGATTAAGGGGAAGTTATATCACTGGAGGCCTCAGACAGTGAGACCTGGTCACATTCGGCTGATCGGCATGTTGTTATTTCTCCCTGTGGGGTGGAAAACCAAGCAAGAATGGCTCCTGATACTAATTTGATGTAGGTTCTCACTCGGGTGGTCGCGAAACTCACGCTTGAATGGCCAATGTCTGATGTGCCTGAGCGTTCTCGACTCGATCAACAGTTTTTACAGAATCGGCATGACTCCGAGTCACATCACCAGGTGCCGTTATTTCCCAAGCTGAAATGAACAGCTGGTTAAGACATAGCACTCTCCCTTCTCAGTGAGAGTGCATGTCTCCGGTGCAGCAGCCTTTATGTCGCTTGATCGTGTCATGCAGAGAGGCTATCCAGAGCTTCCCCCTGAAGCTTCCCCACTTGAAGAGACTGTCGTCCACTTGCGGCCCACTTCTACCCCGCCTCTTCCACACTCTCATTCCACCAAGAGCATTGCCTCCTCCTGAGCTTGGGCAAAGGGTGTGTCCTTGGAGGACATCTGCCTGGCAGAAGGTGGAGCATCCCGTAACATCTTCACCATGTTTTATATCTTGGACATTTCCTTCCTCTCTTCACAGATTTTGACTGCAAAGGAGGGCTGATGTGTCAATGTTTCACTACCCGGTTGGCTAGTGTCAGTGTTATATTTTGCAGGTCTTTGACTTTGGTATTTTCTCTCACTTCACATTGTGATGTGAAGGAGAGCTTTTTATCAATGTTTCCACTAGCCGGATTGGCTAGTGATATTGTTATAATTGTATTTTTATTTTTTTACCACAAAACATTTATGATTCTTCCTCTTCTTTCCTATTTGTCCATATGAAGGGGTGGTTATTACTATGCTTTTACCACCTATCAGCTTGTGGGAATTGCTCTAGAGTGTGTGAATCAGTAGCACAGCATTATGGTATACGTTTCCCACATTGTCAGCTACTGAAGCAGCATCAAAGTGACCAACTTGATAGGGAATGTCTTGGTTATGACTGTAACCTTGGTTCCCTCAAAAGGACAGAATAAGACGCTGTGTAAGCTTGCCACACTACTGATTTCTCGCTGTTAAGGGACTGAGAGATGGCTCCTCCCTTAAGTTGAAAAATCCTGATGGAATGGCGCTGTGCTCTGATTTGTATGCTCACGATGACGCATGCATATGGGACGGAGCGCCAAGCGCCATCTGTCAATGAGCATGGTGTGATTACAAAAAGGCTTCAGAGATCATCACTCCTGGAAGGTATTCCCATAGTGTCAACAACTGATGCAGCATCTCGTTTCCTTCTTTCAGGGAACCAAAGTTACAGTTGTAACTGAGACATTTCTAAATGCTATACTACCATCAAGGCAGTGCATAACATATACAGTGCATCCAGAAAGTATTCACAGCGCTTCACTTTTTCCACATTTTGTTATGTTACAGCCTTATTCCAAAATGGATTAAATTCATAATTTTCCTCAAAATTCTTCAAACAAATACCCCATAATGATAACGTGAAAGAAGTTTGTTTGAAATCTTTGCAAATTTATTAAAAATAAAAAATGAAAAAATCACGTTCATAAGTATTCACAGCCTTTGCCATGACACTCAAAATTGAGCTCAGGTGCATCCTGTTTCCACTGATCATCCTTGAGATGTTTCTACAACTTGATTGGAGTCCACCTGTGGTAAATTCAGTTGATTGGACATTATTTGGAAAGGCACACACCTGTCTATATAGGGTCCCACAGTTAACAGTGCATGTCAGAGCATAAACCAAGCCATGAAGTCCAAGGAATTGTCTGTAGACCTCCGAGACAGGATTGTATCGAGGCACAGATCTGGGGAAGGGTACAGAAAAATTTCTGCAGCATTGAAGGTCCCAATGAGCACAGTGGCCTCCATCATCCGTAAATGGAAGAAGTTTGGAACCACCAGGACTCTTACTAGAGCTGGCCGCCCGGCCATAGTGAGCAATCGGGGGTGAAGGGCCTTAGTCAGGGAGGTGACCAAGAACCTGATGGTCACTCTGACAGAGCTCCAGCGTTTCTCTGTGGAGAGAGGAGAACCTTCCAGAAGCATAACCATCTCTGCAGCACTCCACCAATCAGGCCTGTATGGTAGAGTGGCCAGACGGAAGTCACTCCTCAGTAAAAGGCACATGACAGCCCGCCTGGAGTTTGCCAAAAGGCACCTGAAGGACTCTCAGACCATGAGAAACAAAGATTGAACTCTTTGGCCGGAATGGCAAGCGTCATGCCTGGAAGAAACCAGGCACCGCTCATCACCTGGCCAATATCATCCCTACAGTGAAGCATGGTGGTGGCAGCATCATGCCGTTGGGATGTTTTTCAGCGGCAGGAACTGGGAGACTAGTCAGGATCGAGGGAAAGATGAATGCAGCAATGTACAGAGACATCCTTGATGAAAACCTGCTCCAGAGCGCTCTGGACCTCAGACTGGGGCGTAGGTTCATCTTCCAACAGGACAACGACCCTAAGCACACAGCCAAGATAATAAAGGAGTGGCTACGGGACATCTCTTTGAATGTCCTTGAGTGGCCCAGCCAGAGCCCAGACTTGAACCCGATTGAACATCTCTGGAGAGAACTGAAAATGGCTGTGCACCGATGCTCCCCATCCAACCTGATGGAGCTTGAGAGGTCCTGCAAAGAAGAATGGGAGAAACTGCCCAAAAATATGTGTGCCAAGCTTGTAGCATCATACTCAAAAAGACTTGAGGCTGTAATTGGTGCCAAAGGTGCTTCAACAAAGTATTGAGCAAAGGCTGTGAATACTTATGTACATGTGGTTTTTTATTTTTAATAAATTTGCAAAGATTTCAAACAAACTACTTTCACGTTGTCATTATGGGGTATTGTTTGTAGAATTTTGAGGAAAATAATGAATTTAATCCATTTTGGAATAAGGCTGTAACATAACAAAATGTGGAAAAAGTGAAGCGCTGTGAATACTTTCCAGATGCACTGTAGCTTGTTTAAGTCTGAAAGTAAGTCTGACTTGTTGTGTATATAAACTGTGTATTATAAACTGTACAGAAAAAATGATCTACACACTGAAATGAAATGTGCAGCTTGGGTAATAGTTTTGCAGTAACTTTGCAAACCATTGGCTGGTGTGATTTCAAAGATTGGAAAAGCCACTGATCTCGGTGCATATGCAGTGACACATGCAATGACACATGCTGTGTTAAATTCAACATGGATAGCTGTGTTGCCATAGGGGTTTCCTGTGTTTAACGTGGACATTTTTAACCTGTGCAAAAATCCAGATATGCTACTCAAAAAGAAATAAGGCAAAATAATCAAAACAAATTTAAAACACTGTGTTGCAGATATAAATTAATGTGTTGCAGGGGCTGCAGACAACCATGAATTGCATTGTTATTTGAAGTGTACACATTATCATAACAGCAAGGTGAGCTGCATGTTGGGTCTTATTCACTAACCATGTGTACACATGTTTGTGCGTAAAACTTGTTTTCACGCAGAAATCATGCATCAATAAATTTGCACTTAAATTTATTCTAGACTTACTATAAAATTTGAAATCAACTGAAACCACACAAATGCAAAAATCACAGATGAGCGCAAAAATTACAGACAGACCGGTTGAGAATCAGACTGAAATTTTTTGCTAGAACCTTTTTCTGCACATAAATACACATTTTGCATTTAGCACTATATACGTATATTGAATGAGACCCACTGTGAACAAAGCCGTTATATGCACTAGCTCTGAATATGAGGTGTGTAGAACTTTTAAAAGAGTCCAATAAAGCTGTTGGCTCAGACAGTCTGCCATGTCATCACGACATGGACAGAACCAAGGTTATTATAGTTAAAACTGAAACTAAAACTGAAACTAAAACATTAACAAAATTAAAAAAAGGTGTTTCCCAGTGTCCAGACAATTCTCTAAAACATTTAACTATGTCCTGGATTCAGCTATTAGGCTCACAGATTTTTTTCCTTTGAAATTTAGGGCACTATTTTAAGAGCGCTAGCGTTAAGCACAGCTCAATGCCTTAAGTCAGGGATGGGCAACTTTAATACAGCCCATTGGACAAGACTCAGGATTGATTTTATTTCTTTGAAAAAGGGATTATGTAAAGATTGCATTCAGTTTATGATGTTATTACAACTATTGACTAGAAGAGGTCGCTTGTTCTTTGCAGACCTGCTGATCACTCTAGGATTCTAGCATGCAACATCTTACACTTGAAGTATATTGCTTGTCAATTGAACACGAATTTGTACATGTGAACGGCATGTTTTAGTTTTGTTGCCCACACAACTGGATCAAGTTTAATTTAATTCTGTGGTTCTTCTCCGGATATTCCACCATCTGCATCCTATTATATAGTCCATTCCCTCAAGCACCAGCTATATGAACAAAGACAGAGCACATTCATAAAAACTTGGCAGTGTAAATACACTGTATGCAATAAATTAAAAGAATAGAAATGTGGACTTACTGTAATACCTCAACCCATGAACAGTTCATCCCTCCACCAGAGGGAGCCGTCACCTGAGTTTTAGTGGCACTTCCTGTTTGTATTCTCACTTCCTATTTGTAGCTTTATAAGCCATGTGCTTCACTGAACATGTTGTGAAGTATTGCCAGTTTACCCTGCTTTACTGAGCGGTTTTCCATTGCCATTGTTTCTTGATTCATGTTATGACCATTGCCTGTTTTTCTGGATTTAATGCTTTTTGGATTACCCTTTGTTTTGTTTGCATGGTTGGACTGTCTATTTGGTTTATTGGATTTATCTGCCTGCTTTATGACTACGTCTCTCTGCCTGCTGTTTTGGATTGTTCACTTGTGTCTCTTTTAATAAACTTCCTGCACATGGATCCTAACACCGTCTCCATCGCCAGTTCATTACAGAATACTTCGCCTACCATGGAACCAGCGGAGGTTACACAGCTCAGAGCCATGATCGCTTATCAAAGTGATGTACTACAGGGATTTCAAGAACAGCTTGTGAATCTTCAAGCTGCTAATGAACATTTGACACGCTATATCCAGTCGATGCCTTCCCCACGCCCCGACACGGTAAGACTGGTACTGCCTGAAAAGTTCGATGGATCTGCTGACAAATGCAAGGGATTTCTGAGGCAATGTTCAATATATTTCACTCACCAACCCGACTCCTTTAATCAAGAGACAGCTAAATGTGCTTTAATGATGAGTTTGCTTACCGGAAAAGCATTAGAGTGGGCTTTGGCAGTTTGGGATAGTGATGAACAAATTTGCAATTCCTTCACGTATTTCTCACAACAGATTAAGGACGTTTTTGAATACCCTGCAGGGGGAAGAGACATTTCTGTGCAGTTATTGCATCTACGCCAGGGGAAATTATGTGCAGCCGATTATGCAGTACAATTTCGTACTTTAGCAGTGCAGAGCGGTTGGAATGATATTGCTCTCAAATCAGTATTCCGAGAAGGTTTAAATCCCACACTGCAAGCTGAGCTGGCATGCAAGGATGAATCATTAACTTTGTCTGAGTACATTACCTTGACCGTTAAAATCGACAATCTCATGCGCAATAAGCCACGATCCAGTGCACTCAAGCATTTCTCTGCCACTGCCTCATCTGTTACTTTGTCAGCCGAATCGAATGAACCCATGCAAATCGGGCGTGCAAGGGTGCCCGAGAAGGAGGGGTTATGTTTCTACTGTGGCCAACCAGGACATCGTTGTAACACATGCCCACATCGAGCCAGAGCCTCAGCTGTATCTTCTCTAAGGGAGAGCATCACATTTGATTCAGTTTCCAGTCAGAATTTTACTCTTCCTGTGACTATTTTTATTGAAGATAACCAATCATGTGTTACAGCACTAGTGGATTCAGGAGCTGCATTGAACCTCATTCATCATAAGTTAGTTACCAAATTCAATATCCCTGCAATACCATGTAACAGATAAATCCATGACAGGCCAGGTGGGCGCTCTTCACCCGATTCAATTTTTCTGTTACTTATCATTCAGGCAGCAAGAATGGCAAAGCAGATGCCCTGTCACAAAGACATGATCCAGTTCATTCATCACCTCTCCCGGAACCCATTCTGCCGCAGTCTGTCGTCATCGTACCCATCCGTTGGGATATTATGGAGGAGATCCATCGTGGACAACAAGATGAACCACCACCATCGGAATTCCTTCCAATAGGCAGTACATACCCCAGAATCTCAGACAGCGGGTCTTACAGTGGATGCACACTTTCCTAGGCTCTGGTCACCCAGAAATTCAAAGAACGGCAACGTTGGTATGTAACTCTTTCTGGTGGCCCACTCTTCTCCATGATGTGACTACTTATGTTAATGCCTGCCATGTCTTTGCACAAGTTAGAACCCCCTGTCAACTTCCTGCTGGGCTGCTGGAACCTCTGCCCATCCCTCAATGACCATGGTCAAACCTAGCAGTAGACTTTATCACCGATCTCCCTAATTCCAATGGTTTCACTGCCATCTTTGTCATTGTTGATCGTTTTTCTAATTCATGTCATCTGGTCCCCATGAAAGGTCTACCCACAGCTATGGAGACTGCAGAGGCCCTGTTCAACCAGGTTTTCAGGGTGTATGGACTCCCAGACGACATTGTCACAGACCGGGGACCACAGTTCACATCACGGGTATGGAAGGCCTTTTGCCATTTAAAAATCAATGTCAGTTTAACCTCTGGCTATCACCCTCAGGCTAACGGTCAAGTGGAGAGAGTAAGCCAAGAAATTGGATGCTACTTATGCTCCTATTGTAGTCGTGAACGGCACCATTGGAGCACTTTCCTGCCATGGGCTGAGTATGCTCAGAACTCCCTCACACATTCATCCACAGAACTAACCCCTTTCCAGTATGTTCTGGGTTATCAACCACCACTGTTCCCTTGGTCTGGATTAGGAGGAGTGAGAGGGTGTGGGACAGCGCCCATGTCCGGCTTAAGCGAGCCATCAGGAGACCGAGGCGTCCCCACCCTAATTACCAGCCTGGCCAGATGGTATGGCTTTCTACGAGGGATCTATGTCTGAGGCTACCTAGCAGGAAGCTCAGTCCAAGGTATGTAGGTCCCTTTAAGATACTAAGACAAATCAACCCGGTGACCTATAGACTAGAGCTTCCTGCTGATTATAGTGTATCTCCTTCCATGTATCCCTCCTGAAACCTGCACACCCTGCACTGGAACCTGTAACCACTGAATCAATGCCACCTCCACCATTGGAGATCAATAGATTCCCGAAGGCGGGCTAATCGACTACATTACCTTGTGGACTGGGAGGGATACGGTCCTGAAGAGAGATCCTGGGTAGCAGCCTCAGGTATTTTGGATCCCTCACTCATCAGGGACTTCCACTGTGATCATCCAGACTGACTGGCACCCAGACCAAGGGGATGGCCCAGGAGGAGAACACCTTGGGGTGTTCCTAGAGGGGGGGAATTAATACCTCAACCCATGAACAGTTCATTCCTCCACAAGAGGGAGCCATCACCTGAGTTTTAGTGGCTCTTCCTGTTTGTTTTCTCACTTCCTGTTTGTAGCTTTATAAGCCATGTGCTTCACTGAACACATTGTGAAGTGTTGCCAGTTTACCCTGCCTTACCGAGCGTTTTTCCATTGCCATTGTTTCTTGATTAATGTTATGACCATTGCCTGTTTTTCTTTATTTACTGCTTTTTGGATTACCCTTTGTTTTGTTTGCCTGGTTGGACTGTCTATTTGGTTTATTGGATTCTGCCTGCTTTACGACTGCATCTCTCTGCCTGCTGTTTTGGATTGTTCGCTTGTCTCTTTTAATAAACTTCCTGAACATGGATCCTAACACCGTCTCTATGGCCAGTTTGTTACACGTACGTTCTTTTGTACATTAACTGCATCCTTGATGAATGCCAGGCATATTTCTATGACAGTGACACGCTCCTTTTAAACGTATAAAAAATTGGATTCTTTTCAGAATTTGGATGTATGCTCCGTTAAATTATAGAGAATGTAAGTATTATTAATTATTTTCATCTACTGACACACAAATCTTGGCTAGCATTAACAGTGATTGTAAAGGAATGCATTTAACTTCTACCTGCCGATATAAAAAAAATAATTTATTGAAACACGAAATAATTAAACCAAAAATATTTCTAAATTCAAATTAAACTTCAAACAAAATGAAAATACATACCAGTCATACCAAATCCAAACATTTCACTCTTTCCAGCTTCTTCCATATGCCTCTTTTGCAGTGACTTAAAATCACTATATGACAATAGGTGGAAAAATACCTATATTAATTAGACCATAAATACGATTTAGCTCGGCAAGTAAAGACGCTGACTACCATCCCTGGAATCGCAAATTTGAATCCAGGGTGTGCTGAGTGACTCCAGTCAGGCTTCTTAAGCAACAAGTTGGCCCAGTTGTTAGGGTGGGTTTAGTCACGTTGGGTTAACCTCATCGTGGTCGCTATAATGTGGTTCTCGCTCTCGGTGGGGTGCATGGTGAGTTGTGCAAGGATGCCGCGGAGAATAGCGTGAAGCCTCCACACATGCTAGATCTCCGCGGTAATGTGCTCAACAAGCCATGTGATAAGATGCGCAGATTGACTGTCTCGGACGCATAGGCAACTGAGATTCGTCCTCCACCACCCGGGTTGAAGTGAGTCTCTACGCCACCACGAGGACCTAGAGCACATTGTGAAGTGGGCATGCCAAATTGGGGAGAAAAAGGGGAGAATTTCAAAAGAAAATTAATGAAATAAAAAAATAACCTTGGACACAACATCTGATTTCTTTTAGCAGACATTTCACAATTTCAACCCTGCTTCCTTGCATTTCAAAACCAGTATTCAGATTACCACAAATTGCCTCGAAAGACATTATTTGACTAAAACCTACATCAAGAATACCTTCTTGACTCCATATACCTGCTTCAATTAGCTTACAGAATAGAATGATGTACTCTCCAGCTTTTTTAACACCATTATTTCTGACAAGCTGTCCAAAATCTGGTTGATAAAGGCCTGTGCAACTCCATCGACAACTCATTATTTGACCACGATTTATGATTAGCCAGGCCAGCTCACTTTCATCTCTACAGATTATAAACAAAAGCTATCTAGACTGGGGGCCTGGGTAGCTCAGTGGTAAAGACGCTGGCTATCACCCCTGGAGTTCGCTAGTTTGAATCCCAAAGCATGCTGAGTTACTCCAGCCTGGTCTCCTAAGCAACCAAATTGGCCCAGTTGCTAGGGAGGGTAGAGTCACATGGGGTAACCTCCTCTTGGTTGCTATAATGTGGTTTGTTCTCGGTGGGGCACGTGGTGAGTTGAGCGTGGTTGCCGCGGTGGATGGAGTGAAGCCTCCACACGTGCTATGTTTCCGTGGCAAGCCATGTGATAAGATGCACGGGTTGACGGTCTCAGACGCGGAGGCAACTGAGATTGACAATGATTCCACACTGTGAGGATGTGCCCTCTCTGCACGTGTCAGCATTCCAGCATTCCAGAGCAGATTCCCTGTAGTCCCTGCTGAAAAGACCATCTTAACCAGCATGCAATTCCCATGCAGGTCTAGTCTGGTTTATGCTCATTAGTGCTGGTGTGGTGCTGGTCTGGCTGGTTGACCAGCATAGCCATGCTTTTCACCAGCTAAACCTTGCTAGTGAAGCTTGTTGACCAGCATGGTCTTTCTGATGAAGCTGGTTAAGCAGTTAGGCTACTGCGTTGCGAGCTCCGACACAACATGGTAGTGTTTTGTTTGTTTTGTTTACAATTCTTATGTTTTTTGTCTTGGATGTTGTCTGCCTTATTGTCTATGACAGACAAACACTTTTGGACATTGGTTCAGCAATTTCACACCATAAACCGGACTTCAAATTCCTCAATGCCGACCCACTGTTTACAAACACGCAAGCGGAGCCCTTTGTCTGTGCTGCTCGGCCACGGAAACGCAGGAGGAAAAGGGGAAACAGCCGCCGTACTCATCAGAGTAAGACGCCGCACAAATTGACCCCCGCTACCCAGTATTCTGCTGGCAAATGTTCAGTCTCTGGATAACAATCTCTGCGTGCTGAAAGCACGGATCTCTTTCCAACGAGAGACGAGAGACTACTGCATTATCTGCCTTATGGAAACTTGGATGTCTGTGGAGATTCCAGACTCAGCCATTGAACCCGCGGGGTTCTCCGTGCACCGAGCGGACAGAGCGAAAGACCTCTCAAGTAAAAGCAGAAGTGGTGGTGTATGTTTTATGATCAACAAATCCTGGTGTGATCAAAGGAATGTACATTCTATCAAGTCTTTCTGCTCTCCTGATTTGGAATTTCTCATGCTTCTGTGTCGACCATTCTGGCTACCGAGGGAATTCACAGTGGTCATTATCACTGCTGTGTACATCCTGACACAAGCTGACACAGACCGGGCACTCAAGGAACTGTATGGGTTTATAAGCAAGCAGGAAACCGCGCACCCTGAGGCCATGTTCATTGTGACCGGGGACTTTAATAAAGCCAGTTTCAAATCAGTCACACCAAAATACCACCAGCACATTAGTTTCAACACATGAGGGGACCAGTTTTTGGACCATTGCTACTCTCCCTTCCGGGATGGCTGCAAATCCCTCCCCCACCCACCATTTGGCAAATCGGACCACCCTTCCATACTGCTTCTGCCCGCTTACAGGCAGAAACTGAAACAGGAAGCACCCACCCTCAGAACGATCCAGTGCTGGTCGGAACAATCAGACTCACGCTACAGAACTGTTTTGATCACACGGACTGGGAGATGTTCCGGTACGCCTCTGATGACGACATCGATCTTTACGCTGATAGCGTAATGTGTTTCATCAAAAAGTGCGTAGAGGATGTTGTTCCGACCAGAACAACACGGATCTTTCCGAACCAGAAGCCATGGATAAATAGCGATGTTCGCGTGGCGCTTAATGTGCGGACCTCCGCTTTTAATTCCGGGAACGCGGAGGAGCATAAACAAGACAGTTATGCCCTCTGAAAAACTATCTGAACAGCAAAATGCCAGTACAGGAACAAGATTGAAGGACAGTTTAACACCACCAACTCCAGAAGCATGTGGCAGGGAATTAACATCATCACGGACTTGAAAGGGAATTAAAACTCCGCCATGAACACCGCTACCTCTCTCCCGGATGAGCTAAATACTTTTTATGCTCGTTTTGAGGGAAATAACACCACCCTCGTGGAGAGAACTCTCACGGCCGAAGCTACAGAGGTTAGTTCACTCTCCATCTCTGTAGTGGATGTAACCCGATCCTTCCGACGGGTGAATATCCGCAAAGCCGCGGGCCCAGACGGCATTCCGGGCCACATCATCAGAGCGTGCGCGAACCAGCTGGCTGGTGTTTTCACAGACATTTTCAACCTTTCCCTCTCTTTGTCTGTAGTTCCCACATGCTTTAAAACATCCACCATTGTGCCTGTTCCAAAGCAATCAAAAATCACTTGCTTAAATGACTGGCGTCCTGTTGCTCTGACCCACATCATCAGCAAATGCTTTGAGAGACTAATCAGAGATTACATCTGCTCTGTGCTGCCTCTCTCTCTAGACCCATTGCAGTTTGCTTACCGCAACAACCGCTCCACTGATGATGCCATTGCATCTACAATACACACTGCTCTCTCCCACCTGGAAAAAAGAACACTTATGTGAGAATGTTGTTTGTAGACTACAGCTCAGCATTCAGCACCATAGTGCCCTCCAAGCTTGATGAGAAACTCCGGGCTCTGGGCTTAAACAGCTTGCAGTGCAGCTGGATCCTGGACTTCCTGTCAAGCAGACACCAGGTGGTTAGAATAGGCAGCAACATCTCCTCATCACTGACCCTCAACACTGGAGCCCCACAGGGCTGTGTTCTCAGCCCACTCTTGTATTCCTTGTACACACATGACTGTGTGGCAACACATAGCTCCAATGCCATCATTAAGTTTGCTGATGACACGACGGTGGTAGGTCTGATCACTGACAATGATGAAACAGCCTACAGAGAGGAGGTGCACACTCTGACACACTGGTGTCAGGAGCACAACCTCTCCCTCAGTGTCAGTAAAACAAAGGAGCTTGTGGTGGACTTCAGAAGAAAAGACAGAGAACACAATCCCATCACCATCAATAGAGCACCAGTGGAGAGAGTCAGCAGCTTCAAGTTCCTGGGTGTCCCATTCACTGAGGAACTCACATGGTCCATCCACACTGAAGTCGTTGTGAAGAAGGCTCACCAGCGCCTCTTCTTCCTGAGACAGCTGAGGAAGTTTGGAATGAACCGCCACATCCTCACATGGTTCTACGCCTGCACTGTAGAGAGCATCCTGACTGGCTACATCTCCGCCTGATATGGCAATAGCACAGCCCACAACTGCAAAGCACTGCAAAGGGTGGTGCAAACTGCCAGACACATCATCGGAGGTGAGCTTCCCTCCCTCCAGGACATATATATACCAGGCGGTGTGTGAAAAAAGCTTGGAGGGTCATCAGAGACTCCAGCCACCCGAGCCATGGGCTGTTCTCACTGCTACCATCAGGCAGGCGGTATCGCAGCATCAGGACCCGCACCAGCTGACTCCATGATAGCTTCTTCCCCCAAGCAATCAGACTTTTGAACTCTTGATCTCCCACGATCAAATACATCAGCACTGCACTTTATTACTCTTAAATCTCACACAGGACTGTCATAAATTATATTATTATTATATTATATTCTTTCTTAACAACATACTATCAACCGACAGCCTGAATGTCAATACAGTACAATACAACCTACTGTACATTCTATATATACTATATATACTTTTTCTTATATATTGAATAATGTGTATCTATATTTTGTGTATTGTATATTGTACAGTGTATGTTATTATTTGTATATTGTGTTGTGTGTAATTATGTGTATATTAGACTTTATATTGTGTTGTGTTAATTTGATGTTATTGTAAACTGGTATATGTCTCATCACTGTCACGACTGCTATGTTGATCGGAACTGCACCCAAGAATTTCACACACCATTGCACTTGTGTATATGGCTGTGTGACAATAAAAGTGATTTGATTTGATTTGATTTGATTAAAAGCCTGGTGGGGACACCAGCACACCAGCATCCCATGCTGTGGGACAAGCACCCAAAACATAACATAAGCTGGTGACCAGCAATGCTGGTCTTTTCAGCAGGGGTAAAATGAACAACAGCAAAAACAAGGACACATGGTCAGCAAGCAGAGCACAGAAATGAGACACACTTGAAGCTTTTAACTCTTATCAAAAGCAAAGACAAATGAGGCCTAGTAAAGAAGGGATAAATGAAGTCAGAAGTTTGCTGAATAAGCTTCAGACCAAAAGTTTAATGTGTCTCTCTTTATCTCCTGCACAGACAGTGAGTTGACTTATCACGTACTTTACCATGCAGCTCTACTTTTATTTACTTTGTGTGCAAAAACCCACTCCTGATTAAATATAATTAAAACTTGTATATTCTCCTCAACTGCCACATAGTAAAGAGATAAAAAGAATGATTAGCTGGTGCCACAAAAACAACCTGTGTCTGAATGTCAGAAACGCTAAAGAAATCATAGTAGATTACAGGATGCACAGACCAATTATTGCTAATTCAGCTGTTTCCTGCGAATTGTTCCTGTGTTCACTTGTGTGTTAGTTATACAGTGACTTTCAGAAGAGTCAGCAGCAAATATGGGAAAAACTTTTTAAGGAAAGATTTCCATTGTGATTTAAAGGTGGCGACAGAAGAGAGTTTAAAGTGAAAGGGGGAGAGAGTTCTAAAGCTTTGGGGCGATAGGTGCTGAAGACCTGTTTCTCATAGTAGACAGCCTGAATGTGGGAATATAAAAAGACTTGATCCAGCAGGCTTATGTGTGCAAAGTGATGTAGGGGTTAATCAATTTAGGTATGTGTTGTGTGGCCAGAGTATGGAGAGTTTTAAAAGTAATGTTTAATATTTTGAAGATGAAGAGTAACACCTTGTCTACACTGGACGTGAGTGTCGCTTCAAAAGAAATAGAACCCATTTTAATCAATGATGCTGTCTACACAGGAAGCGTCCATTGCATCACATCGTGCCAACAGTACAAGGGTGTCCCATTACATTTTGCACTGCACGGGCTGGCGCTACTACTGCCAACAACACAAATAAACGGTTTAGAACATTTGTGTCAACGCGCCAGTGCAGACGGCCTCAAGCCGTCACGTCGCATCAATGGACACGCCCGGTGTAAACAGGTTGTAAGGTGACTGGTAACAAATGGAGCTTGAGTAAATGTGTGATGTGATCCAATTATTTATTTAGTTAGAATCAGTCCTTGGCTCCATAAACTGCCCACAATACATTCAAAACTTTGCTACTAATGCTGCGAATGTGTGGGAATGAAGTCTAAATGACTTGAGATCTCAGTTTTAACAGCAATGAGTTTACGGAAGTTAGTGTCCATCCAGAGCCTTAAATCATGAAAACATACACTTAGAGAGGGAGGAGGGAAAATTGTGGAAGAAAGGTAGTTAAGATACTGTATATTTGAGTATTGATGGCATTACAATGAAACCATAAGTCCATGCTTTTACATTTTTGCCTATTTTTACATTTTTACATTTTTGCCAACGAGAACGGTGATCAACAATGATCCCTGGGGGACCCTGTGTGCAAAAGTAGCAATGGTTCAGCTTTGATATAAAGTGCCCTCAGATAAGATTTGAACCAGAGGAGAAAAGCGCCAGTATTGCGAAAGGTGAGGTCCAGGAGAAGAAGAATGTTAAGTGCACCGGAGTCTACTAACAGAGCTGGCTCAGTGCTGTAGAGATGGAATCTTGACTGGAATAGCTCAAAAAGATTGTTAGATGTTTCTGTAGCTGAGAGGCAATCTCTGTCTCAAGTACTCTAGCCATGAATACAAGGTTGGAGAAAGGCCTGAGGCTATGGTACATTAGCAGGTCTAAAAACAAATTTATTATGTAAAGAAGTGACAGCTGCATTTTATATTTCTAAAAAGACAACGCCAAAACTGAGTGAAGTATTGATCAGGTGAGAGATAGGTAAAGATACATTTTTTGAGAAGAGCAGTTGGTCCATGGTGAAGCTTGGAGGTTTAATGTACTAATCAACTCTGCAACTGATGTGGGGTTGGTGGGGTGATGTTGGAGGTAGGGAATGGAGTTGTAAAGGTGGTAGTTGGAACCAGTCTTTTTTTTAATGAAGAATTGTGTGTACTTTTTGTGTCCCTTTCCTTGAGATTCTCTGGCCCCTGTTCCAGTGATTGTGCCACCTGTCCCTGGTCCAGTGTTTGTCTAATTTGTCCCAATTCTGTCCCATCCCTGTCTCTGATTCTCATTTCCTTTTCCAGCATCTTTAGTAATGTCTACTCTTATGCCTATGTATCTGTCTTGATAGCCAAAGAGTGCCTGTTCTGAAATTGTACTCTGCCTAAATTTCTCAAGAATATCTGAGGGTATATAAAAAATTGGGTTCTGATTAGTATTATTATTGGCAGACAAATTATTTTAAGGGGTTAGAAGTCAGACGGAGCGCCATAATTTCCGGAGTGATGTTCGAAGATGGGGAGGGTGGCAGCTTTTGAGAAGGTGGCAGGTAGAAGGATGGGGTTTGGAGACTTGTTTATTAGAAAGTGGGGTAGGTATTTGGCAGTTTTGGGGGACTCTCAGGGAAGGGATGGGGAGAGAGAAGTTTAGTTTAATTATGTATGTTTATATATATATATATATATATATATATATATATAATATATATTAGTGGGGGTTAAAAGTTAAATGTTGATTCGGTGTGTATGTGTTGTGTTTTTCCTTTGAGTCAATAAAAAATGTTAACTACAAAAAAAGAATATCTGAGGGAACCTCAGAGTTTTTATTCACATATCTACTGTTCTTGGACTCTCTCATACTCCTGGATCTCTTTTTCTTCATTATCCAATTCGGTCCTGTTACACTCATGGTTTTCCTAGCCCAGTGTTTCTTCACTAGTGGGTCACGGCCCAAAAATTGTTGCAGGTCTGTTCAGACAGGGTCACGGACAGCACGGAATGAACATGCTAGGGTTTTTCCTCAATTTCATTTGATTTGGTGACCACCCATACTAAATTCTGGGCCACAAGTCAATTTTAATGTTATTCACCTCATCACCCACAGTGATGAGGAGCCAACCATGGTCTTACCTGTGCTTATTGCATTGAACTGTAAATATAATGGCAAGTACATAAAAGGCTTTAAGGCTGACTTATGGACAAATTATGGACAAAGTTTTCCTCCTGTGTAATATAAACTACCGGTCAAAAGATTTGAAACACTTACTCATTCTTTATTATATATATATAAAATCAAAAATAAATCAAAACTGTGTTATATTTTAGCATCTTCAAAGTAGTCACCCTTTGCCTAGAATTTGCAGACATGTACTCTTGACATTTTCTCAACCAACTTCTTGAGGTATCACCCTGGGATGCGTTTTAAACAGTATTGAAGGAGTTCCCATCTATGTTGGGCACTTATTGGCTGCTTTTCTTTATTATTTGGTCCAAGTCATCAATTTAAAAAAAAAATATATATATATATATAATTTTTTTTACAATGAAATAAATTAATATGGTGGCACAATTATATTTTTGTCTACAAAACTCATTTCAAACATTTAAGCATATGCCTTCAGATCAAAAGATTTTTAAGATCATGAGAAACATTTCAGTCAAGTGTTTCAAAACTTTTGACCGGTAGTGTATGTTCTTTTTGAATGATGTTTGATATTAGGAAATAAACTGGCCTTTTTTGCCTTCTGATATTCCTAAAGTTTATTTAAATCATTAAGAGCCTTATGAAAGGAAAACAATACCAGTTGTAGAGTAGGAAACAAACATTTTCATTAGCACAGTCCCAACTCAGTAAAGTGGTCTACTCATAGCCCTTTTCCACAAACATGCTTCGGGGGTGGGTTTCTGGGCCGTTCTGGGGCCGAAAATCTGGTTCCGCACCAGCCCCAAAAGCTTGCTGGTTTTTATGCAGGAACCGATTACGTCAGGGGAGTGGAGGGTAGGATAATGTTTCATCACCAGGTGCAGTTTTCAAAACAACAACAGAAGCTACCATCTGCAGTACCGGTACTTCTTCACTACATAACAACAACAATAAAAAACCCACAAAAATGTCTGTCAGACAACATAAGCATTGAGGAAATGCGGACAAAACAAGCGCTCTACTGACAAAATGGTCTTCTACGGAGATCAGAGAAAAATAACAAGGGGATCACAAAGGGGAAAAAAGTATACGAGGAGATACTGTCAGGATCCTGTCATCAGTCTAGTCTTGTTTTTTATTTTTGTGGCAGGATTCTGACCCTCTTTTTGTTTTTGTTATTTTGGGATGTTCTGTTTTCTCCATGTGTTCTTGTCTTTGTTCAGTCTCATGTCCTGGTGCCGCCCCCTCATTTCTCTTATCTTCTGTTAATTTGCTTCACCTGCCCCTCTCATTTGCCTGCCTGATTTCTCCTTCATTATATTTCCCTCGTGTGCTCTGTCTTGTGCTGGATTTTTCCTCTTGTTTCAGTCTGTTTTATTTCTTGCGTTTGGTCCTTGTTGGTTTTGTATTTCAGTTTATTGATAGTTCTCTGTTGTGTTTGTTTTTCATTATTTTTAGTTTTGCTTTCTCATGGGTAGTTTTTGTTAATATTTTCTTTAATAAAGTATTTTTGAAGAGCTGACTGTCTGCAATTGGGTTCTTCCTGACACAAACCATGACAGATACAGCAAGAAATGATGCACACTGGTGTTTGGTGTCCTCTTTAGCTGATCTCAGTAAGTTATTAGATTTGCAAACTTTGTTAGCTTTCCTTACACTCTTCTTGTCTTATTTTGTTCATTGTTTTTTTTTTTCAATAAGGGAATTTTTAGTTAGGAAGATCGCAGCTATTTGTTAATATTATCATATTATATGCTGTGGCGAAAATTCAAATATAACCATAACCATCTGCTACACCAATGTTAACAACGATTCCACTGTTACAGGTTATAGAAATTAGCAAGTTAAGCCACATTAAAAAGTTCAAACAAAATATACTGCCTCGCCAAAGAAAAGTTGCATACTTTGATTACAGCGCGCATTTGTTGTGGCGTTGTTTCGATAACCTTATGCAACGTCACAACATTTATTTCCATCCAGAGTTGCATTAATTTTTGGAGAGGACAGGAGAGGAGAACCACTCCATAAATTCTTCTCCAGCACAGCCCAAAGACTTTCAGTGGGGTTAAGGTCAGGACTCTGTGGCGGCCAATTCATGTGTGAAAATGATTCCTCATGCTCACTGAAACACTCTTTCACAATTTGAGCCCGCTGAATCTTGGCATTGTCGTCCTGGTATATGCCCGTGCCTTCAGCGAAGAAAACAATCCATTGGTGGGATAACCTGGTCATTCAGTACATTCAGGAAGTCAGCTGACTTCATTTTATTGTCGCATAATGTTGCTGTGCCTAGACCTGACCAACTGAACCAACCCCAGATCATAACACTGCCTCCAGAGGCTTGTACAGTGGGCACTATGCATGACAGGTGTATCGCCTCCATGCGCTTCCCTTCTTACCCTGACACGCCCATCGCTTTGGAATAGGGTAAATCTGGATTCATCAGACCATGTGACCTTTTTCCATTGCTCCAATCTTTATGCTCCCTTGCAAATTGAAGGAGTTCTTTTCTGATTAGCCTCACTAACAATTGGCTTTCTTGTTGCAACACAGCAGTTTAGTCCCAATCCTGTAAGTTTTTGTTGCATTGTGCATGTGGAAATGCTCTTACTTACACTTTTAAACATAGCCGTGTTTTCTACTGTCAATTTTTTACGATGTGACTTGACCAAGCGTTACTATCCTTCCAGGTTTTAATAATGCGTTGGACAGTTCTTAACCCAATTACAGTGATTTCAGCAATCTTCAGTGCTTCCCCTAATGCATTCTGTAGTCGCTGCTCTTGGGATTTCACATGGCTCATTTAATATTCTTGACACAACATAATGCTTGCCAGCCTCAGTCAGCTGTGTGCTTTGTACACTGCGAAAGAGACCCCACCACACACACACAAATACGCGCACATACTCACAGTGACGTCACCGCATAACACAGGTGTCAAGCTCACTTCAGTTCATGAGGCCCGCAAGCTCATTTCTGAAACTTAGAATGTCAGGGGATCAGTTAGCGTTTTCCTCGTGAAAATTAATAAGCCTTCCCCTGTCATCTGTATGTTTTGGAGCACATTTTGCTTGCTTCAGAAACAGAATGAAACCATGCTACACGGATCAATTATCAATGGGTGCTACCAAAGCAGCTGGTGCCACATTTTTAATGGGCCCTTTGAGGGCACAAATAAACTCTGATGTGACCCAGGCTGAAATAGAGTTTGACACCTCTGTTTTAATCTATTCCTTGACCAATAAGAGGTCATTCTACTATAAAAACATATTGTAAATTCCAGAACTCAAAACTTAATCCCCAATGCAATAAAAGCATTTATTGAAACCAAGCTGCCAAAACGCCCCGTTCTCTACTTCCGTGACAACTTTTTGAATTATTTTTGTATACAAACATGTACTACACAGAAGTCTTTGACTGTTGTCATCTCTCTGGCATGTTTTTAAAAGATGCTGTGTGAAGTTTAAACTCTAAAGAGAACATGTGTTTCATCAGCTGCTGTGGCTCCTGTTGTTTTGTTGCTTTTACTAAACAACAAACTGTTCTGTCGCCTATCAGCGCTACTTTTAATTGTTGGTGTATGTAAACGCACTAGATGGACGTTTTTGGCCTTTTTGAATTGTTTCCGGCATTGTGCACCTCAGTGCAGGATGATAAACTGGTTGTGTGCGTCTTGTCAAGCAGTCTTTGCCAAGGAATTGTCACTGAAGGATATGGGGCAGTTAAAACACTATTCAGTGGAAAAGTGCGGCCGGTTTGCGATAGCACAGGCTCGGCATGAGAACCATCGCAATTTCAGTAGAAAAGGGCTATGACTGATACATTCAGAATTGTCACATCCACATCGGATCCCCTCTCTCACTCCACACTCTGCTCCCTCTCTCCTGACTATTAATCACCCACACCTGATCCCAGTTCATCTCGCATCACCTCACCCCTATAAAAACTCCATCCTTGTCCAGTCTCCCAAAAGGAACTGATAGACTCACCTACTCTTCGGACTTCCCTAGAGAAGCTATACTCTCTCCCAAGAATCCCGTATCCGCATTCTCCCTGAGTTCCTGCATATTCCCTCGAACTTCTGGAGTGACAACCCACCAGTTTGCCCCCTGCAAACTCGCACTCTACTCCTGTCAAGTTAAGTTCTCCACTCCACGCATCTCTATTGACTGACATGTTTCTGTGTCTCCAATAAAGCTCCCGCATCTGGGTTCAATCTACCTTCTGTGTCTGTGTGTATTGTAACAAGAATATTATAACAAGCCCCATAGAAATAAGGTGTGAATTAAATTAAGTTTAGTTTGATATTGCGTAGCACCTTAAAGTAAAACATTTATATTCAAAATGTTCCAGGTGCTTAAATGATAAAATAACTTGTATCCAATCAATGCAAGTAAGTGGTTATGTTATGTAAGGGATAAGTGTGTGTTATGATGCATGACGTGGTGGATTATCCTGTGTATACCATTGTCACTTGCCACCATTGAAAAGTTAAAGCTGTCATTGATTTTTGAAGCTCAAACTTCGATTGGAAGAATATTGAATAACTTTATTTACGGGTCATTGGATTTAGAGTTCTGCCCATTTTATATCAGACACAGAGATGGAGTAGTGTGATAAGATTACATTTATTTTAATTAATTAAATAAGATGTACGAATAATTGGAAATATAGACATGAGTCGTTTGAAAAACCAAATTCTCAGGTCTTACCCCATTTGGTGCCCTAGGCAAGACCCTCCAGTCATCCCGATAAAAATTATTAGAGAGTTATTAATTAATTTTTACAACAACAACAAATTAGAGTACAAATTAACACATAATTAAATAGACCACCAATGGGTATAAACTCAAACTAGCCAAACATTAATAATAACAATGTTTAGAAGAAATATGCACGTAAACCAAACCAAGTGGTCTAAGATGAAGAAAAAAGAAAGAAAGAAGAAAAAAAAAAAAGCAAAAGTCGCACTGCCTTAAAGATCTACGCACATCGTAGGTATGTTTCACAGCAGGAGGATCACAGCATAGGCTTTCATCTTTACTGGGGAGTCTGGGGCCCATCAAGTACACAGTCTATCATCCCATGATGTTGTAGAGGGGTCTAGGGGATGCTCCCCCGGTAGATTTTTATTTATTTATTTATTTATTTGCAAAAACAGCACCAAAGCATTCATTTCTGGGGATTTAAGGAGCATCATTTAAACATTTTCTTGTAGCCTACATATATTGTCTAGCATTAATGAAACAATGGATTAAAAACTTATTGATACCTGTCACATTACACAGAACAAAATGAAGTTTATCAAAGTTACCTTTCTCAAAAGCCTGCTGTGGCAGTATCATGGTACAATGATGGTACAATATGGTATTTTTTGTAATATATAGTATTTATATGGTAGGCTACTCCAAGGAACATTTCCAATAAACATGGTATTGGCTTGGTAATTTTTGGTATTTTAAGTGCTTTCATGTAACGTTAGTATTTTGATACTCTTTCATTAAGATAATGTCTTAACTGCATTAGATAATACTGTAGCTCACCGGCTGTACACACACTCGCACATGACCTTCTTCATCACTGGCAAACGATTGAATGCAGTTGCAGGTTTTTTTTAATGAATTGTAAGTAAATAGCCACTTCATCTAGTGTTGTTTTTTTTCTCTGTCTTCTAAAGCATCCCGCTACTGTTTTACTGCATGACAAAACACTTCAAATGCTTCAGCCTGCACGTTAGACAAATTTATTAAGAAGAACTGACTCAAAAGAGTGATTATTTCTTCACACATCGGGCATTGTTCCGATTCTTGAGCCCTGCGCTCATGAGTCTATTGCCGTGTTCACAATGGCATACTATTCATACTACTCTATTTTTTTTGCCAAACACAGATATAACAGAAACAATAAGAGTATTATGGTAGTAAGGCATTCAGTACACAATCGATATGTTCCGTGGAAGGCACCACAACATGTTATTGGAATGCACAGAGTGCATGTGGTTCGACACAGATTGGACTTGCAGAAATTGGCTCGGTAGATCGGCGCCGCTGAGCGATGGCACCTTTGGCGGTCGCCTATGTCACCTAATGGGTTGACCGGCCCTGCTTTCTGTGAAATTCTGAATTTAAATGCACAATCCAAAAATAATAACAGTAAGTAGAAGGGATGTCACTCCTAAGAACATGTAGTATTTAATTTCTATTCTTTGTCATTTTCACATTAATGAGGTAAAACTAGTGTTACTTTGTACTAGTGTTCAATATGGTCATTCAGTATCATCTTTAAATCAATTGTTGTGGTGAAAAATGCCAGACACCAGTGTTAATCAGCTGAATTTTACAGAGTCTGACCTGGAGTAAATTAAAAATACACCTGCACTTTCCCCTTACACACGCATAGGGCTTGAAAGGAAAGTATGGTTTGACATTCAGCTATGTTTTGCACAGAGGGGGAGAGAAGGAAACCGGGACCTATCAAAGGCGTATTTCGCTGTCTGGCAAGATGAGGCAAGACGATTTCATTTATGACTCTTAATGAATGGAAAATCCTGATCCTGAGACTCATCAGACTTGCCATATTATATTTGCATCTGGAGGATGTGTGAACAGAGGCATAAAACTCTTACAATGTCTCAAAGTAGGACAGTGTAGTAGGTATAGTAGGTGCACTAATATAGAACAGGTATTAAAACTGTCTGGAATTACTTGTGAATTGAATAGCATTATGTACACATTCCAGCAAATCAGAATCAGGTATTCAAATAAATATTTATTTTATTGCAATTGAATCATGAAAACTTTCTGAAAGATTTAGCATGTTAATGTGGAATTAAATATTTCTAGGATGTTGGTTTTGGTGGACTAGATCTGCTATTCTGCTGCTGCAAAGCAAGTATGAATACTTGCTACTGCTAGAACATACACAGACATACTGACTTAAGCATGTGGAGATGCTGCTACTGCACAAATAGAAAAACACAAGACAATCATGTATGACATGCTGCTGAACAATTACACAAGTCCCCCAAAAAAGCAGGGAACCTGCAAAGCTTATAACACAAAACACAACACCCTAAACAAGCAGATCTACCACCAAGATGTGTGTACTGCTGCTGCTCCAAATAGCCATGTGCACAGAGTGTATGCTAGCTACAGTAGGTGTGCCTTGGCCAGCTTGGCCAAAATGTTATAACACTAATGAACTAAATATATGTGTGCCTGTGCCTGCTTGACTGAATGGCCTAAACGGTTTGTGACCTGACTCATAATGTGTACCTGGACCTAGAAAGCCAAGAGCTTATTTAACTAGTGACTTAACCTAGCTATGTGTGGATTTTTTTAAACTAATGACCAAAGATAGTGATGTGTGACAGTGCCTGATTTGGCAACGGCTTACTTTGAGAAAGACCTTACCGTGCAAGCTGTTAAAAAAATAAAATAATTATTTAATCAAAATAAATAGGCTTATCAACTTTGAAAAAGAGGGGGAGAAAATGTGCGGTATCTTTTGTTGTTAACATCAACACCAAAAATACATGCAAGATTTGGGTCAGGTTTGGGTTGCCACTTGATGTCCAATATAAAACCTGGGTCCTGAAGTAAAAACCAGTTAAGAACCACTGTTTTTGATCCTGGTAGTTACATCACTGTTCCTAACAATTCTTCCAGCACCCTTCTTCTACTCTAGTGCCAACTTTATTTTCAGAAATAGGCCCAGCAAGTAACTTTAAGCTTGACTTGAGAATCAATGTGTAGGCCCCTCCATTGCATACATAAAGAGACATTCTGCTCTTTTTATACAACAGTAAGTTCCAGTTCACTAATTTTCCCTGTTTGTATTAGCCTGCTTGTCTGTGTTCACTAGAAATAAAACAAAACTGATATTCTAAGTACTGAATTATGAGGAACTTCCAACATAATTTGCTCTGTGCAGGTACCGACTTGCCCCACCTTATCACTTTCCTGTCCCATTTGAGGATGTGTACCATGTGGTTAAGTACTTTCTTCATGCTGATGTTCTGAAGCACTACCATATCAATCCAGAAAGGATAGCAGTGTCTGGAGACAGTGCAGGAGGCAATCTTGCAGCTGCAGTGGCTCAGCAGGTAAGAATATTCTTATTATAGCAATATTTCAGAATTTACATAATGCATTTTATTGGTAAATATTAGGAAAGCAGGCATCTTTCCAGCCAATTCCAAACAACTTAATTTGGCTGGGGGTTCCACACTGTGGCAGACAGGTCTCTTGCTCATCGTAATGGAGGAAGCGGGAACCGGGTTAACAACCACAAAGACTTTTAATTAAACACAACATAAAACTGCTTTTCAGCATAACCAAAACAGTAACACACACACAGCTCTATGTGCTCCCTCATTGAGTTGACTTTTCAGTGCAACATGCGGAATGCACGTTTAGGGGCTGTGTGCACCTCTCTCTCTCCCGAACTGGCATCTCCGGCTCCTCTTATCCCTCTCCTGTCCATCCTAACAGCCCGGCCCTGCCCTCCTCCTCGTCACATACCCCCAATGCCTGATTCAAGGCCGGGGAACCCAGGTGTTGCTTTTTCGGCCTTCCTTCTGTCGGCTGGTGTAAACCCCCTCCTGGGAACATAAGTAGGATGAGGGGAGGGAGAGGGGAAAGGGAAAGAGAGCGGGAGAGCCCGAGAGAGAGAGAGAGGAGAGAGAGAAAAGAAAAAGAGAAGCAAAAAATTAAGAAAAAACTCTGGTTCTTGACCACGCTGCCATTCGGTCCTCAGCCAGCTGCACAGCGGTCCTCCTCGATGCCGGGTGATGGCACTGGACCCTATCACTCTCCTGGCTGATTGTGGTAACTCAGCGCCAGACGTCCATCCTTATGATCCGGCCCTGCCCTCCTCCTCGTCACACACACCTACTGAAATCTCACTCTGTTACATCAGAGGTCTGTCACACTCACTGATTCAGAATGGAGGAGAGGAGACAGACAATACCGACTGCCCCAGACTTTCATTCCAAGTCACGTACAGCTTGCCGAAAAAAGAACAGGAGTACTGCATGGACATAAACAATTGTAATAGACTGATTTAGAATGCAATTCATAAAGTAACTTTATCCTGTGAACATGTGTGATTGTGGATTTATCAGAGGTGGGTAGAGTAGCCAAAATCTTTACTCAAGTAAAAGTAGTAATGTTAAAAATTACTCGAGTAAGAGTAAGAAAGTATCCAATTGAAAGAATACTCAAGTAGTGAGTAACTTGTTACTTCCACATATAACATAATGGACATTTACGCCCCAATATTCCATTACATAATACACTTTTAACATGTATTACACAATAATAATACTACTAATAATAATCATTCTTCTTGTTATTATTATTATTATTATTATTATTATTATTAATGGAAATTGTCATCATACACCCTCATGTTGTTTCAAACCATATGACTTTCTTTCTTCCATGGAACACAATTAAGGAGATGTTAGAGAGAATGTTAGCCTTAGTCACCATTTACATTCACTGCATGATATTTGTTTCCCCCTCCATATTTTAAAAGGGAATGGTGACTGAGACTGTCAGTCCCTAACATTCTGTCTAACATCATTTGGGTTCCACAAAATACAGAATTTCACACAGGTTTGGAACAACATGAGGGTGGGGAAATGATGACAGAACATTAATTTATGCTGAATTATTACTTTAAGACACTTGTCAGATTTTGATGAATCAAAATTCAATTAGAAGCTAAGTTTGGAAACCAGTTTCTAGTAATTATTGTGGTGAAAATCATGAACAATGTCCCACAGGCCCAATAATATATAATGGTGAATTTAGATGATTAGTTCTGTACACTAAGGGTAAACTACACTATATCTCTGTGTTTGAAAGCATATTAGGCTTATTTACGTAGGTTCAGAGTTTGGTTTCTGTTGTCCATAAGAAAAATGCGCCGCATCTGTCAAACACAGGAATGCTGTGCACGTGCAGACATACTGTCAGCTCACTCTCCAGAAGTCAAACATGCAATCGGCAGAGCAAAAGACATTTTCACTTAACACGGATGTTTACATGGATTTATACTGTAGGAACTGAAATATTGCAGCACTGATATAAAATGTATACTTATAAATTGAGGTCATTAGAGCCCATAGTAACAGAATCACCCTAAAATTGACCATGACACAGACAAGCCCAAGTTATCAATATCGCCAACGCTTACCGCGCTGCAATTTAAATCTTGAAATATCCACTTGTCTCAGTGTAAAATGAAGGCATCGCATGACGAAAGAAAAAGCTTGTTTTGAGCACTTGCTCCAGCTGCAGTGATGAGCTCGGCTCAAATGACAGAGCAAAGCTGTAAAATTCTGCTATCGTACAAGTCCAATAAAGTATGCATTTATTAACACTTAAAATTGAAATTAAATGAAAACCAGTAATGTAACGACAGGAACGTCACCCATTGTAACAAAGTAAAAGTAAAAACATGTCATTAGAAATTTACTTTTGGTAGAAAGTATCCACCATTAAATATACTCATAAAAGTATATTTTTTCCAAAAAGTTACTCAAGTAAATGTAACAGTAAATGTAGCGCATTACTACCCACCTCTGGGAAGGACTGCCGTACAAAGTGTATGTCCATACACAACTTCAGTGAAAGATGGATTTACGTTCAGACTGTTCTGCCTGATTTCTTATTTTATTAGTCATTTTAGTGTAGGAGAACTCCAGAAAGCTTTACACAATCAGTGTTTTTGATATGTGACTTTTTTGTGTTCATTGATTAAACCCTTCAGATCAGAGCATGACGACTTGTCAGTTCTTCAGTGTAAAAAGAAGCTTATTGGTCACTTGACAAAACCACATGAACCCGCCCCAGCAACAGAGCGTTTTTTCAAACACAACCAAAGTAAAATTCCAGTTGCTAGAGCCATTGACTCAGCATAGAGTTTTGTTGGCAAAGTGATGAAAAACTCCCATTGGCAGACACTAATGCAAGCTCTGACTTGATTATCTATGCCCCTGCCTTATACAGTATATGATCTTTGATAGGCCATGTTTAAAATGACTTTTATGGATAATTGTACTCAGTTGCAGAAGGATCCAGACCAGCATGTCCAGTTGAAGGCCCAGGCTTTGATCTACCCTGTCCTGCAAGCCCTGGATCTTAACACCCCATCCTACCAGCAAAACCAGCACATGCCAATACTGCCCCGCACACTTATGGTGCGGTTTTGGAGCGAGTATTTCACCAGCGATAAGTCATTTTTCAGAGCCATGATGACCAACACACACAATAACCCTGAATCAGCTGCTCTTCTTAAATTTGTCAATTGGAGTTCACACTTACCTGATGCTTATCGCCAGGCATACAATTACAGTGCTCCACCTGTGCTCACTGGGAAATCTCCAGTACACGCTATTGATCCCCATCACCTGCTTTCAGACCCGAGAGCATCGCCATTGCTGGTGCCTGACACAACTTTGCGTTTACTGCCGAAGGCTTACGTGTTGACATGCGAGTATGATGTACTGCGGGATGACGGCATGATGTATGTAACACGCTTGCGTAATGCTGGAGTTGATGTCACACATGAACATTATCCCAGTGGATTTCATGGTGCACTCATGTTCACTGTGTGGCCCACAGACTTTAAGATTGGACATAGAATGTTAGACAACTATGTAACATGGCTTGAGCAAAATTTATAAGAGTAATGTAGAGTGCAGCAGTGCTTTATTCATCAGTTTTGTTTGACTGTTTCAGATCATATTTCGTTTTTCTTTATTTATTTCATTTTTTCCCCCTGTTGTTTACAATGTTTTATCTTATAAAGGGCACACTTTTATTGTATTCGTCCATTATGATATAAACATTCCTCTTTTCTTAAGGTCAATTTCAAATGAAGTGTTGATGACATGTATCCATTACTTCTCATTGTTTAAACATGTTACTTTTCAACTGTGTTTAATGTTTTTCTATGGAAGTTGTTAAAAATGTTAACACAACAAATATCTTATGGTATTATTTTACATTTTTCTCAATCTTCTGCTGAAAAGACCAGTTTAGACTGGTTTATGCTCGTTAGTTTTGGTCAACCACATGGTCTTTCCAATTAGGCTGGTCGACCAACGGATTCTACCTAGTTACAAAACCTTGTAGGTAGGCCAGTCAACATGATCACACAGGAAAATCGACACGCTGATTCTGAATGTTCATTTATTCTGAAATCGGCCCCACTTTGCCAAATGACAAGCGCCATCTCCCATCAGACGTTTTTACTCCAGGTTGTAGTGTCCCGTGGAAACCAGAATGTAATCACGTTCACATAAACAATGGAGAGCACGATTCGGTGGTTACATTTTCGCTCTAAAATTACATTTTTACACCACTGACAGTTAGGTTTAGGGTTGGGGTTTAGGATAGGAAGTAGGGTTAATAAAATATGCATTCCTTTTGACTGTATTATATAATTTACAACTGAAACTACAACTCGCTTTTGGTGCCACCCTGTGGACATTTCACCAAGAAACTGGTCATCAACACTTCTAGCTTTGACCAATGGGAGCAGTGGTTGGAATTGTGGTACGCATAGAACGATTTCAGCTGAAAAACCAAAAACCACCAAATTCACAGTGTGATTAGTCTGGACCAACATACCAGCATCTCATGCTGGGTACCAGCATCCAAAAAACAAAACAACAAATGCTGATGACCATATGCTGGTCTTTTCAAGAGGGTCTAATGTAGTTATGGTTTGACTTTATTGAAAGATTTGGTTTTATATCCACCATCAGATGATGTTTCAAATAATTTGCTTCTGAACATCATGAGACCACTGCTTGAAGCTGCATCTCTTTTATGCTCTCACTAAATGAATGAAAGTGCCTCGTTGAGAGTGACAGATGGAAAAAAAAAGATATGGTGCAAACTAGGTTGAAAGACATCCATCCATCATTGTTTGTGTTTGATACACAGGCTCTACTAGAATATATACCCAGGAATGTGCAGGTATAAAAGTCATCAAAATGAATTGTGTACATTGTCATAATAACTTTGTTTTTGCAAAAACAATTTGCTTTTGCTTTGATTTAACTCTAAAGGTGCACCCATAATTTCTTTATTCCTAAAAAGTTTTACCTCTAAAGAAATGAATAATACTTATGAAAAATATGTTTAAAATAATGTACATTAGATGACGACTCTAGTCATATCAGTATTCTAATAAAAAGCTCATTTATTTTACATGGATCTAATCTGCATCATGGGGGCCACAATACTGAGATCAAATGATTGGCTGAATAATACTAATTTTACCTCGATAACCCCCCTGTTATTGGTCACTTTTTCTCATGAATAAATTAAATCATGGCTGACTGTGAATAGCACATTTCTACAATGACAGTAGCTGTAGAACTCTTGCATAATGCTGCATTCACACCATTAGGGGGCAAATTCACTAAACAGTTGCAGCACTTTTAGATTGTGGATGGTTATTCGCTATATAGCGCTCAGAACCGGCTTGCACGATTGGATTTGTGAGTGCAAATTGTGTTCAGCACAGATATTGTGGCTGCATTTGCACCATTGCCTGATCTGCATAATTGCTTTAGTGAATCGGGCACTTAACCAGAATGGCGCATGCAAATAACCACAGTTTTTACTGGCCAAAATTCACGTGTCCCACTAAATGTCAGTATAAGTCCAAAATTACTGCCATATTGGCCAGCGCAACAAAAACTAAATTACTGTGTACATTAAAATGTAGTTAATTTTCTGTTTTCAAATTTAGGATTGGGGACCAAAGTGAAAGCAAAAGATAAATGATCTTTTATCATGGTATATTGACATGCAAGTGTGAGGCACTGATATAAATAAACTAATAGCAGGTTGCATCATTATTATATGAGATACTGTATACCATACACCACACTAACTCAGAAGAAGAAGAAAAAAACATTATAAAATGGTAAATGCCCCGAGTAGCAGTCAGGGGTTTGACCTTAAGCCCCATATGACAATATGACATTATTCCAAATTCCTCTGGTTCTTTGCTGCGATAATGAATATGGTGTGACTGAGATTAACAGATTTCACTAAAATGGCCATGTATTGTGTGTTTTCTCAGGACTGAGATGAATCAGACAATTGTGATTAAATTGATGGCCTCACCTCAGCATGAAAATGCTTTATATATTGGTTTCAATTGTTAGACTTGATGTTACTTGCGCATTCACAAACCAGAGCTTTTCTACACATCAGTATACAACGTTTTCACTGGGCACATAAAGTAGATCAGAGAATGTGACTTATTCTGGTCACATGACCACCTTTTTCAGCCAAAAGTGACAGGCTACAGATATAAAGGAATACATACATGAAACCATTCGGCATCATTACATCAATGATGACATTGAATGGGGAGCATCAGGAGAAAAACATGATAGTAGATGAAAAGCAATAATTGAATTAATGAGAAAATGACATGTATCTCACTCAGGTATGTCCCAAATAAAAAAGTTGCTTGGCATCACACTTGCATGTAAGAGATTCCATTGACTGTGTTTTGATAGACTATGTACTATTCAAACTATTCATAGCATTGTTCGTGCAGCCTGACAATAAATGTTCAAAGAATAATGAATACGAAATGCAATGCTATGCCTTGAATGTGTTTGCATGCCTTAAATGCTCATGTTTACAACTGACACCTTGTCTAGAGCAAATCTTGTCCTGCAGACAAGATCATGGGTTCCCATGTTGGTCTAGGCTGGTTCATGCTTGTTCTTGCTGCTCTAAAAGTACCATGAGGAGGCCAGGACAGATGACAATGGAAGCTTACAGAGGAGGTTTGAATCTGGAAATACAGAAGTGTCTTATGCGGAAGTCTTTTTGTCGAAACACCTAACATACGCAAAAATTCTCCTCCCCCTTCACATTTTTTTTAATACATTTTTAACTTTTGCTGTTTAAATATACCATAATTGTTACATATTTTGAAAGTGTATCTTGAAATATAAGCATTTATTGCATGGCTTTCTGGAATACTCTATTCTGATTGGTCAGTGGCACCATCCATCTGTCTGATATGACTGAGTAACAGCAGCACATCCGGGGGATTAAGTGATATCAGACTAGTCATCCGGGTATTGCGAGTCATCTTTCCTACTTTTCGTATCACTCTGCAATCTCTACAAGTAAACTGTTAGAATAATTTGAACATATATCAATATTTCATGTTCAAGTATTTATTTATTTGGTTAGTAGCCGTGTAATAACCAGAATAATGTACAGTCATCCATTGTAATTGCAAAATAAACCCTGACAGGGTGACCATGACCCTGACGTAATGGGGTTTATTTTGTGATAACAACCAGCTAACTGTACATTATACCTTAATTATTATGCATATATTAATAAATCAAGTTTCAGCAACATAACAGCGAGCACACTGAGGTAATGCAGCTACACAAAGACAACACTCTGAAGTGAAGCTTGAGTGATCAAGGACATTCCATCTGACAAACATATCTTGCTTTGATTCCTCTGTCCTCATTTCCTTTTCATCCATCCTTTCCTTGTTTTCTAAAAGGGAGGAGCTGGGAAATAAAGAAAGGAAACGAGGATTTAAAACTTTAGAAATGAGAAGCACCCTAGGTTCACTTTTCTTGAGCTTACCTAGGGTCTGTGCTCACCGAAATTGAATCAATGCCCACAGTGGCCGGAGCGGGAAGTGTTTTTGAAGTTTAGGGCATGTGGTGCCAAATGTGAGTTGTTTTAGTTTGTAAATGATGTTATACAGCGAAGAGGAATGCATATTTTATTAAGTCTCCTCCCAAACTCTAAACCTAACTGTCAGTGGAGTAAAAATGTAATCTTATAATGTAATATCCGTATCGCACTATTCATTAATTATGCAAACACAATTACTTCCTGGTTTCAACACAGGTTGGGAACAGGTTCTCCCAGGCTGCTGACACAATGCACTGTTGGTCGCTTCACTGGAGAAGGTAAACACACTTGAACTGATGCAAAAAATTTTGATGGGAGATGGTGCTTTTCAGTAACTCGGCATAATGTGGCCGATGTCAGCATACTTAAACTTTCAGAAGCAACATGATGACTTCCTGTGTGACCATGTTGGTTGGAACACCAGCACAACAGCATCCCATGTTGTGGACCAGCATTCAAAACACAACATATGCTAGTGATCAGCTATGCAAAAGCTAGCTGGGGAGATTCAAGCATATGTGAACATCTTCCCACATGTTATTGATTCAGATGGACACTTATGCCACACTTACAAATGTAGGAATTTTATTGCATAGTAAGTAAATATTAAACAAAGTGGCATCTTCAAACTAATTTTTCAGAACTAAATTCACTTTCTATATAATTTTTGCCATGACTTTTAATCAACGAGTGTCAAAATTATGTTTTATAAATTAAAACCCAATAATCTTCTTTTTGTGAAATGCTGTCTGGAAATGTGTGCTATCTTTCTTGAGAATTAATTAAATTTTTTTTTTTTTATTATTATTATTATTTTTTTTTATGAGATGTATTTATAAGTGTGGATTTAATATCCAAATATATTTTGGGGCCACTATATAAAGCAATATGATTGCTTTGATGTATGATTTAAGTGTTAGTACTTCTGCCTTAAATAGACTTTAAAAGACTAATTCATACTGAACTGTCTTTAATATACAAGGAATTTTATGGGCAGAAAGTAGGCTTCAGATCGAGGCCTTTTTCACGCATCGATAATCAGAATATTTCCCAATGATTATCTATAGTCTTATTTCTCAACACAACTTTAATAAAGTGTGAGCAGCAGGGTAAATTAAAGGGGGTCGCACACCGCACACGTTTGGTGGACAGCATGGCGCGTTCTAAAATTAGAAAAAAACAAATATTTTCATCAAAGATACGCACACACCACCAATGCTCAGCATCACCATTCTGCAGCGCCACTGAGTGCAACTTGCATAGTTTACATTCAATTCGACCCAAATGATTATCAAAGGACAAAGGTTATTTACTCTAGCCATCACTGGATGATCTATTGTGAACATGTATCTTTCATATAGCCTACACAATGCATTTTTTGTTACAAGTATGTTGTTTTGTGGTTAGACAGCTTGAATGAAAGATCTGTTCAAGGATACATACAGAGAAATTGCACAATAATCATCGCCATTTCTAACTGTTCAGTTTGCGCAGTTAAATCAGTTTCACTAACCTGCAAACTCATCAACATCACTTGAAGAAGCCAACACATTCTTGAAGAAGTACCAAAACTTTCTTTGGACTACCATCTCCTGTGCCGCTTCAGCTCGTGTGTGTGTGAGTGTGTGCTTCAGTAAATGGTATATGGCCCTCTTGTGGTCTCCCAACGATATTACACCAGACTGTTAAAAAGAGGCCAATTGAGTGAGTTGGAAAGCACGCAAATTGGGCTTCTAATTTAAATGTTGGCTGATTTAAATACATAGATGCCTCAACAATATATCGATAAAATTATGTGCCAAACAATAATCAATATACCGATATTTTATGACATCCCTTGCATAAAGTCAACAAATGATATGACCTCACAAACCATGGCAAAGAGGATGACAGTAAGAATAAGAGAGAGGCATATTTTGATTATTAGCTTCTCTCAGTTTTGACCTAAATGGTCATGAACACTAGAATTTGACTGACAGTTAAAGTACTGAATGCAAAATGCAATAACAATGTGGATCAATAAAAACCTTTACAGACAACCAATGAATATTGTTTTCAAACCAACATACTTAATTAACCCTTCAGTAATATGGGAAGAACTTGATCTTAGTTTTGATATTTGAGAGGGGGATGTTTGACAGGGACAAAAATCTGGCAACACTGCAAGCTAGGAATGAGAGTGGAAGAGCAGCAGGTGGTTTTTATCCCTGCCATTTTTCTGATATGAGAGAAATTCCACAGGCATCATAACCCTTCCTTAGAAGAGAAAACCAGACAAAAAACAAAGATAAGACACAACTTACATTCCCTGCACAACACACTCTCATGACAAAACGTTGCAACTAAAATGTCACCCTTGGTCCGTATATTAAATGTTATTCTGATCCCGTATTCAACTGTTTTATCCAGTGCTACATTTGAATTTGAAATTATTTAAAAATTCTGTCATCATTGACTCATTTCTTTATTTATTGCTCATTGTTTTGTTTTCTATGGAACACAAAGAGAGTTTCACAATGTCCAAGTTGCAGCTAAAAAAAAAAAAAGAAAAAAAAAATTGTTCATAAAAAGTTATCATAAAAATAATCCATGCTATTTGTATTCCAAATCTTCTGATGCTTGGATCACTTTGTCTGAGCAACAGATCCAACTTTAAGGGTTTCAGAAACAGTCAGCATTCCCATTCTCTGTAACCTCCGCTAAGGAGGATCCGCGGCTCATTTCAACAATAGGTTCATTTGAGATTAACAAGTTTTGCGCAGATCACCAGCAGCTTCATGCTATTAAGAAATGCTGTCCGACTTGCTGTGCTGTCATGGTGATGAATGCCAAAATACTTTGGTGAGAGCCACCATTTTTAGAGCCAGGCAATGTAGTTGCTTTATTCACCTTGTGCACCAGAGAAACCAGCCATTATTGAAAGCCATCTTGAAAATGTTGTCTTTGAACTTCTGGTCTAGCATTTACTATATAGATGTCTATTGTGTTTATGTCAAAGTTGAATTAGCTAGCGAAGTGGATTTACAGGTTATAGAGTTGCCAAAAGTTATCATGAGTATTTTAAAGTATTCAGGAGATGTCATAGCAACTGGCAACAGAAGGGAGATTTTAAAACAAGAGTACTTCATTCATGAATACACAAGATTTTACCTTCAAGCTGTGGACGTATTGATGTGCCTCTGTGCTCATGAAACTCCAAGAGAAAACACAAAATCATAAAAAATATCTCTGTATGACACCTCTGGCAGCAATCTTCTCATGTCATTCACCCTTCGTGTTATTGTTAAGGTGAGCAGATTTTTTGAGTATTAAACCGGGACGGAGGAAAGGGTGCCACTACACACAGATATACATGTGAAAGTTGTATGTTTTATTCTGTAAACAACTATTTTAATCACAAATAAGCCTTTTAAATATGTGGGGTGACATTAAATTTAAAAAGTAAAAATGTAATTTCTTTTAATGTCACAAACTTGCATGTGAAAGAATACGAGCTGTCAACTACACATTTTAACACAAATTATTAACAAGTTGAAACCTAAAAATTAGTCAGAATAAGACATAAAACAACAAAACGCTTGTATCATGAAAAGTGTAGTGTGTCATAGTTGTCTGAATGGGATCTGCCAGGTCTAATTTACCTCTGTAGGTGTCGGAAAAACAAACATTTGAAGGGACAGACAAACACCTCACTAGCATTTTCACATACTAAAGGGGTGCTGTAGACTCACACTATCAACTCTTGGTGAAAAATACTTTGTGTGCTCCCACACGTAATCCATTTTGATTGACTCTTCTCAGTAGCTTCAGTGCAAACCGGAGGTTAAGAGACAAATAATGGAAGCACTGAGCACTGAAAAGGGCTAAGCTGAATAAGGTGAATATCATCTGTGCAAACTGTAAACACGATGGGAAACAACTTGTTGAAGACACAGCTTAATGCTCATTGGCTTAAACCACTGTAATGTTTTATTCTTGCATAAAATTATTGTTTATTAAACCCTGATATCATATTTTTATGTGTATAGAATTATGTGTGGACACTCCCAACACTCGGACTCATAAGTGCAATCTCTGTAACAGATACAGTATGTGATTGTTATCATATTTATAAAATCTCTAAAATACATGTCTTTAACTAAAACTGGATGAAAAAGACACGGCTTTTGAGGGGAATTAAATAACAGTTGGGTGACTTGTTTATCATATCCATTTAAATTTAAAAGGAACAGAATTTAAATTGCATGATCACTTTATCAGCAACAAAGCACATGAAATTGAATCAAGTGATATCTGCCTTTGATCTTGTAGGTGACTGATCCAGTACTAGTAGTGAGAACTGTCCGAGTTGATGGGACTTTTTTATTCCTCCACTGACTGCAGCCGCCTGCTCTCATTTTCTTTCCATGTGAAGCGTTTGGCATCTCAAACGAGCCTATTCAAAATTGCCGCTTCAACAAGCATTATGACAGTTGTGACATCAGTGAAATCAACTACTATTGGCTCTCGTGTGTCACGTGACCGAATGCGACAATCTAATGTTTGCATGTATATTTTTGAACAAGATGCAAATGCCTTCACAGAGAGGACTATTTTCAATGATTAAAACCTTCAGTTGCACTATGGAGCTATCGTATGGTTTCAGAAGACTTAAATGGCGCATCTAATCTATAATCTATTTATTAGGGCCCAAGCACTGAAAGTGCAGAGGCCCTATTGTTCTTCTAAGGATTATTATTATTATTTAGGGCCCAAGCACTGAAAGTCTAGAGGCCCTATTTTTCTTCTACGGATTATTATTATTAGGGCTCAAGCACTGAAAGTTCGGAGGGTGCAGGGCATGCAGGGGTGGATCTGTAGCTCCTCCTTGAAAATGGGCATGTAAGGGGGGGCTCTGTAGCACCCCATTTTCAACTATAGTCACCAAAATTGGTACATATACAGTTCTCATAAAGCCGAACAACTTTCATATGTACAGTCTTTAGCTCCACCCAAACGGAAATTTTTTATTTTCTGAAAATCGAAGGATCTGAACTTTTAAGTACTCCTCCAAGGGGATTCATGTGACTGGCACCAAATTTATGCAACATCATGCCAAGACATTGTAGATGCTAAATTGTGAACATTTTTTTTTATATTTTGAAGAGTGTTGCCATGGTGAAGCAATATACTTATGGCGGAAATTGGGAAACAGGAAATGAGTTATATCTTCTTTGTGCATTGTGTGATTTTGATGAAAATTCAGCTGTATGTTTGGTAATGGGACTGATCACATGGATGCGGCTATTATGGGTCACGGTCATAGTGCCACCAACTGGCAGCAGGACGTGTGACAGTTACAACAGACTTTGAAACATTCCTGTTATTTTTATCTGAAACACTTCAAAAGTTTATAATAATATATATTATTATATATTATTAATAATGTCCAGACACTGCTGGTGCACGATAATATATTTGAATGGTGTTGCCCTGTTGTTGTTACATGGCATTGTACTCTATCTGGATTTGTGGCCAATGTGTATTTTAATAATTATAATATGTATAATGTTTAATCATGCTTATGACATGTGGCTATGGTGGGTCACGGTCATAGGGCCTCCAGCTGGCAACAATAGATGTGACACTTTGAATAGACTTATATTCACCCCTGTCACAATAAATGTACTCAGACTAGTGTCCAATATTATAAGGTAAGGGGGTTCTTGATATCTTGCATGATTTTTTCATAGCCATAAGTCAAATAACAATATAATTTTTTGGACTGTTCAAGGGTTCACACTTGCCATAATAACACATTTATTACATTTATTATATAATATTTATTAACGATTTGGATCAGGGGCAGATGCACCTATTTTGATGCACAGAGGTCAGCTACTGCAAAACCCATACCCCTCACAACATTATAAATCACAGGAAACAGTATCATCTTTTTAATATAACAATTACATTTGCAGCTGTTTGTCAATAGATGCGTATGAGTAATGGTTGCATTTGGTTGCATTTTCTGGCGGTTTTACATCAATTCTTGGTGATCTTGGCCACATTTTTTTTGGAACTCGGCATTTTCCATAAAAGCCTCGATAGGTGGTGCATAAGGCGCCAGCACAAATGCAAAGATGCACACAACTCCTTCAGCTCAATAGAGAGTGAAAACATGTAGCCTATCTCTGAATGAGAATATCCTGTAAACATTGTATTCTGTGTTTAGTGTAAGTGATAGCTAATAAAAATTAACTAAATTAAATGGTTTATATTTCTCTAAAAATGAGTTATTTCTTCATAAGAAATTTTTAACACAAATAGAATGAATAGCCAAAATGGGACATTGCCCACTCATTCACTACTCTCTATATTGCCACACAATGCACTATAGGAAATATGGAGCAATAGATCAGATCAGACAGTGCTTAAGGGAACTGAATAAATAAAAGCTAAATGCCAGCTGATTAAAGTTATCTCTGTGAAATGGTCAATGACACCTAGCAGCAGCAAAAAGTGTATACACAGTGTATGCTGTAAATTGAAAATACGGAACCCACGGCTACCGAGGAACCATGTGAAACCATGTTTCATTTCTTAAAGTTTTTAGAATTACCGTAAAGGAGAGAAATTGCACTGATATAAGATAATAAGCCACTGATTTCTTTAAACATGAAGAAAAGAGAGTGTAAAGATGCTGCAAAACCTGTCAAATGCATTTCAGCACCAAAGGAAATGAACAGTGACCAATCAAACAAAAACATGAATATATGTTCTATATTAGACTATAAAAAAACTGATCGACTGTTCCACAGAGATCAGATGTAGTTGGCAAACGTTAACTGCACTGGAGTTGATGCCATTAATTAATTTTATTACCATTTATTATGCTTTTCCTTGGTGCTCGATCTTCCCCATGAGCGCGATCTTCGAAGCAGTTACGGGATGCCATGTATAGCAGAACATATAATTCAATTAGACTTGGACTGACATAATTTAGACATGTGAATAAAGATTTCTGCCACAGACATTTATTTTTATTTTTTTTTACATGCAATAATCATTTAATATGTTTTTGAAAGTTCAAATAATCCATTCAAAATTCTCTTGGCTCAAAAATCTACATAATCTGTATGTGTCTTGCGCTACAAAGTGAATTAGCACTTTGCTCGCTGTCATCTGCTGCAAACAGAGCGTGTGATGCTCATGATGGTGTTTTCCGTGTTTGAGCCAAGGATCTCTAAAAGGTATGAACACTTAGTGGGTGTTTCTCAATTTTAAAAATGCAGAGAACAGACTTGTGTTCTTATGAAGACCAGTCTTGCCAAGCTACCTTGGAAGAATGAACTCGGAAGGACAGGAAGATGCAGAATGTATCTATTGCGAGCTTTGAGGTGTGCTGTGATCTTCCTGTTACGCAATTAACCGTCACAGCACATTTGAAGCCAGTGAGAGAACTACTGCCATTATCACACCAGTGAGGTTTTGCAGGACTAGTGACACATTAAAAGAATAAAGTCTGTAAACACCTGTTTTCTCCATGTTTATTACTGTATTAAAATGATGCCCAAAAAAACAACAAATGTTGAAGGAGTATAATGACTCTCACGAGCCGCCAGACTTTCGGGAGCTAACAGTGGGAAACTCTTGTGGAAAACACAAAACAAAACGATAAATGTCCTTCGTCTGCCACTGTAGTACCAAGTTCTTGCCCACAAGTCACCATCCGATGCATCTTCAATTTCAAGGACACATCTGGGTAATGTCCTGCATTCTCGGAACTTGCGTTCTTGAGGATTGGAATTGAACTTCGGCAGTGGATGATGACATAGAACAAGTCCACGAGAATGTAAGAACACAAAAGAACGCACACTGAGAAACAGCCAATGTCTTATGTCAGCACAACACGGGCTCCACACATTTACAAGCACTCACATTTGAAGCGTGCAGCACATGCAAACTATATACTGTATTTATCTCATTAAATCACAATCTTTGTGGTTTAATAATCACACTAGGACATAAGGTGGTATTAATTTGTTCGCTGAATGAACGTAATGACATTCGTATGTCGGATGGTATCGGTTTCTGGTACTGGAGCATATTTATGGGTATGAAAGTACATGATCCCAGTATTGGACCCCATTCCAATACCAGTATAGATATCAGGACATCCCTAGAAAATACTCCTTTAGGTTCTCTTTTAATTTCAAACTTTATAAGAACAGTTAGTTATTAAATCAAATTTGTTTCAGTAAAAAACAATGGCTAACTTTTCCCTGACTGTTCGGATCATTTTGCCCCATAGTGACAATTTTGGGAAAAAAAGCACCCAGCTTAGTGCTTCAAGAATTATTTTGTGCTAATCAAATCATTTACATTACATATACTAGATATAGGACTTTGTACCTGAATAAATGTGCTTTGGCACAACAGTCAGTAAACCTCAAATGTTTTTTTTTGTTTTTGTTTTTTTTTACTTTGGCCAGCAAAAAACACTTTTTGTACAAAACATACATACCTCTTTTCCGATGTGCTTCTCCTCTTCACAGCCAGATAGTCAACCTTTCAGTCAAGTTGACCTTTATTTATAGAGCACATTTTAAAAACAACAGAAGTTGACTCAATGTGCTTTACAGATCAAACAAACAAAATTACAGTGATAAAAAACAGATTGATTTAAAGTTAAATATAAAACATAATAAAATCAATAAAAACATTTAAATACAACAACATGTATTTATCCATTTCTAACTATTCAATGATCTATTCAAAAGCTACAGAATAAAATATATTTTTAAAGAAGATTTAAAAATAGCTAATGATGAAACTGACCTCACATGGAAAGGGAGAATATTCCACAGATTAGGACCTATCACAGAAAAGGCACGGTCACCCTTAGATCTATAGCGGCAATGAGGAACCCTCAATAAAAGTTGATCAGAAGACCTGAGCTTACCTGATAGTGCCTTGTAGACTCTTGGGAGCCCCAAACACCTCTGCTTTTTTGAAAAAAATAAAGACAAATGAGAATTGGCGAGTGGAATTTGCACGCCACTCCCCCGGACATACGGGTATAAAAGGAGCTGGTATGCAACCACTCCCCCAATGCTTTTATGGGCGTCAAATGGTCCATCAGGAACAATTCGACAGCCCAACTACAGGGACAGGCTTGCCCAGCAGAGGCCTCTTTTCCCTCTCTTTTCTCCCCAAAAAGAGTGGAATTTGTTAACTGACTGGGAGCCATAAGCGTCTGCATCGGGGGTTGTCCTTCCCAAGGGGAAGACCACACTCCGCCCAAAAAGGGGGGGGGGTATTTTGAGTGGAATACGTCACATGGTCTTACTGAGTCATGTCGGATGTCATGTGGAGAGGTCCCATGGTAGGTCCAACCTGATGGGGGAGGAGTTTCTGCAGAGCATGGCGACTACTACAGAGAGGGGCCTCTGCCCAAGGAAGACACAGTTTGCCATCAGGGAAACAATTTTGCGGAAGATATCACATGGGGTCGCCTTCGGGGAACCAGCACATGTGGAGCACCTACCTCAGTACAGGGGCTCATTAGCACATGTACTGGGCCAGTCAGCGAGTTTCTCCACAAACTCAACTGCCAGAGGGCTTAGCAGGAAAGTCATCCAGGGATCACAGTCTGTGAACACGACTGGGAGTCAAGAGCGCATGTCTTCACCTCAAGGGAGGGGAAAGGCACTTTGCGCAAGCGGTACACCCGGCCAGTTGTCCCGGAACTTACCTGCTCGTGCCTGCCAATACACGGGACAAGACCGGCTCAACCCAGAGATTGTAGAACCTCGCAAAGGTGTTGGGTGTTGCCCAGCCTGCTGCTCTGCAGATGTCTACCAAAGAGGCGCCACTGGCCAGGGCCCAGGAGGCTGCCACACTCCTGGTGGAGTGGGCACGTAACCCCGCAGGGGGTGGCACATCCTGAGCCTGATATGCCATCGTGATTGCGTCAATGACCCAGTGGGAGATCCTCTGTTTGGAAACAGCGCTTCCTTTCTGCTATCCACCAAAGCAAACAAAGAGCTGCTCGGAGCTTCTAAGGCTCTGCGTGCGATCCAAATAGATGCGTAAAGCTTGCACCGGACACAGCACAGCCAAGGCTGGGTCTGCCTCCTGGGGCAGCGCTTGCAGGTTCACCACCTGATCCCTAAAAGGAGTCGTGGGAACATTGGGCACATAGCCCGGTCGGGGTCTCAGGATCACGTGAGAGTAGCCGGACCAAACTCCAGGCACGATTCACTGACAAAAGATGCCTGCAGGCCCCTACCCTTTTGACGGAAGTGAGCGCAGTCAGGAGGGCAGTCTTCAAAGAGAGTGCCTTAAGCTCAGCTGACTCCAAGGGCTCAAAGGGAACTCCCTGTAGACCCTGAAGGACTATGGAGAGGTCCCATGAGGGGATGAGGCACGGTCTGGAGGGATTCAACCTCCTAACGCCTCTCAGGAACCTGATGATCAAGTCGTGCTTCCCCAAATACTTACCATCTACTGCATCGTGATGAGCCAAAATAGCGGCTACATACACCTTCAGGGTGGAGGGGGACAACCGCCCCTCCAGCTTCTCCTGCCAGAAGGAAAGCACTGATCCGACTGTGCATCTCTAGGGGTCTTCGTGTCGGGAAGAACACCACTTAGCGAACAGATGCCACTTCAAGGCATACAGGCGCCTTGTAGAGGGAGCCCTAGCCTGAGTGATCATGTCTACCACCGCAGGTGGCAGGGGTGCCTCGGTCAGGGCATACCAAAGCGGGCAGTGGAAGGATTCCCAGGAAGCAAACAGGTCTACCTGTGCTCTACCGAATCGACTCCAAATCAGCTGGACCACCTGAGGGTGGAGTCTCCACTCTCCCCTGAGGGTAACCTGATGTGACAGCACGTCCACTGCGGTGTTGACGTCGCCCGGCATTTGAGTGGCTCGTAGCGACTTGAGGCGCTGCTGACTCCAGAGGAGGAGACAGCGGGCAAATTGTGACATGCAACAAGAGTGTAGACCGACTTGACAGTTGATGTACGCTACTGTCGCTGTGTTGTCCGTCCGGAACAACACGTGCTTGCCCTGGATCAACGGCCGGAACCTCGGCAGGGCGAGCAGTACTGCCAACAACTCTAGGCAGTTGACGTGTCAACGCAGCTGCGGGCCAGTCCAGGAGCCGGCGGCTGTGTGCCCATTGCATACGGCACCCCAGCCTGTCTTGGAGGCATCTGTTGTAACCACAACGCACCTGGAGACCTGTTCTAGGGGAACCCCTGCCCGTAGAAATGCAAGGCTGGTCCAAGGACTGAAGAGGCAGTGACAGATCGGCGTGATGGTCACGCGATGTGTCCCATGGCGCCATGCCCATCTCGGGACACGAGTCTGAGACCAGTGCCGAAGCGGTCTCATATGCATCAACCTGAGTGGTGTGGCCGCCGCTGAGGATGCCATATGCCCCAGGAGCCTCTGAACATTTTCAGTGGAAACGCTGTCCTCTGTCTGAATGCCTTCAGACACTTCAGCACCGACTGTGCTTGCTCGTTTGTGAGGCGTGCTGTCATCGAGACTGAGTCCAACTCCAAACCGAGAAAAGAGATGCTCTGAACCGGGGAGAGCTTGCTATTTTCCCAGTCAACCCGAAGCCCCAGTCGGCTGAGGTGCCAGAGCACGAGGTCCCTGTGTGCGCACAGCAACTCTTGAGAGTGAGCTAGGATTAGTCAGTCATCAAGATAGTTGAGGATGCGGATGCCCACTTCCCTTAACGGGGCAAGGGCTGCCTCTGCGACCTTCGTGAAGACGCGAGGGGACAAGGACAGGCCGAAGGGGAGGAACTTGTACTGGTACGCCTGGCCTTCGAAGGCAAACTGCAGGAAGGGTCTGTGTTGAGGTAAGACCGAGACGTGGAAGTACGCGTCCTTCAGGTCTACCGCCATGAACCAATCTTGTTGCCGGACACTTGCTAGAATGTGTTTTTGCATCAGCATCTTGAACGGGAGTCTGTGCAAAGCCCGGTTCAGTACTCACAGGTCCAGGATTGGTCACAACCCACCGCCTTTCTTTGGTACAATGAAGTAAAGGCTGTAGAACCCTTTCTTCATCTCAGCTGGAGGGACAGGCTCTATTGTGCCCATGTGCAGAAGGGTTGAAATCTCTGCACGCAAAGTAGCGGCATTCTCGCCCTTCACCGAGGTGAAGCAGACGCCACTGAACCTGGGTGGGCACCTGGCGAACTGAATCGCGTAGCTGAGTCAGACGGTCCGGGTCAGCCGTCGTGACGGGTTGGAAAGCGCAAGCCACACGCCCAAACTCTGGGCGAGGGGGACCAAGGGAATGATTACATCAGACGTACTGGCGGGTGGGGCCTCACGGCGGGGCAAAGCTCGAGGTGCCATGTCGAGGGGACTCAAGCCCCATGGCCGTGCTGAGTCCGGGGACATCGAAGCACTTACCTGGCTCCTGCCGCCCACCATAAGATTGGCCGAGGAGGGGGAGGAGGAATCTCGTAGGCACTGTAGGCCCTAGCCGTCAGGGATGACGTAAACCTACAGGCCCTGGACAGGAGCTTTGGGCGCCCGCGCCAGGTGGCAGCGCTCTGCGGACACAAGTGCACAACGAGCACCATATCCACCTGGGGGATCACCGAATACCCCCTGGCCGCTCCACCATCAAGGGTAGTGAAAGCGGGGACCTGAAAGACTGGGACCGGGCAGTAAAAGGTGCCTCCCACGATCTTGTCAGCTCCTCATGCACTTCTGGAAAGAAAGGAACGAGGGTGGGGCGTGGCTGTGGGCGGTGCCCCAAGCCCAGGAACCAATCGTCGAGCCACAAGGGTTCAGGGGAGAGTGAAGGGTTCCACTCTAGCCCGACGCTCGTGGCCGCCCGGGAAAGCATGAATGTCATTTCCGCATTGGCCTGGGACTGGGCGACCATTCCCGAAGGAGGAAGCCCAGTTGAAGCCTCTGCGTCCGACTGGACAAGCCCGCTCTCCGATGCTGCGCTCGATAACTCATCATCTTCCCGGGCTCCGAACAAGAGGTCGAACTCACCCTGAGATGAGCTGGCGGTCTCGTCCGAGCGCCCAACTGGGGCAAGCGTGCGTACTGGGGAATGGGAGGTCTGTGGGGGGATACCCGGTGGAGGTGGTCCCATTGATGTCCCCAAATTTCCCCCAGTGCTAACCGGCACGGCCTTATACCCGTAGGTAGAAGGACCGAGGCGGGGAGCTGCTGGGGTGGCTTGCTTTCTTACGAATGCAACGTTGCCATGGTCTTGTTCTCGCAATGAGGACAAGACCCATCCACAAACTATGTCTCCACGTGGGCAGTGCCCAGATTCATAAGACAGCGATCGTGGCCGTCAGAAGCGGAGAGATAACGACCGCAACTAGGAATAACACACAAATGGAAAGGCATCTTTAAAAAGACTTACCATGTGTGCCGCTCTTTTAGAATGAAAATATACTCTTTTTTTTAGAATATTTTAGTGTTGTCTCCTCTTTACCTTATCAGTGCTGTTTATAATGTCGGACTTGTCTAGCAGTTTGAGAGGTTTAACTTCATCCCCAGCGATTTAAATTAGATCATTCTCTGTAGAATTCATATTAAGTGCATTAGTATTGTGTAGTCTGCGTGCCAAGATATCACATGTATGTTGAGTCGGGTGCTCTGCGCTACACCAGGAGAGGGGTAAGATGAGCCAGTGGGTAAGTTGACCCACCCCTTGTATCTAAACAACTGTACATATTTTTTGTCATGTGACCTTGTAAGCATAAAGTATCCATAATTTCTATCTGTATCACTTTCATCACGGTGACACTTTCAGTGACACTTCCGGTAGAGTGAACGCTGGCGTGTTTGTCACGCCGACATCCCTGCAGATTACTGACTGATTCCTCTGACAACCCCACATACTGGCCATCTGGTCTTCATGCCATCGCCCTCCGACTGGTGAAAGTGATGTGAAGTGGGGTGTCAATTTTTATAATCTCAGCTTGCTGAAATGCACGTCTTCTATTTCACCACAAAACACAGATGTCACCACTATTAAGATGGCCCTCATTAATGCACGGTCAATATTAAACAAGTCTTTTATTCTGAATGACTTTTTTATATCACGATTATTGGACTTTTTATTCATCACTGAGACCTGGCTGAATCCTGGCGAACAAATGGCCCTGGGGGATCTAACACCGCCAATCTGTGACTTTTTAAATTCCCCCATGGACTTCAGGGTGAGGAGGTGGTGTCGCCACTGTTTTTAGAAACACTTTTAAATGCCGGACACTGCCTATGGACATGTATTCCAGTTTTGTGGTCCAACTATTAAAGACTGACATCTTGGATCCTGCTTTCTGTGCACTTGTGTACAGACCTCCCAGATTTAAAGGGGACTTCATCCAACAATTTTCGCACTTTCGCTCTGGACTGGTGTCTCGTGGTTACAGACTCCTGATTCTTGGGGATTTTAATATTTATGTATGTTGTCCATCAAAACCTCTGGTAAATGAATTTATCTCCCTCACTGAATCTTTAAATTTTGTACGACATGTCACTGGTCCTACTCACAATATGGGTCATACATTAGATCTTGTGTTGTCCTATGGTCTTTTTGTATCCAACTTAGTGGTCTTAGATATTGGCATTTCTGACCATTATTCAATAATATTTGAGTCTGTATCTACTTGTCCTCTCCCTACTTTTCCTTATCCCTTACATCACTCCCGGTCCATTCACTTGTCTACTGCCAATCTTTTTTCAGAATTGTATTTAACTAATTTCACAGATGATGTCTTACCTTGTTCAACACTGAATCACTGGTTGAAACTTTTAATAAATCTTGTACTTTTACACTTGATAATTTTGCTCCGCTCAAGCCAAGGAGAGTTAAGGGTGTTTCACAGCCTTGGCTAAATGATGTCACCCGCGCTCTCAGACAAGTGTGCAGAAAAGCTGAGTGCAATTGGAAAAGAGAAAAGCTTATGGTCTCTTATGACATTTTAAAGTAGTGTTTAACTAACTATCAGAGAGCTGTAAAGGAAGCGAAAGCTAAGTTTTTCTCTACATTAATCTCTGATAATGCAAATTGACCAAAAGTATGTTCATAACAATTTATTCTGTTTCAAACCCAACTAAAATGCTTTTCTGGACACCACCCAAGAGACCTGTGAAACATTTTTAAACTTCTTTACTCACAAAATTTGAGCAGATTAAAGGTGCGATTGTACCTGCACAATTTGATCAACCACTAAGTCTAGCTCCCTGATTCACTTTCAGCCAATTACATCAGCACAGTTAGCAGATGTAGTCTCTAAGATGAAATGTTCCAGTTACATGCTGGATATTCTTTCTCCACGTCTTCTTAAAGAAGTTTTCATGACTATCAGTTCCAGTGTGACAGCTATAATTAACAGCTCATTAGCAAGTGGAGTTGTTCCAAGTAATTTTAAACATGCAATTCTACATCCTTTGTTAAAAAACCTTTTTTTTTTTTTTTTGGATCCATCAATACACAACAATTACAGACCAATCTCCAAACTGCCTTTTATGACCAACATTTTGGAGAGAGTTGTTTATTCGCTGCTCTTCTCCTATCTAAATACATTTAACATTTTAGATAAATATCAGTCTGGTTTCACACCGTTGCACAGCACTGAATCTGCATTGTTGAAGGTCACTAATGATATTTTACTCTCCATGGATTCAGGTTCACCTGTTGTCATAGTTTTATTAGATCTCAGTGCCGCGTTCGACACTATCGACCATAATATTCTTCTCAATCATCTAGAATGTATGGTTGGCATCCAGGGTATGGCACTCTAGTGGTTTTCATTGTATCTAAAAGAAAGGACATTTTCTATAAATTTAGGTAATTTTTCTTCTACGTCAGCTTAATTACAGTGTGGTGTCCCTCAAGGGTCGATCTTAGAACCCTTGTTGTTTTCCCTGTATATGCTTCCTCTGAGCTCTATTTTTCAGAAGTACAGCATATCTTATCACTGTTATGCTGACGATTCACAATTTTATTTCCCAGTGAGTGTAGACAAGAATTGTTCATCTGAGAACGCCCTAAATTGATTCAAAGATATTCAACATTGGCTGGCAAACAATTTCTTACAATTAAATGAAAGCAAAACTGAAGTTCTGATTTTAGGTTCCTCCATGTCCTCCTTACCTAGCCTGATTGCCCAGTTCCCTATCTGTCACTCACTCGACGTTGTGTTGATGTAGTGACACTAGGGGTCACTCTTGGGAGCCCCAAACACCTCTGCTTTTTTGAAAAAAAAAAGGCCAATGAGAATTGGCGAGTGGAATTTGCATGCCACTCCCCCGGACATACGGGTTTAAAAGGAGCTGGTATGCAACCACTCATTCAGATTTTCTCTTCGGAGCTGAGCGGTTCTATTCACTGAAGCTGAATTCATCCGCGAAGTACATTCACCTCATCATCTGGATTCAACGGCACATTTCAGCGGCTTCTCCCCCTCTGCACCCGTGGAGTGCAGAGAACACCCCTGGGCACTTTGGCAGAAACAACTAAAAGAGTATATTCTAAAAACAGTATATTTTCTTTCTAAAAGAGCGGCACACACGGAACGTCTTTTTAAATATGACTTTCCGTTTGTGTGTTATCTCTGATTGCGGTCGATATCTCTCCGCCTCTGACACCCACGATCGCTGTCTTACGTGTCTGGACACTGCCCACGTGGAGACATCGTTTGTGGATGAGTCATGTCCTCATTGCGAGAACATGACCATGGCAACGTTGCGGTCACATCTTGCTTTCTGCACCGGTCCTTCTACCTACGGGTTTGAGACTGGGTCGGTTAGCGCTGGGGGCAATTTGGGGACATCAATGGGACCACCTCCGCCGGGTATCCCCCCACGGACCTCCCATTCCCCAGCATGCTTGCTTGCCCCGATCGGGCTCTCGCACAAGACCACCGGCTTGTCTCAGAGAGAGTTCGACTTCACGTTCGGAGCTCTGGAAGACGATGAGTTATTGAGCACAGCATCGGAGAGCGGGCTCGTCCAGTCTGACGCAGAGGCTTTGGCTGGGCTTCCTCCTTCGGGAACGGTCGCCAAGTCTCACGGTGACACGGAAATTACTGACATGCTTTCAAGGGCAGCTGCGAGCGTTGGGCTAGAGTGGAACCCTCCACTCTCCCCTGAACCCTCGCAGCTCGACGATCGGTTCCTGGGCACGGGGCACCGCCCACAGCCACACACCGCCCCCGTTCCTTTCTTCCCGGAAGTGCATGAAGAGCTGACAAGATCGTGGGAGGCACCTTTTACTGCCCGGTCCTGGTCTTTCAGCTCCCCTGCTCTCACTACCCTCGATGGTGGAGCGGACAGGGGGTATTCGGTGATCCCCCAGGTGGATAAGGTGCTCGCGGTGCACTCGTGTCCGCAGAGCGCCGCCACCTGGCACGGGCGCCCGAAGCACCCGTCCATGGCATGTAGGTTTACGTTGTCCCTGACGACTGTGGCCTGTAGTGCTGCTGGACAAGCTGCCTCCGCCCTGCACGCCATGGCTCTCCTGCAAGTACACCAAGCCAAGGCGCTAAAAGAACTGCACGAGGGTAGTTCTGACCCGGGATTGATGCAGGAACTGTGCTTGGCGACCGACCTCACTCTCCGGGCGATGAAGGTCATGGCACGGTCTCTCGGGCAGGCGATGTCCACCCTGGTGGTCCAGGAGTGCAACCTTTGGCTCAACTTGTTCGAGATGGGAGAGGCGGACAAGGTACGGTACCCATTTCCCAGGTTGGCCTGTTTGGCAACGCCGTCGAGGACTTTGCCAGCAGTTCTCTGCGGTGAAGAAGCAGACGGAGGTCTTACAACATATCCTGCCCAGGTGCGGCTTAAGACCCCACACCCTGTCTGCTCATCGCCAAGGGCGTCCTCCTGCAGCAACAACACTGGCTCCACCGCAGCCCGCCCCCGTGGCCCGGCTCTGGCATGGAGCTCTCCGCAGGAAGCAGACGCCACCCATCTCGCGGCCAGCCGCTAAGAACCCGAGGAAGGTTTCGAAGTGCCCCTGAAATGGGCAACACAGGGACGAGAAGACCCACTTCTCTGGGGATGGTCAACAGACAACTCCATCCCCCGGTGAAGGGCCAGGAGGAGAATCTTTTGTCGCTGCATGCCCAGGAGGCTGCGGCACCCAAAAGCCTGACAAAAGAATGGTTCCCTCATCTCCTGGGTCACATATCCGGTGTGCATGGCCGTCGTCACGACCACCATCCACCGTCTTATTTTTGCAGGTATGGCGCTGCAGCAACGGACCCCCTGCCCCTGTGCGCCCAGCTGTGGCACAAACATGCCCACACGGGATTGGTTCCAGTGGACTACAGGGATGAGATTCCTCCTCCCCCCTCCTCGGCCAATCTTATGGTGGGCGGCAGGAGCCAGGTAAGTGCTTCGATGTCCCTGGACTTAGCACGGCCACGGGGCTCGAGTCCCCTTGACGTGGCACCTCGAGCTCTGCCCTGCCGCGAGGCCCCACCTGCTGGTATGTCTGATGTGATCATTCACTTGGTCCCTCTTGCCCGGAGTTTGGGCTCATGGCTCACACTTTCCAACCTGTCGTGATGGCTGACCCGGACCATCCGACTCAGCTACGCAATTCAGTTCACCAGGCACCCGCCCAGGTTCAGCAGCGTCCGCTTCACCTCGGTGAAGGGTGAGAACACTGCTACCTTGCATGCGGAGATCGCTACCCTTCTGCAGAAGGGCGCGTTAGAGCCTGTTCCTCCAGCTCATTCAAGATGCTGACGCAAAAACGCATTCTAGCAAGCGTCCGCAAGATTGGTTCACGGCGGTAGACCTGAAGGACGCATACTTTCACGTTTCGGTCTTACCTCGACACAGACCCTTCCAGCAGTTTGCCTTTAAAGGCCAGGCTTAACAGTACAAGGTCCTCCCCTTTGGCCTGTCCCTGTCCCCTCATGTCTTCACGAAGGTCACAGAGGCTACCCTTGCCCCGCTAAGGGAAGTGGGCATCCGCATCCTCAACTATCTCAACGACTGCCTAATCCTAGCTCACTCTCGAGAGTTGCTGTGCGCACACAGGGACCTCATGCTCTGGCACCTCAGCCAACTGGGGCTTTGGGTCAACTGGGAAAAAAGCAAGCTCTCCCCGGTTCAGAGCATCTCTTTTCTCGGTTTGGAGTTGGACTCAGCCTCGATGACAGTACGCCTTATGAATGAGCGCGCACAGTCGTTGTTGAACTGTCTGAAGGAATTCAGAAGGAGAACAGCGGTTCCACTGAAACTTTTTCAGAGGCTCCTGGGGCATATGGCAGCCTCAGCTGTGGCCACACCGCTCGGGTTGATGCATATGAGATCGCTTCAGCACTGGCTTCAGACTCGAGTCCCAAGATGGGCATGGTGCTGCGGGACACATCGCAAGGCCATCACGCTGATCTGTCACCACCTCTTCAGCCCTTGGACTGACCTTGCATTTCTACGGGCAGGGGTTCCCCTAGAACTGGTCTCCAGGCGCATCGTGGTTACAACAGACGCCCCCAAGACAACGGGCACACAGCCGCCTGGACTGGCCCGCGGCTGTGTTGGCACATCAACTGTCTAGAATTGTTGGCAGTACTGCTCGCCCTGCGGAGGTTTCAGCTGTTGGTCCGGATGGACAACACAGCATTGGCAGCATACATCAACCACCAAGGCGGTCTACGCTCCCATTGCATGTCACAACTCACCCTGCCGTCTCCTCCTCTGGAGTCAGCAGCATCTCAAGTCGCTATGAGCCACTCACATCCCAGGCGATCTCAACACCGCAGCGGACGAGCTGTCATGTCAGGTTACCCTCAGGGGAGAGTGGAGACTCCACCGTCAGGTGGTCCAGCTGATTTGGAGTCGATTTGGTCGAGCACAGGTGGACCTGTTTACTTCCTGGGAATTTTCCCACTGCACGCTTTGGTACGCCCTGACCGAGGCACCCCTCAGTATAGATGCGTTGGCACACAGCTGGCCCCCTGGACTATGCAAATTTGTATTTCCCCCAGTGAGCCTACTTGCACAGACCCTGTGCAAGGTCAGGGAGGACGAGGAGCAGATCATCCTAGTAGCACCATACTGGCCACCCAGATGTGGTTCTCGGATCTCACGCTCCTCGTGACAGCCCTCCCCTGGCGAATTCCCCTGAGGAAGGACCTTCTTTCTCAGGGACAGAGCACCATCTGGCACCCATGACCAGACCTCTGGAATCTCCACATCTGGCCCTTGGACTGGACACGGAAGACCTATGTGGCCTACCACCCGCGATGGTAGACACGATCACAGGCTTGGGCTCCCTCTACAAGGCGCCTGTATGTCTTGAAGTAGTGTCTGTTCGCTAAATGGTGTTCTTCCCTAAGTGAAGACCCCCAGAGATGCGCAGTCGGATCGGTGCTTTCCTTCCTGCAGGAGAGACTGGAGGGGCGGCTGTCCCCCTCCACCTTGAAGGTGTATGTAGCCGCTATTTTGGCTCATCACGATGTAGTAGATGGTAAGTACTTGGGGAAGCACGAGGTTCCTGAGAGGCGCTAGGAGGTTGAATCCCTCCAGACTGTGCCTCGTAACCTCGTGGGACCTCTCTGGTGGACAGCGGAAAGGAAGCGCTGTCTCCAAACAGAGGATCGCCCACTGAGTCATTGACACCATCGCAATGGCATATCAGGCTCAGGACGTGCCACCCCCTGTGGGGTTACGAGCCCAGTCTACCAGGAGTGTGGCGGCCTCCTGGGCTTTGGCCAGTGGTGCCACTTTGGCAGACATCTGCAGAGCAGCGGGCTGGGCAGCACCCAACACCTTTGCGAGGTTCTACAATCTCCGGGTTGAGCTGGTCTCGTCCTGTGTATTGGCAGGCACGAGCAGGTAAGTTCTGGGACAGCTGGCCGGGTGTACCACTTGCGCAAAGTGCCTTTCCCCTCCTTTGAGGTGAAGACATGCGCTCTTGACTCCAAGTCGTGTTCACAGACTGTGATCCCTGGATGACTTTCCTCCTTAGCCCTGTAGCAGTTGAGCTTGCGGAGAAACTCGCTGCCAGCCCAGTACGTGCGCTAATGTGCCCCCGTACTGAGGTAGGTGCTCCACATGTGCTGGTTCCCCGAAGGCAACCCCATGTGATATCTTCCACAAAATTGTTTCCCTGTCGGTAAACTGTGTCATCCTTGGGCAGAGGCCCCTCTGCCCCCGGTCGCTGTGATTTGTAGAAACTCCTCCCCCTTCGGGTAGGACCTACCATGGGACCTCTCCACATGACATACTTCCAACAAGACTCGGTAAGACCATGTGATGTATTCCACTCAAACCCCTCCCCCCCCCCGCCCCCGGGGCGGGGTGTGGTCTCCACGGTGTCTTCCCCTTTCCCTTGACGTGGACACTATGGCTCCCAGTTGGTTAACAAATTCCACTCTTTTTGGGGACAAAAAAGGAGGAAAACAGGCCTCGGCTGGGCTAGCTTGTCCCTATTGTTGGGCAGTCGACTTGTTCCCGAAGGACCGTTCGATGCTCATAAGAGCATTGGGGGAGTTTACGTGATGGCCTGGTGTGCTGGCTATGAGGCACACAGTGGTCTGCCCGTCTCGCACCACCAGTTCACGTAACACAGTTCAGCTAGTTGTGGCGTTTTGTATTGGTACCCCTAGTGTTACTACATCAACACAACGTCGAGGGAGTGACAGATAGGCAATGCCATGGTTACTTTTGTAACCTCCATTCCCTGATGGAGGGAACAAGATATTGTGTCCCTCTTGCCACAACGCTGAACTACCTGCTGAAATGGCCGGGACCTGGTCTCGGCTCCTCAGCACAAAACCTGAATGAGTGGTTGCATACCAGCTCCTTTTATACTCATATGGCCGGGGGAGTGGCATGCAAATTCCACTCTGCAATTCCCATTGGCCTTTTTTCAAAAAAGCAGAGGTGTTTGGGGCTCCCAAGAGTGACCCCTAGTGTCACTACATCGACACGTCTCGTTCCCTCCATCAGGGAACGGAGGTTACGAAAGTAACCATGACGTTTGTAGCTTATTCACAAAATCTAGTTTAAGTTAAAAGAAGTAATCCGACTATACATTTTCTTTACATAAAGACTTTACTTAAAAAAAGACCTACACTGCCGTTTAAAAGTTTTAGATCTATAAGATTTTTTAATGTTTTTATAAGAAGTGTCTTCTGCTCACCAAGGCTGCATTTATTTGATCCAAAATACAGCAAAAACAGTGATATTGTGAAATATCTTTTTAAAATTTAAAATAACTTTTCTATTTGAATATATTGTAAAATGCTATTTATTCTTGTGATCAAAGCTGAATTTTCAGCATCATTACTGCAATCTTCAGTGTCACATGATCCTTCAAAAATCATTCTAATGCGCTGATTTTCTAATATGGGCATATTTACAGCACATTTTACACATTTACACCCAAACAGATATTTGCAAGCACAAGCTTCGTTGATGATAATGAGGCAGCATAAACACTAGTTAAAATATAATCTAAACATTCATATTATTTTTATATCATACAGCATACAATTTAAATACCTGCTTTAGCCGAAACAACATTTAAATGTAACTAAAACTTGCCTATTAGGACATATTTCAAATTTCAGTACTTTGAATACTGGCTGGCAAGTCTGGAAATAGTCCAACTAGTCAAATATGTACATGTTTATATAAAATAGCATGTCGACTAATGTAAGTCAAGTCGCTCTTCAAACGTTCATCGTCAGGGTCCCGCTCTTCTTCTGAGGAAAATGTGAACTCTTCCTCAATATCCAGGAGCTTCCTCACCTGTGTAGTGTGCTATCTTCCAAACGCACAGGAAAGTGAATGAATCGGATGATGAACTTGATGTTTTTTAAGGCACTGTTGGGGGCGTTTACCATATGCATTGATCGCCTCAGCACATTACCATATGAATAGTGCCCTCTGCCTGTGGGTGAGATCACAATAGCGATAATTAGCTGAGCCAGGAGAAACTGTACATCGCTTTGTTTCATACAGATTAAATTGCAGGAGAATATTTGTTTTAAATTTGAATTGTTTTATTTAAAAGTAGACATTTTAAGCTTTCTTTAGACATATGGTTCATGTTTGTCTGATAAGTATTCACGGAGTTTCAGTTTCAGACGTATTTCAGAAAGATGCTCGTGGAGACAGAGACGGCTGAAAGTGCACCCTGTTTGTTTTCTTTATTTTGTGTGTGCACAAATAAAAGTAGATCCTTTACAGTCTCCAGTGATGTCTTACACTTATCTGTATGCCCAAAAATGACAGAGTATTTTAAGTTGTTTCCACTGTTATGAGGAAAAAATCCAGCAAGACGATCCCTGAGGGTTAATAATTCTGTTAATCAGAAATTAATTCCAATTATGTAACCAACCAAATTTGAGCTTGTGGTTGAGCTTGGTACCTGGTTGTGCCATAGTGTATGGGTGTTTTGAAATTGTGAATGGTAGGTACATTTGCGTAAGTGAGCCAAAACAACAACAACAAAAAATATTTGCCTTGTACGGTTGGATTAGGTCCTGTTCTGGTGTAAGAAATTAAAGATAGAAGGCCTACTAGTATCAAGTACACGCACTATATGTCCAGGGACACATTAAGGTGCCACAGGCATGGGGCCCCATGTACTTGAACGAAGATTTGCCTGTTCATTAATGCGGACCTGGCCATGACATCAAAATCTCACTCCAGAATCAGAATTAATCAGAATGAACTTTAGTGCCAAGTATGCTTACGCATACAAGGAATTTGTCTTGGTGACAGGATCTTCCAGTACACAACAATACAAAAACAGCAACAAATACAAATCGGTTATGTACAGTGCAAGGGAATGTTATGGCAGAAGAGTAAGGATGTGTTGGATAATATAAAAAGACTAAGCTGTGTATTGCACATTAATTATTGCTCAAAGGGGCAGTTTTAACTGTTCATGATATGGATAGCCTGGGGAAAAAAACTGTTCCTGTGCCTGACGGTTCTGGTGCTCAGAGCTCTGAAGCGTTGGCCAGAAGGCAACAGTTCAAAAAGGTAGTGGGCAGGGTGAGTGGGGTCCAGAGTGATTTTTCCAGTCCTTTTCCTCAATCTGGAAGTGTATAGTTCTTGAAGGGAGGGCAGGGGGCAACCAATAATCCTCTCAGCAGTCCGAACTGTCCTTTGTAGTCTTCTGATATCCGATTTCGTAGCTGAACCATACCAGACAGTTATAGAAGTGCAGAGGACAGACTCAATGACTGCTGAGTAGAACTGTATCAGCAGCGCCTGTGGCAGGTTGAACTTCCTCAACTGGAGAAGGAAGTACAACCTCTGCTGGGCCTTTTTCGCAGTGGAGTCAATGTGGGTCTCCCACTTCAGGTCCTGTGAGATGGTAATGCTCAGGAACCTGAACGGCTCCACTGCTGCCACAGTGCTGTTTAGAATGGTGAGGGGGGACAGTGTTGGGGGGTTCCTCCTAAAGTCCACAATCATTTCCACCGTTTTGAGCGTGTTCAGCTCAAGGTTGTTTTGACTGCACCAGACAGCCAGCTGTTTAAACTCCTTTCTGTATGCAGACTCATCGTCATCTCGGATGAGGCCGATGACAGTGGTGTCGTCTGCAAACTTCAGAAGCTAGACAGAGGGGTCCTTAGCAATGCAGTTGTTGGTGTAGAGGGAGAAGAGTAGTCAGGAGAGCACACATCCCTGGGGGGCACCAGTGCTGATAGTACAGGCGCTGGAAGTGAATTTCCCCTGTCTCACAAGCTGCTGCCTGTCTGTCAGAAAGCTGGTAATCCACTGACAGATAGACGTGGGAACAGAGAGTTGGTATCCAAAGTTGGCAACCCTTATATACTGGAAAGATGTGAAAAAGACAGGTGCCCTAGGTTTAAATGGTTTTCTTTTTGACTTTTTATCTGTCAAAATGACAGACAGCATTTGAGAGTATTGGTCAATGTTTTAAAATTCATTGTAAATGATGGATGATGGTTTAACGTATCCTCCTGTTTCCCCCTGTAGAGTGAGTTTTATCTCATTCCTTGATGTTGCAGTTGCCCAGTGAAATGTGTAGCGGGGGGCATTAAGAGCAAATTAAATGGTGTCGTAATCAGACAAGGTTTTTAAAGGAGTCATGAAATGCTCTTTTTTTTATAGTATTAGTATCTTACAGTACCTTAGTTCCATTGATAATGTAAGTAAAGTTTTTTTTTTGCATAAAACAGTTATAATTTAGTAATATATGATAATTTTCCTCCCTGTCTCTGGCCCTCTGTCTGAAACACTCAGTTTTGGGCTAAGTGCCTTGTGATGTTGGGCATGGCCAAACGATGTCTGTAGAGAGTGAGAGCGGTAAGGACTGATACCTGTGGGAAATTATTTCTAACAGCTGTTTGTGTTTTGCAGTGAGAGCTGAGAGGGATAAAGATGGGGCAGTACAGACTGTAGAGAAAGAGAGAGATGCACAAAGCTGTGTGTGTGTGTGTGTGTGTGTGTGTGTGTGTGTGTGTGTGTGTATGTGTATGTATGTGATCATAAAAAAAGTAATGGAAATTGATAATAAAACTTACGTTGGACTGTTCACCTGGCTCCCATTTCCTCCTTCAAAGAGAGTTAAATAATCTTGTCACAATGGTGCCGAAACCCGGGAATGAGGAAGGATACACTGCCATGATGTCCTCGCCACTGGAAGAAGTCTTCAAGTCCCTCGACAACATCCACCAAGCACAACACCAGGCCCTCGTGGAGCTGGTGAAGGAGCAGGAGAAGTGTTTTGAGGTGCTCCTCCAGGCCAAAGTGGAGGACCGGCAGGAGTTGCTGCCCCAGAAGGGGGCTTCAGCCACAACCCCAGCAGCAGGACCCCATGTGATGCTTACTAAGATGACACCACAGGACGACATGGAGGACTTCCTGGAACACTTCGAGCACACATCCAGAGCCCTGAAGCTGCCGCGCTCACAGTGGGTGGTCCATCTGCTACCGCTGCTGGCACAACAACTCCTGGAGTATGCCAATTTGAAGAAAGCCATCCTGCAACAGGTCGGTCGCAGCCCGAAACTGTACCGCCAGCATTTCCGCACACTGATGCTGAGCGAGGTCGGCCACCCGTTTGCCTTTGCACAACAGCTCCACGACGCCTGTGGGCTGTGGTTGTTGGCTGAGGAGGAGGGCAACGCTGATGACGTCATCAACATCATGGTGCTGGAGCAGTTCATCTCCCGGCTGCCGAAGGGGATGGCGGAGTGTGTCCAGTGCCACCATCCAGCATCACTGGAGGAGGTGATCCAGTTGGCTGAAGAACATATAACGGCATATCTGGGGGCTAGAGAGCCCTTTTTTCTCTATCCCTCTTTCTCCCTTCCCTCCTCCTCCCCTTCCTCTCATCCTGTTCCTGTTCCCTGGAAATGGGGAATTCCTTCCCCAAAACCGGTTCCCCGGTCCTGTGGGCCATTCATCCCGCTGGCTTCCCCTCTCTGCTCTCCCCCACAGGCTGGTGAATCTGCTGCCCCGGGTGTGGGCGTGAAGTCTGGGCTGGTCTGCTGGAGCTGCGGTGGTCCTGGGCATTTCCAGGACCGATGCCCCACGATGAAGATGGAGACATTGGTCCCCGATGCGCCAAAGGCCACCCCAGATCGAGCAGGAGCGTACTGGATACCTGTACATATCAAGCCTTGGTGGAATGAGGTTGTAATCAAACCTCCATTCACCAAAGCTTGATTCAGTTCGAGGCTTTGGATACAAGCCGACGGGTGAAGGTAAGGTGTGTGCATGGGGATATTCATGATTACCCAGTAGTGACGGTCATAATTCAATTTTGGGGACAAAAGAATAGTGTAGAGGCACGGTTAGCACCCGCCTCACCCATCCACTAATCTTGGGTACAAATTGGCAGGAGAAGCGATCTATCTACAGGAGTCTGTAGTTGCGTGTAAGAGTGTTTATTTCATTGTTTTACTTTGTTGTAGAGTAGTATTCATTGCTAGACTTGTGCTGTTTGTTTAGTGTGTTGAACTTGCATCGCTTAAACATGTGGGTGTGTGTGCTACATTGTTTTGACTTGTCCCAGGGTATTCACTGCTAGATTTAGATTTGTTTGTCTAGTGTGTGTAAAACTATCTTCGTTTTTAGTGTCTATAAACAGTGCTTCACTTGTTTTAGAGTATTATTTATTGCTAAAGTTTAGCATTGTTTCATGAAAAGGATATATCCAAGGCACTCAGACTTAAGTTAAAATTTAAGAAAGCCTTTATTAAACCATGGCCAAAATAATTAAAAACCATGAACCGACGCGTTGCGGCAAGAAAGCCTTCATCAGGTCATGGGGGAAAAAACACTAAGAGTCCTTAAAGAATGTGAATAATTTGTGTCATATGACATTGTCACATGGTAGGACCACATGACATAATCACCTGACAGTAACACCTTCTAAGTGGGAAATACAACACTTGAGAAGCTACACACAAAATGGCAAACATCAGTACCAACAAAAATCCATGAAAGGGAAATAGATACATAAATATATTCAAGTCAGCAATTTCAAAAGAATCTGTAAACATCACAATATATGCAAGTACTGCTCAATATAAACATTATAAGTAACATATTAAAATACAACCAAACCATTTACAAGTATGGTGAAAAATCAAATTCTCCATTTAAACCTGGGAATTGAGTAGCTTTCAGTGTATAAATCCAAAAAGATTCCCTCTGCAATAACTTTTTTAACCTATCTCCTCCCCTTATTGAGCTTGGGATATATTCAATCCCAGATATTTTCAGTGTACTGGGGCTGCCATGAAGAAGACGTTTTTGGGGGATTTATATATTTTTCACTGAAAATGGCTATGAGATATTTCTCCTACTCTGAAGAAGAAGGTGAGAATATTATCATCACAGACACACAGCTGGGTCAAGATTATGGACTACAGCATACAGATGTCAAAAAGCTGTTCTATGAGCTTAAGAAGTGTTCTGAGAAAGAACTGAGGTTACAACTTCATTTGGTCACTTTATCAGACTACTGGAGAGAAAGTGTGATCCCTAGAGGACTCCCCTATTTTAGCCATGGAGACAATGATTTTATACAGAAATGGGAGGCAATTTTAAATAAATGCTCCTTGGATCTTGTGTTATTATTAACTGAAGAAACACAAATCTGAAACACAAAAAGAGATAGTCAAGATTAAAGAAGAGATTTCATCAACATGCCATGAATCCAATCTACAGTTTCAAAACAAACTCAAAGAGGATCTAGAGAAACTTTCCAAAATGCTTAAACAAGAGAAGCTGGCTAAATTTAATAAGAGATTAAAAAGATTACAAGGAGATGTACACATGAAACCAAAGTGTTAAAGCCCAGTCTCGTAGGAAAAGATCAGTGTCTTTTCATATACCGAGCACTGATGATGACCACTCAGCAGCTGAGACTTCACCTAGAAGGGATTTTTTAGAAATCAGATCCAGGATGGACATGAGAACCAGGGGACAAAGAAGTGGAAGACCAGATGTGGAAGACGCAGATCAATCAAGACCTCACAATCAGGGTCGATACACCAGGAGTCAAACAAGGCAGAAAAGTGATAAATATTTCCAATATCACCCTCTCAAAAATGTGTCTCTGTTTTGTCAAAAGGTCTGGCTTATGCCCCCACAAATTCAGCTAGAATGTTCCAGACTAAGGTGGACTTATTTAAGTTTTACCGGAATCTCCGACAAAAGCCTGGTACCATATAACTGAAGCAGCAACTCACACCTATGAAGAGAAGAACACACCATTCAAGCCTAAGTCTATATTCATGCCTTGTTTATCCTATCCAACTCTTAATTCTTTCTATAAAAATGTGACATGTGAAATTGACAAAATGTTTGCTTCTAAAAGAAAAAAGGAGTATAATCTTTCAAAAGAAGAAACAATAGATATGAAATTGCTCTCAAATAATGACAATCTCATAATAAAAAGAGCGAATAAGGGAGGAGCTGTTGTGGTATGGAGCAGAGACCAATACATCAAAGAGGCTTTGCAACAACTGCAGAACTGTGAATACTATCAGTCCCTAAGATTCAATCCAGTTAAAAGAATTAATACTGAACTAACGGATATACTATCACAAGCAAAAAATGAGAAATGGATATCACAAAATGAATACGACTTTCTTCTTTGTAACAACCCTAGAGTCCCTACTTTTTAAATGCTTCCAAAAATAAATAGAGACCTTGAAAATCCACCAGGGAGACCTATAATTAGTGGAAATGAGTCTATTGCTGAACCTGCTTCAAAATTTGTTAATTACTTTATTAAACTACTGGTTATTGAACTTCCGTCATTTATTCAAGACACAACTCATGTATTGAATACTATCGAGGAGATGAAAAATACTAAATCATCTATCTTGGTGACTATGAATGTAGAATCATTATATACTAATATAGACCACTCTGAATGACTTGAAGCAATATCACACTATCTAGAAAAGAGATCACCTGACCAAATGCCACCAACTGGTTTTATTTTACAGCTTGCAGAATGGACACTGAATAACAATATCTTTTTGTTTCAGGATCAGTTTTATAAACAAATTAAAGGTACAGCCACGGGCGCATGTTTTGCCCACAATTACGCAAATTTATTTTTAGGATTTTGGGAAATGAATTTTGTATTTTCTGACTCTAACTTGTATTTAGAGTAGACAGTGTGGTGGGGTAGATTCATTGATGATATTTTACTTATTTGGTACGGGTCAGAGGCAGAGTTACTGACTTTTCACTCATATTTGAACAATACCAATACTAATTTGAAATTCAGTTTAGATTTTTCATATACTGAGATTAACTTCCTCAATTTAATGATCTTCAAGGATAGTAATGGTGATTTACATACGTCTGTATATAGAAAAACAACAGATAGAAATACTATCTTAAGGTTAGACAGTTTTCATCCCCCCTGGCTAATAGAAAACATTCCTTTTGGACATTTACAGAGGTTGAAATGAGTCTGCGATAAGGAGGAAGATTTTGACATCAAAGCTCAGGATGTGGTTGAAAGATTTAAAAAAAGTGTGTATAAACATTGTGTTATTAGCAGAGCTTACAATAAAGCAAAAAGTATAAGTAGAAACCAATTATTGGTACAAAAACAAAATTCATAACATCTTGAAAATCAGATTCATTTTGTAACACAATATAGTACAGAGGCAAGAAGAATTAAACAAATCATTAAAAAGAATGGGGAAATATTGTTGAGTGATCCCTACCTCAGGGAAGCTTTCCCTGAATCTCCACACATTATTTTCCAGCGAGCACCTACTATTAAAGATAAACTGGTGAAAAGCCATCTCCCTCCTTTAAAACTAAATACCTGGTTAGGTCCTAAGGTTGGAAATCACAGATGTGGTAACTGCAATCATTGCAATAATTTTGTTAATACAAATACCTTTACAGATGTAACATCATGCCGTATATTTGACATAAATTCATTCATTAATTGTAGTACTTCATTTGTAGTGTATAGGTTAGAATGTCCATGAGGTTGTTATTATATAGGGAGGACAAAGCGAAAATTTAAAATCAGATTAGCAGAACATAAAAATGCCATTCGAATCTACAATCCTCAATATCCAATGGCCTTACATTAAAGAGATGCAGATCATGGTGGCCCCAGTACACTGAAAATATCTGGAATTGAATATATCCCAAGCTCAATAAGGGGAGGAGATATGTTAAAAAAGTTATTGCAGAGGGAATCTTTTTGGATCTATACATTGAAAGCTACTCAATTCCCAGGTTTAAATGGAGAATTAGATTTTTCACCATACTTGTAAATGGTTTGGTTGTATTTTAATATGTTACTTATAATGTTTATATTGAGCTGTACTTGCGTATATTGTGAAGTTTACAGATTCTTTTGAAATTGCTGACTTGTATATATTTATGTACTGTATCTATGGATTTTTGTTGGTACTGATGTTTGCCATTTTATGTGTACCTTCTCAAGTGTTGTATTTCCCACTTAGAAGGTGTCACTGTCAGGTGATTGTGTCATGTGGTCCTATCTCGTGACAATGTCACATGACACAAATTAGTCACATTATTTAAGGACTCTCAGGCTATGTTCAGACTGCAGGCAAATCGGATTTTTTCTCAAATCAGATCTTTTCAGGCAGACTGTCCGCACTATTAATTGCAAGTGATCAAATCAGATTAGCGTGTTCAGACATAAACAACCTATATGCATGGGTTGATTTGGTAACGATGTAGGCATACCCACGTGACGATGCTTTCAAAACAGATGTGGGAAAAATGGAGGTGCATCATCTCGCTCTCCAAATAAGCGCCCTGTCCAGTTGTGGTGCAGAACTCCTCCGTCGCACAAGAAAAACTCAGCAACGGAGGAGACTGGTAAATATTGTGAAGTTCCGTGCTGCAGTCATGGCCAGCTTCGCTGTGCAGCGAGGGGTGCGGTGTTTTCCGCAAAGTACTGAGTGGTGGGAACATGTAGTCACAACTATAACAGAATAGCACAACTCTTCAGACAGATAGATTGTGACATCATCTGTTTTAAGTAGAATCAACGCATGGTAGGGCTTGCACTTTCTGAAGTTTTCCCATCTCCGCTACAAGCACCCTCTCAGAATAGTATAGTGTTAACATGTTTTATTACATATTGTTAATGTAGTAAGCTAGTTATGAACTTACCACTTGTGGCTGTCCCCACAACATCCACTTCTTCAGTAATGCAAGCTGAGTTAGCGACGTCTGAGCTCTCTCCGAGTATGCCGTCCAAAGCATCAAAAATTTGGTTGCTGATCCGGCCTGCACCGCTTTTGTTATTGCCATCTTTAATTTCTTTGTATTTAGTTTTCCGATTTTTTATTTCGTTGGCACTGTAACCACGATCTATGGAACCCCCTTTCCTCCATGCCCCGAGATATTTCTTGGTAAATGGCCTTATTGCAATAACTGCCTTCGAGTTTTGCCTGTACGGAAGCCTCCCCTCAAAGTGCCAACAGGCAATTGACCTCTGTGTCAGTCCACTGAGTGGTCTCCTCTCCGCTTGAATCCATGGACATGCCAAAATCTTTGCACATGCCGTTATGAATACTTCGGTCATTTCCGTCACCGATTTTTGAAGTCATCGTTGTGTGTCACATTAAGAGTGACACAAAAGACCATTTGAAATCCGATTTGAGCAGCCAGAGCGTCCGTACTGAGACGCATCTGAAAAAATCAGATTTCAATCACATTAGAAACCACCTCCCGATGTGGTTTGAATCAGATTCGGAAAAATCAGATTTCATGTGGTTTTTTTGCTGTCCAGACTATCAAAAACTCAAAATAATTTTTAGTGGCAGTCTGAACAAGGCCTCAGTGTTTTTTCCCTCACGCCCTGATGAAGGCTTTCTAGCCGCAATGCGTCGGTTCGTGGTTTTTAATTCTTTTGCCATGGTTTAATAAAGGCTCTCTTAAATTTTATTCTTAAGTCTGAGTGCCTTGGATATATCCTTTTCATGAGATAGATTATCCCTTTTCCAAAGAGCACCAGATATGGACTTTATACCCAAGTAGCATTGTTTGTTTGCGATGTACTGAAATCGCATTTGTTCCCGCGCTTGTCACCTCGTGCGACCCTTAGTTTCGGTTGCCCACGTGACTAGCTTTGTTGTGCTAAGCAGCATTAAGGCATGTCCAGCGCCAGGTAAGATATTTAAACTGCTGGATCCATGGTCATTTCAGGAGAAGTGATCTATCTACAGGAGTCTGCAGTTGCGTGTATGTGTGTTTATTTCATTATTTTACTTTGTTGTAGAGTAGTATTCATTGCTAGACTTGTGCTGTTTGTTTAGTGTGTTGAACTCGCGTCGCTTACACGTGTGTGGGTGTGTGTGCTACATTGTTTTGACTTGTCCCAGGGTATTCACTACTAGATTTAGAGTTGTTTGTCTAGTGTATGTAAAACTATTGTCGTTTTTAGTGTGTCTATACACAGTGTTTCACTTGTTTTAGAGTATTATTTATTGCTAAAGTTTGGTATTGTTTGTTTGTGGTGTACTGAAGTCGCGTTTGTTCCCGTGCTTGTCACCTTGCGCGACCCTTAGTCTCGGTTTCCCACATAACTAGATTTGTTGTGCTAAGCAGCATTAAAGCGTGTCCAGTGCCTGGTAAGATACCCTCATGCCTTTTGCCTGCTGTCTCTTCCTCTCTTCCCACACAAAGCTTATTTTCCAACCTGGATGTAAACACTGCCACAGACACACTAAGCTCTACTTTAACAACCGGACTAGACAGCATCTGTCCTTTCTCCTCTAGGCCAGCATGTATGACACCACCCAGCCCCTGGCTCTCTGATGTCCTTCGTGAACATCATACTGACCTCAGGGCGGCTGAGAGGAGATGGCAGAAATCTAAAGATCCAGCAGATCTGGGTAAGTATCAGTCTCTGCTTGCAACTTTTTCAGATAACATTAAATCTGCAAAAACTTCCTATTACCAGAACAAGATCAACAGCACCACAGACACTCGCAGCTTGTTTAGAACATTCAACACACTTCTCTGTCCTCCCCCTCCACTGCCTGACACATCACTGTCAGCAGATGTCTTCACCACATTTTTTACTAATAAGGTTACAGCCATCAGCAATACATTCTCAGCACCACACCCTGTCAAACACCCACCTCCTGTATGCAGCTCTTCTGTCTCTATGTTCTCTACTCTGACCAACACTGAGGTCTCTATACTTCTCCTCTCCAACCATCCCACCACCTGTTCCCTTGACCCCATTCCTTCCCGCCTTCTCCAGGTCATCTCTCCGTCCATCCTACCTGCACTCACATACATAATTAACACATCTCTACTTATAGGTATTTTCCCCATTACATTTAAGCAGGCTCGAGATACACCGCTGCTAAAAAAAAAAAAAAAAAAAAACTGCACTTAACCCCACACAAGTAGAACACTACAGACCAGTCTCTCACATCCCATTCATGGTGAAAACACTTAAAAAGGGCAGTTTTCAATCAGATCTCTACCTGTCTCTCATACAAAAAGCTTCAAATCAGTCAGGCTTCAAAATGGACACTCTACCAAGACTGCCCTGCTGTCTGTCACTGAGTCAGGCAAAAGCTGGATCCAGATCATCCAGATACATTTATTTAATCACACATTATACATTTGCACATATACAGTGACATTCTTTTTTTCACATATCCCAGCTAAGCTGGGGTCAGAGTGCAGGGTCAGCCATGATACAGCACCCCTGGAGCAGATAGGGTCAAGGGCCTCACTCAAGGGCCCAACAGTGGCATCTTGGCAGTGCTGAGGGTTGAACCTCCAACCTTCTGATCAGTAACCCAGAGCCTTAACCGCTGAGCCACCATTCTGCAGCCTTTGACACAGTCAACCATCAGATCCTACTCTCCACCCTCTGTACCTTGGTCATCACAGCAACTGTGCTTGACTGGTTTAATTCCTATTTCTCAGGTAGGTCCTTCAAGGTAACCTGGAGAGGTGATGTGTCCAAGTCACATTAGCTACTTACTGGGGTACCTTAGGGCTCAGTGCTTGGACCACTTCTCTTCTTTATATACACAATATCACTGGGACCCATCATTCAGGCACATGGTTTCTCTTACCACTGCTACACCAATGACACACAGCTCTACTTGTCTTTCCAGCCCAACGACACCATTGTGACTCCTCGAATCTCTGCCTGTTTTGCAGACATCTCGGCCTGGATGAAGGAACACCACCTGCAACTTAACCCAGCCAAGACTGAGCTCCTTGTCTTTCCAGCCAACCCTGCTGTTGAACACAACATCACCATGCAGCTGGGTTCAACTACAGTAACGCCTTCCAAAATGGTCAGAAACCTAGGGGTAACCATCGATAACCAACTCAATTTCACAGACCACATCTCAAAGACAGCACAATCATGTAGATTTACACTCTACAATATCAGGAAGATAAGACCCTTCCTCTCTGAACATGCCACACAACTTCTTTTTCAGTCACTTGTCATAACTAGACTGGACTACTGTAACGCTCTCATTGCAGGCGTCCCTGCATGCATAATTAAACCCCTGCAAATGATCCAAAATTCAGCAGCACGTCTGGCCTTTAATGAACTAAATAGAGTGCATGTTACACCACTCTTTGTCTCTCTTCACTGGCTGCTGGTTGATGCACGTATCAAATTCAAGGCTCTGATGCTGGCATACGGAACAGTCACTGGGTCTGCTCCAGCATACCTAAAATCATTTCCGCAGAGCTACGTCCCCACCAGAAGCCTGCGGTCTGCAAAGGAATGCTGCCTTGTTGTACCAACACAAAGAGGCACCAAAATACTTTCCCAGACCTTTGGTTTCATCATGCCACGTTGGTGGAATGACCTTCCCAACTCCATCCATGAAGCTGACTCACTTTCTGTCTTCAAAAAATGGCTAAAAACACATATTTTCCATGAGCTCTTAACCAGTCACTAAAAAAAAAAAAAAATCTTGTTGCACTTTAACTTGTCTTGAATACTACTATTCTGATGCAAGTGAAACTTTGTAATACAGCACTTTTTTGTACCACTGTCTCCTTAAGATGATTAGCTTATAATGTATTTCTCTTTTGTAATGGAGTTAATTAACAGAGGTTTGGGAGGAGCATGTTAATTTTAATCATACAAATCACAGCCCACGAGCAGGAGCATATGGGGGGGGAGTAATCAGGACTCAAGTCGAGTCTCGAGCTCTGAGCCCTCCAGTATACGGACAGCAAGCCAAATACGTTTACTGCTTCAACACAAGATTACATTAACATACGAACTACTGAAAGTCGCTTTGGATAAAAGCGTCTGCCAAATGAAAATGTAAATGTAAATAAACTGCTTTATAGAAGGAAATTTGTGTGGATGGGTCCTGTGACAAAGTGTCTTGGTGTGTTGTTTGCGATTCACTGGCTGGGGAGGCGGAGCCAGGGCCATCTACGTCAACTCTGTGTCAGAATGACGTAAGGGAAGGGGAAGTGTCAGCTTCCCCAGCACTTAGAGGATTCCCTGCAGGGGATTTCCCTCTGGAGCAGACACGAAACGAGACCCTTAGGCACGCCTTTGATCAAGTGATTGATGGTCAACACCTCTGGCCAGACATCGCGCTCACATATCCGTATTATTCTATTATTAAGGATCGGTTGTATCGAGTGATGCAGAATGCTCAGACAAAGGAGGATACAACCCAATTGTTAGTACTGAAGAGATGTCGGGAAATGTTATTCCAGATGGCTCATTATAATCCGATGGTGGGCCACTTAGGGCACGAAAAAACACTGAACCGTCTAGTGGTCCATTTCTATTGGCTGGGAATTCACAGGGATGCTCACAGATGGTGTGCGACATGCCGTGAATGTCATCTGGTGAATCTGCCAGCCACCATTGTGCCCCCTACCATTGATCGAGGTTCCCTTCGAAAGAATTGGTATGGACCTTGTCAGGCCATTAGAACGAATGGTATGCAGGCATTGCTTTGTGTTGGTTCTGGTGGAATACACAACGCGATATCCAGAAGTAGTGCCTCTGCGCCACATCTCAGCACGCAGTGTTGCGGAGGCACTCTTCAAAATAATCTCTCGAATGGGGATTCTGAAAGAAATTCTCACTGATCAAGGCACAATGTTTATGTCATGCACACTACATGAACTGTACTAATTATTGGGGATTAATTTGATTCAGACCAGCGTTTATCACCCTCAAATGGATGGCTTGGTTGAATGATTAAATCAGACACTAAAAAATATGATTTGTAAGTTCATGCACAAAGATGCTCGAAATTGGGACAAGTGGCTCGAGCCCCTATTATTTGCAGTAGGAGAGGTCCTGCAAGCCTCCACTGGGTTCTTACCATTTGAATTATTGTAAGGACGTCGACCACGTGGCATGCTCGTCATCCTACAGGGAAATTGGGATGAGGGACCTTCAAACAGCAAAAATGAAATTCAATACGTTCTTGACCTGAGAGCAAAACTCCACACACTGGGGTAATTAACAATAGGAGAATTTGCTCCAGGCTCAAGAATATCAAAGCCAGCTGTATAATAGGGGCACTCAACTACAGGAATTTACACCAGGAGATAAAGTCCTTGTATTGCTCCCCACATTGAGCTCTAAATGACTCGCCAAGTGGCAAAGACCCTTTGAGGTCACACGGCGAGTTGCGGAAGTTGATTATGAGGTTAAATGAACAGATAGAGGCGGAGCACATCAGATTTACCACCTCAATCTCCTAAAACCATGGAGAGAGGCGGTCCCTGTGACTTTGGCAGAGGGTGGAACTCGGACCGGACTTGAACTTAAAAGCCACCGATCGAGTCACCCCGGTCACTTGTGGAGACCACCTCTCACAGTCACAAATTACGGAGGTTGCCAGGTTGTAAGGAGTATTCTCAGACATGTTCTCGCCTCTTCCCGGTTGTACAAATCTCATGGAGCACCATATCGAAATGACCCCAGGGGTAGTGGCATTGGCATTATATTCATGTTGTTTAGTCAGAGGGGAACTGGCCCCCACAGTGAGTCTGGTTTCTCCCAAGGTTATTTTTCTCCATTAATCAACATCTTGTGGAGTTTTGTGTTCCTTGCCACAGTCACCTTCGGCTTGCTCACTGGGGTAATAAATACAGTTATTATTTAATTACTTATTTTAAACAATTCACAATCGTATTTTATCTAACTACACAATGATGACTTATAGATATTACAGTTTTATCTTCTGTTAATGCCTGCTCTTCTGTAAAGCTGCTTTGAAATGATGCGTTGTGAAAGGCGCTATACAAATAAAAATGACTTGACTTGACTTGACTAGTAGTACGCAGTCGTCCCTACCAACTATCCAAACAAAAAAAAATGGGAAGAATTAAAGGCCATGCTAGATATGGGGATAATAGGAAAATCCCACAGTGACAGGGCCAGCCCAGTGGTGCTGGTTCCAAATAGCGATGGCTCATCCAGTTCTGTGTGGATTATAGAAAAGTACATTTGATACGTACCCAATGTCTTGGATTGATGAACAGCTCGATCGGTTAGGCGCGGCTCGCTTTTATTCGACACTGGATTTAACGAAGGGATATTGGCAGATCCCCTTAACTCCCATGTCCCATGAAAAGACTGCATTTTCCATACCGTTCGGATTACACCAATTCGTGACTTTTCCATTCGGTTCGTTCAGGGCCCCAGCTACGTTTCAGCAGCTCATGTACTGAATCCTCAGACCGCACACTGCTAATCCTGCTGCCTTTCTCGATGAGATCATTATTTACAGTAACGATTGGCAGCGGCACCTGCAGCATCTGAGGGCTGTCCTGAGATCGTTGAGATGAGCAGAACTCACGGCAAACCCAAAGAAGTGCGTAATTGGGCAGGTGGAAGTACGGTATCTGGGCTTCCACTTGGGTCATGGGCAGGTGTGGCCCCAAATTGATAAAACCACAGTGATTGCAGCCTGCCCGAGACCTAAGACCAAAAAGGAGGTGAGACAGTTTCTGTGGCTGGCTGGCTATTAACATAGGTTTGTGCCTAATTATTCGACCGTCACCACCCCGCTGGTTGATCGCACTAAAAAGGGGGCACAAGATCCGGTCCAGTACACGGAGCCGTGTCAGCAGGCATTCACGCAGGTGAAAGCTGCACTCTCCTGACTTCTCTCTCACATGGTGGACAGAGGGTCTGGGATCTACTGTCCCAGATGGTGGAGGGGGAGGAGTGCCCTGTGCTGTACATTTGTCGCAAGCTCTCATTGAGGGAGACTAGTTACAGCATGATAGATAAGGAGTGTTTGGCCATCAAGTGGGCAGTCCTCACCTTCCGATACTATCTGTTGGGGCATGCTTTCACCCTCTGTGTGGCTCTATCGCATGAAGGAACCCAATGCGCGGATCACCCGTTGATATCTAGCTCTACAGGCTTTTAAATTCAAGGTGGTCCACAGACCGGGGGTGCAGATGGCTGTTGCAGATTTCCTGTACAGAAATGGGGGGGAGTAAGTAACAGGCCGGATGGCTCCCCAGCCTGAGTCAGTCGATGGGGGTATGTGGTGATGGGCATGGCTGAGCAACTTATGTAGAGAGTGAGGTTGGGAGAGCGAGAGCAGTAAGGACTGACAACTGTGGGAAATTATCTCTAACAGCTGTTTGTGTTTTGAAGTGAGAACTGAGAGGGATAAAGAGGGGGCAGTCCAGACCACCGAGAGAGAGAGAGAGAGATACACAAAGCTGTGTGTGTGTGTGTGTGTGTGTGTGTGTGTGTGTGTATGTGATTATAAAAAAAGTACTGAAAAGTGATAATAAAACTTATGTTGGACTGTTCACCTGGCCCCCGTGTCCTCCTTCAAAGAGAGTTAAAGAACCTTGTCACACGCCTCCTTAAAACTTCCATGTAAACGCCCACTGTTATGACGCTAACAGCGTGCAGCCCCTAAAATTCAGCCATTTTTGAAACTCAGTATGAAGAGAATGAACAAGCTGCGCAACATTCTAAAATGAAATTTCAAGGGTAAAACATAATGCACATCCAACACATTGCATCTGTATATATTAAACTGTTCCTCTCAAGCACAACTGCTAACACTACCATAACCATAGAAGCATCCGTTGTGGTGTGTTGCGTTGTGCCGACATTAAACAGATGTCCCGTTCAATTTTGCACTGCACGCACTGGTGCTACTACTGCCATTGTAGTGGTTATAAAATCAATATGATATGATTCATACAGTAAGTTATAAAATCAATATGATTTACTTAAGGAGTGAAAAACCAGCATGATTCATTTACTGAATGAAAATTAGTCAAGAAGTCATCTGTATACAAGACTGAAGTGCCTTTAGTCAGCTGAAATTAAGCAGCAAAATTCAGGTGTAATTCCGGGAAAGTCCAGTAGGGGGAACTGTGCAGTGTGTTGCAATTAATGCAACCTGTGCTGTGCGGTGAAACCAATATTTTCCCCCTTCTTCAGGTATGGAAAGTGAATTAACTCATTTTGAGTGCTTAACAGTTAGTTACCTGTCATTTGAAAAAGTCATTGTTTCCACTTTTATATGTTAAAACATAAGTTAAATACAAGAAGAAAGCAGTATTGCTAGTCATGCTATCCATACTATCGAAATGTGCTCGTGTTAACACTGGAGAAACGTGGGTGAAATTCTCAGAACATCTCTATTGTGTTGTGTGGTATTTTGACAAAGATGCAATATGTATTAAGTCGATATATATTTACTAAATAGCAGCCTTCTAGTGTTGTTTTGTTAATGTTATTTGACGCTGACATTCAAATTCATGTGATAATTACTACATACTATAATTCATAAAGCTGTACATAAGATATATTTTATTTATATTTTCAAGTGTTTACATTTTCAAATGTGAAAATCTGCATTTTGTTACAAAATATTTGGAGTGAATTAATAAAAAAACAAAAACAAAAAACAAAAAAACAATGCATTAGTGCACAATTCTTGAAAAGATTGAAATTTACATACACTTACCTGTTTGCCCATGTTATGTTTTTGAGAATGACTTAATGGAAATCTATACAACTCCACGCGCCGAGAAAGCAGCACTGTGTTCGAGTCTTAACCACTTTAATGTCTATTTTCCCCCTTCTTCAGGAGTGTAACACCAACAACACAAATAAATGGTTTAGAAAGTTTGTGTCGACGAGCCTGGTGTAAACGGTGTCAGCACCATAAACTATCAAATAGTCATGACATTTAAATATTTATGAAAGGAACTTTTTACTTACTATTTTTCATCGGGTCCAAATGTTTTTAACTGCCCCATCCTTCAATAAAAGTTGCAAAGCTTGACTCGTTTTATGACTGTTCACAAGCAATCCATGCTGAAATACGCTGAAGACACATCTGCATGATGCACATACATAGTCCAAAGCACAGTGTAAACTAAATGCACACACATCCAGTTTCCAGTATCATCCTGCACTGAAATGCACATCGTCGGAAACGCATCTAAACAAAGAAATCCATCCAGCACGTTTTCATACACAAACAATTAAAAATAGCACAGATGGGCGAAAGAAGGCTTCCATGATGCAGCAGCTGAATGACAGAGAGTGGCTTCTCCTCTTTAGAGTTGTAACTTAACACCACTTCTTTTAAAAGCGGCATGAGATATGTTTCAAGTGGCAGACATGAATTAATGGGTCCCCTAGTTACGTAGGGAAGTTGCATAAGTAGATAATGAGGCGTTTTTGCAGCTTGGTTTCAATAAATGCTTTTATTGCATTGGGATTAAGTTTTGGGTTCTGAAATTTACAATATGTATTTATGGTAGAACAACCTCTTATATGTCAAAACATCAAGGAAAATTGTATTCCTCCTGACATGACCTCTTTATTATATTAGATATTAGATGGAGGTTTTAATGAGTAAAACATACCTCCCTAACCTAAAATTTTTACCTAAACCTAACCTATATTAATCTAAAATGAAATGAGAGGCAGACAAAAAACAGGGATCCTTACCCTTAATCAACGCTTAAACCAAACCGATAGTGTCGATAAACATTCCGAAGCAACCACGTCATCTGGTGTCACTTCTATGACACTTGCATCTCACAAGTCAGCTTGCATGCCTGACTAGTCTTGAACCGCAGTCTTCCGAGTCTAAAGTCCAACACTCTACGAGGTAAGCTTCAGTGTAAATGTAGGTGAGTCTGTAATGTAAGAGTTAATATGTATAGTTTTTTAAGTGATGCTTTAGAGTAAAAGTGTTTCAATTGAATAACATAGCAGTGTGTGTGCAAAATATATGTGTTTATAAAGTCATAATCAGCTCAAATCATGATTTGTGTGAAAGTGACCCTTACAAAAAGTCTAAACTAGCCGTAAATTTGCAGCAAATTTACCACTTGTTATTTTCACATGCAAATGAGCTTTTGATTCACTGCAAATGTTTGCAACTCTTCGCCGGTAGTGGTGAACCTCCGGCAAACCTTATGCAACAATGGACAATTTGCTGCAAGTTTGCCGCAAAGCTCATTTGCATGTGAAAATTATCTGTGGCAAATAACGTTCATTCTATGAGACTAGGTTGTTATTTTCACATGCAAATGCAGCTCTTAACCCATAATGGTGAACCTGCAGCAAACCTTTTGCAACAATGGACAATTTACCAATACTGGCAAACACTTTTGTGGCAAACCTGTGGCAACAATAAAGAGTTTGCAGTACGAAAGTAATCAGTGGCGAACTTGCGGCACATTTGCCGGAACTCTCAATTTGTGTAAGGGATAGCATATCTAATAAACATACGTATATGTGTTTCAAACCGAAATGAACCCATTGTAAAAAATAAATAAATAATCAGCTGCATTCATGTTCCAATAAAGGCACTGTCTGATCATTCATTTGCTTTCATTTAAATTGCTTAAAAGAAAGCCTGTTCAATCAGTAAACATGCAAGTAACACTTAAAATTCAGAAAAAAAACACAGATCTACAGAAACATATGAAGATGATGCTAGAAAACACTTCTATACGTAATTGTTGCATTTATTAATTTTAAAAGCATATCAACCTGATTACTTACTCATATATACTCATTAAATCAGAGTAGAGAATTATCAAAGTTGACGAGTCCATCAGCATACATGCTTGCTCACCAGCCATTAAGCTACATATTACTCCATTTCCCGCAGTGGTAACTTTACCAGAAATATATCCAGTTAAGCACCCACTTCAGGCCATCAATAAAAATTATTACTATTTTTTTTAAATCTGCTCATTTTTCACTTCCAACTGTACTAATACGTCCATGGCATGGAATGAGGCCATAATTGTTTTTTAGAGCCTGAAATCTCTAATGACTTACACTGTGAGGTCTCTAAAAAACTACATAACTACAATTACTTTGGGTAAGAAACAGTTCAATACATAAGTCCTTATTCACTATAAATGTTCAGGGTTGTATTGCGCACGCATCGGTTCTCATGTGAAAATGCCAACACTCTTACGTCATGCGAGAGACTGAGTTAACTCTGTCCTCTCATTTACACACACTGGAGAGCAAAGTGAACATTTATAGTGAAAAAGGACTTAAATATTGATCTGTTTTTCACCCACAACTATCATATTTCTTGTAAAGACATGGATTAAACCACTGGAGTCTTGATTACTTTTATGATGCCTTTATGTGCTTTTTTGAGCTTCATAGTTCTGGGCCCTGTTGACTTGCATTGTATGGACCTACAGAGCTGATATATTTTTCTAAAAATCTTCATTTGTGTTCAGCAGAAGAAAGAAAGTCACATATCTAGGATGGCATGAGGATGAGTAAATGATGAGAGAATTTTCATTTTTGGGTGAACTATTTTTTAAGGAGTTCGTTGTTGTGGTCCTGCTGTTGCTAAAAAAAAAAAAAAAAAAAAATGAATGTTATAAATATATCATCCACATACTGTATAATAAACGGATGCATAATTTAATGTGTTTGACAAACCTGATATATACTACAAACAACTTTTCTTGTCCAAACAGGCTCATTAATTTTCAAATACAGTCTGGTAAATGGAGATAATGCTGAATAATACTGAGAGGATGTTATCTTTCCATGTGTCTGCCTCTTTTAAACCAACTTGTCAAATAATTTGTTTTGGAGCTGCCAGATGCCAGTGGTGGAGTTACAGAGAAGAGCTGTGAGCCGAGACAGTTCATTTTCTACAGAAAACATAAACTCCCAAGTGATGTTTCTTTTTTGCACTGTGAATAGTCTCAGCAAGGTCAGCATGCCTAAAGATATTTTATTAGACAGTTCTGGTTAGAGTACACTAAAATAATAAACTGTCCATGTGAATCTTAAGGGTCGAATTGGTTGTGCAAATCCACACGGAAATGAAGAGCTTTACTTGCTGGGGGCTCTGTTCTTATTCAGGGAGAGCAGCACATGATTACATTCCTCTTATCCTTTACTCTGTCACAAACATGAACACATGATTCCTCATTCTCTTCTACAGAGTCACAGTGGCACATGCAAGAACTTTAAAACGTAAATGTGAGAAGAAAGAGACATGACTGCTCATTTTCCTTACAAATTAGACACATATCTCTGTCTCTTCCTCTTCAAATGTTTTCCTGCTGGTTAATGAGAAATTCCATATCGGCAGCCTTGCAGCACATTTATCGGAGATCAAAGAATATTATCAGGATATTTTCAGATCTGCTGAGTTACAGAGAGGCAGGCCATTGGAAAGCATAGGTTTGAAAGCTACAGAAACCTCAGAAAACTTTGTGCAAACAGTGACTGTGGGTCAAACAGGTGACTTACAAGTGGATTAGCCGTAACAAAATGGACTTGACCAGCTTAGACTAATTGCACAGCACGAGAGTCTTGCATTTTGATCTTAAACCAGGCTGCATGGCAACATTCCAGATTGTTCTGTTCAGCTGAGTTAAGGTAGGAAAGAGGGGACTGTTACAATGTTTAACATTATTCCAGATTATTCTGCAACAAGCAAAGTTTCAGCGCTTGATAAATGGCAATGTTTTTTTCCTTCTGCTCTAGTGTGCTGAGGGGCCACCACCATGCCTTGTATGTTTACGAATGTTGCCTACAATGCTTACATAAAATACAGCCTTTTGCAACATGATGCACAACACACTGCAGCATTAGAATATAAACTCCAGATGAAAGTAAAGTAAATAAGAGAGAAATATATTACGATTGTATACAACAAATCCTCATAGTAATAATAATGATACTGTATCATTCTGTATTATAATGAAAAACTGGACAACAATGAATAATTGTTGGGTTATAATCATAATAAATAACAACTGAATTCCAAAATGTTAGTGAGTGAAGTAGGTTTTGCACAACCTGTTCATTTAAAAAAAAAAAAAAACGTGTTTTGTAAAAATCTATGTAGATAAATATAGCTTTTTTTTATCACTGTATTGTCGAAAAACTGGAAAACCTGCATTAATTATCTTAAACTATAATTTTATTTCATTAAACATTTTGAATGTACTTAGCTACAATGTCTGATAGGATGAATTTAAAATTATGATTTAAAATAAATTTTATGAAATTTATGTAAATGTAAAGCAAATGTAAAGCAAATTTTCAAATGGTCGGTTGCTTGGGGCCTCAGAAATCGTAAACCCACCCCTGAGTCTGCTACAAAACAAAGACCCTCTGTGGTGCTAAAAACTTTAGTCACACCAGTCTTATGAACATTTTACCCCCCCCCCCACCCCCACCCCCAGAAAAAAACATCATAGAGGAAAAACACATCTGACAATGTTTGAATAAACATAACACTACTGCCAAAGTCGCCCCCACCTGACAAATGAATGTTTTCCATGCTGACCGACAACGCCAGGAATGTCTGATATCCAAAACTGAGCAGGATTTATTTATTAATCTTAGTTGTGTGTCTCTGAATGCTCAGCCTGACTTCGTCTGACCAACACAAGTTCAACAAGTGTAATTATACCAAGAAAAGACAATGGAAAATTACTGCTTCACAACATCATCCTGTGATGCTGAAAACCTTGGAACGGAGACAACTTGTGAAGACAATACAGCACACAACATCCCTTAAAAAAAAATCTAAACTAGCCACAAACTTGCTGCAAATTTGCTCTTCGTTATTTTCACATGCAAATGAGCTTTTGATTCGCTGTAAATGTTTGCCAGAAGTTTGCAGCTCTTCGCCGGTAGTAGTGAACCTCTTATAATCCTTTGGCAACAATGGACAATTTGCCATGAACTCTAGATTTTTGTAAGGGATAAGATTAAACAGAAATAATTATTAAAAGGCAAGTAATAGTTAAATTGAATATCTAAAATACCTAATTAATTTAACAGCCACATTTTCAACATACCAAAATACTGTATCATAAATCTATCAATAGTTAAATTGTTTATATATATATATATATATGGAAAGCATGTATTTATTTTTGCATTACTGTACAGGCACAATACATATGCAAGGCAGCTATTTTTGCTAAACTAAACATATTTTATGTTCTTATAAATTATTGTCTGTATAGTATTTTGTATTGGGTTTTTTTTTTTTTTTTTTTTTTTTTTTTTTTGGTAACTGCTACAACACCACAATTTACCACAAAATATCAATGAAGTTCTACTTGATCATATGTTCATTATTAGGTAGATGCTGACCTCTGCTGACAGAGTGCTGTAGGGGCAGGTATAGATGTAAAAAAAACAAGAGAGCTGGGGAGAGTGTCAAATAATTTCAGCAGGGCCTGTGCACCCTCTGCACGCTGCTTGAATTAAACAGCATGAGGCTTTTACATCACTGGTTCCCATATATTTAGAAGCATGCACTCCTTGAAACATCTTTGACAAAATTTGGGGTTTTACCTTTAAATCTTTCTCAGCATCTATCTTTTGTGGATGTTTGGTTTACAACAATGTTAGAGCAGAAAAGCCTGTCTCACATAAGTTTTTAGTTTACAAAAGGCATCAATATCTGTAGTGCTCCCTTTGACAAGCCTGGATACTCCACCATTACAGGCACCCAGAAATACATAAATTATTATATATACATATTTTTAAGTACAGTGTGTAATCAACCAGAGTAAGCTTTCTACTGCCGCAATCACCACATGAATGAGTCATTAGCAGCTCTAAACTGCTAAGGGGCACTATAACCATAGAATTTCAACAGGCCAGAGCTGAATGCCTCAAAGCTTTTTCTCCCAACATAACAACCATTTAGTTGGAGGTGGTAAGGGCAAGTTAAGCTTGTTTTGCCAACCACCATAAAAGAGAAGAAAAAGAGGAGGAAGAAGAACAACAACAAACTTAAAAACACCATAACATTTGTTTTCTGATAAATGTTGCAATGGAGACCCATGATAAAGACTTTCCTACAGCATTAAGCTGTTCATTTTTTCACATTCTTATTTTCTGTTTGATCAATGAAATAACCCAAGATGGCCTGTTCTGTTATATTTGTGAACGTCAACAAAACCATAAATCAAATCAAGTTCATAGCTCAACTCTAAGAGACATTCTATCACGCATACTAATCCACAGTGTCAAACTCCTCTGAAATATACTCATTTTCTATAGGAGCTTCATATTACATCTTCAGTAGTATTATAAAACAAACTTTTTAACATGCTAAAATGTATGAACAAATTTGTTAAAGTCTAGTAGCCTCATCCTCATTAATGAACAAACTCATGAACACAGGTGCGTGCTCACACACACAGAGTGAACATACTGTAAACAGCAGTCAAATAACAGGCCATACATAAATTAGACATCACATAGGCCAAGACATGTTACAGATTGTAGTGTAAGAACATCATCGGTTTCACCTGAGAGCTCTTCGGGCAAGAGCGTCTTTTTGATACAAGCTCCCCAGACTTTGAAAACACATGCTCGCTAGGCACAAATGTCGCCATTATTGACAGGAATTTCTTTGTCAGCATCTGCAAGTTTGCTGCCTTGTTCTCACCAGAATTGTAATGGTGAAGACATCCTACTTAAATTAGGCTGGGAGAGGTACAATTTCACTTTAGTGATGGTGTCCAGGTTGGGGTTTTGTTGTTTTACCTGAGAGAGAGAGAGAGAGAGAGAGAGAGAGAGAGAGAGAGAGAGGTGTTAATGACACTCTTTGTTCCATGGAACACAAAAGGCAGAATGTTAGGGACAGACAGCCTCAGTTATCAATCAATTTCTATGCATGGACTTTATATAATATACATTTATAAAAGATAAATTTTTTGATGTACTTGGCAGGCTGAAAACTTTCTGAAAACGTTTAAGTTTTACCCTCAAATAAATTCAGACCACACAAAACTGGAAATGGTTTGATGTGCGAGTAGTGCAGCTGAAGTTGTTGCCTCCGGTTGAATTTCAACAGCCATCTCAGCATTTGTCTCCATCCCAAAGGCAACTTTTTTGAATCAAGGATCCAGTAGCATTGAGACTGCAAGAAATAAAAAAAATGTTAATTTGGCAGATTAAATGAAAAAGTTCAATAGTTATATATACTGCTTAAGACAAAAGCAGAGGCAGTTTCTGTCGCTGGCATTGTGTTTCTTTGTCTTGGTTTGTCTGCATATATTACAATGTGTGTTAAAGGAATAGTTCACACAAAAATGAAAATTTGCTGATAATTTACTCACCCTCAGGCCATCCAAGATGTGTGTGACTTTCTCTCTTCATCAGAACAGAAATTAACGTTTTTAGCAAAGGATTCCCATCTCTCTGGCTCCATCCAATGCAAGTGAACGACCATCAATTTTTGTCGGTATAAAAAGCATATTTAGGCAGCATCAAAGTAATCCACATGACTCCAGTTGATCAAGTAATGTCTTCTGAAGTGAATCAATATGTTTGTGTGAAAAACAAATAGTTAATTAAAACATTTTTAACTTTAAATCGGCGCTTCGGCCAACTCTCTGTAGCTGTTTGAATTGACCTAACTCTCACGTGAAGTATGTTCTGCTCTGGTAAACTGAGCAGAACTTCTTAATTCTCTCGTGAACGCGGCAACATGATTACGTCACACGGTGTGAGGCACAGAGTGCTAGCAGGAAGCGATTTTTAAAAAATGAATCAAGTTTTAAATAAGTTTTAATAACTGGAGTCGTGTGGATTACTTTGATGCTGCCTAAATATGCTTTTTGGACCATCAGAAATTGATGGTCACTCACTTGCATTGGATGGCGCTACAGAGCTGGGAATCCTTTGCTAAAAATGTTAATTTAGCCAGCTGGCCCGCGGCCAGTGTGAGAGTTTCACCCTTTCGGGCCAGTACTGCGTTGTCACTAAATCTTCCGTTGATCTTGTAAATATGTTGTACATGTGGTGGTGGTGGCATAGTGGACTAAAGCACTGAACAGGTAAGAAGAAGGTTGTTGGTTCAATCCCAACAGCCACCACCATTGTGTCCTTGAGCAAGGCACTTAACTCCAGGTTGCTCCAGGGGGATTGTCCCTGTAATAAGGGCACTGTAAGTCACTTTGGATAAAAGCATCTGCCAAATGCATAAATGTAAATGTCTTAGTCTGATTATTAAACCACAGCAGCCTGTGATTTCATTTAAGAAATATCCAGTTCTCTTGTGTTGCACGCTTCAAAGTGATGTGTGAAGGCGCTGACCAGTTAAAAACATCACATTATGACTTCTGTAATGTGTATTAGATTACAGAAGGCGAAACACTCATTTAATGTGAAGCATGCAGCACATTCTAGACTATTTATTTCATGAAATTTCAGCCTCTTACGGTGTAACAATCAAACGACCACATAGAGAACTGCTTATCCAGAAGTGTGAAACTTCCGTCAGACACAGAAACTGACACAGTGATCCATCAAAATAAAAGTTTGGTTTAAATGGATGCGTGGAATTGAAGAAATGATGACAAAAAATATATTAGTAAATATATTAGCATAGTAAAATGCTAATATATTTAAAAAAACATATTAGCATAGCAAAAATGTTACATTAATTTTAATAACAATAATAATAATTATTATTATTACTATGATTATTAGTATTGTTATTATTGTAATAATAAATATTGTTGTTATTAATATTATATCATGAATTATTATATTTTTGAAAAGTTCACTAGCAAGTGTGCTGTTGTACTGAATGTACTGTAAGTTTTTAATTTGTACAGTGATTGTTGTGCACATACTATTTGACATGCTTATTTTAGATTCAGCTGTGATGTTATTGAAGCACTTTATTTGATAATTTCATTTGATGAACTCTTTATGAATTCATTTGATTAGTCATATTTTTACATATTTTTTACAAACATACTGTAACTTGGTGAAAACACAGCAAAAAAATTCATTTAATATTTTTTGTGCCTTGCAAACATAAGAATTTGCATTTTCTTTGAAGTAATAAAAGTTGTTGATGTATTGAATATCTAATTTTGCTCATAGAAACTTGTCATCAAAGTGGTGATTTGGCTAAAAATAGTTTTCTATGAGAGACAAATGTGTCTTCCTGAAGGTGGCTCCTCCCGGCCTGAATCCTGAAAGCTGAATTCTTCATTGATCAGTATTCAAATCTTAGGATGTTTTTGTCATACTGCAGACATTTGTACATTAAATACTGTGCTTATATCTTTTTACTACAAGGAATGGTGCCTGAGATACAAATCTGCCCTGCAATGTGTGGAAAATTATTACATAAAATGCCCTATTCAGTAACCACAAACAACTGTTCCATCCGGCCCAGCGCTGAGAAATGTAACATATACGGCGTGACAATGTCGCTTGTACACTTCAGCAGCATAGTAAGGACATTTTCACTAATGAAGTTTAATAGGCACTGCATCGGCAAAATATCATTTATAGTCAATAATATAATGTTATATGCTCTTTTTCTGTTTTATTGATTTATTTATTTATTTATTTGGATCATGTGACCGTGGTGACGTGCTGGCTGTTTCCTGAGACTGTAGCTGGATTTTTGGACTTTCTTTCTGGAATTGGATTAAATTTAATGAAATATTTATAGTACGTCCACTGGTGAAACTGAATGAAACAGTAATTTTAATTGGCAATAATGAGAACAAGTCTGCTTTTAAAGCTTAATAGGATGGAACATGCTAAAGTGGCGTTTGAGCAATTAGAGGATCTCTTTTAATAAACTGTGGATTTTCCTCTCTCACTGTTATTCCTGTACTTTTGTGTTGTGTCTTTTTTGTTGTTGTTGGTAAGTTTTAGTGTCTGTTTTGAGCCTTTGTGATTGAGATGCTGTGGAGATGGTTATTTCAGGGCCAAGTTTTCAGAGTAATGGATCATTAATAAATGTTTAATTAGGCATATACAGTTCTCACTTTAGATTAGGTCATGCAAAATGCTTAGTTAGCAATTAGTCAATGCTTTATTATGACCTAAATTATATTAAGTAATAATTGCTTTAATGGAACGTGTTACTAAAACAGTAACAAATACATTAATTACGTTTAAATGTAAATCCAGTTAATTACATGTATAATTTCTTTATTTACTATGAATTCATCCCTTGTTCATTTTCAAACTACCTATAAATGAACTTATCAAACAATAATAAATCTTTTGCTACAGTGAATATAAACAAATTATAGCTTATTAATGTAGGAACAATAATTTATAAATGATCAATTGACTATAAAGTAATGCTTTACAAATGCTTTCTACCATGTAGTTATTATAAAGTGTTACAGAGTTTTACGCTACACATGTAACAACCATAAACACTATGCAGTTCAAACCTGTAGGTTACATGCTTTGTTATTCATTATCTGTCATAGTATTTTATTAGTAGTTAATATTTGCTATTAACCAATGTTGCCCCAAAGCTTGATAACATTGATTATTTTTCGGAGTTAAAATCTGCATTCAGATGTAACCCCAATAATCCATTGGCAACATAGAACTATACAACAAACTACATTGAGAGTGTCACTCCAGTGGTGTGGAGTGTCTGTACAACAAGGTTTGGTTCTGTGTTTCGTGCATTATTTTTCCCATTCTGTTTCTTGTCTACACTCTTAATATTTTCTTTATTACTATTATATAATACATACAAATTTATATAAAATGTACTATAGTATTATTGTACCATTTTTTTAATTATTATTATTATTGAAAAAATAAAAGAAAACATTATGTGGAAAACACATATACAATGTTAATATAGCAACCATGTTTAATTTTGTGGTTACAATTATATTACTACAAAATACCATGGTGATACTATGATTATTGTATCTGTTGAGGACATCAGGACAGATCTGTGATCTTTTTTTAACAGACATAAGTTTTAAACACCAGAGCTTCAACGATTCTCACCTTAACTCGACGGGGTGAGGAGGTGTTTCATTCTTTTGTTTGAGCTGAAAAATTTGCAGTGGACTCACAAGGCAAGATCAAACATGATAGATTAGATTAGCAACATACATTGAAAAAATACACTGGTGGCCTAAAGTTTGGAATAATGTACAGATTTTGCTGTTTTGGAAGAAAATTTTTACTTTAATTCACCAAAGTGGCATTCAGTTGATCACAAAGTATAGTCAGGACATTACTGATGTAAAAAACAGCACCATCACTATTTGAAAAAAGTTATTTTTGATCAAATCTAGACAGCAGCCATCACTCCAACACCTTATCCTTGAGTAATCATGACAAATTGATCATTTGGTACTAGAAAATCACTTTATATCAAACACAGTTGAAAGATATTTGGTTCGTTAAATGAAGTTTAACACTGTCTTTGTGTTTGTTTTTGAGTTGCCACAGTATGCAGTAGACTGGCATGTCTTAAGGTCAATATTAGGTCAAAAATGGCAAAAAAGAGACAGCTTTCTCTAGAAACTTGTCAGTCAATCATTGTTTTGAGGAATAAATAATATACAATGCTTGAAATGGCCAAAAAACTGAAGATTTCATACAAAGATTTACACTACAGTCTTCAAAGACAAAGGACAACTGGCTCTAACAAAGACAGAAAGAGATGTGGAAGACCAGACGTACAACTAAACAAGAGGATAAGTACATCAGAGTCTCTAGTTTGAGAAATAGACACCTCACATGTCCTCAGCTGACAGCTTCATTGAATTCTACCCGCTCAACACCAGTTTCATGTACAACAGTAAAGAGAAGACTCAGGGGTGCAGGCCTTATGGGAAGAATTGCAAAGAAAACGCTACTTTTGAAACAGAAAAACAAAAAGAAAAGGTTAGAGTGGGCAAAGAAACACAGACATTGGACAACAGATAATTGGAAAAGAGTGTTCTGGATCTTAACCTCATTGAGCTTTTGTGGGATCAGCTAGACTGTAAGGTGCGTGAGAAGTGTCCAACAAGACAGTCACATCTATGGCAAGTGCTACAGGAAGTGTGGGGTGAAATGTTACCTGAGTATCTGAACAAACTGACAGCTAGAATAACAAGAATCTGCAAAGCTGTCATTGCTGCACGTGGAGGATTTTTTGATGAGAACTCTTTGAAGTAGTTTAAGAAGTTCTGAAAATGTTTTTCAAATTGTAATAGTAATTTTTCACTTTATTAATGTTCTAACTATACATTGTGATCAGTTGAATGCCACTTTGGTGAATAAAAAAAAAACAATTTCTTTCCATAAGAGCAAAATCTGTACATTATTCCAAACTTTTGGCTGCCAGTATATATTTACACTAATAATGAACAAACTCAGTAGGGTTTTATTTATTCTGGCAGTTTGTTGTTCATTCAATTATTGATTGACTTTATGATGTTGCATAATATTTAGGAGCAGCATTTCAACAAGAAATAGACGTTCAGATTTCCTACAATGTCATAATCTGACAAGACCATCATATTTTGAAGTTAACATGGACATATTGCTGGATAACGTGCACCATTTCACACCGAATAAAGAAACTTCATTTGAATACAAAGATGCTTAAGACTGGTGTTGCTGTCTACTAGCTCAAACTGACAATTCTGTGTTATGTTGTGTTGAACATATTGTTTTCGAACCAGATCGAATCACCTGCCTCTGTACGTTTTTTTTTTTTTTTTTTTTTTTTTTTTTGTCTTGGCCCTTCTACCGTTCGAGCTAATCATACAACTTATTTTCATCTGTACAAGGATGCCAACATTATGTAGTAAGTTTATTTAGAACACCGCCCCAGTCTAACCGTAACACTGGAGAATAACGTAGAGGGAACCACCACTATCACAGCGCGGTGGCGGGCGTGATTAAAAGAAAACAAACACACCAGCAACTGTAGAACCTTTGGAAATAAAGTGGAGCAAGGAGAACAAATCTTCCTCAGATGTCATTGTTATTTACATGTGTTGTGGGGCAGCTCATTGACTTGGTTCGCTCGGCTGTAGCATGCTCAATACAATGTCATAAAAAGCAACAAAGTTCCACACAATTGTGAACTACACTCACGGTATTGTAGGCTACTGTATAATGTAATTAAGTTGAATCAAGAATTTTATTTTACCTCTAAAACACAATATATAAGTTAAATACCATGTATAAAATGTATACAGTATAATAAGAAAAAATGACCAACAATGCTCTTACAGCAGGGTTTCTCAACCACTGGGGACAGTGGGTCACGACATCTTTTCTGTCATGAGTACAAATTACTAATAAGAAGGATAGAACTGTACATTTGCAATGTTTGGGGCAACAGTGACCTCTGTTGTCCAATCTTGTATCAGTATCAGGTGACACCAGCGCACAGCCCCAGAGTTATCAGTCCACATGTGACTTTTGAAGAACTTCAACAGCTTGAAACAGCTGCTCTCACCATTGTTTAGCTGGGAAAACCGCTTGTCTCATGAACAGGAGATCCTAGGTTGGAATCCCAGTGGTGCCAATAAAGAAATAAACTAGTAGCTTTATTTCCTGCTTTAGCTTTACTTTTCCCCTTTATGTGTATACTCATATACTAGAAACCTGGCTCAAATAGGAGCTGTGGCTTAGCTGGTCAAAGCACCTGTCTTGTCAACAAGAGATCATAGGTTCAAATGCCAGCTGTGCTTATAAAGATTCAAACTGGTAGCTATCCTGCCTACTTTTCTTTGCACAATAATGTGTCTACTCACACACTTGAAACCTAGCACATATAGCAACTTGTGCTGTGGCTTTATTGTTCAAAGTTTCTGTCTTGTAAACAGGAGATCCTGGGTTCAAATCCTAGATGCGCTTTTTTGCCCCTTTATGTGTCTACTTACACATTCGAAACCTAGCACAACCAGGAGCTGGTGCCATGCATTAACTGATCAAAGCACCTCTCTTGAAACCAGGAGATCCTGGGTTCAAATCCAAGTGGTACAAATACTGATAATTGTATACTTTTGATTTACCTCGAAGATAAAGCTGACTGGACGCCACCCACAATTCAGCCAGCTGCTGCCTCCTCCCAGCCAGCTACACACTTCTCCCAGCCAGCTACACACTTCTCCTAGCCAGCTGCACACTCTGCCCAGCCTGTTGCTGCCTCCTCCCAGGCAGTTGCATCCGCAGACAGTATGAACCAGTTTCCCCCACTCAGGAGCCTAAGGAGCTTTTGGTATGTAAATATCACAGTAGGAACTTGCCATATTCATAAAGTAGAAATTAATTTGTAAAACGATGAATATGATGAAATGATTGTTAATGATACCATAAAAATGTAATTCTATTGATCTGTTTTTCTTTACCATTTGAAATGATACTGTTTCAGGCTGTGGATGATCAAAATATTCCAGGGATGGACTGGGTGGACAGCCTGGCTGAGTATTTGGTGGAGCTGAGGACAAAGACAGGGCTAACACTCAGCAAACAGCAGGTCAGCAAAATGTTTAAATGCCCTAACATGGAAAAAAAAAACAGTTATTCAAAAAAGTGTGAGTGGACAATGCATGTTAAATGATCAGTTTCATTTTATCAGTTTCCTTTTAACTCATCTATGCCCCTATACTACTTCTTCAGGCTGAAGATATTGTGCGCCTGTGGCAGAACCTGCTTCAATATGACAAGCAACGGGTGATGTTTGCTGTTAGACACCAGGATAGGCTGACCACTGTGACCTTCACCTACGGCCGCACTGCCTCGGGCATGCCTGATCTCGACTGATCTTGGAAGATAAGCGTGGCTGGGCTCAGTTAGTACTTGGATGGGATACCACCTGGGAAAACTGAGTGCTGTAAGCATTTTGCCTCTTGCCTATTTGCTGAAAAAGGAACAAAGGGCATTTTTGCCACTGCAGCCTTTGCCTACAGCCACACCGCCTCTGGGAGTGCTAGTTAGCAATTCTGGAAGTGAGTTTGGCAGCAGTAAGGAGAGAAAGGCTCTCCCATTTGTTTGTTTGATTATTATTCATTTATTTTTCCAACAGTTAAAATTATTTTGATTATTTTCTTGTAAAAATCTCTGTTTACTTGGCCCTGAGCAGATTACTCTGCTTAGGGACCATATAAGCTCTAAAGACTTTAAAAAATAACACCAATGGACAGACAACAAAGCAAAGCTGCAAGCATGGAAGAGGAGAAAGTCAACAAAAAAGAACAAGGAATGGATAAAGAAGGATTAAGGAAAAGAGAAGTACGGAAGCTCTGAACCGCATGGTGAAAAAAAAAAAAAATAAGAGAGAAAAAAAAATTTAAGACTTAGGCTCAGGAAGGAACTGAGACACAAATTTTTTTTTTTTTTTTTTTTCACTCTTATTTTTGATTTTTTTCCCACTGTGCGGTTCAGAGCTTCCGTAGAGAAGCAACAGAGAGAAGAAAGGAGAAAGTAAGTGGAGATAAGAAAAAAGTTTAAACAAAGAATTTGAAATGACATTAACGGATGAGACAGCATGTGAAGAATTAAAGGACGGACTAATAATAAAACAGATTGTGTGTGAAGTGAGAAATCTTCAGGCCAGAGAGTGCATTGCCTCTTTTATACACCTGCCGGCATACATTACAGATATAAAAATACGGGACAAATTAAGGATGTGGGGAGTAACAACGGTATCAGCAATCAAAAGAAGATACTATCCGGGCACAACAATAACACACGGAACACGATATATGCAAGTGAAATTCCCAAAGGAGGTTCAATCACTCCCATACAGCATGAGATTTGAAACAGCAGAAGGAACGCAATACTTCAGGATCATTCATGATAGGCAGATGAAAATTTGTCAATTGTGTGTGAATCCTGGACATATTTTGAAGGACTGTCTAGATTTTAGATGTCATGACTGTGGAGAAAAAGGACACTTTGTGAGAATGCGATGCTGAAAGATGCCCAGGTTGTAGTGAAGTGCTCATGAAATGTGAATGTTGGATGGAAGATGAGAACAAAGAGGAAAATGACAATTCACAAGTGGAAAAAACAGAGGCAATAGAGGAGGAGGACAATGCACAGGAGAAGGAAAAGTCAGAGGAGAGGACAACGAGGAGGAACAGAGAGAGACAGAAAGGGGGGAAAAAGAAGGACCTGAGGAACGAATGGAAATAACACAAGAAACAAAGTATATGGAAAAAGAAAGAGGATGGGTGCAAGGGTTAGAGGAGGGAAAGCAAGAAAGAATGGAAGACAGCAGAATTAACTGGCAGAAAGTGATGGGAGCAAGACGAAGACTACTAAAGGTAACCCCAAACCTAGAGAAAGCAAGAAAAAGTGCATTAATTAAGGGAAAAACTGGAAGAGAAAGGAACAAACAAAAGAGAATGTAATGAGAATAGTTTTGAGGTACTAATGGAGATTGAAGATGATAAAGAATGAGAGGAGTAACATACTTTTTTATGTATAATGTTTTTGAAAATTGCCACAATTAATGTACGAGGGTTAATAGAACAAGGGAAATTTGAAAAACTGAAATACTTGAGTAAAAGATCAAATGTTCTAGTGGTACAAGAAACTAATTTAGAGAGAAGAAAAGAGAAGAAGTAATGGATGGTTTTAAAAAGAAATTGAAGGAGATATTTTGTATAGCAATGGAGATGGGGAAAAAAAAGGAGGGGGGTTGCGGTCTTAGTTAAAAAGGAGTGTGTGAGAATGTACAAGTGATTTATCAAGATGAGGAGGGGAAATGTTTGGTGGTGAAATTAGAAGGAGAGAAGAAAATCTTATGTAATGTACATGCACCAGGGGAAGAAAAAGTGCCATTTTTTAAGAAATTAAAGGAGTTAATTGATAAATGGGAAGAAATTATAATAATGGGGGATTTTAATACTGTTTTTAGTAAACTTGACATTGCAGAGGGGATGGTCTTTAAACCTGATAAAGGAAGGAGAGAACTAAAAGGTGTGATAGAAGAAAATGACTTAGTGGATGAATGGAGGGAAAGAAATGTGGGGATGAGCGAATTTTCAAGACAACAGGTTGTGAAGAATTTTATCTGTAGAAGTAGAATTGATTTTGTGATAAGTAGAAGAGCTCTGGTTAATTATATAGATAACATATCTTATAAACAAACAACTTTAAACGATCATAAAATTATGTGAGTACAAATAGATATGAGTGGAATTAAGAGAGGACCAAGGATATGTATTCTAAATGCAGAGATCTTAAAAGAAGAACATTTTAGGAAGAAAATAGAGGAAATAATAAAAGAGGAACAGGGAAAGAGGATAAGAGGATTTGGTGGGATAACCTAAAATATGATATGGGAAAATATATAAGAGAATATAGTAGAATAGAATAAAAAAATATGAAAGAAAAAGAAATAAGGAAAGAACTAAAAGATGAACTAAGTAAGGAAGAAGAAAATGTACAAAAGATTTTAATGTCAGAAGAAAAAATTAGAGAAACAGAAGAAAATGCAAGGGGGCAATGATAAGAAGCAAATCAAAATACTTAGTGGAAGGAGAAAAATGCACAGTCCTTTTTTTAGTCTGGTGAAAAATAGACCGAGAGCAGGAATGATTAAAGAGATTATAGGAAAAGGAGATGAAAGGATAAAAGAAACAAAGGAGATTTTAAGTGAAATAAGAGATTATTATGGAAGACTGTATGGAAAGGAAGGCGTGGACGTTGAGAAAATGAGATTTTTAATAGGAAAAATTAAGACAAAGATAAATACTGATGATAAAAAATTTAGTGAGAAAGAAATTGAAAATGAGGAAATAGAAAAAGCAATAACACAGCTAAATAATGGTAAAAGCCTGGGAAAAGATGGACTCTCAAGTGAGTTTTATAAAGTTTTTAGTAAAGTGCTGACACTGAATTTAAAAGAATTTTTTGACGAGATCTTTAAAAAAGTCCGTTTATGGGAATAGGGTAGGTAAAGTTGATCTATAAGAAAAAAGGGGACATTGAGGAACTAAAACATTATAGGCCGATAACAATGTTAAACACAGATTTTAAAATTCTAGCAAAGATTTTAGCAAGTAGATTAAAGAAAATGTTACCAGACATGATACAGACATGATACAAACGTATGCAATAAGAGGAAGGGACATTACAGATACTATTAGCAGTATAAGGGATAGTTACATGATAGCACAAGGAAAGAGTGGATACGTGATAAGCTTGGATTTAGAAAAGGCATTTGACAGAGTTGAACATCAGTATTTATTTGGGATCCTGGAACAATTTGGTTTTGGTAAGAATTTTATCAAGTGGTTAAAGATTTTATACAAAGATTCTAAGAGTCAAGTAAAGTGTAATGGGTTTCTAACAGACACCTTTAAAATAATAAGATCAATTAGGAAAGGATGTCCATTATCAGCTTTATTGTACAGCTTGGTAGCAGAGACTCTAGCGTTGGCCTTAATGGAGGACAAAGGAATAAAAGGAACTGAGACAGAGGAAAATAGAGAATTGCAAAAAGTATATCAATATGCAGATGACACCACATTAATAGTGAAGGATGTAAACAGTGTAATAAAAGCAATGAATATCATAGAAAAATATTGTAAGGGCTCAGGGGCAAGGATAAATGTACAAAAAACATTTTTATGAATATAGGAGGAAGTGAGGGAATTTAAAGGTATTATCCTTTTGAAGAAGCAGAAAGCCTGAATATTTTAGGAGGGAGAATTGGGAAGGATGAGAGAGTTGCTAAAGATCTGATGTGGGAAGAAGTGGTGGGTGAGATGGAAAGGGTTTTAAATTACTGGAAGTGAAGGGAATTAACTTTAAGAGGTAAAGTATTGGTCATAAATGCATTAATGTTGTCAAAAATGTGGTATGTGTTGGGAGTGATACCATTGCCAATATATACTGCCAAAAGGTCGAAAACCTCAATTTTAAATTTTCTCTGGAATTCAAAACCAGCAAGAATAGCATATGATACTGTCACAGGGGCAGTAGAAGATGGAGGGTTAGAATGGCAAGAGATTAAGTTAAAGAAAAAGAGTTTTAGAATTAAAACTGTTAAAAAGTTTTTAAATGAAGAAAATAGAGCAGAATGGAAAATAACTATGAGGATGTTTTTAAATAAATGTGGGCACATGTGAATAGGACAAAACATAACGTGGATGAAGCTAAAACTAGGAATGATAACAGGAATCAGTGACTTTTACAAAGAGGTTTTAGAATATTGGAAAGGGTTTTTTTTTTTGTTTTTTGTTTTTTTTGTTTTGTTTTGTTTTGTTTTGTTTTTTTTTTTCACTACCAAATTTAGCTATTAAACCAGGAAGAGAGGACTTTTTAAACCAGCCATTGTTTTTGAATGAAAATATTTTATACAAAATGAAAGATCTGTACTTCAACAATGGATCAAGGCTGGTTTTAAATTAGTAAGGGATGTCTTATATGAAGTGAGGGAAGGTGTTTTACAGATGCAGGCCATTTTTGATGGGATGGAAGAAATAGGAGATGATTTTAATAAAAATGATGTAAAAGAGCAATATAACCATGTGAAAGAGACAATACCAAAGGAGTGGAATGAGTGTATAGAAAAAAATGGTAAAGTCAGTGAAGAGCATAAAATGAAAGTTTTTTTTTTTTTTTCTGAAAGAAAAAGGAGAAAAGGAACCCTTTTATTTGAGTTCTTTAAAAACTATTTATGGGATTCTTAGAAATTATGTGTTTAAGGAACCAGTGGCAAATGGAAAATTTGGATTTATACATTAGAGATAACATAATTTTTTCAGAAATGAAATTATATAAATTCAAAATGGCTGAGGATGCGGTATTTAAGGTATGTAGGAAAAAAGATGAAGGACTGCTGCGTATGTTTTTATCACGTACGGAGTTACAGACTTTCAGGCAGAAAATTGAAAATATGATAAAAGACTTGTTGGGTGATAAAAAGGATGAAATTGAAAATGAAAATGACTGGAACTATGTATTTTTATTTGGTGTAAATGAAATATTTGAAAAGCAAAATGTAATTGTAAAAGGGTCCACAGCAGAATGAAAGGAGGACACAGGGAAACGGGCTTCTCCTGGCACAGGTAAGATTTTTAATTGGCAACTTCAACGCTTACAGCTTCACAAAACTCATTAGCTTCACAGGTACGTAGTTTCACAAACTCATTAGCTTCACAGATACGAACACTCATAAACTCATCAGCTTCACAGACACCATGGACTTCCTTGTGCCAGGCTCTCTCTCTCTCTCTCTCTCTCTCTGCTGGTGGTGTGGCTGCTTATATGCCGCTCTCCCCATGCTCACTGGAATTAGAGACAGGTGTTAGACATAATCTAGCTCAGGTGCAAGCGCCCTTACCGCTTTCTCTCTCTCCGGACGGATGCTTGACCACTCCCCCACTGCCACAGTAATCAATGTATTTTTATCTGCAGCAAGATACTGTATGTGATATGGTGCAGAAGAAATATACCAAGAGAAAAAAGAAAAAGCTCTGGACTTATTCTAAGAAAAAATTAGAGGACTATATAAAGACACTTGAAATGTACTTCAACACAGAAGGGAAAATGCATATCTTTGACAAGCTGATTTTGAAAAATAATCCTTATGTAAAAAGGACTTTGGAAGGACTAAGGATAAACTTGTAAAAAGTTCAAATGGTTTATAGAAGAAAATGTTATCTTTTTAAACTGACAGTAATGGAATGTTTTGTATTTAAAATGGAATGTTAGTACATTGTTTTGTTATATATTTTTGTACATTTAAAAAAAAAAAATCTCGGCTGATCTCGGAAGCCTAGCCGGGCTCGGTTAGTACTTTGATGGGTGAACGCCTTGGAATACTGAGTCCCGTAAGCGTTTTGCCGCTTTCCTATTCGCTGAAAAAGGCACAAAATGCGCTCTCGCCACTGAAGCCTTTGCCTACGGCCACACCGCCTCGGGCACGCAAGAACTCATCTGATCTCAGAAGCTAAGCGGGGCCATGCTTGGTTAGTACTTGGATGGAATACCGCCTGTAGATACCGAGTGCCGTAAGCATTTTGCCTCTCCTTATTCACTGAAAAAGGCACAAAGTGTGCTCTCGTCACTGCAGCAATTGCCTACAGCCACACCACCTCAGGCACATCTAATCTCGGAAGCTAAGCATGGCTGTGCTTGGTTAGTACTTGGATGGGAGACTGCCTGGGAATACAGAGAGCTGTAAGCATTTTGCCTATTCCCTTTTCGCTGAAAAAGGCACAAAGGGCGCTCTCACCAATGCAGCCTTTGCCTACAGCCACACTGCCTCAGCCAAGCCAGATCTTGTTTGATCTCAGAAGCTAAGCAGTACTGAGCTAGCTTAGTACTTGGATGGGAGACTGCCTGGGAATACCAAGTGCCATAAGCATTTTGCCTCTTCCCTATTCGCTGAAAAAGACACAAAAGGTGCTCTTGCCACTGCAGCCTTCGCTTACGGCCACACCGTCTCAGGCACGCCATATCTCGGAGCATTTTACCTCTTCCTAATTTGCTGAAAAAGGCACAAAGGGCACTTTTGCCACTGCAGCCTTCACCTAAGTCCACACCGCCTCGGGCAATCCTAATCTCGTCTGATCCCATAGGCTAAGCAGGGCCACAAAGGGCACTCTCACCACTGCAGCCTTTGTCTATGGCCACACCACCTTGGGGGTGCTAGATAGTTTGTGCAACCAGGAAGTAAGTTGGCAGCTGGTAAGAGAGGCTCACTCTTTGTTTTGTTTTTTTGGACTATTTGCTTTGAAAAAATTAAAAAAAAATTGTTGATTCATCTATTAAACAAAGAAAAGCAAAACATATACAAACAGAATCAATATTTACCCCCACTATTATGTATAAACTTCTAGCAAAAGTGGAGCCAATTCTGTAGCATAAAATCTAAAAAATTCAGCGGCAAAGCCATCTGGCCCTGGAGACTTGCCTGTAGGCAATGCCTTAATTACCTCGCCAAGCTCCTCTAAGGTTATCTAAGAATCAAGAGAATTTTTTTTTGCTCAGTCATCAGTTTAGGGAGTTCTAATGGTTCCACAAACGTTCTAATATCTTCATCAGTAGGAGAAGATGTGGAACTATAAAGATCAAGATAGAATTATTTAAAAGCATTATTAATATCAATGGCTGAGGTAAAAATGTCACCACCAGCAGATTTCACTGAGGGAATGGTAGAAAAAGACTCTCTACTTTATATATCTAGCCAAAAGCTTCCCTGCTTTGTCCCCCGACTCAAAGTATGATTGTCTTACTCTGAATAGCCAAAACTCAATCTGTATTTCAGTCGGGTCAGTTCTCTGAGGCCATCAGATGACATTCGGTGCTTCAGCTCTGTCTCGTCACTTTTAATATTCCCTCATGCTTTGGACTTTTTGATGAATGAGGCAAACTGTATGATCCGACCCCTAAGAACCGCTTTAAGTGCCTCCCAAGCCACGCCTACAGAGAACACTGAGGACCAGTTGGTCTCCATATGCACATTGTTCCTTATCTGTCACTCACTCGACGTTGTGTCGATGTAGTGACACTATGGGTCACTCTTGGGAGCCCCAATCACCTCTGCTTTTTTGAAAAAAGGCCAATGAGAATTGGCAAGTGGAATTTGCATGCCACTCCCCCAGACATACAGGTATAAAAGGAGCTGGTATGCAACCACTCACTCAGATTTTCTCTCCGGAGCCGAGTGGTTCTATTCATTGAGCTGAATTCATCCGCCGAGTTCATTCACCTCTCTCTGCTGGATTTTACTGCACATTTCAGTGGCTTCTTCCCCTCTGCATCTGTGGTTTGCAGAGAACACCCCTGGGTGCTTCGGCAGAAACAACTAAAATAGTATATTCTAAAAAAAAGATTATATTTTCTTTCTAAAAGAGCAGCACACAAGGAACGTCTTTTTAAAGATGGCTTTTCCGTCTGTGTGTTATTCCTGGTTGCGGTCGATATCTCTCTGCTTCTGACGGCCACGATCGCTGTCTTTCATGTCTGGGCGCTGCCCACGCGGAGACATCGTTCGTGGATGAGTCTTGTCCTCACTGCGAAAACATGACCATGGCAATGTTGCGGTCGCGGCTTGCATTCGTAAGAAAGCAAGCCACCCCAGCGGCTCCCCGCCTCGGTCCTTCAACCTACGGTATGAGGCCGTGCCGGTTAGCACTGGGGCGATTTGGGGACCTCAGTGGGAACACCTCTGCCGGGTATCCCTCCACGGACCTCCCATTCCCCAGCATGCTCGCTTGCTCCAGTTGGGCACTAAGACGAGGTCGCTGGCTCATCTCAGGGTGAGTTCGACATCTCGTTCAGAGCCCGGGAAGAAGATGAGTTATCGAGCGCAGCATCGGAGAGCCGGCTTATCCAGTCGGATGCAGAGGCTTCGACTGGGCTTCCTCCTTCGGGAGTGGTCGCCCAGTCCCAGGCCGACACGGAAATAATGGACATGCTTTCCCAGGCGGCCGCAAGCGTCAGGCTAGAGTGGAACCCTCCCGTTCCTTTCTTCCCGGAAGTGCTTGAGGAGCTGACAAGATCGTGGGAGGCACCATTTACTGCACAGTCCCAGTCTTTCAGCTACCCCACTCTTGCTACCCTCAATGGCGGAGTGGCCAGGGGGTATTCGGTGATCCCCCAGGTGGATAAGGCGCTCGTGGTGCACCTGTGTCCACAGAGCGCCGCCACCTGGCGTGGGCGCCAGAAACTCCCATCCAGGGCCTGTAGATTTATGTCACCTGCGGTGGTAGACACGATCACTCAGACTAGGTTTCCCTCTACGAGGCGCCTGTATGCCTTGAAGTGGCGTCTGTTCGCTAAGTGGTGTTCTTCCTGACGCAAAGACCCCAGAGATGCGCAGTCGGATTGGCACTTTTCTTCCTGCAGGAGAGGCTGGAGGGATGGCTGTCCCCCTGCACCTTGAAGGTGTATGTAGCCGCTATTTTGGCTCACCACGATGCAGTAGATGGTAAGTACTTGGGGAAGCATGACATGATCATCAGGTTCCTGAGAGGCGCTAGGAGGTTGAATCCCTCTGGACCACACCTCGTCCCCTCGTGGGACCTCTCTGTAGTCCTTCGGGGTCTACAGGAAGTTCCCTTTGAGTCCTTGGAGTCAGCTGAGCTTAAGGCACTCTCTGCGCTCACTTCCATCAAGAGGTTAGGGGAACTGCAGGCGTTCTCTGTCAGCGTATCATGCCTGGAGTTCGGTCCGGGTTACTCTCACGTGATCCTGAGACCCCGACCGGGCTATGTGCCCAAGTTTCCCATGACCCCTTTTAGGGATCAGGTGGTGAACCTGCAAGCGCTGCCCCAGGAGGAGGCAGACAAAGCCTTTGTGTTGCTGTGTCTGGTGTGAGCTTTACACATCTATTTGGATTGCATGCAGAGCTTTAGAAGCTCTGAGCAGCTCTTTGTCTTCTTTTGGTGGACAGCGGAAATGAAGCGCTGTCTCCAAACAGAGGATCGCCCACTGGGTCATTGACGCCATCACAATGGCATATCAGGCTCAGGATGTGGCACCCCCTGCGGGGTTATGAGCCCACTCTACCAGGATTGTGGCGGCCTCCTGGGCCCTGGCCAGTGGTGCCTCCTTAGCAGACATCTGCAGAGCAGCCGGCCCAGTATGTGCGCTAATGAGGCCCTGTACTGAGGTAGGTGCTCCACATGTGCTGGTGCCCCGAAGGCGACCCCATGTGATATCTTCCACAAAATTGTTTCCCTGTCAGTAAACTGCATCTTCCTTGGGCAGAGGCCCCTCTGCCCCCAGTCGCCATGCTTTGTAGAAACTCCTCCCACTTTGGGTAGGACCTACCATGGGACCTCTCCACATGACATACTTCCGACAAGACTCAGTAAGACCACGTGACGTATTCCACTCAAAATATGCCCCCCCCCCCCTTTTTGGGTGGGGTGTGGTCTACACAGTGTCTTCCCCTTGGGAGGGACACCCCCCAATGTAGACACTTATGGCTTCCAGTCGGTTAACAAATTCCACTCTTTTTGGGGAGAAAAAAGAGGAAAAGAGGCCTCGGCTGGGCTAGCCTGTCCCTATTGTTGAGCAGTTGACTTGTTCCTGAAGGACCATTCGACGCTCATAAGAGCATTGGGGGAGGTTACGTGACGGCCTGGTGCACTGGCTACGAGGCACACAACAATCTGCCCATCATGCACTACCAGTTCACGTAACACAGTTCAGATAGTTGTGGCGTTTTGTATAGGGACCCCTAGTGTCAGTACATCGACACAACGTCAAGTGAGTGACAGATAGGGAACGTCATGGTTACTTTCGTAACCTCCGTTCCCTGATGGAGGGAATGAGACATTGTGTTCCTCTTGCCACAATGCTGAACTACCGGCTGAAATGGCCGGGACCTGGTCTCGGCTCCTCAGCACAAATCCTGAATGAGTGGTTGCATACCAGCTCCTTTTATACCCGGATGTCCGGGGGAGTGGCATGCAAATTCCACTCGCCAATTTCCATTGGCCTTTTTTTCAAAAAAGCAGAGGTGTTTGGGGCTCCCAAGAGTGACCCCTAGTGTCACTACATCGACACAACATCTCGTTCCCTCCATCAGGGAATGGAGGTTACGAAAGTAACCATGACGTTTAAGGCTGATAAAGGGAGAGAAGTGTTGAAAAAGATGATTTTAAATTAACAGATGTGTGGTGGGAAAGAAATGGATCAAGAAGAGAATCTTCAAAAAGGCAGATGGTAATGAATGAAATGAAGCCAATTAGGATTGATCATATGTTATGCACAGAGGAAATGGGGGGAAATATAAAACATTTATTTTATAAAGGAGTGGGTTTTAGCGATCATTCATGCTTACACATGACAATAGATTTTACAAGGTTGGAGAGGGGACCGGGAGTTTGGATTCCAAATACAGAGATTTTAAAAGATTTTTTTTTTTATTATTGTGAGATTATTAAACAGATTTTAGAATTTAACAAAATGAACAGAATGTATTTGGAAGACAAAAGATTATGGTGGGACAATGTCAAGCTAGATATAAAAAACTTTTCAATAGAATATAGTAGGAGTGTTAGAGGAGTAAAAAGAAAGAAAGAAATTGAAGTAAGAAAAGAACTGAAAAAGGAGCTAAAAAGAATTGATGAATATAAAGGAGGAGATAAGGAGATATTGAAAAGATATTGCTGGTACAAGATCAATTAAAAAAACAGAAGATGAAAGGTGTAAGGGACTAATTATTAGAAGTAAAACGAAGTATGTTGTAGAAGGTGAAAGAAGTACAAAATAATTTTTTTTTATTTGGAGAAAAAGTAGACAAAAGGCAGGTTCATTGAAGGAGGTTTTAAATAAATATGGAGAAGTAGAAAAGAAAACAGAGGGAATTTTAAAAAGTGTAAAAGAGGTTTATATGGACAGAAAAAAAGGAAGAAGAGTTCTTTTTTTTAATAAGTCAAATTAAATAAAAATTACCAAAAGAAGACAAAAGTTTTTGTGATGAGCATATTACTGAAGAAGAAATGTCAAGTCAACCTTTATTTATAGAGCACATTTAAAAACAACAGAAGTTGACCCAAAGTGCTTTACAGATCAAACAAACAAAATGACAGAGTAATATAGAAACAGATTAAAATAGTAGAAATAGATAATGCAATTATGCAACTCACAACAGGGAAAAGTCCAGGAGTAGATGGGTAACGAATGAATTTTACAAAATTTCTGAGAAATTCTAATACCAATTTTAAAGGAGGTATATGATGAGATTTTTAATAAGGAAGACTTAAGTGAAAGAATGAAAGTAGGCATGATCAAAATGGTGTATAAAAAAAGAGGTAACCCTAGGGATCTTAAAATTTTTGGCCTATAACAATGCTAAATACAGATTTTAAGATTTAATAGATTAAGAAAGGTTTTACCAAAAATTATAAAAACAACACAGGCTTATGGAGTAAAAGGAAAAGTTATATCGGACATAGTTCAAATTATAATAGTATTGTATGAAGGAAAAAGAAAAGAAAGGATATTTAATAAGCTTAGATCTAGAGAAAGCTTTTGATAGAATGGAGCATGAGTATTTATTTAGTGTCCTTAAAGGTTTCAATTTTGGGAAGAATTTTAGAAAATGGATTAATATTTTTAGTCTGATATTTTAACATGTATAAAATGTGTGTTTTAAACCTACAAGATTTATTAGACAAGGTTGCCCGTCTTACCTTGTTTTACACACTAGTTGCTGAGCCTCTTGGTTTGGCTATAAAGGCAGACAGCATAATAAAAGGGATACAAATAGAAAATAATAATATAGGAGAGCCTATGTACCAAAATGCAGATGATACAACTTTGTCAGCTGAGGATGCACAATGCATGGAGAGGGCAATTGGGATTTTAGGGAAATATTGCAAAGGGTCAGGAGCAAAGGTAAATGTTGAAAAGAGTGTATGTATGAGAGTGGGAAGGGTAGATCCGTTACCCCAGCACAGACCTTTTAAAGAAGAAATAGGACACATCAAAATTTTAGGGATCTGGGTTGGTTTGGATCTTAATAAAGCAGATGTTTTAAATTGGGAGGGAGCTTTAAATGGAATTTGGAAAAGATTAAGGCTTTAGCAAGCAAAGAATTTAACTTTGAAGTGGAAGGTTTTGGTTATTAATTCTTTGATGCTTTCTAAGATTTGGTATGTGATGGGTGTAACCCCATTGACACATGTATTTCAAGAGGATAAAAGAATGGGTTTTAAAGTTTTTATGGGGAAAGGGGAGAGCCAAAATTGCATATGATACATTGATAGGAGAAATTATGGAGGGAGGGCTGGGGCTTTTAGATCCCTTTTTCAGAATGAGAACACTGAGGATTAAAATGCTTCAAGTATTTAGATGGGAACAACAAGGCAATGTGGAAGAATGTTATGGAGTATTTTTTAAAAGAAATGTGGTTATTTTAATAAGGGTGTAGCATTTTATGGATGCAAACTAAAAAATATACGTTAATAGGATTGCCAAGATTTTATGTGGAGGTTCTGGAATCCTGGGGAAAGTTTTTTACAGAACTTGCTGATTGTACCCAAAGGAAGAGCTAAATCTTTGTAACAACCATTGTTTTTAAATCCAAACTTTCTAAAAGATGGAAATGTCATGTATTATAAGAAATGGTTGGTTGGTGGACTAAGGCAAGTAAAAGATGTATTGTATGAAGTGATGAGGGGTTATTTACGGCAACAAGTTGTTGTGGATGCGGTATGTGACAGTGGGGGAAATGTGGTGAGAGGAACTTTGAAGAAACAATATGAGGAATTTAAAAAAGCAATACCAAATGAATGAATTGATAGTACTGAAAAGAATGAGGAAGGGGGTACTGACGAAATACCAGAAGTGTATTTAAGAAGGAAAATGGAGAAAATAATCTGTTTTTAGATCTGATGCTTTCACCAAACTTGTAAATCATTCATTCATAAACATACAATGATATGAATGAAAATGAGATATGGAAAAATATAAGAATGAGATGCATGGAGCCAAATTTAGAGAATTTTAATTATTTATTGAGACATAATTGTATTTTAACAGATGAGACTGAAAAAAATTGGAATAGAAAAGGATGCAAAATGTAAAGTTTGTATGAAGGATAATGAAGGTTTGTTACATTTGTTCTTTTACTGTAAAATGTTGTCATTATATGAAAAAAAAAAAAGAAAGGCATTGCTAAATCTGTCTTGAAGGGAAAATATGATGACGATATGACACAAAAGAATTGGGAAAAATTAGTTTTATTTGGTTTTAATGATAAAGAATGTTTTTTTTTTTTTTTGTTTTTTTTTTACATTAGCGAAATATGCATTATGGTTAAGGAGAAATGTGGTCAAATATGACAAAAATAAACTAAATGTATGGATTATTTTTAAGAACAAAATGGAAATGGTGGTCAAACTTTTACATCATTATTTTGTAATGGAACATAAAGAAGACGACTTCATAGAAATTATTGTTAATGCTAATCCAATGATGGAATACACAGAAGATGGTGTAAACTGGTTGTGGAGAAAATATGAATGAATAAGATGTATGTTTGTAAAATTTCTCTAGGTATGATGTTGGACAAAAATGTAATGTATCACTTATTTTATGTAAAATGTTTTTAATTCTAATGCATTTTTAATGATTAATAAAAAAATTTTTAAAAAAAATCTCATCTGATCTCAGAAGCTAAGCAGGGCCAGGCTCATTTAGTACTTGGATGGGAGACCGCCTTTGGAATACCGAGTGCCGTAAGCATTTTGCCTCTTCCCTATTCGCTGAAAAATGCACAAAGGGCACTCTCACCACTGCAGCCTTCACTGAGGAAAAAAGTTGTGTGAAGAAGACATAGAACAGAAAGAAATAGAAATAGCAATTGATCCAGGAGGTGATGGATTAATAAGTGAATTTTTTTTAAAAGTTTTTAAAGGAATATTAATCCAAATTGTAAGTATACAAAGAAATATTTGAAAAGGGTGAAGCAAGTCAATTAATGAGAGCTGGATTGGTTAAATGAATATATAAAAAAGAGGTAATGCAGCATATTTGATGAATTTTAGACCAGTGACAATGTTAAATACAGATTTGAAAATAATAGAAAAGATTTTAGCTAATAGATTAAACAGGGTTCCCTATCTGTCACTCACTCAACGTTATGTCAATGTAGTGACACTAGGGGTCACTCTTGGGAACCCGAGACACCTCTGGTCTTTGATAAAAGGCCAATGAAAATTGGCAAGTGGTATTTGCATGCCACTCCCCCGGACATATGGGTATAAAAGGAGCTGGTATGCAACCACTCATTCAGATTTTCTCTTCGGAGCCGAACGGTCATGCTTATTGAGCTGAATACTACTGTTCATTCACCTCTGCTGGAACTGATGGCGCATTTCAGCGGCTTCTCCCTCCTCTGCACTGGTGCGCTGCAGAGAACGCCCCTGGGCGCTTCGGCAGAAAAACAAGAGAGTATATTTTCTGAAAGAGCTTTTCCTGCTTTAAAAGATTGTATATTTCTCTAAAAGAGTGGCACACACGGAACATCTTTATAAAGACACGTCTTTTTAAAGATGCCTTTCCGATTGTGTGTTATTCCTGGTTGCGGTCAAAATCTCTCAACTTCGGATGGTCATGATCGCTGTCTTTCGCGATTTGGGGCCCCCAGTGGGACCGCCGGGTATCCCCCCACGGACCTCCCATTCCCCAGCACGCTCGTCTGCCCCAATCGTGCTTCCGGATGAGTTCGCTGGCTCGTCTCACGGCGAGTCTGGCTTCTTGTTCGGAGCCTGCGAAGACGATGAGCTCTCGAGCGCAGCATCGGAGAGCGGGCTTGTCCAGTCGGATGCAGAAGCCTCAGCTGGGCTTCCCCCTTCGGGGACGATTGCCCAGTCACAAGCCAATACCGAAATGACGGACATGCTTTCCTGGGCGGCCGCGAGCATTGGGTTAGAGTGGAACCCTCCGCTCTCCCCTGAACCCTCGCAGATTGATAATTGATTCCTGGACTCGCGGCGCCACTCAAAGCAGCCACGCCCTGCTCCAGTGCCATTCTTCCCGGAAGTGCACGAGGAGCTGACGAAGTCGTGGGAGGCACCTTTTACTGCACGGCCCCGATTCCGCAGTTCCCCCGCTCTCACTACCCTCGATGGCAGGGCAGCCAGGGGCTATACGGTGATTCCCCCAGTGGATAAGGCGCTCGCGGTGCACCTATGCCCGCAGAGCACCGCCACCTGGCATGGATGCCCTAAGCTCCCGTCCAAGCCCTGTAGGCTCACATCATCCCTGATGGCTAAAACCTACAGCGCTGCTGGACAAGCCGCCTCTGCCCTGCACGCCATGGCTCTCCTGCAGGTCCACCAAGCCAAGGCATTGAAAGAACTGCACGAGGGTAGTTCCGCCCTAGATTTGATGCAGGAACTGCGCTCGTTGACCAACCTCGCTCTCCGAGTGACAAAGGTCACGGCGTGGTCTCTCGGGCAGACGATGGCCACACTAGTGGTCCAGGAGCGCCACCTTTGGCTCAACCTGGTCGAGATGGGTGAGGCCGACAAGACACGGTTTCTTGCTGCCCCCATTTCCCAGGCGGGCCTATTCGGCGACACCGTTGAGGACTTTGCCCAGCAGATCTCGGTGGTGAAGCAGCAGACGGAGGCAATCCGGCATATCCTGCCCCGGTGCGGCTCAAGATCCCGCACCCCATCTGCTTGTTGCCGAGGGTGTCCCCCTGCGGTGACTGCACCGGCTCCGCTGCAGCCCGCCCCTTCAGCCCGGCCCCAGCGTGGAGCCCACCACAGGAAGCTGATGCCACCCGTCTCACAGCTGGTGCCTAAGAACCCACGGAGGTCCTCAAAGCGACCCTGAGATGGGCGAAGGAACCCACTCACTTGGAGCTGGTAAAAAGACCACTCCATCCCCTGGTGGAGGGCCAGGTGGAAAATCATTTGTTGCCTTTTTGTTTGATTTCGACGCATGCCCAAGTGGCTGCGGTACCCAAAAGTTCAGCAAAAGAGTGGCTTCCTTCCTCTTTGGGTCACATACCCGGTGTGTACGGTCGTCACCACGACTACCGTCCACGGGTTTTTTTCTTGCAGGATTGGCGCTCCAGAGGTGCCCTTACCGCCCCTGAGCACCCAGCTGTGGCACACAGCCGCGCCCGATGTGGCAGTCTCCATGGGTTACAAGGACATGCCTCTTCTTCCCCCGTCCCAGGCTGTTCCGGTGGTGGTCACAAGGAGCCAGGTAAGTGCTTCGATGTCCCTAGACTCAGCACGGCCACGATGTGGTGTGGCACCTCGAGCTCCGCCCCGCCACGAGGCCCCACCTGCCAGTACGTCCGACGATGTTGTCCCCTTGGTCCCCCTTGCGCGGAACTTGGACGCATGGCTCACGCTTTCCAATCTGTTGCGATGGCTGATCCGGACCATCCGACTCGGCTACGTGATTCAGTTTGCCAGGCGCCCACCCAGGTTCAGCGGTATTCACTTCACCTTGGTCAAGAGTGAAAACGCTGCCACCTTGTGTGCGGAGATCGCTACCCTCCTACGGAAGGGTGCGATAGAACCTGTCCCTCCAGCCGAGATGAAGAAAGGGTTTTACAGCCCTACTTCATCGTACCGAAAAAAGGCAGTGAGTTGCGGTCAATCTTGGACCTGCGAGTACTGAACCGGGATTTACACAGACTCCCGTTCAAGATGCTGACGCAAAAACGCATTCTGGTGAGCGTCCGGCATCAAGATTGGTTCACGGTGGTAGACCTGAAGGATGCGTACTTCCACGTCTCGATCCTTCCTCGACACAGACCCTTCCTGGGCTTTGCATTCGAGGGTCAGGCATATCAGTACAAAGTCCTCCCTTTCAGCCTGTCCCTGTCTCCTCACGTCTTTACGAAGGTCGCAGAGGCTGCCCTTGCCCTGTTAAGGGAGGTGGGCATTCGCATTATCAACTATCTCGACAACTGGATAATCCTGGCTCACTCTCGAGACATGTTGTGCGCACACAGGGACCTGGTGCTCTCACACCACAGCCGACTAGGGCTTCGGGTCAACTGGGAAAAGAGCATGCTCCTCCCGGTTCAGAGCATCTCTTTTTTCAGTTTGGAGTTGGACTCAGTCTCCTTGACGGTGCGCCTTACGAACGAGCGCGCCCAGTCAGTGCTGGCCTGTTTGAAGGCATTCAAACAGAAAACAGCGGTTCCACTGAAACTTTTTCAGAGGCTCCCGGGGCATATGGCATCCTTGGCGGTGGCCACCCCGATTGGGTTGATGTATATGAGGCCGCTTCAGCACTGGCTCCAGACTCGAGTCCCGAGATGGGCATGGCACCACGGGACACATCGCGTGGTCATCACGCCGGTCTGTCACCATCTTTTCAGCCCTTGGACCGACCTCTTGTTTCTACAGGCAGGTGTTCCTCTAGAGCTGGTTTCCAGGTGCGTTGTGGTCACGACAGATGCCTCCAAAATGGGCTGGGGCACTGTTTGCAACGGGCATGCAGCCGTTGGCCTCTGGACGGGCCTGCAACTGCATTGGCAATGAATTGTTGGCAATTCTGCTTGCCCTGCGGAGGTTCCGGCCGTTGATCCAGGGCAAGCACATGTTAGTTCGGACAGACAACACGGGAATGGTAGCATATGTCAACCGACAAGGTGGTCTGCGCTCTCGTTGTATGTCACAACTCGCCCGATGTCTCCTCTGGAGTCAGCAGCACTTCAAGTCGCTGTGAGCCACTCACATCCTGGGCAACCTCAACACTACAGCAGACGCACTGTCATGGCAGGTTACCCTCAGGGGAGAGTGGAGACTCCACCCTCAGGTGGTCCAGCTGATTTGGAGTCGATTCGGATGGGCGCAGGTGGACCTGTTCACCTCCCAAGAATCCTCCCACTGCCCGCTCTGGTACGCCCTCACCGAGGCTCCCCTCAGCATAGACGCGCTGGCACACAGCTGGCCCCCTGGCCTGCGCAAATATGTGTTTCCCCAAGTGAGCCTGCTTGCACAGACACTGCAAGGTCAGGGAGGACGAGGAGCAGGTCGTCCTGGTAGCACCCTACTGGCCCACCCAGACGTGATTCTCGGACCTCATGCTCCTCGCGACTGCTCCCCCCTGGCGAATTCGACTAAGGAAGGACCTTCTTTCTCAGGGACGGGGCACCCTCTGGCACCCGCGACCAGACCTCTGGAATCTCCATGTCTGGCCCCTGGATGCGGAAGACCTGCGGTGGTAGACACGATCACTCAGGCTAGGGCCCCCTCTACGAGGTGCCTTTAAGTGTATGCCTTTAAGTGGAGTCTGTTCACTAAGTGGTGTTGTTACCGATGTGAAGACCCCCAGAGATGCACAGTCAGATCAGTGCTTTCCTTCCTGCAGGAGAGGTTGGAAGGGAGGCTGTCCCCTTCCACCTTGAAGGTGTACGTTGCTGCCATAGCAGCACACTACAATGCAGTCGACAGTAAGTCCTTAGGGAAGCACGACCTGATCATCAGGTTCCTAAGATGCACCAGGAGGCTGAATCCATCCAGACCACGCCTTGTTCCCTCATGGGACCTCTCTGTAGTTCTTCAGGGTCTACAGAGAGCCCCCTTTGAGCCTTTGCAGTCAGCCGAGCTTAAGGCACTCTCCTTGAAGACTGCCCTCCTGACTGCGCTCACTTCCATCAAGAGGGTAGGTGACCTGCAAGCATTCTCTGTCAGCGAAACATGCCTGGAGTTTGGTCTGGGGTACTCTGATGTGATCCTGAGACCCCGACCGGGCTATGTGCCCAAGGTTCCCACCACCCCTTTTAGAGACCAGGTGGTGAACCTGCAAGCGCTGCCTCAGGAGGAGGCAGATCCAGCCCTGTTGTTGCTGTGTCCGGTGCGCACTTTACACATCTATTTGGATCGCACGCAGAGCTTTAGAATCTCTGAGCAGCTCTTTGTCTGCTTTGGAGCACAGTGGAAAGGAAGCGCTGTCTCCAAGCAGAGGATCACCCACTGGCTCATTGACGCCATAACTATGGCATATCTCGCCCAGGACATGCCGCCCCCAGTAGGGCTACAAGCCCATTCTACCAGGGGTATAGCAGCTTCCTGGACCCTGGCCAGGGGTGCCTCTCTAACAGACATTTGCAGAGCAGCGGGCTGGGCAACACCCAACACCTTTGCAAGGTTCTACAACCTCCGGGTGGAACCGGTTTCATCCCAGGTAGTGGCACGCAACACAAGCGGATAAGCCCAGGATAGCCGGCCGGGTGTATTGCTTGCACATAGCACCTTCCACCTCCTTCTGAGCTGAAGACGTGCGCCATTAATTCACAGTAGTGTTCACAAGTTTGTTCCCTGGTTGACTTCCTCCGAGCCCTGTGGCAGTCGAGTTTTCAGAGAGATTCGCTGCCGGCCCAGTACACGTGCTAACTAAGAGTCCTGTTCTGGAGTAGGTGTTCCACATGTGGCGGCTCCCTGTAAGGCTAACCCCATGCGATATATATCTTCCGCTAATTCGTTTCCCTGTTGGCAAACTGTGTCTTCCTTGGGCAGAGCCCCTCTGCCCCAGTCTTCATGTTTGTAGTAACTCCTCCCCTATTGGGCAGGATCTACCTTGAAGACTCTCCACATGGTTGGAAAGACCATGTGACGTATCCTTCCACTTAAATATCCCCCCCTCTCTTTGGGCGAGGTGTGGTCTCCGCTGTGTCTTCCCCTTGGGAGGGACACCCCCCGACTAGACCTGGCGGCCCAGTCGGATAATCCCCCTTCTTTTTTGGGGAGTGGAAAAAAGAGAAGGGGAAAAGAGGCCACGACTGGGTTAAGCCTGTCTCTATCTCTTGGGTAGTCGACCTGTCCCCAAAAAGGGCCGTTCGACACTCATAATTATGTTGGGGAGGTTACGTGTCGACCTGGTGTGCTGGCTATGAGGCACACAGTAGTCTGCCCACCACACACCGCCAGTTCACGTAACACAGTTCAGCCAATTGTGGCGTTTCGTATAGGGACCCCTAGTGTCACTACATCGACACAACATCGAGTGAGTGACAGATAGGGAACATCATGGTTACTTGTGTAACCTCCGTTCCCTGATGGAGGGAATGAGACGTTGTGTCCCTCCTGCCACAACGCTGAACTTCCCACTGAAATGGCCGGACCTTATTTCGGCTCCTCAGCATAAAACCTGAATGAGTGGTTGCATACCAGCTCCTTTTATACCCGTATGTCTGGGGGAGTGGCATGCAAATACCACTCGCCAATTTTCATTGGCCTTTATCAAAGACCAGAGGTGTCTCGGGCTCCCAAGAGTGACCCCTAGTGTCACTACATCGACAAAACGTCTCGTTCCCTCAATCAGGGTATGGAAGTTACACAAGTAACCATGACGTTTTACCAAACGTAATTGAAACAAATCAAACATATGCAGTGAAAAACAGATAGAACAGACATGGTAAGCGGTATAAGGGATGTAGTTAATTATATGATAGTAGAAAAGAACGAAGGATTTTTGATTAGTTTGGATTTAGAAAAGGCATTTGACAGAGCAGAACGTGTTTTTTATTTGATGTATTAAAGAAATATGGGTTTGGAAAAAAAAATCATAGGATGGTTAAAATGTCTATATGAATATAATATCAAAACTAAAGCTGGGGCATACAGGTCTAAATAAAACATTGCAGTTAATATCCAGACATCCAACAGGGCTGTGCGAATGGTGTGGACAGAATGAAACAGTAGAACATGTGATTATTCACTGTAGAAATTATGAAGAAGAAAGAGAGATGTTATTGGAGGAAATGAGGAGGATAGGAGAACAAGGATTAACACTGAAAAATATACTAAAGTTTATAGGAAATGTAGGATGATTTAAAGGTGTGTTTTATATCATTAACAATTTATTACTGTGCTTCTTCCTCCTCTGAATTGTGCGGAGCTGGGAGTAAAGCCAGAGGAGCTGAACACGCAGCGTTGGCTGAACTTTCGGATCTGATAGAGTCAGGGAGGGAGGAGGGGTAGTGTTGAGAAGATTTGAGTTTCTGATCCAAGCTCTCAGCAGGTGGCGGTAATGAGCTAATAAATGCGATCTGCCAAAAACAGAAGAAGAAGAATGCATCTCATGGAGGGTTTGTATTGTGAGCCGCTGAGCGTCATCTGCAGGCGGATATCACGCAACATATGACAATTGCGGAAGTTAGGTGTAGCAGGTTGTTGCTATGTTGCTGATGGTAATGAATAAAAAAAAAATAAATAAATAAAAAAAAATAGTGTCTCAGTTCCTTCCTGAGCCTAAGTCTTAAATTTTTTTATCTCTTCCTAAATTGTTTTTTTCTCTCTTCCAATTGTTTTTCTTCTCTCTTCAAAGAATTTTTTTTTTCTCTCTTCAAAAAGTTTTTTTTTCTCTCGTCAAAAAAAATGCATGCGGTACCAACCTTGGCCACCAGGTGCCACTATTAGTAAACATGTAATCTTATGCTTTTAATGCTTTCTCTGTTGCTAAATAGCTGAATAATACATTTATTATTTATTTAAGGATTTGCAAACCTTAATCAAGACAAAATCAGGTTACATATGTTTGATATGGCATTCGTTGTCGTGTAACAACTGGAGTTATTTTTTTGTTTGAAATTGTTGGTCTTTCTAAACCATCTATGCCGTTTGCTCAGTGTTACATGGTGGAAACGAAGGAATGTATTGAGGAAAACGGGAAACATGGGGAAATTATTATTATGTCTGTCCTTTTGAAGTGTTAGGGGTACATCTGGTCATGTTAATATTGTTGTAAGTAATGTAATTTCTAAACGAAAAGATCATTTATAAATTATATCCTCACGACTGAACGGGGGTGTCATGTGCAGACTTTCATGGTTGAATTTAATTATAATAATATATTTTAATATAACAAGTTGTCAATAATTAAATATTTATTTATCAAATAAATAGTGATAACATATAAAATAAATGGTGTGATCAAGTGTTAATAAATTGCATTGTGCTAACTTAACATATTTTAATATGTGATGGGATACTAGTATGCTGTAGAAAGGTAACAGACTTGGTAGTTTTACAGTTTAATTTGACATTACCAGCCTTGTGCTCAATGTCATGAAACTATGGTGTTTATAAATAGAATTTAATGCTTAAAAACTTTATCAGTTATCATTTGTTTACAGTGCTAGAGAATAACAGCATTGACGCTTAACCTGGGGACATGGCTTTACGTTTCTTGAAAAGTCCATTTTGTGTACTAAAGTCTGTGGAGATCACTGTATTTGTTTAGTAATTATGCTTTACAAAATGCACAGAGGCACAGAAGCTAATTTATTGTTCTAACAATAAATAATTTCCATTGAATATGGATTGGATCTGTTGAACACATATCAGACCAAAAATTTAAGAGAGCCACAATAAAAGAAAAATAATATATAAAAGTTGATAACTTGACGATTGATTTGGGTATAAAATGGTTATTTTGCACTTCTAAACAGTACAACTCACATTTTACATATTAAAATAAACATAAAAAATGTATATTATGCATTCAACATTATTTACTTTTTCGAATTAATTTTTCGGGATAGGTATTTTATTTATGTTACACGCACACACACACACACACACACACACACACACACAAAAACTATAAACTTTATACAATGCGGTGAATTTACATAATTCTAAATAAGCCATTCGTTTTTCATACTGGAGCTTTCATGCTTGGGACCAATATGCTGAATGTTTTAATTTGGTCGATAATTGGCTGCTGTATCAGTGCATCCCTAATATACTGTACATACATAGAAATAATTGTTTTTAAGCAAACTGCGCATATGTGGGTCATTGACAAATAAGGTTTTCCGAGGTGATAAAAATGAGAAATCTTTAAAAACATAGTATATTTGTTTCCCTTTTAAGTTTCATATTTAGTTTCATACATTTTTGAAAAACATTTATAGCATTTTCTAAAAAATATATATATTTATTTAATGTCATGTGGTGTAACCATCAAGAAAAATATATTAAAGTATTTTCCTGCAGCTTGAAAACGTGCCTTTTCATAAAAATGTCAAAATATCTGCTATTTTCTAAAAACGTCACACATAGTATTGAGGGTCATCAACATAAACAACAAAAGGGCTACCTATATGTTGGTTACACTTCATGACTTTGATTTGGTAGACAAAAGTTTTATTATAAAATATTATAAAAGATAATTCTGCACTACTCACGCCAACCTTTCTTTTTCAAGAATTTCAGCTTTTAATGAGACTTAGATTTAATCTTTGTACGGTTACACCAAAAGACATTTTTGACTTAAAGCCCCAGAAAAAAATGTAAAAATGACTGAACTCAGATATTGAAAACATGTTAAATGATGCATTCAACTAATTGTTTTGTGTGAATTGCATTTGTAATGTATTTCTGAGTAATTTAATAGACCTGGACCAAAATGTGTGTTACATCATTCACCCATGTGCTGAAACAGCAATGATTATTGGACAAATGGAAAAGAGGGTTGGTGACATGCCAGAAACGAAGGGAAAAAAATTAATAATATTACTTAATTTTTTCATATTAAAGTTGCCATCAGCTTCTCGGTGATAAACACATTTTTTACACATATGTTACTGAGGGGCACTCATGTTATTTAATTACCCGTTCCTCTCTGTATTCTTTGTGTTTTGTTCTCAGGCTAATCTAATGTGGACAGTGTTTGTTTTATTGACATGGCATCATCTATCCAGATGTGCATGAGCCCTCTTTACCCTCTGCTGCTCCTCATCATGCCCTCCCTGCATGGCCATTCCTGTCTATTCCATCTGCTCCCTCCTCCTGTGGCCTGGGCCAGTCGTAGGCAGTGCAGCTCAATGCGGGCTCTGTGAACGGCGGCGAGTTGTTTGACAGACTGGACCAGAATATGGCGTGGAACGTGGGCCTGAAGAATCACAGGCAGTTCAGGCAGCTGGAGGGGCATTATCTACTCTGTCAGGGGTTTGAGGACACTGTGAATGTGGACGCGCATTCAACAGAGACAGCTCTCGATGAAAATCCTCACGTGGTTTGGCACTTGCAGGAACACATCCTCAGATGCTCCAAGAGATGCATGATCTTCAGTGACCCCAAATATCCCAGCCAGTGGCACTTGGTGAATGTTAAAGGAATATTCCGGGGTCCATGCAAGTTAAGCCCAATCGACATAATTTGTGGCATAATATTTATTACTACAAAAAACTCATCCCCTCTTTTCTTTAAAAAAAGGCAAAAATAGAGGTTTCAGTGAGGCACTTACAATGGAACCAAATGGGGCCAATTTTGAGGGGTTTTAAAAGCAGAAATGTGAAGCTTATAATTTTATAAAAACATTTACATTAATTCCTTTGTTAAAACTTGTGTATTATTTTAGCTGTAATGTCAGTGATGTCATACAATGGCAGTTTATGGTGACTAGCTCTTCAAGCTTCAAAAGGACACAAAAGAAAATTCAGAAGTCTAATAAATTATTCCATGAGACTCATGATTAAGGATGGTTATCGAGAACCGGTACTAAATTGGTACCGGTTCCTGACTGGTCAGTGCCGAAATATTGATAAGCTCCTGGACAAACGGTGCTACTATCGGTATTTATGTAACGTTAATTCATGATAACATAGCAAGCGTTTTCAAATTCCAAACCGTCCCCTAATGATGATGAAGCTGCATGGCTGACAGAGCAAAATGTTCCAAAGTGTGGGCTCACTTTACTAAATTTAATGAAAATGCAGCTAAATGCAATATATGTAAAAAGGTAGTTGCATGTAAAGGGGGTAACACCAGCAACGTCATGAAACACTTTCAAATACAACATTGTACAAATCTGAAGCAGTGCAGTGTGTTTAAGTTCCTAAATAATCCCACAAATGTCAGTCAAGCAGCAGCCACAGATTCATCAGCGGATAGCAGAAATCAGACACCCAAGTCCAACTCATTCTCCATTGCTAGACAAGGGAAAATGACACAGGAAAAAACAGCAGAATATCACAGGGCTGTAGCCAAGTTTATTGTGAAATATTTACAGCCCTTCACTACAGTGGAGACGAGTTGGTTTATGTATGCTTTGTAGCCAGTAGCTAGCATAGCATAAATTGCTAACTGCTTGGTATTTAGCCTAAGTTTGAACTAAGTTTGAATGGTTGTTAATATTTTCAACTGTAGGGAGATGATCACAGCCCTTAACCCCAGTTACCACCCCCTTCCAGAGACACATTATCAAACACCCTCATACCTGCTTGGTATTAAGTTGAGAAGAAAAATATCATCGGTGAGCTTGCCAGTGTGTCAGAAGTAGCTATAACAACTGATGGGTGGACAAGTATCACACAGGATGACTATATCACATTAACACTCCACTATGTAAATGAAGGCCAAGTGAGACAGAAAGTCCTAAGACCCAGGCAGTGTATGAGACTCAGAGTGGTCCTGTTGTGGCTGAGGAGTCCTTGCAGAATTTGGTGTTAGAGAGAAAGTTGTAGCCATAAGAGTAAATAATGGATGTGGAATAGTCAAAAACCAGGAAAAGTTTGTCTGGTATGTGCTGCCAAATGTTCAGCAGTTTGTCCCTGGTAAAAATGATTGGAAAAAAATGACTAAACACAGGACAAACAAACAAAAACAACAAAATAATTGAAAAGCTCCATACCGAGGCTGCTATCCGCGGCGCTATCTTGTATTTATTTTTGAACCCAAAACTCTAGGAACTAGAATCAAGAACCTTACACACTGTGCCACTCAGCCGACATAATTTAGCCATGGCAAAGAGACATGCAGATTTTAGAGTCAGCACACAAGTGTGGGTTATTTTTTTAACAATAAGTGGCACTGTCTCCAAACATTTAAGGTATCCTCAGGTCATAATGTCCAAGATGCATAACAATTTTCTTTTAAATCAACAATTAATTCAAAAGATATATATCTATAGCACTAAGCACAACAGGAATATTTAGAAGTCAACAGAAGCACAATTTTTAAAACCACACTTTGCTGGACTCAAACTCTATAAAGAACAATAAAAATAAAAAGAAGAATAGAAAGTATACCTGCAAGCAGAAAGCAGGGACAAGCCTTGAAATCATTCAGTAAGCAAGATACAAAAAGCTCTAGTACAACAGAAATCAATCCAAATGACTTGCTTAGGTGGGGATTCAAAATTGGGACATTTTGAACTATGATCCAGTGAATTAACATCCTGAGCCACTCAGCTGACATGCTCAATGAGTGGCAAAGAGACACTGCAAGGTTAGTCAGCACACAAGTGTGGATTATCTGTTGAACTCTAGGTGGCACTGTCTCAAAACTGCTTAGGTATCCTCAGGACATGATGGAGTTGATGCATTCCAATTTCCTTTTAAATCTGACAGTATGGCTGATATCGGGAATTTAATTGAATATCGTTGAAATCCTCATGACCCAAGGAGACCAAAGACACCAACCTCATGATTTTAGGACATATGGTTCAAAAGTTACACATCTTTTGACCTATAGGTGGATTTCAAACTCTGCAAAACTCTGCATGTGCCTTTAGACCGTGGTCCTCATTATGCATACCAAGTTTTGTTTCGATAGGACAAAGGATTGCCGAGATACAGCCTCAAATAAATTTTTATGGCCACCTCGTTAACTATGTGTTTGCATTACTTCTCACCAAAGTTGAAAATCTAAGTTCTTTATTATCATTTATGTGCGGCTTGGTCTGGAGAATATTTCAAGACATCGGACAAAGTTTGAAGGACATTAAACTTTTAAACTGTAAACTTTATAATCCAAGATGGTGACCACTGTAAAGGGCAGAGTTTTAATGTAAGGGGTCCATTTGAATCATGAATCACCAATCAATCATCAGATATAAGACGGCGCCGCAGATGGCAGCCTCGGTGTGGAGCTCTCCAATTCTTTTGTCCTGTTTGTTTTTGTTTGTTTGTCCTGTTGTAATTTTACCAGGGATGAATTGCTGAACATTCGGCAGCACATACCAGACAAACTTTTCCCGGTTTTTGACAATTTGCTGGACATTTTCGTTGGAGGAGTAACTGTGTTGTTCAAGTGCGCTATGAGACGCAAGCGAGGGTAGCGAGCCAGCGTGCTAGTCAAACTCCATCAGAGCGGCTTTCGAACAGTGCTGCCGAGTATTCATCAAGCGAATCTCCGCTCTCTTCCTAACAAAACGGACGAACTACATCTCCTCACCTGTACAAACAAGGACTTTTCAAACTCTGTTGCCTTGTGCTTCACAGAAACCTGGCTAAGTGAAGCCATTCCGGACAGCGCGTTACATCTGCCGGGCTTTCAGCTGTTCAGAGTGGATCGCACTGCAGAGTAATGGGGAAAATGAGAGGCGGTGGAACATGCTTTTACATCAATGAAAGTTGGTGTACAAATGCAACAGCATTAAAGAAGATGTGCTGTCCAAATTTGGAAGCGCTCTTTATCAACTGTTCGCCACGGGATTTTACCTCGTTTATTCTGGAGAGTGTTTTTATTCATCCACAAGCGTGCGTGAGCGCAGCGCTGCAACAGCTGACTGATCAGATCACAGACATGGAACAACAATACCTGGACTCACTTATTATTATTCTCTGTGATTTTAACAACGCCAGCCTCACCCGTGAACTGCTAAAATACAGACAGCACATTACATGCCCCACCAGAGACAGAAATATACTGGATCACTGCTAAACAACATTAAAGAATGCATATCGCTCTGTCCCCAGAGCAGCTTTGCAACTCTCTGATCACTGTCTGGTTCATGTTCTTCCGACCTACAGGCAGAATCTAAAATCAGAATATCCAGTTGTAAGGACTATAAAGAGATGGACCAATGAAGCAAAGCTGGAACTGAAAGCCTGCTTTGACTGCACTGATTGGAGTGTTTTTGAAGCTGGAGACACCAATATTAACATATTTGTATTTGTACATTATTACACTTAATGTTTAATTCTTAATGTTTTTAATAGCATTTAATGTTATTCTGTTTATTGTTACAATTTTTTTTTTATTATTTCATATTGTAATAATCAAAAGAAAAAATGATTTATTTAATTGTTTAGTTGAAAGTAAAATGGTATATTTTATAATAAAAAAAATGAACAATTATTATTCTTATTAAATTATTATGTAATAGTGTATTAGTTTTGTGTTTAGCATTACATTTAATGTTAGGGATGGGATGATATGGTTATCTCACGATTCGTTCGTTATACGATATGAGGTTCACAATTTGATATAATCTCGATTAGATATAATAACAACACTTAAATGACAAAATATTACAGAAAATGTTTGAGCAAAATACCAATTATAATTTCTAGCCAAAAACAAACAAAAAAAAAAAAAAAGTTCTTTAAAACACAATATAAATGCTCAAAGTTTAAATAATAAGAGTTGCTCATATACCTTTCTCTATAAGAAAAGATCACAAACAAATAAGCTTTCAAAAATAGTGGGCTACATTTAGGCTGATCAGGTGCAGAACAAGCAATAGAACTGAACAGAACCTGTCCTGAAAAAATTATGTCAAAGAGTATATTTTATAATTAGTTTGTCGTCATTATTTTAATCACATTTTAACTTTGTAAAAAAAAAAAAAAAAAAAAAAATCTACATTCTATGAATTAATATTATATCATGAAATTGTATATATAATAATAATATGAGCTATCACTGTTTGAAATAATGTGTACAGTTTACAATGAATAACTTTTGAGTGTACATTCATTTGTATCAGAAACACTAAAAAGGTTACTGATACTTTAAGAGTTCAAGGAGCTGCTCACAGTGTTCTGGTTCAGCGAACATTAAGGAGAATCTCTTGGTTTCTTTAGCGCCACCATGCTGTGTGAGATTAAAATAAATATTTTGTTTTACTTTTTATCTGACTGTAAAGAACAGAAAGGATATTAAGACACATTATTCAATGAAAGTGGAGTCGCCTCGTCTTTGATGGACATGCATTACACAGAGAAATCGATCCGTTTTTATCTCAAGCACTTTTCATTAAAACAAGGTGATTTTCCAGGTATTCCAGGATTTACATTTCTAAAAGCTAAATTCAAGCACTTTAAGCACCTTGTGTGAACCCTGTAAACAGTTTAGAAAAAAGTGCAGTAGGGATAAAATCAAGTGATAGAGAGATTGTGATGTTTGACAAGTCATTTCATTTATGATCACATGGACTGAAAACAATGTTGCAGATTTCGAAATATCGAGTTATGCCACGATATGGTTTGTATTTTATTTATTTATTATTTTTATTTTTTTGGTTTGCGATATACTGAAATTCAATATATTGTCTAATCCCATTTAATGTTAATGTTATTAATAACATTTAATGTTATTCTGTTTAGTGTTGCAATAATAATAATAATATTGTAATAATTAAAAGAAAAAGTTATTTATTATTAATTGATATAATTTAAATTAATTAATTGTAATTATAAAAACAATTATTATTATTCTTAATAAATTATTGACCATGTAATATTTATTATATTTCTGTTTAGCAATACATTTAATGTTAATGTTATTAATAACATTTAATTCTATACTGTTTATTGTTACAATAATTCTCATTATTTAATATTTTAATAATAATAATAATAAATATGATTTACTGTATATTCATTAACTTAATTAAATTATTAATAAATTAAATTAAATAAATAAATAAATTAAATTATTATTTATAAATTATTTATCATGTAATAGTTTATTGTTTTCCTGTTTAACATTTAGAGCTAATCAGTCTACATAACCCTTCTGTCAAGATGAAAATGCAAAACTTTTGAACATTAGAACTTTGTTGTTCACTGATGTGCATGAAATGTATGAAAATCTCTGGAGTTTCATGAATATCAAAAAAACTTGTTTCTTCACAAGTTTTCTGACACTTCAGTTCTTAATGAATGCAATATGTGATCCTTTAGTCTAACGGTATGTATACTGACCAAAGTTGCAATGGACTATGCATGACAGTAATTGCCGACAGCATGAATGCATTCTACAGTATTACTTTTTTCCAAACGTCATTCCTTTCTCAGTGCAATTACACCTTAATTTTTGTTTTCATTTCCTGCACATTTCCATGTAGCAGCAGCTAAAGTTTTTATCAGCTGGCTGGATGTAAAAGCACTGTGCACACTCAAAATTTGTCCAGCATGGAGTCTGGAATTCCTCAGAAAGCTCTGCATTTCCACTTTTCCTTTAAATAGTTTGTGTTATCTGATAATGCTTCCAGCTACCAGCAAGAGTATAGTACTCTCAGCTCTGTTTAATACAATGTACCATTTTTAAATCCAGAATTTTATTTAAAAGACCAAGCTGACAGAGTAGGAAATTCCTATTAGTTCCAATCTGATTGGCCATTACTCAACATTCGGGAGTCATGGGTGCACAGGTTTTTATCAGTCTTCTGGGAAAAAGTTGTTTTTACAAAGTCCAGTGCTGCTACAATTAGCACTTCGAGGAAAGAACTTTGAAAGATGAAGAGTTTTGTTTGAAGCTCTAAGTAGGATATTAAGTAAATTAGATCTCTATATTCTTCTTTGTTCCCAGAGTGTATGTCAGTGATATAATTGGTACTTATTACTTATTGGGTAGATGGAAATTCTGACCATGAATAAATACATTTAATGCTGATTTCTTCAGTGTTTTCTGCTGCAATATGATTTAAATGAGCTTCTACTTTGTTGCACACCAGTCTATCTGTAAAAACTCTGAGTGAAGAAATATATATTTGATATTGTATTGATTTTACTGTAACATTTGTTTCATTATTGTAGGTGACGTCAGACTGGTCAATGCAGAGTGGCACAGGTTGTACAGACGGGCACACGGGCATGTCTGCAGCGGCGCCATTGGCTGCAAGTATGGTGGCACTGATGCTGCAAGTGCGGCCATGTCTAAGCTGGCATGACGTTCAGCATATCATCACTTACACAGCAACACAGGTATCAAATTACTCATGCTTTTTTGTGTATTTATTTTATCGCAACTACATTTTTGTTCCTATGTACTGTATAATAAAATGTAACAAGTAATCCATGTTACAATTTATTTCCACATTTTTCCTCCAGTGAGGCTTTCAATACAGGGATATTTCCAGACAAAGTCATATAGAAAGTACCAAGATAAATCCTGGTAATAGATGGATTTAAAAATATAGGCTGAATAATTTGTTTGTTTCACTTTTTGTACGGTTGATTTGTGGTTCGTGTTGTTGAAAATGTTGCATTGCTTCACATTATTTAGCATTGTCCAGACTAAAATGTCATATTCTACAAGATCAGACAATCAGATTTTTATTTTATTTTGTGATTTTACAGGAATTAGTTATGTGCATGTTTCCTCTGTATGTGTTTAGCATGACACAGTCTGATTGGAAGACTAATGGAGCAGGTTTTCATCACAGTCATAAGTATGGCTTTGAACTGCTTAACGCCTGGAGACTGGTGAATGCTGCTCAGGTAGAGCACATAATCATCACTGCTTTCACAGATAGACAGTCTACATGAAGATATATGTTGTGATAAATAGGACCCAGATGGAGTAAAAAAAATATAACAATGTTTAATGAATGAGAAGTTCAGGAAACTGATGAAAATATGAAGTAGCACAACAATGGATCAGTCCAGAGATGAGGTGGGTGAAGATGATATTGGAGGACTCTGACGGCGACAGCTGCAGCAGGGAGAAAGTAGAGATAATATATTCCAAGGAGAGGTGTGAGATGGTGGCGACTGGAGCAAAGAGAAACAGAGGTGAGTGTTCCGGTGAATGGAGAAGATGGTAATGGCTGGATCACAGGAAAATAGGCAAAAATATCCAGACTAGAAAAATACAAAGAATAGCGTGAGAAACATGAGTAACAATGCACATAACACGAGAACGATCTGATACTGAACTCACACAAAAGGACTGCTTATAAAAGGAAGAGCAAATAGTGTGCAGGTGCCGAGCTAATCAAGTTGCAGCTGGTAATGAGCGTTGCTGAGCAATGCCGCCGAGTGATTAACCTCGCATCTTCAACAACACGAGGAAGACACACAGAAACAAACCATCAGAATGAATCCTCCCATGACAATATATGGACTTTTCTACTGAATTGGTTCAATCGCAGAGTTGGAAACGTTTAAAAATTTGTATGTTGTTTTCCCACCAAAACTTGGTCCATATATATATATATATATATATATATATATATATATATATATATATACACCCTCTCACTGAGCACTATTTTAGGAACACTATGGTCCTAATAAAGTGCCCGTTGTGGTCTTCTGCTGTTGTTCCCCATCCACCTCAATGTTTGACATGTTCTGCATTCTGCTCACTACAATTGTACAGAGTGGGTATCTGAGTTACTGTAGCCTTTCTGTCAGCTTGGACCAGTCTGGCCATTCTCCGTTGACATTCTCTCATCAACAAGGTGTTTCCATCCACAGAACTGTCGCTCACTGGTTATTTTTTGTTTTTCGCACCATTCTCTATACACTCTAGAGACTGTTGTGCGTGAAAATCCCAGTAGATCAGCAGTTACAGAAATCCGTAAACCAGCCCATCTGGCACCAACAATCATGCCACGGTCCAAATCACTGAGATCACATTTTTTTCCCCATTCTGATGGTTGATGTGAACATTAACTGAAGTTCCTGACCCCTATCTTAACTGAAGCTCCTGAACACACACACACACATATATATATATATATATATATATGTATATATATATACACTGCCGTTCAAAAGTTTGGGGTCACTTACTCATTCTTTATTATTATTTTTTCTTCACATTTTAGAATAATAGTGAAGTTATCAAAACTATGGAATAACAGAAATGGAATTATGTTGTGACTAAAAAAATCTAAAATAAATAAAAAATATTTTATATTTTAGCATCTTCAAAGTAGCCACCCTTTGCTTAGAATTTTCAGAAACGTACTCTTGGCATTTTTTCAACCAACTTCCAGCCTTTGCCATGCAGTCCACCCTCAGCATCTTGGCACTGACAGAAACATGGATATGTCCAGATGATACAGCAACACCTGCTGCTCTCTCCAACAACTTCTCCTTCTCACACACCCCTCAACACACCGGTAGGGGTGGGGGAACAGGTTTGCTCATTCATAACAATTGGACTTTTTCACCACACTCTTCACTATGTAACAATACTAGTTTTGAATTCCATGCTATTACTACAATGCAACCCACAAAAATACATGTTATTGTCATCTATCGCCCTCCAGGTCAGCGGACAAACTTTCTTGAGGAGTTGGATGTCCTGCTGTCCTCCTTGCCGGAGGATGGTAGGCCACTTGTGGTTCTTGGTGATTTCAACATACACCAAGACAAGCCCCAGGCCACTGAACTGAATACTCTCCTGGCCTAATTTGACTTGGAAAAACTACACACCACAGCAACTCACAGATCAGGCAACCAGCTGGACCTCATCTTTACAAGTAACTGTACCAACTCAAATATTCTTGTTACTCCTTTACATGTCTCTGATCACTACTTTGTTCAATTCAACATGACCCTCCCATCTACATTAAAACAGACTCCACCTTTGGTTTCCTTTCACCGTAACCTCCGTTCCCTTTCACCCTCTCGCCTTTCCACTGCTGTCTCTACCTCTCTTCCTACACAAAATGCATTTACCACGCTTAATGTAAACACTGCCACAGACACACTAAGCTCTACTTTAACAACCTGTCTAGACAACATCTGTCCTATCTCCTCTAGGCTAGCACATGCTACACCACCCAGCCCCTGGCTGTCTGACGTCCTTCGTGAACATTGGACTGACCTCAGGGCAGCTGAGAGGAGATGGTGGAAATCTAAAGATCCAGCAGATTTAGGTAAATATCAGTCCCTGCTTGCAACTTTTTCAGATAACGTTAAAAACCTCCTATTACCAGAACAAGATCAACAGCACCACAGACACTCGCAGCTTTTTTAGAACATTCAAAACACTTCTCTGCCCTCCCCCTCCACCACCAGACACATCACTGACAACAGATGTCTTCGCTACATTTTTTTACTAATAAGGTTACAACCATCAGCAATACATTCTCAGCACCACACCCTGTCAAACACCTGTCTCCTGTATGCAACACTTTTGTCTATATGTTCTCTCCTCTGACTGACACTGAGGTCTCTAAACTCCTCCTCTCCAACCACCCCACCACCTGTTCCCTTGACCTCATTCCTTCTCACCTTCTCCAGACCATTTCTCCATCCATACTACCTGCACTCACACACATAATTAACACATCCCTACTTACAGGCACTTTTCCCACTACATTTAAGCAGGCTCGAGTAACCCCGCTGCTGAAGAAACCTGCACTTAATCCCACACAAACAGAACACTACAGACCAGTCTCTCTCATCCCATTCATGGCAAAAACACTTGAAATGGCAGTTTTCAATCAAATCTCTGCCAGAACAAGCTGCTGGATGACAATCAGTCAGACTTCAAAAGTGGACACTCCACCGAGACTGCCCTGCTGTCTGTCATTGAGTCGCTGAGATGGGCAAAAGCTGAATCCAGATCATCCATCCTGATTCTGCTGGACCTTTCTGCAGCCTTTGACACAGTCAACCATCAGATCTTACTCTCTACCCTCTCCTCGCTGGGCATCACAGGAACTGTGCTTGACTGGTTTAATTCCTATCTCTCAGGTAGGTCCTTCAAGGTAGCCTGGAGAGGTGAGGTATCCAAGCCACATCAGCTACTTACTGGAGTACCTCAGGGATCAGTGCTTGGGCCACTTCTCTTCTTTATATACACAACATCACTGGGACCCATCATTCAAGCACATGGTTTCTCTTACCACTGCTACGCTGATGACAATCAACTCTACTTGTCTTTCCAGCCCAACGACACCACAGTGACTGCTCGAATTTCTGCCTGCCTGGTGGACATCTCGGCCTGGATGAAGGAGCACCCCCTGCAACTCAACCCAGCCAAGACTGAACTCCTTGTCTTTCCAGCCAACCCTGCTGTTGAACACAACATCACTGTGCAGCTGGGTGCAACTACAGTAACGCCTTCCAAATCGGTCAGAAATCTAGGGGTAACCATCGACAACAGACTAAATTTCACAGACCACATCTTAAAGACCGCAAGATCATGTAGATTTATACTCTACAATATCAGGAAGATAAGACCCTTCCTCTCTGAACATGCCACACAACTGCTTGTCCAGTCACTCGTCATAACTAGACTGGATTACTGTAACGCTCTCATTGCAGGCCTCCCTGCATGTGCAACTAGACCCCTCCAAATGATCCAGAATGCAGCAGCACGTCTGGTCTTTAATGAACCAAAGAGAGCACATGTTACACCACTCCTTGTCTCTCTCCACTGGCTGCCGGTTGATGCACGTATCAAATTCAAGGCTCTGATGCTGGCATACAGAACAGTCACTGGGTCTGCTCCAGCATACCTGAAATCATTTCTGCAGAGCTACGCACCCACTAGAAGCCTGCGGTCGGCTAAGGAACGTCGCCTTGTTGTACCAACACAAAGAGGCACCAAAACACTTTCCCGGACTTTCAGCTTCATTATACCACGTTGGTGGAACGACCTTCCCAACTCCATCCGTGAAGATGACTCACTCTCTGCCTTAAAAAAACAACTAAAAACACATCTTTTCCATGAGCACTTAACCATGGTATCACCATGGGATGCTTTTAAAACAGTATTAAAGGAGTCTCCATCTATGTTGGGCACTTATTGGCTGCTTTTCTTTATTATTCTGTCCAAGTAATCCATTTCAAAAACCGAATGAAATAAATTAATATGGTGGCACAATTATATTTTTGTCTACAAGACCAATTTCAAACATTAAAATATACGCCTTCAAATCAAAAGGTTTTTAAGATCATGAGAAACATTTCAGTCAAGTGACCCCAAACTTTTGAATGACAGTGTATATATATATATATATATATTATATATATATATATATATATATATATATATATATATATATATATATATATATATATATATATATATATATATATATATATATATATATATTACCAGATCTAATAGAAGTCAGTTTCATATTGTATTTTCAGACTTTTTTGAATGCTTTTTCTCTACCAAAATTTGTCATTATCAAAAGACCAATATACACTATAATACAAAGGACTATATTTGTCTATTAAAAATGTGTTCCCATCCACCCTCTAAAGATATTTTTTTTTATCATTTTTCTAGAAGATTTTCACAGCCAAATCAATTAAAATTACCATTTTAACAAAGTTCAATTTATGAGATTCTTCAAATTCTAAATAAAATAAAAACAATTCTGTAGAATACATAAATTTGATGATCCAGATTTGTAAGTGATTGATGAAATTTAACATTGACAACAGTGATCATCAGGGACATCATTTGATGTTCCACATGTTTTCAGAATTTGGACATGAACTTTATTGCTACCTGCTGGTGGAATCTCCAAACAACATATGCAGGAACTGAGAATAGAGGTGGTTCTCTAATGTCTTGGCACCTATTTCTCAGGAAAGTAACAAATTGCACTTTGCACCACTTAATTAACATATAATACACCCACAGTTTGCGCAAACACTCCCACCCACACCCATTCGATTTGCGCTGGCAGGAAAATTGCCCTAAGCATTAGTTTTCTAGAGAAAATTAGATAAGGCGTACAGCTCATTGCGCTGTGCCAAAGTCTTTCTAGCAAGTCAGTCCACTGTCGGCCATGTATGGAACGCTCTCGGGAGGCTATTTCCAGTAATGACAGTACAGCTCCTATCTACTTGAATGGTGAAAGACCTTGTGATGAGGAGGAGGGCTTGGCCGGGCCGTGAGGGTGCACAGCTGGCACTGAATCAGCTGATCAGCGGGTGAGCGAGATAAAGGGGAGCCGAAGATGCCAGTTCAAGATAGAGAGAGACGCACGCAGCCGCGTTGTGTGTCTGTTTGTCTTATGTTTTATGTTGTTTTAAGTTTTACCATTAAAATTTATTTTGACTGTTCAGCCGGCTCCCGCCTCCTCCTTGCCTGTCCTTTATCTATTACACTGGTGCCGAAACCCGGGAGGGAGGAGGGATGCGCTGTCGCATCAGAGGGTGGACGACATTTATTAATTTAATAATTAATTGAATAAATAAATAGTTTTAAATATTAAGTGGTTTTAGTTTTAAAAAAGCCTTATCTGTCTGACTTCTGAGCACTTTGGTAACTAATGTATCCTCAGAAAGTCTGTAAAAAAGCAAATAGATCCAACATCTTAAAGGAATACAAGTTAAGCTCAATCGACAGCATTTGTGGCATAATGTTGAATACCACAAAAATTAGTTTCGACTCGTCCCTCCTTTTCTTTAAAAAAAGCAAAAATCGAGGTTTCAGTGAGATACTTACAATGGAAGTGAATGGGTCTAATTTTTGGAGGGTTTAAAGGCAGAAATGTGAAGCATATAATTTTATAAAAGCACTTACATTAATTCTTCTGTTAAAAGTTGTGTATTATTAAATTGTAATTTTTACAGTCGTTTTAGGGTTTGTTGACGTTACATCGTCATAGTAACGAAGTTGTAAAATTGGCTATAACTTTACACAGAAAAGTTAAGTAAGTGATTTAATCACACTAAAATAAATTTTACACTCATATCCTTTATGTCTTGTGACTACTTTTGAACCAGTGAGTATTTTTATGTTAAAAAATTGGCCCCATTGACTTCCATTGTAAGTGTCTCACTGCAGCCCGGATTTTTGCTTTTTTTTAAAGGAGGGACGAGTCAAAATAATTTTTTGTGGTAATCAATATTATGCCACAAACGCTGTCGATTGAGCTCAATTTGTATTGAACCCAGAACATTCCTTTAAAGAAAAACACAATCAGGAAGTGGGACTGCATTCCTGTCCATGTCACATTAAGCATTATTAGTTCAAAAGACATAAACATATATCCTGTCCTCTGAGTAAAACCAAAAACTTAACTGTAAATTGTAGCAACAACTCCTCCTTGACCCTTCAGACGAGGCTTATGTTTATAACAATAACCTGGGTGAGTAGATTAATTTAAACTAATATATTCATCCGGTTTAAGCCAGGTTTCAGTCAAGCAGAGCACATCCAAACTATGATCTGTAATAATTTCATTTACAATCAGTGCTTTGGTTGAAAGAGATCTAATGCCCTATCTTTATATGATGTTTATCTTCAATTATTATTATATTTATTATTTTCAAGTTTGACCTTAATCATTTTTTTTTCTAAATGATTAAGTTAGGGGTTTGTGTTTGGTAGTTTGGGGAACAGACACAGTCTCCATATGATATCTTGGTGATACAGTCTCTGTGTGTTGTATTTATGTGACCTGTGTGATGTCTCAAGGCAGCTAGCAGACGTTCGGAATAGCCAGTTTGTCTGCTTCCTGACCTGGGCCCCAGTTAGTCAAATACTATAACTATTAAGACTATGAGTCAAATTACTAGAGAGGAGAGCGGCACATTTCTTGGTGGGATGGAGTCCGTCTCTCTTTAGCAGGTCAGGTCTACCCCAAAAAATTCCAATTGCCTATAAATCCTATGCTATTCTCCGGACACCACTAAGACATCCAGCCGTTCAGTGACACTAATCTACTATAAACCTCATCACCACGATGAGCAGGGAGGGGGCCAAAGCATATTACACTGTCTGACATCGTTTTTGCAAGATCACACACCTCTTAAACATTATCTCTAGTGATCTCCGACTGGCGAAACCAGACATCGTTAGTGCCAACTTGAATAATAATTTTAGAAAATCTATGTTTAGCATTAGCCAGCACTTTTAAATTTGATTTGATGTCAGACACACGAGCCCTGGAAATGCATTTAACGATGGTGGCTGGAGTCTCTATTTCCATGTTCCTTACAATAGAATCACCTAAGACCAAGGTTTTTTCAAAATGATTCTCAGTGGGTGCATCACTGAGTGGGGAGAACCGATTGGAAACCCTAACAGGAACAGGAGAGTGGTGTCACTTTGCTGAGTGAGTATGCTGCTTAGACGTCACCCAAACGCCCTGATGCGGGGGGCTCTACAGCTGGAACCAAAGTATGTGTGTTGCTTGCTGTACATCCGAAACAATATCTACCAGCTTCTCTTTCTCACAGACCTCCACTAGCATTCGGATGCGTGTCTCTAACTCATTGACAGCCTGACTAATTCCTTATATTTATCACATGTAAATGCCTCACTGCTGATGGAAGAAGCTATAGTAAACATATGGCATGCAATGCAGGAATAAATAACATGAGCGGATGCCATGACTTACCGCAGTTGTTTGTTGTTGTTGTTGTTGTTATGGTTGTTCTAAAGCAGCAAGGGTTTGAGATCAATGTGGTTCGATGTGGTTCCTGATCAGCAGAGGTTTGAGACTGATGCATTAATCCATGAAAAACACAAAGGAGAAAAGGAATGCACGCAGTCGAGATGCGGGATGTAGACAAGCGGGAAAAAATAAAATAAAAAAAGACAGAAAACGGGTGCACGAGGTAAAATACACGCAGCTGAAACAGTAGAAAAGCAAAAAAACTAAGAAGCATGCGGTTAAATTGTAAAGGATAAAACGATGAACGTATAAGAAGTATAAGCAATGCTAAGCAGGCTAGCAAGCTACAAACACAGACTCGAGCAGTATGCCGGCAGCAACCGGAACAGCTTTAGATATACAAGCCGGGGAAAATTTTTTTTTTTTAGCGTAATATGAGGTAAAGAATCACAATTTATGATTCCAGAATTGTCAGATTTTATTGCTGATTTGAAATATGTTCTTTGATCATAATCTTGACCAACCGTTTTTGAGATTTCACCATTCAAGTAGATAGGAGCTGCACTGATATGACTGGAAATAGCCTGCTGAGAGCATTCCAAAGATGGCCAACAGTGGACTGACTTGCTAGAAAAACTTTGACAGCATTTTTGAAAGAAAATAAATAAAAAAAATAAATAAATAAAAGAAAATACAAAAAAACGATTGAAGGATTATTTTTATAAGTTGCAATTTAGGGTTAATGTTTGGGACAGCCACTTCCTAATAGAAAGTACTTTTATACATTTTATAAATTATGATATTGTATATATTTAACTTATTACTATCATAATTAATGCTTTGGTTTAAATAGAATTGGTTTAAATAGATCATAACATATTTTTAGGAAATATCCAAAATCTGAATTCGTAATTGTTTTTTAATAGTTCTTTGTATTGTGGTACTCCAGTTTGAACTAATTTGTTAGAATGGTCCATATACGTGTGTGTCTGTGTGTGTGTGGGGGAGGTGTTTGTGTCTGGCAGGTTTGGGAGTTTGTGCCATTTTTGGTGTCCTACCAGAGCCCCATCTTAAATGCCAATGAAATGATCCCAGCCTATCCCAAAACTCTCATGCTCGCTTGGAATGGTAAGAGATTAATATGTAGGAAGATTTCTAATGTTCTTGTGTCATGTCTCAGGGTAAACTAGACCAGAGTTCCTACGTGTCCTGGAAAACCAGGAGTTTTGCAATGCAGTTTTGCAGTCATAGAAAAGTCATGGAACATTAGAAAAATACCTAAATGTCCTGGAAAATAATTAATTATCCTGGAAAATATTTTAGTATAATGAAACAGTTTGACTGTATCGCTAATAAGGTTTTTGTTGAATGTACAAAAACATGGTTACGATCGGGACACTGGATAGGTGTCTAAAACACATTTGTGTAGTTTTGGCACTGCTGCCAGCAATTGACTGTTGTGAACAAAGCCTTGTCACGTACATTTCCTGCTTGTCTTTGCTCTGCTCCAACGAAATAGTTTGATAGAATGCAAAATAGGATTTTTTTGCCCAAAATGGTTGTTGTGTTAACTATGAAAATAATTGAGTTGTAAACTTTAGACAATGACAATGCAGTCGGACCACTGATGTTTTTGAAAATAAATTCACACCCTGTGGTGGTAGCATGGTGATGCGGCCTTTACATTTTGGTATGTGAATTAATTTTCAGTAATTCAGTGACTGGAGTCCACTTATACAGCGGTTACCACATTTATGGCGCTATGTTTTCCATGATGTGGATGAAATCACTGAATCAAGTCATAAAATTTGAATCAGGTATAAAACGTGGAATGTGATGTAATTTGACATATTTGGTACAAAAATAAATGTTTGAATGGACAAGTAATCAAATAAAAATTGTGATATGTCGTAGTGTGATTATTAAACTGCAAAAGGCTGCAATTTAATTAAATCTGTAGTAGATGACAGATAGCAGATCACTCTGAAGCATGCAGCACATACAGACTATTAGTTTATTTAAATAAATCAAAGCTTTTTGGGATTTAATAATCAAACTGGGCCACACAGCAAGCTGCTTGTCTGGAGGTGAAAAACTACAGTCAAAAACACACAAATGGCAAAATAAAAACTTGATTTAAATGAACGTGTGCAATTGGGAAAAAAGATAACAATACACTGATCAGCCACAACATTAAAACCAGTGAAGTGAATAACATATATTATCTCGTTACAATGGCAAGTGAACAGTCAGTTCTTGAATTTCATGTGTTGGAAGCAGGAAAAATGAGCAAGCGTAAGGATCTGAGCGACTTTGACAAGGGACAAATTGTAATGGCTAGACGACTGGGTCAGAGCATCTCCAAAACAGCAGGTCTTGTTGGGTGTTCCCGGTATGCAGTGGTTAGTAACTACCAAAAGTGGTTCAATGAAGGACAACCAGTGAACCGGCGACAGGGTCATGGGCGCCCAAGGCTCATTAATGTGCATGGAGAGCGAAGGCTAGCCCGTCTGGTCCGATCCCACAGAAGAGCTAATGTAGCACAAATTGCTGAAAAACGTAATGCTGGCCATGATAGAAAGGTGTCAGAACACACAGTGCATCACAGCTTGTTGCATATGGGGCTGCATAGCCACAGACCGGTCAGAGTGCCCATGCTGACCCCTGTCCACTGCCGAAAGTGCCTACAATGGGCACATGAAGTAAATGAAGGAAATGCATACCTCCAAGGCTTCCGTGAACAGGATTTTAATAGATAAGTAGTCATGTTTCAAGCATCCCGCTTCTCAGACTTAAAAATTTTCAAAGTCTGAGGAAGAGGGTGATGCAGGAAACGTCACTACTTATGTATTAAAATCCTGTCCATTGGAGCTTTGCAGGTGTGCGTTTCCTTTTTTCTACTTTGGATTATTGCTTTTTGGATTATGCATACTATTATGTTTTTACCTGGATGTGTGTTCCTTTTCTGTACTTTCAGAAGCTCAAGTAAATTAAGCCTATGTTTTGGACCTTTTTTTTTTTTTTTTGCAAAATATCTTAATGGTCCTAAAAATAGACTTAATTAATTTGATTTGTGGTAAATTTGGCCTAGAAATGTTCTTGAAAGAATTTACCCAAACACTAATATTGAGAAAACATGCAATCTTGTAAGAAATATCAAGTAAGTTATGTGAGCCATGATAAACCAGCTCAAAGGAATGCTGTTTCACATACTTTTTGGTCCTGATTTACTAAGTTCTCCTATAAAGGGTACTAATTTGCTTCTGCAATCTAAGACATTGTGTGTGCACTTTGTGGGTGTATTGCAGGTGATTTACTGAGAATAATTATGCAAATAACACCACAGAATGTAGCCATGCTGCTTACTTATGGCTCTCACTTAAAAACATTTTTTTTATTTTTATTTTTTTATGTAATGTAGAATAGGTTATTTATTTATTAATAATAAAAAAAAAAAAATATATCATTTAATTCAGTTGACAAAGATTTGAAAGAATAGAAGTGTTATTGACATGTTAGGCTATTGCACCACTAAAGAAAAATAAAAAAAATGATTTTTAATCAGATTTTTAAATCCCTTTTACCATGGTTTAACAATGATGCAGAACACTGTGCGTTCTGTGAGACAGATGTGCATGAAAGTGATGCAGAAGAAAGAAAGCTGGCATTTAAAAGTATTGTTTTAAACATACAAAAATAGGTAACTTGGTAGTATTAGTAGTATTTTTTCTTTCAGAAAAAAGTGTTGAATGATGTGTATTATGTTTGATAATGAAAACAATGTATTAAGTTCAGTTCTCTATCTGTCACTCACTTGACGTTGTGTCGATGTAGTGACACTAGGGGTCACTCTTGGGAGCCCGAGACACCTCTGGTCTTTGATAAAAGGCCAATTTAAATTGGCGAGTGGTATTTGCATGCCACTCCCCCGTACATACGGGTATAAAAGGAGCTGGTATGCAACCACTCATTCAGATTTTCTCTTCGGAGCCGAACGGTCATGCTCATTGAGCTGAATATAACTGTTCATTCACCTCTGCTGGATCTGACGGCGCATTTCAGCGGCTTCTCCCTCCTCTGCACTGGTGCACTGCAGAGAACGCCCCTGGGCGCTTCGGCAGAAAAATTAGAGAGTATATTTTCTGAAAGAGCATTTTTCCCCTCTAAAAGAGTATATATTTCTCTTAAAGAGTGCACACATGGAACGTCTTTTCAAAGACAAGTCTTTTCAAAGATGCCTTTCCGATTGTGTGTTATTCCTGGTTGCGGTCGTTATCTCTCAACTTCGGATGGTCATGATCGCTGTCTTTCGTGTCTGGGCGCGACCCACACGGAAGCAGCGTTTGTGAATGGTTCATGTTCTTACTGTGAGAACATGACCATGGCAACGTTGCGGTCGCGGCTTGCTTTCGTAAGATATGAGGCCAGCCGCTACCTAGGGATATGAGGCCAGCGCGGCTAGCACTGGGGGCGATTTGGGGACCCCAATGGGATCGTCTCTGCCGGGTATCCCCCCGCGGACCTCCCATTCCCCAGCACGCTCGTCTGCCCCAATCGGGCTTCTGGATGAGTTCGCCGACACGTCTCACGGTGAGTCTGGCTTCTTGTTTGGAGCTCGCAAAGATGATGAGCTCTCGAGCGCAGCATCGGAGAGCGGGCTTGTCCAGATGGACGCAGAAGCCTCAGCTGGGCTTCCCCCTTCGGGGCGATCACCCAGTCACAGGCCGATGCCGAAATGACGGACATGCTTTCCCGGGCAGCCGTGAGCGTCGGGTTAGAGTGGAACCCTCCGCTCTCCCCTGAACCCTCACGGCTTGATGATTGGTTTCTGGGCTCATGGCACCGCTCAAAGCAGCCATGGGTTCAAAGGGCAATGCGGCGATTCCCCCTCACTGTGCACCTATACCCGCAGAGCACCGCCACCTGGCGTGGACGCCGTAAACTCCCGTCCAAGCCCTGTAGGCTCACGTTATCCCTGATGGCTAAAGCTGCTGGACAAGCCACCTTTGCCCTGCACGCCATGGCTCTCCTACAGGTCCACCAAGCCAAGGCGCTGAAAGAACTGCACGAGGGTAGTTACACCCCAGATTTGATGAAGGTCACGCGCAGTCTCTCGGGCGGACGATGGCCACACTAGTGGTCCAGGAGCGCCACCTTTGGCTCAACCTGGTCGAGATGGGCAAGGCCAACAAGACATGGTTCCTTGCTGCCCCCATTTCCCAGGCGGACCTATTCAGCAACACCGTCGAGGACTTTGCCCAGCAGTTCTCGACGGTGAAGCAGCAGACAGAGGCAATCCGGCACATCCTGCCCTGGCACGGCTCAAGATCCCGCACCCCGTCTGCTCGTCACCAATGGCGTCCCCCTGCGGTGACTGCACCGGCTCTGCCACAGCCCGCCCCTTCAGCCCGGCCCCAGCGTGGAGCCCACTGCAGGAAGCCAACCCGTCTCACAGCCGGCGCCGAAGAACCCATGGAGGTCCTCGAAGCACCCCTGAGACGGGCAACCCAGGGACGAGGGAACCCACTCACGTGGAGCTGGTAGGAAGACCACTCCATCCCCCGGTGGAGGGCCGGGTGGAAAATCTTTTGTTGCCTTTTTGTTTGATTTCGCTGCACGCCCAAGTGGCTGCGGTACCCAACAGTTCAGCAAAAGAGCGGCTTCCTTCCTCTCTGGGTCACATACCCGGTGCGTACGGTCGTCACCACAACTAACGTCCATGGACTTTTTCTTGCAGGATTGGCACTCCAGCGGTGCCCTTTCCGCCCCTGAGTGCCCAGCTGTGGCACACAGCCGCCCCCGATGTGGCAGTCTCCATGGGTTACGAGGACAGGCCTCTTCCCCCCATCCCAGGCTATTCTGGGGGTGGTCACAAGGAGCCAGGTTAGTGCTTCAATGTCCCGAGACTCAGCACGGCCACGACGTGCTGTGGCACCTCGCGCTCCGCCCCGCCGTGAGGCCCCACCTCCCGGTATGTCCGACGATGTTGTCCACTTGGTCCCCCTCACACGAAATGTGGACACGTGGCTCGCGCTTTCCAATCGTCGCGGTGGCTGATCCAGATGGTCCGACTCGGCTACGCGATTCAGTTCGCAAGGCGCCCACCCAGGTTCAGCAATATTCACTTCACCTTGGTCAAGGGCAAAAACGCCACCACCCTGCACGCGGAGATCGCTACCCTCCTACGTAAAGACACGATAGAACCTGTCCCTCCAGCCGAGATGAAGAAAGGGTTTTACAGCCCCTACTTCATCGTACCAAAAAAAGGCGGTGGGTTGCGGCCAATCTTGGACCTGCGAGTACTGAACCGGGCTTTACACAGACTCCCGTTCAAGATGCTGATGCAAAAACGCATTCTGGTGAGCGTCCGGCATCAAGATTGGTTCGTGGCGGTAGACCTAAAGGATGCGTACTTCCTGTGGATTGCATTCATGGGTCAGGCGTATCAGTACAAAGTCCTCCCTTTCGGCCTGTCCCTGTCTCCTCGCGTCTTTACGAAGATCGCAGAGGCTGCCCTTGCCCCACTAAGGGAGGTGGGCATTCGCATTCTCAACTATCTCGATGACTGGCTAATCCTAGCTCACTCTCGGGACGTGTTGTGCGCACACAGGGACCTGGTGCTCTCACACCTCAGCCGACTAGGGCTTTGGGTCAACTGGGAAAAGAGCAAGCTCCTCCAAGTTCAGAGCATCTCTTTTCTCAGTTTGGAGTTGGACTCAGTCTCCTTGACCGCACGCCTTACGAACGAGCGCGCCCAGTCGGTGCTGGCCTGTTTGAAGGCATTCAAACAGGGAACAGCGGTTCCACTGAAACTTTTTCAGAGGCTCCTGGGGCATATGGCGTCCTCGGCGGTGGCCACCCCGCTCGGGTTGATGCATATGAGGCCGCTTCAGCACCGGCTCCAGACTCGAGTCCCGAGACGGGCATAGCGCCACGGGACACACCGCGTGGCCATTACGTCGGTCTGTCACCATCTTTTCAGCCCTTGGACCGACCTCTCGTTTCTACGAGCAGGTGTTCCTCTAGAACTGGTCTCCAGGCGCGTCGTGGTCATGACAGATGCCTCCAAAACGGGCTGGGGGTGCTGTTTGAAATGGGCGCGCAGCCGCCGGCCTCTGGACGGGCCCGCGACTGCATTGGCACATCAGCTGCCTCGAGTTGTTGCCAATTCTGCTCACCCTGCAGAGGTTCCGGCCATTGATCCAGGGCAAATACGTGTTAGTTCGGACAGACAGCACAGCAGCGGTAGCATATGTCAACCGCCAAGGCGGTCTGAGCTCTCATTGTATGTCACAACTCGCCCGCCATCTCCTCCTCTGGAGTCAGCAGCACTTCAAGTCGCTGCAAGCCACTCACATCCTGGGCAACCTCAACACTACAGCGGACATGCTGTCACGGCAGGTTTCCCTCAGGGGAGAGTGAAGACTCCACCCTCAGGTGGTCCAGCTGATTTGGAGTCGATTCGGACGGGCACAGGTGGACCTGTTCGCCTCCCAAGAATCCTCTCACTGCCCGCTCTGGTACGCCCTCACCGAGGCTCCCCTCGGCATAGATGTGCTGGCACACAGCTGTCCCCCTGGCCTACGCAAATATGCGTTTCCCCCAGTGAGCCTGCTTGCACAGACCCTGTGCAAGGTCAGGGAGGATTAGGAGCAGGTCGTCCTGGTAGCACCCTACTGGCCCACCCAGATGTGGTTCTTGGACCTCACGCTCCTTGCGACAGCTCCCCCCTGGCGAATTCCCCTGAGGAAGGACCTTCTTTCTCAGGGATGGGGCACCCTCTGGCACCTGCGCCCAGACCTCTGGAATCTCCATGTCTGATTCCTGGACGGGACGCGGAAGACCTAAGTGGTCTACCACCAGCGGTGGTAGACACGATCACTCAGGCTAGGGCCCCCTCTACAAGGCGCCTTTATGCCTTTAAGTGGCGTCTATTCGTTAAGTGGTGTTCTTCCCGACGCGAAGACCCCCAGAGATGCGCAGTCGGATCAGTGCTTTCCTTCCTGCAGGAGAGGTTGGATGGGAGGCTGTCCCCTTCCACCTTGAAGGTGTACATTGCAGCCATAGCAGCACACCATGATGCAGTCGACGGTAAGTCCTTAGGGAAGCACGACCTGATCATCAGGTTCCTAAGAGGCACCAGGAGGCTGAATCCCTCCAGACCGCGCCTCGTTCCCTCATGGGATCTCTCCGTATTTCTTCAGGGTCTACAGAGAGCCCCCTTTGAGCCTTTGCAGTCAGCCAAGCGTAAGGCACTCTCCTTGAAGACTGCCCTCCTGACTGCGCTCACTTCCATCGAGAGGGTAGGTGACCTGCAAGCGTTCTCTGTCAGCGAAACGTGCCTGGAGTTCGGTCCGGGTTACTCTCACGTGATCCTGAGACCTCGACTGGGCTATGTGCCCAAGTTTCCCACCACCCCTTTTAGGGACCAGGTGGTGAACCTGCAAGCGCTGCCCCAGTAGGAGGCAGACCCAGCCCTGTTGTTGCTGTGTCCGGTGCGTGCTTTACGCATTTATTTGGATCGCATGCAGAGCTTTAGAATCTCTGAGCAGCTCTTTGTCTGCTTTGGTGCACAGCGGAAAGGAAGCGTTGTCTCCAAGCAGAGGATCGCCCACTGGCTCGTTTATGCCATAACTATGGCATATCTCGCCCAGAACATGCTGCCCCCTGTAGGGCTATGAGCCCATTCTACCAGAGGTGTAGCGGCTTCCTGGGCCCTGGCCAGAGGTGCCTCTCTAACAGACATTTGCAGAGCAGCGGGCTGGGCAACACCCAACACCTTTGCAAGGTTCTACAACCTTCGTCCCAGGTAGTGGCACGCAACACAAGCGGATAAGCCCGGGATAGCCGGCCGGGTGTATCGCTTGCACATAGTACCTTCCACCTCCCTTGGAGCTGAAGACATGCGTCATTAATTCCCAGTAGTGTTCACAAACTTTGTTCCCTGGTTGACTTTTTCCGAGCCCTGTGACAGTCGAGTTTTCAAAGAGACTCACCGCATGTGGCAGTTTCCTGTAAGGCTAACCCCGTGCAATATATATCTTCCGCTAATTCGTTTCCCTGCTGGCAAACTGCGTCTTTCTTGGGCAGAGCCCCTCTGCCCCAGTCTCCATGTTTGTAGTAACTCCTCCCCCATTGGGCAGGATCTACCTTGAAGGCTCTCCACATGGTTGGAAAGACCATGTGATGTAATCTTCCACTTAAATATCCCCCCCTCTCTTTGGGCGAGGTGTGGTTTCTGCGGTGTCTCCCCCTTGGGAGGGACACCCCCTGACTAGACCTGGCAGCCCAGTCAGTTAATCCCCCTTCTTTTTTAGGGAGTGGAAAAAGAGAAGGGGAAAAGAGGCCACGACTGGTTTAAGCCTGTCTCTATCTTTGGGTAGTTGACTTGTCCCCAAAAAGGGCCGTTCGACACTCATAACTGTGTTGGGGGAGGTTACGTGTCAACCTGGTGTGCTGGCTATGAGGCACACAGCAGTCTGCCCACCACACACCGCCAGTTCATGTAACACAGTTCAGCCAGTTGTGGCGTTTCATATAGGGACCCCTAGTGTCACTACATCGACACAACATCGAGTGAGTGACAGATAGGGAACGTCATGGTTACTGGTGTAACCTCTGTTCCCTGATGGAGGGAACGAGATGTTGTGTCCCTCCTGCCACAATGCTGAACTACCCACTGAAATGGCCGGACCTTATATCGGCTCCTCAGCATAAAACCTGAATGTGTGGTTGCATACCAGCTCCTTTAATACCCGTATGTCTGGGGGAGTGGCATGCAAATACCACTCGCCAATTTTCATTGGCCTTTTATCAAAGACCAGAGGTGTCTCGGGCTCCCAAGAGTGACCCCTAGTGTCACTACATCGACACAATGTCTCGTTCCCTCAATCAGGGAACAGAGGTTACAGCAGCAACCATGACGTTATGATTTATGACTAAAATGTAATTTTGAATAAAGCAAATGTTAATAAGAAATAATTAAATTTGACAAAAATGCATATCATCAATATAGCAGTATGTATTCTCTGTTCTCAAATTCTCACTTTTGCCACAATGAGAGCATGGGGCACAGCACGAATCAGATCAATACCTGCCTTTGAGTCTTGACTTTGAAGTGACTGAGAAATGACTTTCAGGCATGATAAACTTTCCAGGTGCAATTAAAACGGTTTGTACTGACACCGGCCTTTTTATTTTGCACATGTTGGAGGCACGGCTCTAAATTGCATATTCATGAAGGCAAATCCATACAAATTACAGTTACAGTTACCATAAAGAGTTACTGTTGCTGACATTGTCAAACTTCCCTACCGGCATCTGTTTTGCCACAAACACATAAAGAAAAGTGAGTGGAAATGACTTGATGAATATTTAAATAACACCTTTGTCTAGCGTGTTTATATCTAGTGTACAGTCGCCAAAACGGTTTACAGTGAATCCAAAACAAATACATGATGGATTTTGCTTCAGAATCTAAGCAAACACTTTGAATTTTCTAATTTTTCTGGAAAAAAAAAAGGACATACCCTCAAATAAGAATAGTTTATTATTATTATTATTATTATTATTATTATTATTGTTTTTTACTGAATTAAACTTAAAAGTATTTTTCAGTGGAAGTCATTTAGAGGTGTAAAAGATACTTTTATCATGTTTTTTTAATTTTATTAAGCACGTTTAATGCAACCTCTTAACTCAAGCTGAATTAGGGCTGCACTATTAATCGTATTTTAACTGTGATCACGGTTTCTGCCTCTTACGGATATTTCAGCATAACAGTCTGTGGTATTAGTGAGCTAACAAGCAGAAATTATAACCCAGGTAAAGTTACAAATTGTTGTTAATTTTCATTATGGGCTGTGTCTACGAATGACCAACCAAATCACAAGCTCTTTCGATCCTTCGCACTCTCTTCAGAAGTTCAGCACTGACCAATCACTGTTTCACTTTTGAGCAGGCGCTGAAATATGCAGCTGCAGGTGTTTACGAATACAAAGTAACCCCGTGGCACCAGGGTTGTGTGGAGCGAGGAGTTGATGAGAGCATTTCACAATGTTTGAGTTGCCAACAGCTTTGTGCTTCTTCCAATCTACACACAGAAACAATAACACACTTTTTTAATTTTCCCGTCAAAAAAAGGCTTGATATCGTTTAGCAATGCAACTTGCAAAATTATTAAAGAAATATATTCTGTTGTATATCGCAATTATAATAATCATTTTTAAAAAGTTATCTTTCAAACAGGATTCAAGTTTAAACACCCTGCAGAGTAACTTTTAGGAGTTTGTAGTTTTACCACCTTGTTCAATATGAGAGCTGATGTTTAATGTAATTTTATAAAATAAAAATATTTTGGTAACACTGATTTTGTGTGTGTGTGTGTGTGTGTGTGTGTGTGTGTGTTCAAATTGTTCAGATCTCAAATTACAGAATAATTGTGATTATTAGTCATGATTACAGTTTTTGCTATTGCAATTCTCCCAAAAATCAGCTTAATTAAAAAAATCAGACAAAGCAAGAAATCCACATTTTCATGACATTGGAAATAATCACATTATTTTCTGTTTTCGATGTCAAACCGTGAACAGGCATGTGCACAACATGTGCATACATTGGATTAGCTGGTATGAACGCCAGTTAAGGTGTTTACATGCAACGCGTAATCGGGTAATGTGTAAAAAAATAGGAAATTTAGATCAAATAGATAACTAAATATTAATAATAATATTTTATTTATAGATGTTGTTTCATTGCAATATACTTGACAGGTTGTTTTAAATCACAGAAGGAACATTTATTATTTTGTCATTTGTTTTTGAATCACTTTCCATAAAAATGTGTATATAGTGAAATAAACTGAGCCGAAACATTATGACCACTTGCCTAATATGCTGTTGGTTCTCCGTGTGCCGCCAAAACAGTGCCAACCTGCAGAGGCATGAATTCTTCAAAACCCCTGAAGGTGTCCTGTGGTATCTGGCACCAAGACATTAGCAGCAGATCCTTCAAGTCCTGTAAGTTGCGAGGTGGAGCCACTGTGGATTGGACTTGTTGGTCCAGTACATCTCACAGATGCTCATTGGATTGAGATTTGTGGAATTTGGAGGCCAGGTCAACACCATGTTCCTCAAACCATTCCCGAACAATGTGTGCATTGTGGCAGGGTGCATTATCCTGCTGAAAGAGGCCACAACCATCAGGAAATACCATTGCCATAAAGTGGTGTATCTGGTCTGCAACGATATTTAGGTAGGTGGCACGTGTCAAATTGGAGTCCACATGAATGGCTGGACCCAGGGTGCAATGCACTGTGTGTTGTGAAACATTCCTCCCGTTGCGCATCGATTAGCCTTGGGCACCCAACACTCTGTCGCCGGTTTGTAGTTTGTCCCTCCTCGGACCACTGTTGGTAGGTACTCCCCACTGCTGACCGGGAGCACCCCACAATCCTTGCCATTTCAGAGATGCTCTGAACCAGTCATCTGGCCATAACAATTTGGCCCTTGTCAAAGTCGTTCAGGTCTTTACTCCTGCCCATTTCTCCTGCATTCAACACATTGACTATGAGAACTGATTGTTCGCTTGCCATCTAATCTACCCAGACCTATGTGGCCTTGTTAGGAGATGATCAACATTATTCTCTTCACCTGTGAGTGGTCATAATGTTTTGGCTCATCAGTGTATATCATTGACCCAAAATTGCAATTATATCTCAATACACATTGTTCATAATATTGCCCATCCCTGGGGCCAATGTGTTTTTAGGGTTGTAGAAATGGTTGTAGAAATCATTTCTTCAAAGTATTAAAAAATAAGTTTGTTTGCTTTTTCACTCTGCTGAAATGTAATTGTTTATTGGTTTCCAGTGTAATACTGTACGTAACTCAGAAGAAACTCTAAAATGGGGATATTATGACAGCTGTGTGTAATGAGGAGAGCTCTATGCCGCAGGCAGCAGTTGTGTGTCCTTATTAGGCAGTGTTGTACAATGTTTATTTGTACAAGTACACCGTGAAAGTGAAATTTTACTTGACTCTTGTGTTTCTCTCACATCTCTCTGACTGTTTTGCTTTTCACTGTTTCTGTCATCAGTCAATAAATTGGCCTGTCGCTAAGCTCCACCCCCTTTGGTTACTGTTCCTAGCTCAAAAAATCTTTGCAGAATATCCCAGAGAAATGAACCAGAGCAACTGTGTGATTTTCAGTAAAATGTGCTCATAAAGTGGAAAAAATTAAATTGATGTTATTGCAAAGAATTATCTGCTGTTTTTCTTTAAAGAAATAGTTAAACTACACACAAGTGAAATAACTAATGTATCTACAACATACTCTATGCTACTGTGAACTCTTTGTAGTTACTATCACCTATCAAATCAAATCAAAATCAAATCACTTTATTGTCACACAGCCATATACACAAGTGCAATGGTGTGTGAAATTCTTGGGTGCAGTTCCGATCAACATAGCAGTCGTGACAGTGATGAGACATATACCAATTTACAATAACATCAAATTAACACAACACAATTTAAACATCTGTTATACACATAATTACACTCAACAATATACAAATAATAACATACACTGTACAGTATACAATATGCACTATATAGATACACATTATTCAATAAAAATAAAAAATAAAAATATATAAAACAAGTGTATATATATATATATAGAATGTACAGTATTGTACTGTATTGACATTCAGGCAGTCGGTTGATAGTCAGTTGTTAAGAGAGAATATAATATAATAATAATATAATTTATGACAGTCCGGTGTGAGATATACGAGTAAGGGTAATAAAGTGCAGTGCTGATGTATTTTGATCGTGGGAGATCAAGAGTTCAAAAGTCTGATTGCTTGGGGGAAGAAGCTATCATGGAGTTGGCTGGTGCGGGTCCTGATGCTGCAATACCGCCTACCTGATGGTAGCAGTGAGAACAGCCCATGGCTCGGGTGGCTGGAGTCTCTGATGATCCTCCGAGCTTTTTTCACACACCGCCTTGTATATATTTCCTGGAGGGAGGGAAGCTCACCTCCGATGATGTGTCTGGCAGTTCGCACCACCCTTTGCAGTGCTTTGCGGTTGTGGGTGGTGCTATTGCCATACCAGATGGAGATACAGCCAGTGAGGATGCTCTCCACAGTGCAGGTGTAGAACCGTGTGAGGATGTGGTGGTTCATTCCAAACTTCCTCAGCCGTCTCAGGAAGAAGAGGCGCTGATGAGCCTTCTTCACAACGACTTCAGTGTGGATGGACCATGTGAGTTCCTCAGTGATGTGGACACCCAGGAACTTGAAGCTGCTGACTCTCTCCACTGGTGCTCCATTGATGGTGATGGGACTGTGTTCTCTGTCTTTTCTTCTGAAGTCCACCACAAGCTCCTTTGTCTTACTGACGTTGAGGGAGAGGTTGTGCTCCTGACACCAGTGTGTCAGAGTGTGTACCTCCTCTCTGTAGGCTGTTTCATCATTGTCAGTGATCAGACCTACCACCGTCGTATCATCAGCAAACTTAATGATGGCATTGGAGCTATGTGTTGCCACACAGTCATGTGTGTACAAGGAATACAGTTGTGGGCTGAGAACACAGCCCTGCAGGGCTCCAGTGTTGAGGGTCAGTGATGAGGAGATGTTGCTGCCTATTCTAACCACCTGGCGTCTGCTTGACAGGAAGTCCAGGATCCAGCTGCACAGCGAGCTGTTTAAGCCCAGAGCCCGGAGTTTCTCATCTAGCTTGGAGGGCACTATGGTGTTGAATGCTGAGCTGTATTCTACAAACAGCATTCTCACATAAGTGTTCTTTTTTCCAGGTGGGAGAGAGCAGTGTGTATTGTAGATGCAATGGCATCATCAGTGGAGCGGTTGTTGCGGTAAGCAAACTGCAGCGGGTCAAGAGAGAGTGGCAATACAGAGCAGATGTAATCTCTGATTAGTCTCTCAAAGCATTTGCTGATGATGGGGGTCAGAGCAACAGGACGCCAGTCATTTAAACAAGTTATTTTTGATTGTTTTGGAAAAGGCACAATGGTGGATGTTTTAAAGCATGTGGGGACTACAGACAAAGAGAGGGAAAGGTTGAAAATGTCCGTAAAAACACCAGCCAGCTGGTTCGCGCACGCTCTGATGACGCGGCCCGGAATGCCATCTGGGCCAGCGGCTTTGCGGATATTCACCCGTCAGAAGGATCGGGTTACATCTGCTACAGAGACGGAGAGTGAACTAACCTCTGTAGCTTCAGCCGCGAGAGCTCTCTCCGCGAGGGCGGTGTTATTTCCCTCAAAACGAGTATAAAAAGTATTTAGCTCAACTGGTAGAGAGGCAGCGGTGTTCATGGCGAAGTTTTTATTCCCTTTAAAGTCCGTGATGATGTTAATTCCCTGCCACATGCTTCTAGAGTTGGTGGTGTTAAACTGTCCTTTAATCTTACTCCTGTACTGGCGTTTTGCGGTTCTGATAGTTTTTCGGAGGGCATAACTGGCTTGTTTATGCTCCTCCACGTTCCCGGAATTAAAAGCGGAGGTCCGCACATTAAGTGCCACGCGAACATCGCTGTTGATCCAAGGTTTCTGATTCTGATATGGTTGTGACCATAAAGCTCTATTTTGGTCTCGTCACTCCAAATTACAGTGTGCAAGAAGCTGTGAGGCGTGTCAAGGTGTTGTCGGGCATATTGTAACCGGGCTTTTTTGTGGCATTGGCACAGTAAAGGCTTCTTTCTGGCAACTCGACCATGCAGCTAATTTTTGTTCAAGTATCATCACATTGTGCTCCTTGAAACAACCACACCGTCTTTTTCCAGAGCAGCCTGTATTTCTCCTGAGGTTACCTGTGGATTTTTCTTTGTATCCCGAACAAATCTTCTGGCAGTTGTGGCTGAAATCTTTCTTGGTCTACCTGACCTTGGTTTGGTATCAAGAGATCCCCGAATTTTCCACTTTTTATAAGTGATTGAACAGTACTGACTGGCATTTTCAAGGCTTTGGATGTCTTTTTATATCCTTTTCCATCTTTATAAAGTTCCATAACCTTGTTACGCAGGTCTTTTGACAGTTCTTTTCTGCTCCCCATGGCTCAGTATCTAGCCTACTCAGTGCATCCATGTGAGAGCTAACAAACTCATTGACTGTTTATACACAGACACTAATTGCAATTTAAAAAGCCACAGGTGTGGGAAATTAACCTTAAATTGCCATTTAAACCTGTGTGTGTCACCTTGTGTGTCTGTAATAAGGCCAAACATTCAAGGGTATGTAAACTTTTGATCAGGGCCGTTTGGGTGATTTCTGTTATCATTTTGATTTAAAAAGGAGCCAAACAACTATGTGATAATAAATGGCTTCATATGATCACTATCCTTAAATAAAAGACAGTTTTTTTTTTGTTTTGTTTTGTTTTGCGTGATCAGTCATATTTTCAAAATCAATGCCAAAATGTCACAATTTCTGCCAGGGTATGCAAACGTTTGAGCACAGCTGTGTATATAGAACTGGATTGCTGATGCCATCATAACAGTGAAGCCACTGCGCCACCATATTGCTATGCCCAAACATTCCAATGTGCCCATTGACTTGATAGAAAATCATCTCATTTCAGTGAATAAACATAGGCCATTTAAACACATATTTTTATTTCTAAAATCTGCTTGTACATTCCTACAATTCAAACGTCCTACACATGTAATTATGTATTTATTCAAAGTCGAGATTTCTTTCTTGAAAGCCAAAGCGAGTTATGTATATCAAACATATACGATGCCTCTAACAAACTTCAGTGGTGAACAGATCAGCTGAATATAAACATGTTCAATGAATCTGAGATACAAGCAGACATTTTCAGAGATATTTGTTTACAACACTGAAGTGTTTGTTCAGAGTTACTTGTTTCACATATGGTAAATATTTTCATTAAAAAGTAAAAATTTTTCATGGTCACTTGGCTGAGATCATGCACTCTCTCTCTCCCTCTCACTTACACACGTGCAGCAGGCACGCAAAGAATGAGGGAGGCATATTATTATACTAATACTCTAGTTTTAAAATGGCAAACACCCACATAATGTATGACATGTATCTATGTATGACTACAGAGAGCACTTCAATAGGAAAACAGGCAAATCCCGGGCATTTTGGGCGATTTAGAAGTACCGGTCTAACTTTTTTAAGAACTCTCCGATTGAAAAGTACGTGTTGTCACAATAAAATAAGCAAATATTACAGCTTTTCCTACTTACATTACAGCTTGTGGAGAGTTTTGCCACATCCCTTGATAATCGTTGTGCTGCACTGATAAGCTCTACACACTGCACTGGTGAATGCTCTGACATCGCGATCACTTATATTGTCTCCCTCGTGACAAATATAATCCATAATGAGCAAATTAAACATTAATCATGATGGTCATTAGAGGGTAAAATGTGACTGTTGTATCCGGAGGCCGGAGACATTGAAATGGTAGCGTTATCAGCTGTCAGTCATTGAGGATCTATGGCATTTAGCCGCTCAAACACTTCCGGTGGCTTCACCTCCTGCTGGCAGTTTACCTTTGCGTCAGCGATCCAGTTCTATATATACAGGTGCATCTCAATAAATTAGAATGTTGTGGAAAAGTTCATTTATTTCAGTAATTCAACTCAAATTGTGAAACTCGTGTATTAAATAAATTCAATGCACACAGACTGAAGTAGTTTAAGTCTTTGGTTCTTTTAATTGTGATGATTTTGGCTCACATTTAACAAAAACCCACCAATTCACTATCTCAACAAATTAGAATACACCATAAGACCAATAAAAAAAGCATTTTTAGTGAATTGTTGGCCTTCTGGAAAGTATGTTCATTTACTGTATATGTACTCAATACTTGGTAGGGGCTTCTTTTGCTTTAATTACTGCCTCAATTCGGCGTGGCATGGAGGTGATCAGTTTGTGGCACTGCTGAGGTGGTATGGAAGCCCAGGTTTCTTTGACAGTGGCCTTCAGCTCATCTGCATTTTTTGGTCTCTTGTTTCTCATTTTCCTCTTGACAATACCCCATAGATTCTCTATGGGGTTCAGGTCTGGTGAGTTTGCTGGCCAGTCAAGCACACCAACACCATGGTCATTTAACCAACTTTTGGTGCTTTTGGCAGTGTGGGCAGGTGCCAAATCCTGCTGGAAAATGAAATCAGTATCTTTAAAAAGCTGGTCAGCAGAAGGAAGCATGACGTGCTCCAAAATGTCTTGGTAAACGGGTGCAGTGAATTTGGTTTTCAAAAAACACAATGGACCAACACCAGCAGATGACATTGCACCCCAAATCATCACAGACTGTGGAAACTTAACACTGGACTTCAAGCAACTTGGGCTATGAGCTTCTCCACCCTTCCTCCAGACTCTAGGACCTTGGTTTCCAAATGAAATACAAAACTTGCTCTCATCTGAAAAGAGGACTTTGGACCACTGGGCAACAGTCCAGTTCTTCTTCTCCTTAGCCCAGGTAAGACGCCTCTGACGTTGTCTGTGGTTCAGGAGTGGCTTAACAAGAGGAATACGACAACTGTAGCCAAATTCCTTGACATGTCTGTGTGTGGTGGCTCTTGATGCCTTGACCCCAGCCTCAGTCCATTCCTTGTGAAGTTCACCCAAATTCTTGAATCGATTTTGCTTGACAATCATAAGGCTGCGTTTCTCTCGGTTGGTTGTGCATCTTTTTCTTCCACACTTTTTCCTTCCACTCAACTTTCTGTTAACATTCTTGGATACAGCTAGCTTCTTTGGCAATGAATGTTTGTGGCTTACCCTCCTTGTGAAGGGTGTCAATGATTGTCTTCTGGACAACTGTCAGATCAGCAGTCTTCCCCATGACTGTGTAGCCTAGTGAACCAAACTGAGAGACCATTTTGAAGGCTCAGGAAACCTTTGCAGGTGTTTTGAGTTGATTAGCTGATTGGCATGTCACCATATTCTAATTTTTTGAGATAGTGAATTGGTGGGTTTTTGTTAAATGTGAGCCAAAATCATCACAATTAAAAGAAAAAAAGACTTAAACTACTTCAGTCTGTGTGCACTGAATTTATTTAATACACATCAGTGGTCTATACACATCGCTGACTAAAGGTTTTGGAAGTATTTAACCATTCAATTTGTTCATAAAGGTTTCACAAAATGTTTTTTTTTTTTAAGCCTTGAAACAAATTAACCAGATATGAGGCCACATCCACACTAATCCATTTAAGTTTGAAACTTATGTTTTCAGTTTCCTAGCATCATCGCTTTCCAAGGTATGCGGCTATGGAGCGTTTTCAAAGGTGTCCATTTTTGGTGGAGGAAAACGTAGTTCCAGTGTGGACAAGAAGCTTAAACATTGTGTAATCAATGTGTTTCAAACTAAATGTATTAGTGTGGACGTGTCTTCAGATAAATCACATCATTAAATTTTTTTATTTCCAAATACTTTTCATTTCGAATCAAACAAAAAGAAAAAAGTACAAAACAGTGTACTTAAATTCTTATATGGGGCAACTAGTCATGCCATGAAGCATTGCGAATCACATAACCCAATCAGAAACCACAGTTGCATATAAAACTGTTGACTTTAATAATATATTATACAACAGTCCTCAAATCTGCTTGGCCAAGCAGCATTCCAAGAGTACTGATATTCAGAAAATAAAAGAACTGGGATGCTTCACTCTTTGTGTTACTCCACTTGTCTGTATTTGTGGTTTTCCAAATAGTGGTGGGGACTTCAATTGATCTTAGTGACTCGAGTCTTTTGAATCTTGTTCACCAAAAAGATTTGTTCACTGACCATTTCCGGAGATTCCATATTTACACCAGCAGGTGGCAGCAAATGAGTGTCTTTTATGTTATGAGCGAGTTGTTGAGTCATTAACTCACAACTGAAACAGTAGAAGTGAATGACAATTATTATTTTACTTAAAACATTAAATCAAAAACAATGATTTGTTCTCGAACTAAATGACACTAGATCAAAACTAGAGTATTAGAGTAGCGCAGAGTCCTTGATGATCCAGCTTTGATTGGAGCTATTTTTGCCGGCGGAAAAGAAATGTACGGACTAACTGGCCAATTTTTCTCTGAAGCGCAAGTTATTTAACATTATTTACCTGTTTGTCAAACTGTTAATAATAATATACTGGCATATAAGCAATAGCACACTTGCAATCATGCTGTCGTTTTGAGTTTCGGCATGGATATTCAGAACAACAGCATGATTATGAGTGTGAAATTGCTTAAATATACGTCGTTTTGGAGAATTATTTAGATTCAAAGCTTCATTTGTACATTATTCTGTTATGTGTCACACCTACTCTCTGTGTGTATGTGTTTCAGTGGAGTCGTCTCTGGCATTAGGTGTTCTGAAGAACTGGAAATGTCATGGTTACTTGTGTAACCTCCGTTCCCTGATGGAGGGAACAAGACGTTGTGTCAATGTAGTGACACTAGGGGTCACTCTTGGGAGCCCGAGACACCTCTGGTCTTTGATAAAAGGCCAATGAAAATTGGCCAGTGGTATTTGCATGCCACTCCCCCGGACATACGGGTATAAAAGGAGCTGGTATGCAACCACTCATTAAGGTTTAATGCTGAGGAGCCGATATAAGGTCCGGCCATTTCAGCGGGTAGTTCAGCGTTGTGGCAGGAGGGACACAACGTCTCGTTCCCTCCATCAGGGAACAGAGCTTACACAAGTAACCATGACATTCCCTATCTGTCACTCACTCGACGTTGTGTCGATGTAGTGACACTAGGGGTCCCTATAGGAAATGCCACAATTGGCTGAACTGTGTTACGTGAACTGGTGGTGTGTGGTGGGCAGACTACTGTGTGCTTCATAGCCAGCACACCAGGTCGACACGCAACCTCCCTCAACATAGTTATGAGTGTCGAGTGTCGATGGGAAGAACACCACTTAGCGAACAGATGCCACTTAAAGGCAAACAGGCGCCTTGTAGAGGGGGCCCTAGCCTGAGTGATCATGTCTACCACTAAGGAGCAGGTCGTCCTGGTAGGGTGCTACCAGGACGACCTGCTCCTCGTCCTCCCTGACCTTGCACAGGGTCTGTGCAAGTAGGCTCACTGGGGGAAAATGTGTATTTGCGTATGCCAGGGGGCCAGCTGTGTGCCAGCACGTTTATGCAGAGGGGGGCTTCGGTCAGGGCGTACCAGAGCGGGCAGTGGGGAAGATTCTTGGGAGGCAAACAGGTGCACCTGTGCCTGTCGAATCGACTCCAAGTCAGCTGGACCAACTCCACTCTCCCCCTCTCCCCTGATTATGTCCGCTATAATGTTGAGGTTACCCGGGATGTGAGTGGCTTGCAGCGACTTGAAGTGCTGCTGACTCCAGAGGAGGAGACGGCGGGCGAGTTGTGACATACAACGAGAGCGCAGACCGCCTTGGCGGTTAACATATGCTACCGTTGTTGTGTTGTCTGTCTGAACTAACACGTGCTTGCCCTGGATCAACAGCCGAAACCTCCAAAGGGCGAGCAGAATTGCCAATAACTCGAGGCAGTTGATGTGCCAATGTTGTCGCGGACCCGTCCAGAGGCCAGCAGCTGCGTGCCCATTGCAAACAGAGCCCCAGCCCATTTTGGAGGCGTCTGTCATGACCACGATGCGCCTGGAGACCAGTTCCAGAGGAACGCCTGCCCGTAGAAACGAGATGTCGGTCCAAGGGCTGAAAAGACGGTGACAGACCGGCGTGATGACCACGCGATGTGTCCCGTGGCACCATACCCATCTCGGGACTCGAGTCTGGAGCCAGTGCTGAAGCGGTCTCATATGCATCAACCTGAGCGGGGTGGCCACCGCCGAGGATGCCATATGCCCCAGGAGCCTCTGAAAAAGTATCAGTGGAAACGCTGTTTTCTGTTTGAATGCATTCAAACCTGGCTCCTTGTGACCACCCCCGGAACAGACTGGGACGGGAGAGGAAGAGGCCTGTCCTCATGACCCGTGGAGACTGTCACATCGGGGGCGGATTTGTGCCACAGCTGGGCGCTCAGGGGCAAGAGACTGCCGCTGGAGTGCCAAACCTGCCAAATAGAGTGGTGGATGGTGGTCGTAATGACGGCCGTGCGCACCGGATACATGACCCAGGGAACAAGGAAACCGCTCTTACTGAGCTCTTGAGTACTGCAGCCACTTGGGCATGCAGCGCAATTAAATGCAAAAGGTAACAAAAAGATGGAGAGATCTGCTTACCAGCTCCAGAGCAGCGGGTTTCGTTGTCCCTGGGTCGCCCGTCTCAAGGGCGCTTTGAAGCCTTTCACGGGTTCTGGGCAGCCACGGGATGGGTAGTGTCTGCTTCCTGCGGTGGGCTCTACGCCGGGGCCGGGCCGAAGGGGCAGGCTGCGGCAGAGCCGGTGCAGTCACCGCAGGGGGACGCCCTTGGCGATGAGTAGACGTGGTGCAGGATCTTGAGCCGTGCCGGGGCAGGATATGCCGGCTAGCATCCGTCTACTGCTCCACCGTTGAGAACTGCTGGGCAAAGTCCTTGCCGAAAAGGCCAGCCTGGGAGATGGAGGCAGCAAGGAATCGTGTCCTGTCGGCCTCACCCATCTCGACCAGGTTGAGCCAAAGGTGGCGCTCCTGGACTGCTAATGTGGACATCTTCCACCCGAGAGACCGCGCCGTGTCCTCCGTCGCTCGGAGAGCAAGGTTGGTCACCGAGCGCGGTTCCTGCATCAATCCCCGGGCAGAACTACCCTCGAACAGTTTCTTTAGTGCCTTGGCGGACTTTCAGGAGAGCCATGGCATGCAGGGCGTAGGCAGCTTGTCCAGCAGCACCGTAGGCCTTGGTCTTCAGAGACGACGTAAACCTACAGGCCTTGGACGGGGGCTTTGGGCACCCGCGGCAGGTGGTGGCACTCTGCGGGCATAGGTGCACCGCGAGTGCCTTTATCCACCGGGGGATTGCCGAATAGCCATTGGCCGCCCCACCATCGAGGGTAGTGAGGGCGGGGAAGCTGAAAAGATCAGGACCGGGCAGTAAAAAGTGCCTCTGTGAACTTGTCAGCTCTTCATGCACTTTCGGAAGAAAGGAACGGGGGCAGGGCATGGCTTTGAGTGGCGCCGTGAGCCCAGGAACCAATCACCGAGCCACAAGGGTTCAGGGAAGAGCAGAGGGTTCCACTCTAGCCAACACTCGCGGCTGCCCGGGAAAGCATGTCTTCATCTCCTCGTCAGCCTGTGACTGGGCAATCGTCCCCAAAGGGAGGAGCCCAGCTGAGGCTTCCAACTGGATGAGCCCACTCTCCGATGCTGTGCTCGAGAGCTCATCACTTTCGAAGGCTCCGAATAAGAGGTCGAACTCGGCGTGAGACGAGCCGGCGGACTCATCCGGAAGCCCGATCAGGGCTGACGAGTATGCTGGGGAATGGGAGGTCCGCGGGGGATACCCGGTGGAGGCAGTCCCATTGGGGTCCCCAAATCACCCCCAGTGCTAGCCGCGCTGGCCTCATACCCATGGGTAAGGAGCCTCTGGGGTGGCTTGCTTTCTTACGAAGGCGAGCCATGACCGCAACGTTGCCATGGACATGTCCTCGCAATGAGAACATGACCATCCACAAATGCTGTCTCCGTGTGAGCAGTGCCCAGACATGAAAGACAGTGATCGTGACCGTCAGAAGGCGAGAGATAACGAGCGCAACCAGGAATAACACACAATCGGAAAAGCATCTTTAGAAAGACGCATCTTTAAAAAGACGTTCCGTGTGTGCCGCTCTTTTAGAGAAATATACTCCTTTATTTCTGCCGAAGCACCCAGGGGCATTCTCTGCATTGCACCAGTGCAGAGGAGGGAGAAGCCGCTGAAATGCACCATCAGATCCAACAGAGGTGAATGAACAGTCGTGGGAATTCAGCTCAGTGAGCATGACCATTCGGCTCCAAAGAGAAAATCTGAATGAGTGGTTGCATACCAGCTCCTTTTATACCCGTATGTCCAGGGGAGTGGCATGCAAATACCACTCGCCAATTTTCATTGGCCTTTTATCAAAGACCAGAGGTGTCTCGGGCTCCTAAGAGTGACCCCTAGTGTCACTACATTGACACAACGTCGAGTGAGTGACAGATAGGGAACTCACTCTGTAAGGCTCATCTATGTCTCTGCAGCAGGTGAAAGAGAGACAGAGGTGAAATGTAGAGGCATAATACTCTACATGAGGCAATTTTTACTTTAAACATGTTGCAAGTTCTAAAAAATTTTACTAGTCAATTAGTCATCAAGAAATGTAGTTGGCTAGTTGGCAGGTTAAATAAATTCCTCATCATAAGCCATGCAGCATCAGTAAGCACACACATTTCCAGTGCCAGGTTCATTCTGCTTGCATTGTAATAAACCAAACAGTTCAAAAACAGTCACGTCTCAATCGTGTATAGTTTCAGTCTGCCTCTTGATTAGTTTCAGGGTGCTTCGCAAGAATTTTGCCTTAACTGTGATGCTAAATGAACTCTGGACCTTCTGACATGTCCGTATGGCATGTAGCGCAGTTTACTTAAAATGCTTTATATGCTTTTTGACAACAAAGTACTCTACTTCATATTTACATTTGCAGAAATGTGAATACAGGTTATACTACTTTTGGCCTTCAATGATGTTTATTTTCAGACTGCATATCAAGTCAAGTCATTTTGATTTGTATTGTACTTTTCATAATGCATGTCGTTACAAAGCAGCTTAACAGAAAATTGTGCTGTTATGTCTGGAATGTTTAAAACCCTCATTGAGCAGTTTTATTGAAAATCATGCCATAAAAGTATTTGTCTTTAGACCCCCAGTGAGCAAGCTAAAGGTGACTGTGACAAGGAACACAAAAGTCCATAAGATGTTAATTAAAGGAGAAAAATAACCTTGGGGAAAACCAGGCTTACTGTGGGGGCCAGTTCTCCTCTGCCTATACAGCAGAAATTTACACTAATGTGCCAAAACATTATGACCACTCACAGGTGAAGCAAATAATGTTGATCATCTCCTAACAAGGCCACATGTCAAGGTCTGGCTAGATTAGATGGTAAGCAAACAATCAGTTCTCGTATGTGTTGGCTAGACAATGTGTTGAATGCAGGAGAAATGGGCAGGAGTAAAGACCTGAGCGACTTTGACAAGGGCCAAATTGTTATGGCCAGCCAACTGGTTCAGAGCATCTCTGAAACGGCAAGGCTTGTGGGGTGCTCCCGGTCAGCAGTGGTCAGTACCTATCAACAGTATTCCGAGGAGGGACAAACCACAAACCGGTGACAGGGTGTTGGGCGCCCAAGGCTCATTGATGCGCAACAGGAGGAATGTTTCACAACACACAGTGCATCGCACCCTGCTGCAGATAGGGCTGCGTAGCCACAGACCGGTCAGAGTGCCCATGATGACCCCTGTCCACCATCAAAAGTGCCTACAATGGGCACATGAGCGTCGGAACTGGACCTCAGAGCAGTGGAAGAAGGTTGCCTGGTCCAGTGAGTTCTGTTTTCTTTTACATCACATGGATGGGCTTGTACTTGTACGCCGTTTACCTGGGGTATGTGATGGCACCAGGATGCACTGTGGGAAGACGACAAGCCAGTAGAGGGAGTGTGATGCTCTGGGCAATGTTCTGCAGGGAAATCCTGGGTCTGGCCATTCATGTGGACGCCAATTTGACACATGCCACCTACCTAAACATCTTTGCAGACCAGGTACACCCCTTCATGGCAATGGTATTCCCTGATGGCAGTGGCCTTTTTCAGCCGGATAATGCACCCTGCCACACTGTACACATTGTTCGGGAATGGTTTGAGGAACATGATGAGGAGTTCAAGGTATTTTTAAAACCAAACTTAAGACCTTCCTTTTTAGTCTGGTTTTAATTGAATTTTGCCTCCCAGTTCCTTCCTCCCTGTTTTTAGTGAGTCTCTTTATTTATAACATTTTATTTATAATATTGTTTAATGCTTTGTGTGTCGATGGTGGGGTGGGGAATTGGTATTTTTGTTTGTATGAAAAGTGCTATACAAATAAAGTGTGATTGATTGATTGATTGCTTGATTGATTGATTGGTTCAAGGTGTTGCCCTGGCCTCCAAATTCCCTAGATCTCAATCCAGTTGAGCATCTGTGGAATGTGCTTCACCAACAAGTCCGATCCACGGCAGCTCCACCTCACAACTTACAGTACTTTAAGGATCTGCTGCTAATGTCTTGGTGCCAGATACCACAGAACACCTTCAGGGTTCCTGTAGATTCCAAGCCTCGGTGGGTTGGCGCTGTTTTGGTGGAACGCAGAGGACCAACAGCATATTAGGCAGGTGGTCAAATTGTTTTGGCTCATCGGTTTAATGCCAATATTAGTTATCAGTGTCTAGTACAAGTCATGGTTTAAATTAGTGAACTACGTAAATGTTAGGTGCCAGTGTTTAAAATTAAAGCACACTGATTAAACTGTAAGATTGATAAGTGTATTTGAACTTCCTCCTGAACTGACTAAAGAAGTACATGTAGATGAAGCGTCCTTTGTTATTTGGCTGTTAAAGGCTTTAGTTGGCAGTATGCATTTCATTTTAAGAATACATACTGGAATTATGCAGAGAATAGTATTCCCTTTGCTAATAGATCCATTTACCAGTGGATTTGATGTCTTATTCATTGTGATTAATGTTGTATGTTTCAATTGTCAGAGTTGTGGAAGACACCATGAGCGGACAGTATCTGAGCAGTTTTGCTCTTCCCTGCCCACCTGGCATAGATGTTCCTCCTGAGATTGTGAACCCATGTACCTCCAACATCCTAAAGGTGTGTCCTCCTGAAAACACACATGCATTCAGTTACACACACATTGTGCAGAGTTTAACTATATGCCAATTTCCACTAATAGATTACAACATGTTGATTGTCAACCTCAAAGTTAATATTCTGTGAGTTGTTTTGTTTTCTGTCCATTTCAATTAAAAATGTTCAACTCTGTTACCAAAAGTTGGGACATGTCTGATACAATTTGAAACCCTGATTTTTTGTGATTTCCTCATTTTTATTTATTTATTTATTTATTATTATTATTATTATTATTATTATTATTATTTTTTTTAAGCAATAAACATCCAATAGACATTATGAAATGAATACAAATTACTAGGGATGCACTTTTGTATTGGCTGCTAATATTTATCGGCCAATTATTGACCAAATTAAAACTATCGGCAAATCTGTAATAAGCATGAAAATGCTGATATGAAATACGAATGGTTGATTTATAATTAATAAGTAACACATTTTATAAAATCTCTTTTAAAACAAATTTAAATCCACAATCAAGAAAAAAAAATAGCCACATTATGTAGAAGGGTTTTCACTTCTAAGAACATGTATTATTTAATTCTTATTCTTTCTCGTTCTCACGTTAATGCTGATAACATTCCATAAACGGACATGACAGTTGTGAAAGTGTCAATATCTAAAGCCTACATGATGAGAGAAACCATCCAAAACACTTGAAACCAGCAGACTTTGACTTCTGAGCTGGCCACCGAAAAGGGGGGACAACTGGACCTTTTGTCCCAGTCCCGGGCTTGAGGGGGCCCGGACTGTAGGGGAGGTTCCACAGAACCTTTCCATATTCCATACTGTAGAGCGCATCTAAACGCGTTCAGTGGGATATGTGGACTTAAACACAGAGACAGCGCGCAACCATGAATATCATCCTGGTTGTGCACATTGATGGGATAACTGTAATGTTCCCTCTGCACTGCGTGCTATTCCTGCGACCGTACTCAAAAGCCACAAACCTCAATTTTATGTGCTGTACGCAAAAACGAGCAGCAGAAAATTAAAGTCGATAGAAAAGATTAGAATAGAAGAACAGGGAGCCCTGCAACAGATGTCATGGCCCCCACAGAGCCCCCCCCCCCCCCACTGAACATCATGTCAGTCTGAGATTACATAAAGTGACAGAAGCAATTGAGACAGACTAAATAGATAGAAGAACAGGGAGCCCTGCAACAGATGTCATGGCCCCCACAGAGCCCCCCACTGAACATCGTGTCAGTCTGAGATTACATAAAGAGACAGAAGCAATTGAGACAGACTAAATAGATAGAAGAACTGTGGCGAATTCTCCAAAAATCTTAGAACATCCTATCTGCCAACAACCAAGACAAACTGTGTCCAGGTGTACCTAGGAGAATCGGGGCTGTTTTAATGGCAAAGGTGGCCACACCAAATATTGATTTAGCTTTTTTATGTTTACTGGACTTTGTATGACATTAAGTGATAAATGAAAACTATTTATGGCATTATTTTTGAAGACATCCTCACTATGCAACATTTTTCACAAGTGCCTAAAACTTTTGCACAGTACTGTATGTCATTATATCAAAATGTGTGATTGATATGGTATTGTTTATTTTACACTCTCTTTTGTTTTAGCTGCTGTTCTTGTAAAACACTTAACAATTAAGGTAAATATGTTTCAAGGATATTTAAATTTGATCAGAGGTTAGTCTCAGTTTCAGTCCATTCACAGCAAGCATGATGCATATTGCAACAAAAATGGCAAGAGCTGGCAGAAAATCCATTCTGATTGACTGACTGCTATAGGCAACTCTTATGAGTCAGGGGTGCACAGGTTTTTATCAGTTTATCTTTAAGGCTGCTACAATGAGCACCTTCGAGAAAAAAACGTATTTATTTATTTATTTGTTTTGGTTTGTTTTTTGACATTGAATCTTTTAATAAAATTAAACAGTACTGCTTGAAGCAGATTATGTGATTAAGTGATTATTTGAATAAGTTACCACTTTGTTGCATGTCATACCACATTAATAATAAAAATAATAAGTAGAAAAAAAAATCTACCATCCAGGGGGCCTCCAACATAAATTTTGCCCAGGGCCTCTTAATGCCTAGAACAGGCCCTGTTCAATGGAAATGTTTTATTATTATAACAGTAAAAAAGCTTTTTTACCTCTTTGTAATTTTTTTAAGCATTCCTAATTAAAACAAAATAATGCAGTTTGCAGTATATCATTATCGGCCAAAAATTTTCATATCGGTGCATGCCTACAAATTAGGGATTTTTGGGCTGATACCGATAACCGATAATTCCCAGTTCATTGTGGCCGATATCAAGAACCGATATTTAAAAAAAAAAAGTTTTAATTTTTAATACTTTAATCTGGAATTGCTAGCTACTATTTATTTACTGCTTGCTGCTATTTAAAGTTTGATGGATGTAACATGAACCAGAAATGTGCCTATATAACAGATGAATGCTGATTTGAATGACAAATAAATGATAGTACACTTGCATAAATTGTATGATGCCTATTTATATGAGAGTTTATGGTAATCCTGATGACTATGTATACATGGTGTAATATTCATGATAGCAGCCAGACTGTGAGTGCAGTGGTGGGAGGGTTACTTTTTTAATGTAATCTGTTACAGATTACATATTACTTAACAATAGATGTAATCAGTAACGTAATCCATTTACAGCAACATGAAAGTAATGAAATCAGATTAATTCTCAATACTTTTAGATTACAACAAGAGAACATATGTAAATAAAGTCAGATCAAATTAATATGATCTCTAAAACTTTAAATGACACCTTGAATGCAAACAGAACATGTCTGAGTAATATTAGGAGTAATGTGTTAGCTGTTATTATATTTAAGGAAATGAAACATGTACACTGCACCCTACCAAGAAAACAGAAGATGAGCTGTTAACGTAGATCAACTCAGTATCTTTAAAGAAATCAGGTGAGTTCTCTGTCTGCTACAGAAAAAGAAAATTTCTTATAAAGCAAATATTATCAGAACAGATGCACTCAATTATGTCTTGGTTAACATTAAACTAAATCTGACAGGATATACCTCAGATCAGGGGTGGACTGGCCATAGGGAGAACTGTGACTTTTTCCGGTGGGCCAGCTGCAAAACGGGGTTGAACGGGTTGTTATAAGCTGAAACAGGCCAGTGCGTTATGCTGTACAGGCCGCGACTGGCTGAAGAGGGCCGCAAAATGGTGCCGCGTTATGCCGAAGGGGGCTGCGATATGCACTGCGCTCAACAACTTTTGGGCCAGCGACCCAATGTTTGTTTTTAAAGTACACCAATGGGACACCAATATGTACCCTATTCGTGGACAGTGCTATATACACTACAGTAAGCAGACAATCACAAAAACTCAAATATGTGATGGCATTAAGATGTTGTTGTGGTTTGTAGTCCCAGCTGCTGCTGGGCTGTTTTGCTCTCTTCTGGTCGCTGTGTTACACTCTGGAGGTGACGCTCACTCATGTGGACTGGCATGGATGCAGTGCAGCCGTGAGAAACGGAGAACTGCAGGCCAGATCTACAGGACCAGAGGACAGTGAGGTGGTGGAGATCCAGCCCGAGATGATGGACATGGAGTCCAAAGTTCCTCTCATAACAGCCGAGGAGAACACGTAGCACTCAGGAAAACTGGACTTTCTATATCTGAGTCTCTGTTACTTCTGTTTGAAATGTTGGGTTACACTTTTGCTTTGTGTCTGTGAGCAAATGCTCTATAGTGGGTTACCTTATTTTGCTTTGGTGTTTGTTTTTTGTTTTTTTATGTTCATTAAAATGATATCTTCGCAGTGTGCCTGGTAAAGAGAGGGAGTATTTTGCAGTACTGAAAACGTTTGGTGCATGACAATGTTTTGCATGGATTGAAAGTGTGTGTGTGGGGGGGGGGTTAAGAGTGAGTGACATATGTTATGAGTTAAGTATGTTTATTAAAATGACAGAGTTTTCCCTTTTTTCTTAATTGTGATATATTGATTGTGTCACTTTTTGTGAGTTTTGACTATACCTCAAACACTTGAATTTTGAGAGTAGAAAGTCTCGAAGATTTTAAAACTGAGGTGTGCTCTTCTGCAGCCATTTTACTGTTACTGGAATGTTTTTACTGAAGTGTGATATACTTCCTTACAACCCAACTTTGATGTGGTTTGAATAATGCAAAAAATATATAATAATAAAAAGGAAAAATATTCTGGTAGATTTTTTCTCTTTTATCTCTGCACATGTCTGTGAGCTCATAGTATTGTAAAGTCAACATGAAACATCTAAACATCTAATTTTTCTTCAGTAATTATGACATATTTGAAATAGGATATTCAACAACAACAAAAACAAAAATGTAGGTGAAACTTTGTTTTATCCATGGAGAATTTATTGGATAGGGAAAAATGGCATCCAAAACAGAACGTTGTTTCAGTAACAGAGCAAGTTTTGATTTGAACTGAAGCCAACATTATTTGGAATAATGCACATGTATTAAGAAATTAAATAGAGTAAATTAGATGTAATGTGCACACAGCATAATTATTTACATTACAATATGCTGAAAATGTTGTTCTGCAACAAAGAACACCAAATTCACTCAATTTCACCAAGTACATTTAAAAGGCTACGGTAAGGGCTGAAAGGTCATGAAAATGATTTTAGTACCAAATTGTTTGTGTTAATTTTATTATGTTATTATTACAATCATATTTTGAATGGAACATTAGGGTGCGCTTGTGATTGGTGGGCTCATGGGTTCATGATCTGTCGGGGTCTGCCGTAGCCTGTCATGCCTGCCTGCGAAGCTCCTTTGTTGGATCCCATCTGCAGACCGATGACATTTTTCCCTTCTTTCAGCTGGTTGTCAGAAAAATCCCTCCGGTTTTCCTGAGCTTTCCTGCAGGTTAGCACACAGCAGACATGTGACCATCAATAAATTAATGTTTTTTGTCTTTAAATTAAATCCATATAATGCTCTACAGCAGTGGTTCCCAACCCTGTTCCTGGATGCCCCCAACACTGCACATGTTGTATATCTCCGTTTTCTGACAAACCCAATTCAGGTCTTGGAGTCTCCACTAACGAGCTGATGAGTTGAACCAGGAGTGTTTGATTAAGGATATATCCAAAATGTGTAGTGTTGGGAGGCCTCCTGGAACAGGGTTAGGAACCACTGCTCTACAGTATTTGATATCTCACTGCTCACTTAAAAAACCAGTTGGGATCTCCACGGAAGTTGCCGTCATCTTTTGTAACTGCGACGCTGCCCAGAACCATCAGTGTCCTTTGCACGGCAGCCAAATCCTTTCCTGTCAGACAATAATGAAATGGAGATTTTTACAACTAGGATGTAAAAAGGGAGTGCAAATTACTTAATTGATAGGATTTTAATGCAATAATAATCAGTCTTAATATAATTAAGTAGATGTTGAATGCTTTTTTAACCTCTGGTCTTTAGTGACCACTAGAGATGGGGACTTGAGTTAGAGACTCGGACTCGAGACTCACTCGAGTCGCATTTTAATAGACTTAAGACTCGACTCCAGACTCAAACTAAAATGACTTCAGACTTAACTTGACTTGACACAAAAGACTCGTGAATATTTCAAAAACAACTCAATTATTTAAATCTTAACTATTAATATCTTAAAGGAAGAATTTGTGTTTTATTTGTATTGTTTCGTTACATCTGCTTCACATTTCCCTGTGTGTCATGATTGATCAGACTCTTATCATAGAATTCGATTATGTATTTCCACGTGAACCCCGAAAAGTCCCATTAAACATGACAGCACCCGCCGTGCCATTTGTGCTCACATTTGGTTGTGCCTTCAGAAGCAGAAACTTCAGGAAGAACACAGTCTTAAAGGTTAGTCATTAATTAACACACAAAGCTAGCTAATATTGTACTGTTGCAAACATTGGGTAGTGTAGCTACATAGCTCATTAGGATCGCCGACCAGAGGTTGTGTCAATTTAAACCTAGCAATTTTATCAATGTTTTCATATTAATACACACAACTAGCTAACTGAATCACAGATATGAAATCAGCCTTATAGGAAGTATTAACAGGCAGCCCTGCTGTCATGGAAACCAATAAGCCTCAGTAGCCACTAGCCATTAGCTGTTTTCCGGCTAATTTAATATTGTTGAGTACCAAACAAGACAGAACTGACTATGCAATGCAACAGCTGAACACAACAACAACTCCGACTTCACCACTGCAGTTTATTTAAGTACTATTAGTTAAAAGTTTTTTCGTGATCCATAGTGCTGTCACAGGAAAGAAAGTTTTCTTCTTGTGATGTTTATTGCCAATTGGTAAACCGGTTTATGGTGCATTACCGCCACGTACAGAGCTGGACAATAAAACGTCACAAGAAAGTCTTTCAAACATCAGCTGAAGATAATGAAATTGGCTAAATTTCACCAAAAAGAGGTCACACATTTATGTTGGGTTAAATCCTAAACTGAATGTACTTTAAAGATAGCTTATCCTATGGAGTTTACTTGTAAACAAACAAGTTATGTTTAATTCATTCTTGAGGTCTAACAAACATGTGGAATGCAGTTCTGCCCCCATTAATGATATGAAATGTACAGTATATATATCGTAATAAATATCAATACTGAATGATATGAAAAAAATATTGTGATAATTTCTTTTGGCCAAATCGCCCAGCCCTACCTAATGATATCGTATTACATTGTATTGCATATGTCATATTGCAGTGCTTGTGTGTGCATACTGAGCCTTGTTGAACTGACCATGAGAAAAACTGCAGCACCTGTATTGCAAAAAAAATAAAAAAATAAAACGTACAGGATAACTTAATTAAGTCTGTGAAATTATAAAATGAAACAAAATACTTTTTTACAAGTTCAGGTAGAAACCAATTAGTATCCCAGATTTTTTAAAGAGCATACATTTATAAATTTTAAGTAGAGTATTTAAAAAATATATATTTTTATATATATAAAAGATGTAATGTTTAGTGACTTGAGACTCAACTCGGACTCGACTCGACTCGGACTCGACTCGGACATCTTTGGACTCAAGATGGCGCCAAGTATGGCTGCTGCGTTGCGAGCTCCGACACAACATTGTAGTTTTTTGTTTGTTTTGTTTACAATTCTTACGTTTTTTTGTCTTGGATGTTGTCTGCCTTATTGTCTACGACAGACAAACACTTTTGGACATTGGTTCTGCAATTACACACTGTAAACCAGACTTCAAATTCCTCAATGCCAACCCGCTGTTTACAAACAGGCCAGCGGAGCCCTTTGTCTGGGCTGCCCGGCCGCGGAAATGCAAAAGGAAATGGGGAAACAGAGCTGGTGTTCTCATCAGAGTAAGACGTCGCGCAAATCGACCCCCGCTACCCAGTATTCTACTGGCAAATGTTCAGTCTCTGGACAACAAGCTCTGTGAGCTGAGAGCGCAGATCTCTTTCCAACGAGAGATGAGGGACTGCTGCATTATCTACCTTACAGAAACTTGGATGTCTGCGGAGATTCCAGACTCAGCCATTGAACCCACGGGGTTCTCCGTGCACCGAACGGACAGAGCGAAAGTCCTCTCAGGTAAAAGCAGAGGTGGTGGTGTATGTTTTATGATCAACAAATCCTGGTGTGATCAGAGGAACGTACATTCTATCAAGTCTTTCTGCTCTCCTGATGTGGAATTACTCATGCTTCTGTGTCGACCATTCTGGCTACCGAGGGAATTCACAGTGGTCATTATCACTGCTGTGTACATCCCGCCACAAGCCGACATAGACCGGGCATTCAAGGAACTGTACAGGATTATAAGAAAGCAGGAAACCGCGCACCCTGAGGCCACGTTCATTGTGACCAGGGACTTTAACAAAGCCTATCTCAAATCAGTTGCCACAAAATACCACCAACACATTAGTTTTAACACACGAGGGGACTGGGTTTTGGACTATAGCTACTCTCCGTTCCGTGATGGCTACAAATCCCTCCCCCGCCCACCATTTGGCAAATCGGACCACTCTTCCATTCTGCTTCTGCCCGCTTATAGGCAGAAACTGAAACAGGAAGCACCCACCCTCAGAACGATCCAGTGCTGGTCGGACCAATAAGACTCTACGCTACAAGACTGTTTTGATCACGCGGATTGGGAGATGTACTCTCTGATGATGACATCAAGCTTTACGCTGATAGCGTAACGTGTTTCATCAGAAAGTGCGTAGAGGACGTCGTTCCGACCAAAACAACACAAATCTACCCGAACCAGAAACCTTGGATTAATAGTGATGTTCGTGCGGCACTTGATGCGCGGACCTCCGCTTTTAATTCCGGGAATGCAGAGGAGCATAAACAAGCCAAACGTCAGTACAGGAACAAGATTGAAGGACAGTTTAACACCACCAGCTCTAGAAGCATGTGGCAGGGAATTAACATCATCACGGACTTTAAAGGGAATAAAAACTCCGCTGTGAACACCGCTGCCTCTCTCCTGGATGAGCTAAATACTTTTTATGCTCGTTTCGAGGGAAATAATACCGCCCTCACGGAGAGAGCTCTCGTGGCCGAAGCTATAGAGGTTAGTTCACTCTCCGTCTCTGTAGTGGATGTAACACGATCCTTCCGACGAGTGAATATCCGCAAAGCCGCAGGTCCAGACGGCATTCCGGGCTGCGTCATCAGAGCGTGTGCGAACCAACTGGCTGGTGTTTTTACGGACATTTTCAACCTTTCCCTCTCTTTGTCTGTAGTCCCCACATGCTTTAAAATGTCCACCATTGTGCCTGTTCCAAAGCAATCCAAAATCACTTGCTTAAATGACTGGCGTCCTGCTGCTCTGACCCCCATCATCAGCAAATGCTTTGAGAGACTAATCAGAGATTACATCTGCTCTGTGCTGCCTCTCTCTCTTGACCCATTGCAGTTTGCTTACCACAACAACCGCTCCACTGATGATGCCATTGCATCTACAATACACACTGCTCTCTCCCACCTGGAAAAAAGGAACACTTATGTGCGAATGTTGTTTGTAGACTACAGCTCAGCATTCAACACCATAGTGCCCTCCAAGCTTGATGAGAAACTCCAGGCTCTTGGCTTAAACAGCTCACTGTGCAGCTGGATCCTGGACTTCCTGTCAAGCAGACGCCAGGTGGTTAGAATAGGCAGCAACATCTCCTCATCACTGACCCTCAACACTGGAGCCCCGCAGGGCTGTGTTCTCAGCCTACTCCTGTATTCCCTGTACACACATGACTGTGTGGCAACACACAGCTCCAATGCCATCATTAAGTTTGCTGATGATACGACAGTGGTAGGTCTGATCACTGACAATGATGAAACAGCCTACAGAGAGGAGGTGCACACTCTGACACACTGGTGTCAGGAGCACAACCTCTCCCTCAACGTCAGTAAGACAAAGGAGCTTGTGGTGGACTTCAGGAGAAGAGAAAGAGAACACAGCTTCATCAGCACCTCTTCTTCCTGAGACGGCTGAGGAAGTTTGGAATGAACCGCCACATCCTCACACGGTTCTACACCAGCACTGTAGAAAGCATCCTGACTGGCTGCATCTCCACCTGGTACGGCAATAGCACCACCCACATCCGCAAAGCCCTGCAAAGGGTGGTGCGAACTGCCAGACACATCATTGGAGGTGAGCTTCCCTCCCTCCAGGACATATATACCAGGCGGTGTGTGAAAAAAGCTCAGAGGATCATCAGAGACTCCAGCCACCCAGGCCATGGGCTGTTCTCACTGCTACCATCAGGAAGGCGGTATCGCAGCATCAGGACCCGCACCAGACGACTACATGACAGCTTCTTCCCCCAAGCAATCAAACTTTTGAACTCTTGATCTCTCACGATCAAAATACATCAGCACTGCACTTTATTACTCTTATATCTCACACTGGACTGTCATAAATTATATTCTCTCTTAACAACACACTGGCAAATTACTATCAACCGACAGCCTGAATGTCAATACAGTACAATACAACCTAATGTACATTTTATATATACTATATAGACTATTTTTTTTTTATTGCATAATGTGTATTCAATATTGTGTGTATTGTATACTGTACATTGTTTGTTATTATTTGTATATTGTGTTATGTGTAATTATGTGTATATTAATTTTAAATTGTGTTGTGTAAATCTGATGTTTATTGTAGATTGGTATATGTCTCATCACTGTCATGACTACTATGTTGCTCGGAACTACACCCAAGAATTTCACACACTATTGCACTTGTGTATATGGTTGTGTGACAATAAAAGTGATTTGATTTGATTTGATTTGAATCGTGACTAAAGACTTAGATTTCAGATGAAAGGCTCGAGAATATCTCTAGTGACCACAACCTCATTTCACCCCCTCCACCTCATCCAATTTTTGGAGCTGTAGCCCCCACCTCTTTAGTATTCCTCAACATTTCTCTTATGAATTATGTAATTAAAAAAATGCCAAAATGGTAAAATATATTTTTTTCTTAACTAAAAGTGCACAGGGTCGTTAGTGGCCCGAGATATGTAATAGCAAAGTAAATTTCAATGCAAGTCAGTCCACTCAGCGGCATGGTCGGATTGGTCAACGGGAGATTCGGGACTTTTCCTGATGGACTGGCGAGCCGGTGGGCCACTAGAAGGCTGCACATTATGATATATACAGTATATATATATATATATATATATATATATATATATATATATATATATATATATTTAAAATAAAAAACGACCCCAATAATGCTTCATTCCTGAAAGTTTCACGTGCCCATCTTTGTCGTCGAATCAAAAAGGACTGAAGAAAGAGCGGCTGTTCACAATGAACATGCCCTTTCGCTACAAAAAAGCTTGATGCAGCACAACGACCATAACAGAACACAGGTGTCTTGAGCCGCATTTTTAACAATTTAAGTTATTTTTAACGTGTCAAGTTGTCTAAAAAACACGGCTCACCTGCACAAGAAATTTAACAACAGTGAGACGCTTCACAACAGTCAAAGATGTCAGTTTATTTTAGCCCATGTTTACATAGGAAAACAACTGAAAAACAGTGTGGACGGATGCACAAATGTCCAATTGGGCTTGCCTACATGTTCTAAGTTCATTACGCTGGCATTGCCTAAGTGGCATGTGAGAGGAGGTTTGCACTGGAGTTCCTAAAAAAGCAAACTTGATAAACCGGTGTAATGTTAAATGTGTGTGTTCATGTATATCATGTCTTTTATTTTGTATTCTAGTTCCTGTTTCCTGGTCATGTGATGTACTGTTTTCCCTCCATGTTCATGTGTATTGTTTTCATTGATTATTGGTTGATTATCTTGTTATCAGTTCTGTCTGTTTATTGGTTATATTTGTCATGTGTTCTCCCATGTCCATGTATTTAAACCCTCATGTTTTCCATTGTCCTTTGTCAGGTATTGTGAATGTAACGTTGTCTGTTTATGTCAAGCCATGTTTATGTCAAGTCAAGTTTCAAGTCAAGTCCACGTTGTTTCAAGTTTGTAATTAGTTTTTTTTTTGTTTTTTTTGGATATCACGTTTGTCAATAAAATTGCACTTGGGTTCTTCACATCACCGTCTTCGTCATTGCCAGCAGCCATTCGTTACAACCTGATTACTGTGTTCTCCTACAACAACTATTTACTTAAAAGGAAAAAAGAAGATTTTTTTTCTTCGTTGCATGCCTGCCTTGGCATTAGTTGTGTGTAATCTTATTATTTATTATTGGGCCTCAATGTCCCAGTTGTGGGAAATACTTTACTGACTTTACAGTCTTTACTGAAATAAATTAAGTTTATCTTACCTATAAAAATGTGTGAAAAAAATGATTGAATATTGCCATTCAAACTTTTTGGTTTCCTAAATAAACACATTTTCTTTATTTCTATTAGCATATTTACCATCCAGGTGCATAAAGATAAGCACCGCTTTTTAAACTGAATAATTCACCTTCCAAAGGGCACTTAGAAGGGAAAACAATCATGATATTCATGCTGTAAGATCAATAATTTCCAATTAAAATGATCTAAGAAGTGAGTTCTGAATTGCCCTAATTCTTTAGTCCTCTAAAGCTCTCACAGTGGCTGGTTTTGAAGGGAATAGGGCATAGGGATGGTCACTTCTGAATAGAACGCACCCTAAATGAGGTTGTGTGTCATGTGTTATAACAATTTCTATGCATCGTCAATTACATCAGTCAGTGGCTCACAGCATGGAACGATATTCTATTTATGCCAACACCCATGTATAAATCAATAATAATAAATACTACTACTACTACTACTAATAGATATATTAGCTATCTATGGTGAAACCTATGTTCAGTGGGCAGCAAGAATCCTGAAATTCCCTGTAAAATTTTGTCTCCCAAACCGACCCTGCCCAGCGGCCATCTTTGGAACTCTCCTGGTCAGCTATTTTCTATAGATACAACCGGAACACAAGTGCAGCTCCTATCGACTTGAATGGGGAAAGACTGAAATCTCCAAAACAGTTTTACAATCAAAGAACATATTTCAAATCGGCAGTAAAATCTGACAACACTGGTATCATAAATTGTGCTTCTTTATTGCTCATGCTAAAAACTGCTATTTTTCAGGCCGGTCCAGCTAATATGCATGCACGTTCTTGGGATAACTGACAGGTGATTTCTGTATCTAAAAGGTGATTGGCTTTTTTTACCTGAAAGGCGTGACTTCCTTTTCTACACCAGCCATGTAATGTTAACTGAAAAATTAATGAAGAGCTGCAAACACTGATCAATTGAATATGAATTGAGACGATTATGACAGGATTCATAGGTCTGTGATATATTGACTCACCCTCCCACAGATCAACCGTCTGAAACATGTCAGTTTTAGTGACACCATACTGTTCAGCAGCTTTGAGGAACTGAGACACCTGCTCCATCTGTTTGAAGGCCATACTGGAGCTCTGGATCTTCTTTACGGGTTTGTCTTTACAGAGACTGTTGATGAGCTCACACAAAACCTGAGAACGGATACGGAAGACAAAAAATAAAATTTTACAGAAGAGTGACCAGGTTAGTCGTGCAGATAACTAGTGTGGGCTTTATGTTAATAGGGGCTGATTTCTCTTTTCTTGTTTTTTTTCTGCATAATCTGGCTGGAAATCTATGGCAGCTGATAGAACTGTATGATAAAAAGTGAAATTTGGCACATTAAATGGGGTTTGATCTGAACATTCCTTGTGGACATTTTGGTGTGGACCTCTCAAACCCTCTGCCTGATCTCTTGAAATTTACGTGACTGGTGACATTTTAGCAAAATGATATTAGGTGGCTCATGACATGTACACTGATAAGCCAAAACATTATGACCACTCACAGGTGAAGTGAATAATGTTGATCATCTCCTAACAAGGCCGCATGTAAAGGTCTGGGTAGATTAGATGGTAAGCAAACAATCAGTTCTTGTAGTCAACGTGTTGAATGCAGGAGAAATGGGCAGGAGTAAAGACCTGAGTGACTTTGACGAGGGCCAAATTGCAATGGCCATATGACTGGGTCAGAGCATCTCTGAAATGGCAAGGCTTGTGGGGTGCTCCCGGTCAGCAGTGATAAGTATCTACCAACAGTGGTCCGAGGAGGGACAAACCACAAACTGGCAACAGTGTGTTGGGCCCGCAAGGCTCATCAATGCACAAGGGTAACGAAGGCTATATATTGTTGCATTCTACCTAAACACCATTGCAGACCAGGTACACCCCTTCATGGCAGTGGTGTTGCCTGATGGCAGTGGCCTCTTTCAGCAGGATAATGCGCCCTGCCACACTGCACAGATTGTTTGGGAATGGTTTGAGAAACATAAAGAAGAGTTCAAGGTGTTGCCCTGGTCTCCAAATTCCCCAGTTCTCAATCCAATTGAGCATCTGTGGGATGTGCTGGACCAACAAGTCTGATCCACGGCAGCTCCACCTCACAACTTACAGGACTTGAGGGATCTGCTGCTAATGTCTTGGTGCCAGATAGTCCATGCCTTGGCTGTTCGGTGCTGTTTTGTAGGCACGCGGAGGACCAACAGCATATTAGGCAGGTGGTCATATTTTGTTTGGCTCATCAGTGTATGTGGCACTAAAAGGGAGTTACATTTTTTTCCAAACAGATAAGGTTTTTGAGGTTAATGCTCTATCAAGTTTTAAATCAACAAAACTGACTTCCCTACCCTAAACCTTAAACCCAAACCTAACTGATAGTGTCAGAAAAAGCAAATGTGCGATTAAAAACACAACCTTCATTTTGTGGTGCATCTATGACACTTTGGGATCATGTGTGGACTTGCGTGCTTTTCAGGACTTGTACCCCGGTCCTTTACATCACAAGGGCAATGTTCTATCAGTTGAGCTATCGTGCAATTTGATCACATTCGAACAAGCTTGTAAATATAGTTGATTATGTAATGCAAACATTAGAATGAGTCATTTGCTATCGTAAAAGTGTTTAGATGTCATAAGATAGCATTGTGTGAGGAACAGGGTGAAAAGTAAGTTTTTATGAACTGATAATCTGCCATTCTACTCGTGATTTGTGTGAAATTGAACAAAAGTCATTGTTGTTGTAGTGCCTCTAGTGTACTCCACCTGGTTTGCTTGGCACTCTAAATTGCTGCTTGCAACTGTATATCTTCTGATGTCACTTACACATCCATCTTTGAGCCAGGCCTGGAAGCCCAGTTTTCCTGCCTCTGGTTGTCCCACTCCAGAGCCACACTGAGCCATGATCCACTCCACCAGACGTGCCTCCAGGTCGGTATCATACTTCTGCTCAATCTTATCCTGCACCTGCCGGCTTAGCCCATAAGATGGACCTTTGTTGGCCATACTTGTAGCTTCCTGCTTACAAGAGGAGAGCAGAGGACATTGCATGCATTTTCATAGACCTTATTCTGCACTGGAACAGAAACACTATACTAAAAACACAATATAGTTTCATAATAACTCATAATAATTCATTTGAAATGGCGAAATCGTAAGTTAGGGTACGACTTGACTCAGCTTTTCTAAAAAATTACATTTTTAGACAAATCAACAAACAGAATTTCAAATCGATAAAATATAGGCATAACATTTTGGCTCACCTCCTATCCAACACTTCCAACCCTGATGTTTTCTTTCTTCCATCATACACAGTGATTTTCCTATTAAAATCATGAATTAGGTTTAGGGTTTGGGTAAGGGGAAAGACTCGTGGCACTTTACTAATATTTGTTACCCTATTGTTATTATAAATTATATGTTTATAGTTAATTCAATATTTATAAATTGTCGTTCCTAAAATGTTAATACATACAGAAAGTATGTTAATCATTTATATTTACTGTAATAAACCATTTATTATTATTCAATAATTCATGTGTAGGCAGATTACAATTGTTTTTCATCCTTAGTAAATTTGTAAGAGTAATGAATCATTCATAAATGTTTTAATATATAATAATATATAAATGTGTATATATAATTTCTTTATTAACTATAAATATTTGCCTTATAAATGTTCTCATAAACACTTCTTTACCACAGCTTTGTATCAACTAAAATACATTAGCATGGTTAATATTTGTATGTAGCTTATTAATGTATTACCTATAAACAGGGTTGGGGAGTATCAGAATACAAGTGTACGGGATTACGTGCATTACGTGCATTTAAAATGCACAATATGAGTAACTGTATTCCACTACAGTTACAATTTAAATAATTGATATTAAGAATACAGTTATATTCAAAAAGTATCTTGATCACTGAAGGGATTACTTTGCATTTCGTTGTTTGTTTCATGTAGTATTTAGTTTATTCAGTTGGAAAACATTTATAAGTATAAATGATGTGATCAGAAGACGATATAGTTGTGTACACTCTGTGGGTGTTTGAAGCAAGTTTGTAGCAGCAGAAATAGTTAACCTTGTGTAAATTGTCATGTGACAATAGCTTTATGCTTTTAGCTTTATGCTAAGCTAAAATGCTTTTTCTAGCTCTTTTACATGCACCTGTTACCAGGTACAATTATTTCTATCAAGAAAATCCACACTAGACATTTGATATTAGGGCAATGATGTACTGCAAAAATCTTATTCTCGATTATCATTTTTGTATTGTTTTCCTTTAAAAATATCTGAAAATCATAAATTTGCTTTATCTTGTTTTAGAAGCAACACTGCATAAGATATTTAGGCTTTTTTCAGAGAATGTATTTTTAATGTGTCTTATTGTACTGGTATTTATAGTCCAAACAAGTAAATAAATCTGTCAGTGCTGAAAAAGTAATCCAAAGTAATGAGATTATGTTACTGACCTTGAGTAATCTAATGGAATAGGTTACAAATGACATTTTCAGCAGGTATTCTGTAATCTGTAGTGGAACACATGTTAAAAGTAACCCTCCCTACCCTGCCTATATACTAATTCTTTACAAATACTTCATAACATGTAGTTATTAAAAAGGGCTACCGTTAGACTTTATGGGTAGATTTAGGGGTTAAACTTTTATGAAAAATCATAAAAACATTGTTTGTTTGGTTTGTTTATTTTTTTACTATATGGGAGTAAAAGTCATATGTTTTTAAGTCGTAAGTTTTTAAGTTACTTACGATTTCGCCATCTCGTACTATAATTACGACTCGTTGTGAGAAATTAATGAGGCCTATGGTGAATTAGACCTACGGGTTAGCCTACAAATTGACATCATGACTGCAACAGCTGTATTTACCTCTCCAGAAATCCTCTTCACTTGAAACATTCACTTACAAAGACAATCAAAATCAGGTGGAAACAGCCAGTGATGCAGGTAGAAGCAGCCACAAGTATAAACCCCCAAACACAAGCTTTCTTCCAAAAGCTCACAGTTCAGCTCAATAATATTTTTGTCAGATGAACTTCTTGAGCTAAACTGTGATACAAAAGGCAACTATAAAAACACATTCACGAGTGCACATGTTCATATAATCCTTGAGTCAGATTAAAGTAAACAGATTTGAATTAATGTCTATGAATAAGGCCTATACCCTTGTGTTTTTAGGTTTAGGATTCGATAAACATGCTCCACCCGAACGTTTGTTTAAAACTCTATCGATTGCATTCAGACAATACATTTCAGCAGTCTCAATCTCAGCAAAGCATAAAACACACACATACTCAGCAACAGCATCACCTGTGCTGCCATTCTGCGTTTTAGGGCACCACTTCTTGATGTTCCACCCTTGAGGAATGAGTCTAAAGTCATTTACCATTACAACATAAATCATTTGTACATGTTTGAGGACTTTTAGCCACTTCTATGCAGATATTTTGGAAAATGGCACTAAAAGTGTTTGGACACTAAAATTCAACTTGACACCAGTTGCTTAAAAGTCATTGCAAAAAGCTCAAGCAGCATTTGAGTGCAGATCACACTTGCCTTGTTATTGTAGTATCTAATGCAATTGAATTCAGATATTTTCAACACTGCTCTCACGTTCATGTCATGTTTAACCCGTTTAAGAATTCAAATCAATGTAAAACTAATCTTGTTTTTCGATTTTCCACAACAACAACAACAAAAAAAAGTATAAACTTTTTTTTATACTTATTCATATTTTCGCAGTGTCAGGGTGTATTGGGGGATTAATGTTTTGCATTATTAACCCTTGTGCGCTTTTGGGGCCTTTTTGGACCCGTTTTGATTCATTTTATTCTTTAATAAAAAATGGTATCCTTTATCTGAGTGGTACAAGACTTGGTTATTTTTTCTCCACTAGCTATCCTAACACACACACAAGAATCTGGACTTGATTCAATAAGTATAAGGGATTGTGTAAAAAAAAAAGTAACACTTGTGATGTTCCAGGTCATTTTTGACCCACCATAGGAAATGAATGGGAAATACTAAAATACAGAGATTTTTTTTTTGTTTTGTTTTTGTCAAATAAAAATCAATAAATAAGACACAATGCAGAACACAACCACACATACTGTAAATTAAGGGGTGAGACTATAAAACATCCACAATGCAGAAAACACACCCCCACACATGTATACAAGTTTGTTTGACTATATTAGTGATCTCTCATTCACTTCCATTAATTTCATATCAGGCTAACAATATTTTCTATTTCCAAACTCTACCCCTAAACCTAACCACACAAACATGTGCACATCACTAGATTTGAAGATCAACATCCTCTTACCAATTGAAAAGCTTTTTTTTTATATATATAAATGACAGGTAACACAATAATTGCTCTGTCTTTTCTCTATAGCACAGACAGATTTGACTGTGGCAGCATGGTCAGGTTTAACCGCATATTGGAGCATCATTGCAAAATCTGACACTTTAACACAAGTGGTTTAGGAAAAAAGCTACAAATTTTTATGTATCCAATGCATAACTTCTGATAATATCTAGAAATTAAGTTTGTTAGAACATGCATGGAGCACTGGAGCCATCAAATGGACATAGTTGTTATTTAATGTAATTGTTGTTTTTTTATTCCAGATGTCACCAGATACCCCCAAAGCATGACAAACTGTGATGTTTTGACACTCTTTCAATTTACTGAAATTAAGGTTTTTATTGAAATGAAGATAACAAAATGTGCTTTGAAATGTTCAATGAAATTAAATGGTGTTATTTACTAATTTAGAGCTAAATAAGATCTAAATAACATAACTTTAGTGTTTTACTTTAGTTAAATGAGTTATTTCATTTCTTTAAAAGAAATTCACATTTAAAAAAAAGTAAAATATTACACACGTGTTCAGGTCCTTTTTGACCCGCAAACATCACAAGTGTGACTCACAAATTAACAATGCACAAGGTTTAAATGGATGCAAGGTGGCTGCTAGTTGCTTACTGGCCCAGGTCAAAAGAGACCACCCCCAAGTGTTTGATCCCTTGATATGTTGAGACATTTTCAATTGAAGTCTTTTTTCTTTTGCCGGCAGACATTTATATTCTGAAATGTTTGTTGGGAATTTTCTCCAAAGCAGAAGGGTTAAATGTGACTTGAGTGTCCAAATACTTTTTGGGGCCATTTGGTATTTATGATGCAACCTTGACCTTGGTGTTCATGTAATTCATTTTCTTTATATATCATCTCTTTTCAATGTTTATTTATTATTCATGTTTACGCTTAAATGTGGGGGCAGCAAGCTATTGCAGAGTGTCCCGGTTGTAATCTTTGCTCTGCATCAACAATTATGTAACCTGTTATGCACATTTCCTTATGGGCTGCATGAACTGTAGATCAAGAAAGACACGTGGATGCTACAAACACGAGTCATTAGTCAACAATGTGAGGTCATTGAAATTTACAGAGCCCAGCTGTGACATACAACAGTTTACAGTTTGTGCTGTAAATAAAGAAATTACTAGACATACTTAAACACACCCATGAGTCTGTTCTGTGTGACTTCCTCGGTTTTAAGGGTTTAAAACTGTAAACCGTGTATGTCATCATTCACTTACCTCCCGAAGAGTTGCTTTTTTCCATATAATGAAAGTGGATGGTGACCATTGTCAAGCGAGATTTTCAGTAAATAACTTACATTTCAGTCTGTTCATCACATAAAGCTATTGTATGACTTACAACATAGAAAACAGTGCACGAGTTGTAAGGACTAAAGGTATTTTTGTTCTTTTTAAAGCTCGACAGCCCCTGGTCCCCATCCGCTTTCATTATATGGAAAAAAGCAGTGTGAACATTCTGCTAAACATTTCCATTTGAGTTCCACAGAGGAAAGAAAGTCATGGGTTTGGAACAACATGAGGGTGAGTAAATGATGATAGAATTTACATTTTCGGGGGCAAATTATACCTTTAAAGTCATCAGTAGCACTTTACCTTAATGTTTCCTTTGTTAAGGATTTATAAAGGAGTTCATTAATGACTAATAATTAATTTACAAATGCATTAAAAATAATCGATATGGGGTTATAACAACATGCAATACATGCCAAATACTGAGCCATTTTACCTCATGTTATAAATGCTTAATAACACTTATTCAACATTAGAAACCTATGAAAATCTATTGCGATGTAAATTGGACACAGATGAAGAATTTAATAAACAGTTAGCTGTACTTATATAAATACAAAGTGGACTGTAGAAAAATGTCATAGTTCCTCTTAATCTTACTATAATAATCTATTTTGCTACATTGTGAAATAAATCACGAATTAGGGTCTTTTATGTTTTTTTAATTTTTTTTATTTTTTTATTTTTATTATTAACACAAGTTTGAATAAGTGTACTTATGGAGCATTTATAACATGCAAGTTAAAATGCTCACTATTTGGCAAGTATTGCATGAAAGTCTACCTCTTATTCATGTTGTTATAACTGCATATCAAGGTTAGAAATGTCTTTATTGTGGGGCAATATTTGCCCCCTTGATCAAAATTTTAGGGGCATAAAAACAGATGTGTCCCCCTTTTTATATAACACAAGGCTGTTAACTATAAATTGAAATCAGATTAAAATCATATTTTGTGATATACTGTAGGTATTAGATTTAGAATAAAATCCTGTATATCAGATGTTACAAACCAAAAAAGATGCTATTCATTATGGGGGCATATTTTGCCCTTACATTTTGAATTTCAGGGGGATTTATGTCCATGCCCCCATTAAATTTTGACCGTGCTGCATATAATGCATTTATAAATAACTTATTAGTCATTAATTAATCCCTTTATAAACCCTTAATTAAAGGGAACATTTTCTCAAACTTATGGTTATGTGAGTACAGTAACTGACACATTATCCACTTTATAATTCACTTAGTCATAATAAACAAGGAACTCATGCAAAAGTTATAATAATAGTGTTAAAGAGCGTTATTCACAGACACACTGAAATAAACCATGAGCAATCAAAAATTAATTCAAGGTACAATAGGTAATAAAATAAATATGTTAAAGTTAAAATATACTTACGAAGATTAAGATGAGGACTTTTTTATGCAGTCGCTGTGAATTTTGTGTGTTTGTGTATGTTTGTGTCTAGATCCGAGAGCTTTATGTTCAGCAGAGTGCTGCTTCAAGAGTAGATGTCTTCAACCTTAGAGAGTTAGAAAAAGGCTTTCAGTGGGAATAGGAAACTGACACCTTAAAAGGTCATGCTGTTTCCTCCTCTCCACTCTTCATCCAGTTCTGTCCTTTGATGAAGCAAAGCCTTATTTGGGAAGAGGCTTGGAGGAGGACAGGAACCAGGCCAAGAGTCTTGAGTTTGGTCAGAGACCAGAATTCTCCAAATACCACATCACTGCATCAGTCATGGTAAGAGAAAGCCTGCACTGATGCCTGCTAGAAGGTATGAGAAGTGTGAATAGGGGTGACAGGTAGAGAGTTTTGAGTTTAGACAAGGACATAAATGGAATAGTTTGATGTATAGTTTAAATGAGTGAACATCAGAGGAAATAAAATTGAAGAGCCTGTATGTCAGCGGTACTGTATGTCAGGATCTGGGATGTAGATCTAGAGGCAGCGAGGGAAGGAGAACTTTAGTTGAGATCACCAAAATGATTTACTGATGATTTGGAAGCAGCTGGTAACAAGGCCTTGTATGTACAAAATACTCCCTAGTATGCACTCATTATTACTTTAGCCAATATTAAAAGCATGCACTGCTATACTGGGCTTTGTACTGACCTTTAGAAGGATTCAGGACATTTAAAGATGCACTCAGTAATTTTTACCCCATTAAAAAAGATTAACTTCTAAAGACATGAATTGTAATTTGCAATATATGTATAAAATCATGATCACACATTAAAATGAAGACACCAGTCATATCAGTAACCTCATAAAAGCTGTTTTATTCTACATGGAGAGAGTCCACACATGGGGGCTGCCATGTTTTTTTGTTTGTATTTTTTCTCCCCAATGCCCAATTTCCTCGCCTCAATCTGAGTGGCAGAGGACGAATCTCAGTTGCCTTTGTGTCTGAGACCGTCAATCCGCGCATCTTATCACGTGGCTTGTTGAGCGTGTTACTGCGGAGACCTAGTGTGTGTGTTGAGGCTTCACGCTATTCTCCACAGCATCCATGCACAACTCACCACGCACCCCACCGAGAGTGAGAACCACATTATAGTGACCACGAGGAGTTTACCCCATGAGACTATACCCTCCCTAGCAACAGGGCCAATTTGGTTGCTTAGGAGACCTGGCTGGAGTCACTCAGCATGCCCTGGATTCGAACTTGTGACTCCAGGTGTGGTAGTCAGCGTCTTTATTCGCTGAGCTACCCAGGCCCCTGGGGGCTGCCATGTTAGAATCACATGACCAGCTGAATACTACTCACTGAATCTCAGTAACCGTCCTGTTATTGGACACTTTCACTCATTGATTAAAATAATCATGGCTGACTGTGAATACTACATTTCTACAATGGCATCTGAAACTGAAAAATATTGATTTTAAATGATGCTGCATCCAAGCCACTAGGTGTCAGTGTAAGTCCAAGATGACACAAAGAGTAAAGTTACTGAGTGCACCATTAACTTTTATATTTGTTGTTTAATTCTGATCTCATAAAAATTACATGACGGGCGACATTTTTGCAAAATTGTTTTACGTGGTTCATTACACGTATTGCGGCAGTTCCGAGGTAAAATTTCCACTGTGTGGCACTAAAAACATGTTAAGCCTTGTGCTGTGTTTTTTTTTTTTTTTTACCTAATTTGGTGTTCCCGGTCAAAAATGACCGGCCTATTAAAAATTGCTTATACATCTCTCATTATGCTATATTATCACCAAATATTGGATTCGATTTTTTTGTAAACTTGTTTTCTTTCAATTAACACAGGTTTTGTATTTCTTTTTGGATCATAGGCCTCATTGACCTGATCTTATGCACCTCAGTTTTTGAGTGAATAAAGCATTATTTGTGGATAATTTTGGCAATATTAAATAAAATATGAAAACATTCTGTACTATTTATCACACTAGTGTGCTTTTATGTTTAACCAGGAAGTTTGTTTTGAAATGCTTTTATTTTGTACTGAATAGCACAAAATCACAAAATGACCAGCCATTGAAAATTAATGGGGGAGATCAAAAATAAGAGAAAAATTGAGTGTTCAGGAGCATGTTCATTATGTTCATGTTATGTTCACACATGCATGTGTGCTTGCAAAAATAAAGGCATCGAACCTGTGCACGCGCACATATACACACATGCACACACACACAAACACACTCACGTACATGCACAAACTCTTGAGTATTACACGCTTTCTTTTTCACAGAGATGAAATTTATCCTACCCTGAACTGTATCCAACATCCATTCATCCATCCAGCATTACAACACACAAACACACACACACACACACACACACACACACACACTCACGGCCGGGCCACGACCTCCTCCTCGTCACATACTCAAAGAGTTGTGCGTGTACATGAGCATGTGTGTGCTCATGTGTGCACGCATGTGTGTGTGTGTAGGTTAGTGTGCATGTGTGTGTGTATGTGCACGTGCACAGATCCAAGGCCTTTATGTTTGCAAGCACACATGCACATATGTGAACACAAAGATGTAAGAAAACATATAATACTCAAAGAGTTTGTGTGAGTATGTGAGAATGTGTGTGTTTGTGTGTGTGTGTTAGTGTTGGATGGATGAATGGTTGTTGGATGCAGTTCAGGGTATGATAAAGTCCATCTCTGTGAAAAAAGCATGTAAAATTCAAAAGAGTTTGTGTGTGTGTGTGTGTACGTGAACATGTGTTCGTTTGTGTATGCATGTGCGTGTGTTAGTGCACGTGTGTGTGTATGTGTGTGTGCACAGGGCCGAGGCCTTTATGTTTGCAAGCACACATGTACATATGTGAACATGAACATGATGAATGCTCCTGAACACTCAATTTTTCTCTTATTTTTGATCTCCCCCATTCATTTTCAATGGCCAGTCATTTTGTGACTTTGTGTCATTTTGTACAAAATAAAAGCATTTAAAAAAAAACTTCCAGGTTAAACATTAAAGCACACTAGCATGATGAATAGTACAGAATGTTTTCATATTTTATTTAATATTGCCAAAATTATCCACAAATAATTCTTTTTTTCACTCAAAACTTTTCACACAAAATTCTGCATAAGCTCAGGTCAATGAGGCCTACGATCAGTAAGATCCAAAAATAAATTAAAATAATTTTAATTGAAAGAAAACAATTTGGCAAAAAGATCTAATCCAATATTTGGTGGTAATATAGTGTAACAAGGTGAATTTTGTGGTGCTTCTATGACACTTTCGACTCACGTGTCGACTGGCATGCTCTTCAGGACTCGTACCCTGCTCCTTTACACCACAACGCTCTATCAGTTGATCACACTCGAACAAACTTGTATATGTAGTTGTTTATGTAATGCAAAGGTTAAAATGAGTCATGTTGCTATAGTAAGAGTTTAAAAGTCATAAGATAACATTTTGTGAGGAACAGGGCGAAAAGTAAGTGTTTATGAACTGATAATCTGCCATTTTACTCATTATTTGTATGAAAGCAAATTAAAGTCGTTGTTGTAGCACCTCTAGTGTTTGTTTTTTTAAACCATCTTTTTTTTTTTATTATTAGGTTTTTTTGGCCTATCCCAAGAAGTGTTTTACAAAAAAAAATAAATAAATAAATAAATAAATAAAATAAAATAAAAGCTAGTATTTACTATTTATTCTCTCTTGATATTTTTGCTTTAGTGGACATAATATATAATGTTTAAGACTTAAAGTTGTGGGTTAAAATAATTGAATTTAAAAAAAAATTTCATAATGGCAATCATTATATGGCTTTATATTCATAATGACATCATCATCCTCTCAGGATGTGAACTTTTCAAGTGTCTTCTCTTTTTTTATCACTTTATCGGATGTTTTGTTATGTTTGTTGGTGGGGACGATCTTAAACTGTCATTCCTGTTATCAAGATTTTGTACCAAAAACAACTGATTAAAAAGTGGATATATGTACAAATATCAGCATTAAATTCTCTTTCTGAAAAATTATTTGTTGTGTCATGACCTTGAGCATGAATCTAGTATATCAGATATTCTGTCGGACAATTTACTTTAAAAATCAACTTTTTTAAATGGAAAATGGAGATCCATATACACGGGAGAGCTAGGATAATTGTATAACACTCAATAAAAGTAACATTAGTGGGAGTCACGTGATGGCAAGCTGGGAAATGGCAGCATGCTAGAGCAGTGCTCCGGATACCCACCATTAATTAGATTATTTTGTATATATTTGCTTCGCAAATTTAATCAAACTTCGATAGATAACTTACTTGAAGCATCCGACAAACGACAATATGACATCTTCCAAGCAACCAATTTGAGGGGTGCAAACATGTCTGAAAACAACACGCCCAGAAGCTAACGATTCCCCATCACTACAGTCAAGTAATCAAAACCTGAACTTGAAAGATCTTTTTGCTGAAATTACTCAAATGAACGCTACTTTGCAGGGGGTAGCAAATGATGTGATAACTATTAAAGTGACTACTACAGAACTTAAAGATGCGATTAGCTCCATACAGGCCAGACTCGACAAAGCCAACAATCGCATCTCGCACGTGGAAGATGCATCGAATCGCCTGACTGGTGACACTGAAAGGATGGCGAAATTTGTGGACGAGCTCTGGAATAAAGCTCAGGATCTGGAAAATCGCAGCAGATGGAATAACATCAAAATAATCGGCCTTAAAGAGAGGAAAGAAACAGGTTGCAAAATGAACAAGTATGTACAAAAGATCCTGTCAGAGGGGCTCGGGTTGGCAGGACCGGAGTTCGAGATTGAGCGGAGTCATCGGAGCCTTGGGCCTAAGCCTAATGATGATCAATGTCCCCGGGTCATGTTGGTGAAATTTCTACATTTTAGCGCGAGGGAGAAAGTCCTGGCAGCAGCGAAAAAGAGCAGGGGAATTGAATGGGAGGAATGCAAGCTTTGCATTTTCGAGGATATGTCGAGGGAGACTTTCTCCGCAGCGAAGAAGTTACTTTGGGACCGCAAGATTCGACATACCCTGGCTCACCCAGCGACACTGAGGTTTACTTGGAGGGGGAAAAAGCAGAGTTTTACTGACCACATGGTAGCGGAAAGATATATAAAGGAGCACATCCAACTACAAGGAGGTGACAAGTAAATCATCGGGACTGGAAATATGTAAGTCGAAGTATTATGATACGTGGTTGAAATGGTGAGTCGGGGAAAGCTATAGGGTCTGTCTTCCCGAGTCAACGAGTGCGTGCTGACCGTGAGCATCACGGACCAAATGTGTGACCCAGAAGTGGGTTCACTGCCCCTTAAGGGCAGTGTTTTGAGTTTATTTTCTCCCTTATTTGTTTTGTTTTCTGTATATATTTCAAGGTTTTATTGTTCACAAAAATGTTTGAAGTTAAATTGTTGGTTTTCAATCAGAAATGACTGTGGGTACCAATACCAGTTTATATGTTAAAGGTTTATTTTTTATTTATTTTTGGAACTTTACAAGGGAGTTGCATCAGAGCACAACAGGTGCAAAGTGTTACATTTTTAGTGTGTGATGGATAGACAATGTGTAAATATCATAGCTTGGAATATAAATGGCTGTGGGTCACCTGTTAAAAGGAAAAAAATAATTGCGTATCTTAAGATGAGAAAAGCTGATATTGCCTTTTTACAAGAAACACATTTAAAGATGAAAAGGAAGCCTTAAAACTTAGACATGACTGGGTCGGACATGTTTTTCATAATTCTGTGTCATGCAAGAGGAGTGGAGTAGCCATTCTAGTAAGGAAGAAAATACATTTTGTATTGATGAATCAACATAAAGACAAGGAAGGTCGTTTACTCTGTATAGAAGCAAAGCTCAATGATGTTAAGGTAGCGCTGTGTAATGTATATGCCCCAAATAAGGAGAAGCCTGAATTCTTTCATGAGGTGAACGAAATATTAGCCAACCTCGAGGGATATGTTATACTCGGAGGTGACTTTAATCAGACTATGGATGGCATCCTGGACAGAAGTCAAAACAACATCAGATTAAGTCCTAGAGATAGGGCTGCTATTCACACTCTCAAAGATGACAATGGATTAACAGATATTTGGAGATTGGTTAATCCACGAGAAAGGGAATACACATTATTCTCAAATTGTCACAAGACCTTTTCAAGAATTGATTATTTTCTGATCTCCAACTTGTTAATTGATTCTGTTGCTGACTGTATAATTGGAGTAATAGGATTGACAGATCATGCACATGTGGAGTTAAAATTAGAAGTGAAGTTAGATTATAAAAAAAGGGGGAGGTGGAGACTAAATACCTTTATGCTGGAGGATAAGGTCTTTGTAGATTCATTGCAGGACAACATAAAGATGTTTTTTGAACTTAATATCGGGTCAACTCAGAGATTAGCCAACAGTGTGGGATGCCTCTAAAGCATTTATCTGGGGAAAATGTATTGCTTATGCCAGTAGGAAGAAAAAAGAAAGTGTCGAAAAAGTGAAACTTTAAGAAAAACAAATCAGTGATTTAGAAAAGGAATTGGTGCAAGGTTTTACAGATTTGAAATTTAAACAGCTTTGTCAATTAAAATTTGATCTTCATGAATTCTTTAATAAGAAAGCAGAATATGCATTATTTTGATTGAAGACCAAGTATTATGAGAGTGGGGGAAAAAGCTGGGAAACTCCTTGCTAGGCAGATAAAGCAACATGATGCATCTCACGTCATACCTGCAAATAAGGAGGGAAATAAGGTGCTCACCTCCAACAAAGAAATTAATAGTGTTTTTAACCAGTTCTATTCAAAATTGTATACATCAGAATCCATTTACAGTCAGAAGGATTTAAAATACTTTTTAGCCAATGTTATACTGCCCACTTTAACCCCTGACGAACGTGACTCAATAGATGCACCTATAACACAAGAAGAGGTCAGAACTATTATAATGTCTTTGAAATATGGAAAATCACCAGGCTCTGACAGATTCCCAGTAGAATATTATAAGAAGTTTATCGATGAGTTGACCCCAATATTAATGGAGGTATATTCAGAGGTACTTGAGGAAGATATGTTACCTGACAGTTTTAATGAAGCCTTAATATCACTCATACCAAAACCGGAAAGAGATACGATGGATCCTGCTAATTATCGACAAGTTTATTAAATGTAGATTATAAAGTGTTAACAAAATTATTAGCCTCACGATTAGAAGGTATTTTACCTAAAATTATACACAGAGATCAGGTGGGCTTTATTAAAAATAGATCTTCATCTGATAATATGAGAAGGCTATTACATCTCATGTGGATGAATCATTCTAGTCTAGATCCCATTGCTGCAATATCGCTTGATGCGGAAAAGGCTACGATAGGGTGGAGTGGGGGTTTATTTTCGCGGCTTTAGAAAAATATGGTTTTGGTCCAGGTTTTGTGAAGTGGGTTAAAATTCTTTACTCCAATCCTAAAGCAGCTGTAATAACTAATGGAATAACTTCATCTTTTTTTAATCTATCTAGGTCTACCTGCCAAGGCTGCCCTCTAAGTTCACTTCTTTTACATTAGTTTGTAACCACTTGCTTCAATGATTAGAGAGGAACCAAGAATTAAATTTGTATTTGCAGGGGAAAGAGAACATAAATGACTGTTTTATGCAGATGACATATTGCTAGTAGTTAAAGACCCTGCATGTTCCTTACCAGTACTCCTTAATATGATTGAATCTTATTCTAAATTATCAGGATATAAAATCAACTGGAATAAGTCAGAGTCTATGCCAGAGTCAGCAGTGTGTTTTTCTTCCGCAGTCAGTGCATTTAAGTTTAAATGGATCCATAAAGGAATTAGATATTTAGGTATCCACCTGAGCTCTAATTTAGAGAATATATTGAATTTGAATATGGAAACTTTGTTGCAGAAAATACAGGCAAAATTAGATAGTTGGAAAAAAATTATGTTAACTTTATAGGGAAAGATTAATATAATAAAGATGGTGGTAACACCACAGTTTAATTACATATCAGGGATGGTCCCTGTAACTATGCCTCACCAGATATATAAACGATATAATGTTAAAATTAATAATTTTTTGTGGGACGGTAGAAGACCCAGGATTGGCGTTAATAAATTATGTTTGCCTAGAGATGGGGGTGGGGGTGGGGGTGGGGGGGCGGGGTTAGCATTACTGAATGTAGAGCTCTATAAAATAGTATTTGAAATGTCTAAGCTCGCTAGACACTGGGGGGAAGATGATTTAGATTTAGATTGGGTATTAATAGAATGACAACTTACTTCACCTTTTTGGCCAATAGAGGCTTTTTCACAAAACCCAGAGGGGGACTTACAGCATCATATGACCAACCCAATATTGCTTCATTCTAAAGAGGTTTGGAAAAGCGTCCACAGGAAGTGTAGGATTTCTCACATGTGTCAACATTACTCATCAATATGGAATAATCCTTATGTTAAGGTAGGGAAAAAGCCTTTGTTTTGGGGACGATGGTTTAGAAGTGGAATACATACATAGGATTTATTTAGTATTGATAAGCTTTTATATTATAATAATGAAAAAAAAAAAATCATTTAGAAGGCCAGGATCATTTCTGGAAATATTTACAGATTAGAAATTGTTTGGAGACAAAAGTTTCCATGGGACAAGACAAGAATATTTTAGAAAATGTTTTTGAACTACCAAGACCCGTTCAAAAATCATCTACATTTTATCAACTTAGTTTGAGGATTGGTGATAAGAACTGTGAAAACCTGAGATTGATTTGGCAAAGAGACATTAATAGCGACATAGATAAGGATACTTGGAACAGAATTTTGTCTTACAGTGGAAGGTACATTAAGGAAGCTGCTCGAATTTCTGCCTGCCTGGCGGACATCTCGGCCTGGATGAAGGAGCACCACCTGCAACTCAACCCAGCCTAGACTGAACTCCTTGTCTTTCCAGCCAACCCTGCTGTTGAACACAACATCACCGCGCAGCTGGGTGCAACTACAGTAACGCCTTCCAAATCGGTCAGAAATCTAGGGGTAACCATCGACAACAGACTAAATTTCACAGACCACATCTCAAAGACCGCAAGATCATGTAGATTTACACTCTACAATATCAGGAAGATAAGACCCTTCCTCTCTGAACATGCCACACAACTGCTTGTCCAGTCACTTGTCATAACTAGACTGGACTACTGTAACGCTCTCATTGCAGGCCTCCCTGCATGTGCAACTAGACCCCTCCAAATGATCCAGAATGCAGCAGCACGTCTGGTCTTTAATGAACCAAAGAGAGCACATGTTACACCACTCCTTGTCTCTCTCCACTGGCTGCCGGTTGATGCACATATCAAATTCAAGGCTCTGATGCTGGCATACAGAACAGTCACTGGGTCTGCTCCAGCATACCTAAAATCATTTATGCAGAGCTACGTGCCCACTAGAAGCCTGCGGTCGGCTAAGGAATGTCGCCTTGTTGTACCAACACAAAGAGGCACCAAAACACTTTCCCGGACTTTCAGCTTCATTGTACCACGTTGGTGGAACGACCTTCCCAACTCCATCCATGAAGCTAACCAGTCATTAAAAAAAAAAAAAATATGATGCTAGTGATACTTTGTAATACAGCACTTTTCATACCACTGTCTCCTAAGATGATTCGCTTATGTTTTCCTCTCTTGTAAGTCGCATCTGCCAAATGAATAAAAAAAATTAATAAAAAATAAATAAATAAAAAAAAAGGAAGCAAGAGGTACATTTATCCAGTATAAGGTATTACATAGGTATTATTATATGCCAGTTTGCCTTTTTAGAATGGGTTGTCTGAATGATAACAAATGCTGGAAATGTAAACAAGATGTTCTTTGGCAATGTTCAAAAATTCATCCTTTTTGGGAAATTGTGTTGAAATATCTTGGAAGATGTTTGGGATTTGACCTTCCATTTTCATCAAGGATTTGTCTTTTAGGAGATACATCTGAGATTCCTCAGATTAAAAAATAATGAGTTCTCCCTTGTTACTGTGGGGGTAATTACGGCAATAAGACTGATACTTAGATTTTGGAAAGATATTCAATGTCCTACACTTAAAATGTGGATTGAATTTATGATTGTGAATGTATCATATGAAAAAATGTTAGCTAAAGTGAATGGAAATCACTTAGATGTTGACATGTGGGAGAATTTTATTCAGATTGTTACTTCAAAGGATGACTGATACTAGATCCATTTGTGACTTGCCTACCCCGTTGTGCATTAGTGTTATTTCTATCGTTATTATTATTATTACTTAGGTTTTTTTATTTTTTATGCAGTGTATTTATTAAATGTATTGTTTGTACTGGTATGTTATGTTATGTATAAAGAAAACCAATAAAACTTCATTTAAAAAAATAAATAAATAACATTAGTAATAACTTAATGCATAATGCACTCGTGTTGGCCATATCACAGTGACTTATGTGCAATTACAATTCAGTCTTCAACCTTTTCAACAGACAGTGTAATTCAGATACATAATTCTAAACAGTTATTGTTCCTCCATAGGTTACATATGTTATTGTGTTGTTTTCTTGCCTCATTTGGTCACAGTGTAAAAATCTGTGCTGTTCCAGTCTGAATAAATGTAACAAGGTCTCTAGACCTGCAAGAATGAGAGTCCAGAGTGTGAAGAATACACAGAGCAACCCAGCGTACATTTGCTATAAAGTGTGAATCAGGGTTAGATTTAAGCCCCTCTTTTTTGGAGAAAATTCCAAAGAACCATTTTGTGCAAGTCAAAAAAGACCCAGTGAAGTAAAGTAGATAGACAGCACCTCCCTTTTGATTACAAACATCGACACTGCCATAAGCTTGTTTTTCACACTAAAAACAAGCTTTTTAAAATAGCATTTCATCTGCAAAGGATGCCACCTATATGTCTGTGGTGGTACTATTCTTTACAGTAGCTGAACAGTAACACCTTCATTTTGAGTGAAACAAAGACAAAAATTAGAATACTTACACATTGTATCTGTCCTATTCAAAAACATTTTTATTTCAGATTCTGAATGACCACCCGGCAGATAAAAAATGAGTAAAAAATCCGCTGACTTAATTAAAAAGCTCCCCACAGATATTAGGGTGTCGTAGAGACTTGGGGATGGTCTCTTTTGATTTGGGCCAGTAAGCAACCATCTTACAACACCATAGCAATGCCCTTGTAATCACCCAAAACACAATGACATTATATGACATAAATATAAACAATAAAAGTATTATAAAAATGTTATAAAATTTTTACTTATGCATTTATTTTTGTTGTGGAGAATCCAAAGGCATTTCGACAAACACAAGATTAAGATTAGTTTTTCACTGTTTAACTCTTAAATGGGTCAAAAATGTCCCGAAATGTTATCTTATAAAATACTTTGCTTTCATGTCTTTACTTTTCAATAACATCTCAACGCTATCATTATCATTATCAAGACATTATCATTGATGAGCAATGAGTGAAGATTATGTACAATCTTTTCTCATAATATAAGTGTTTGTTGTTTTTGTGACATATACCTCTGTCTTGTTCTATTGCTCTTTAATGCAACAGGATCACACTGGAAGTCGTCATGTTGCTTTTGAATATTCCAGTACCTGGCATAGGACCCTTTATGCCAAACGTCATTTTCCATCAGACATTTTGCATTTGCACTGAAGGTTAGGTTTAGGGTTGGGGTTTGGGGGTAGAGTTAATTCCTCTTCATTGTTTTACAGCCTTTACAGCTAAAAACAATTCGCTTTACCTGGACAATGGAGCTCAAACATGCCCTTACATTCAAAAGCACTTACTGCTTTGGCCACTGGGTAGTGCTTTGAATTTCGAAAAAGCACAGACTGAGTTTAGCTCAAGAAAAGTCAACCTTCTTTTTCAGAATTTACTGTACTCTTGTTCCCTATCTGTCACCCACTCGACGTTGTGTCGATGTAGTGACACTAGTGGTCACACTTGGGAGCCCCAAACACCTCTGCTTTTTGAAAAAAGGCCAATGGGAATTGCCGAGTGGAATTTGCATGCCACTTCCCCGGACATACGGGTATAAAAGGAGCTGGTATGCAACCACTCATTCAAATTTTCTCATCAGAGCCGAGCGGTTGCATTCAGTGCACTGAATTCAATTTCTCCCTACCGTTCACCTCAAACTGCTGGATTTACGGCGCATTTCAGCGGCTTCTCCCCCTCTGCACCCGTGGAGTGCAGAGAACGCCCTCTCGCCCGTTATCTCTCTGCTTCTGACGGCCACAATCACTGTCTTACGTGTCTGAGCGCTGTCCACGCAGAGACATCGTTCGTGAATGGGTCTTGTCCTCATTGCGAGAACATGACCATGGCAACGTTGCGGTCGTGGCTTGCCTTTATAAGAAAACAAGCCACCCCAGTGGTTCCCCGCCTCGGTCCTTCTACCTACGGTTATGAGGCCGCGTCGGTTAGCACTGGGGCTATTTGGGGACTTCAATGGGAGCACCTCTGCCGGGAAACCCCCCATGGACATCCCATTCCTCAGCACGCTCGCTTGCCCTGGCCGGGCTCTCGGATGAGACCGTCGGCTCGTCTCAGGGCAAGTTTGACCTCTTAATCGGAGCCCGGGAAGACGATGAGTCATCGAGCGCAGCATCGGAGAGTGGGCTCGTCCAGTCTGACGCGGAGGCTTTGGCTGGGCTTCCTCCTTCGGGTATGATCGCCCAGTCTCAGGCCGATGCGGAGATGACGGACATGCTTTCCCGGGCAGCCGTAAGCATTGGGCTAGAGTGGATCCCTCCACTCTCCCCTGAACCCTCGTGGCTCGATGATTGGTTCATGGGCCCAGAGCGCTGCTCACGGCCGCGCCCTGCCCCGGTCCCTTTCTTCACGGAAGTGCATAAGGAGCTGACAAGATTGTGGGGGGCACCTTTTACTACCCGATCCCGATCTTTCAGCTCCTCTGCTCTCACTACCCTCAATGGTGGGGCGGCCAAGGAGTATTCGGTGATCCCCCAGGTGGATAAGGCGCCCAAAGCTCCCGTCCAGGGCCTGTAGGTTTACGTCGTCCCTGGTGACTGGCCCAGACTCGAGCCCCGAGATGGCATGGCACTGCGGGACACATCGCGTGGTCATCACACCGATCTGTCACCGCCTCTTCAGCCCTTGGACCAACCTTGCATTTCTACAGGGGTTCCCCTAGAGCAGGTCTCCAGGTGCGTTGTGGTTACGACAGATGCCTCCAAGATGGGCTGGGGTGCCGTATGCAACAGTCACACCGGCTCGTGGACTGGCCCGCGGCTGCATTGGCACCTCAACTGCATCGAGTTGTTGGCAGTACTGCTCGCCCTGTCGAGGTTCCGTCTGTTGATCCAGGGCAAGCACGTGTTGGTCCAGACAGACAACACGGCGGTGGTAGTGTACATCAACCGTCAAGGCGGTCTACACTCCCGTTGCATGTCACAACTCGCCCGCCGTCTCCTCCTCTGGAGTCAGCAGCTCCTCAAGTCGCTGCGAGCCACTCACATCCCGGGCGAACTCAACACCGTGGCAGACGCGCTGTCACGACAGGCTACACTCAGGGGAGAGTGGAGACTCCACCCTCAGGTGGTCCAGCTGATTTGGAGTTGATTCGGTCGAGCACAGGTAGACCTGTTTGCTTTCTGGGAATCCTCCCACTGCCTGCTTTGGTACGCCCTGACTGAGGCACCCCTCGGTATAGACGTGCTGGCACACAGCATGCTCCCAGGATTACACAAATATGCGTTTCCCCCAGTGAGCCTACTTGCACAGACCCTGTGCAAGGTCAGGGAGGACGAGGAGCAGGTCGTCCTAGTAGAACCCTACTGGCCCACCCAGACGTGGTTCTCGGACCTCACGCTCCTCGCGACAGTCCCCCCCCCGGCAAATTCCCCTGAGGAAGGACCTTCTTTCTCAGGGACGGGGCACCATCTGGCATCTGTGACCAGACCTCTGGAATCTCCACATCTGGCCCTTGGATGGGATGTGGAAGACCTTAGTGGCCTACCACCCGCAGTGTTAGACACGCTCACTCCGGCTAGGGCTCCCTCCACGAGGCACCTGTATGCCTTGAAGTGGCATCTGTTTGCTAAGTGGTGTTCTTCCCAATGCGAAGACCCCCAGAGATGCGCAGTCGGATCGGTGCTTTCCTTCCTGCGGGAGAGGCTGGAGGGGCGGCTGTCCCCCTCCACCTTGAAGGTGTATGTAGCCGCCATTTCGGCACATCACGATGCAGTGGATGGTAAGTATTTGGGGAATCACGACTTGATCATCAGGTTCCTGAGAGGCGCTAGGAGGTTGAATCCCTTCAGACCGCACCTCATCCCCTCCTGGGATCTCTCTGTAGTCCTTCAGGGTCTACGGGGAGCTCCCTTTGAGCCCCTGGAGTCAGTTGAGCTTATGGCACTCTCTTTGAAGACTGCCCTCCTGACTGCGCTCACTTCCATCAAGAGGGTAGGGGACCTGCAGGCATTCTCTGTCAGCAAATCATGCCTGTAGTTCGGTCCGGGTTACTCTCACGTGATCCTGAGACCCCGACCGGGCTATGTGCCCAAGGTTCCCATGACCCCTTTTAGGGATCAGGTGGTGAACCTGCAAGCACTGCCCCAGGAGGAGGCAGACCCATCCTTGGTGTTGCCGTGTCCGGTGCGTGCTTTACGCATCTATTTGGATTGCACGCAGAGCTTTAGAAGCTCCGAGCAGCTCTTTGTCTGCTTTGGTGGACAGTGAAAAGGAAGCGCTGTCTCCAAACAGAGGATCACCCACTGGGTCATTGACGCCATCGTGATGGCATATCACGCTCAGGACGTGCCGCCCCTCGTGAGCTTACGAGCCCACTCTACTAGGAGTGTAGCGGCCTCCTGGGCCCTGACCAGTGGCGCCTCTTTGGCAGACATCTGCAGAGAAGCAGGCTGGGCAACACCCAACACCTTTGCGAGGTTCTACAATCTCCGGGTTGAGCCGGTTTTGTCCCGTGTATTGTCAGGTACGAGCAGGTAAGTTCCAGGACAGCTGGCCGGCTGTACCGCTTGCGCATAGTGCCTTTCCCCTCCCTTGAGGTGAAAACGTGTGCTTTTGACTCCCAGTTGTGTTCACAAACTGTGATCCCTGGATGACTTTCCTCCTTAGCCTTGTGGCAGACGAGTTTGCGGAGAAACTCTCTGCCAGCCCAGTACGTGTGCTAATTAGGCCCTGTACTGGGGCAGGTGTTCCACATGTTCTGGTTCCCCGTAGGTGACCCCATGTGATATCTTCTGCTAAATTGTTTCCCTGTCGGTAAACTGCGTCTTCCTTGGGCAGAGGCCCCTCTGCCCCTGGTCACCATGTTTGTAGAAACTTCTCCCCCCTCGGGTAGGACCTACCATGTTACTTCTCCACATGACATACTTCCGACAAGACTCGGTAAGACCATGTGACGTATTTCCACTCAAAATCCCCCCCCCCCCTTCTCTGGGCAGGGTGTGGTCTCCGCAGTGTCTTCCCCTTGGTAGTGAAACCCCCCCGATGTAGACATTTATGGCCCCCAGTCGGTTAACCATTTCCACTCTTTTTGAGGAGAAAAAAGAGGAAAAGAGGCCACGGCTGGGCTAGACTGTCCCTATTTTTTGGGCAGTCGACTTGTTCCCGAAGGACCGTTCAACGCTCATAAGAGCCTTGGGGGAGGTTACGTGATGGCCTGGTGCACTGGCTATGAGGCACACAGTGGTCTGCCCGTCTCGCACCGCCAGTCCACGTAACACAGGTCAGCTAGTTGTGGCATTTGTATAGGGACCCCTAGTGTCATTACATCGACACAACGTCGAGTGAGTGACAGATAGGGAACGTCCTGTTTAATTTCGTAACCTCCGTTATCTGATGGAGGGAACGAGACTTTGTGTCCCTCTTGCCACAACGCTGAACTACCCACTGAAATGGCCGGGACCTTGTCTTGGCTCCTCAGCACAAAACCTGAATGAGTGGTTGCATACCAGCTCCTTTTATACCCGTATGTCCGGGGGAGTGGCATGCAAATTCCACTCTGCAATTCCCATTGGCCTTTTTTCAAAAAGCAGAGGTGTTTGGGGCTCCCAAGAGTGACCCCTAGTGTCACTACATCGATACAACGTCTCATTCCCTCCATCAGGGAACAGAGGTTACGAAAGTAACCAGGACGTTTTTACTACATTCTTGCAATTCTCTAATAAAATAGTAGTTAGACTCTGTGAAGTGCTGCCTACAAGAAAATTCATAAAATGCATATAATAATATTTGCTGTAATTTATAGAAACAGTAATGATTGGAAGGTAAGGTAGGTTTGTGTAGGTAAAGACCATAATAATTCTGCGGTATGGGCACTGCCATTGATAAAGACTGTGGCAGAAGCTGTTTGAAGCTTCCGCTTTACTAACAAAGATGTTAAAGAACTTTTATTCTGTTTGGAAAGTGTTTTGTGCCATAAAGGTGTATCTCTCCTTTTTTGCCATTAAAATACAATGAATAAATTTAAACTCTATAAGAATGTTTTTTGGCAAGGGGATATAACACTGGCCAGATTCAAACCTGCATCCCCACAAACAGATTGGCTCTTATACAGTGGCAAAATAAAATTATGTGAACCCTTTGGAATTACCTGCATTTATGTATAATATTTTTTTTAAATCTGGTTTGATCTTCATCTAATGAAGATGAAGATCAAACCAATAATGAACAAACACAATCTGTTTGAACTAATAACATACACATTATTGTATTGTTCTTGTTCATATTGAATACAACATTCAAACATTCACAGTGTAGGTTGGAAAAAGTATGTGAACCCCTACGCTAATGACGTCAACAAAAGCTAATTAGTCAAGAGCAGGCAAACCTGGCATCCAAATAATGAAACAAGATTGGTGGTGTGGGTTAGAGCTATTTTGACTTACAAAAAGCCCTCAAGCATTTTGAGTTTGCTATTCACAAGAAGCACCTGCTGACGTGGACCATGCCATGCAAAAAAGAGACCTCAGAAGACCTACGATCAAGAACTGTTGCTTTGCACAAAGCTGGAAAGGGTTACAAAGTTATCTCGAAGAGATATCTCAAAGAAGAATTAAGTACTGTGGCTACCCACCCAAGAAGTTGCTGTCCAGTCAAGATGACTTAAAGGGCACACCGCAGAATGATCAGTGAGGTAAAAAAGAACCTTAGAGTGACAGCTAAAGGCTTGAAGGAATCATTGGAACTGGTTAACATCTCTGTTCATGACATTAAACTGGCATGGTTTCCATGGCAGGACACAACGAAGGAAGCCGCTGCTTTCCAACAAAAACACGTGCCTGAAGTTTGCCAAAGACCAACTTGACACTCCACAATGCTACAGGAAAAATGTTTTATGGACTGATGAAACTAAGGTTGAATTGTTTAGGAAGAACATGCAGCACCAACATGAAAACATCCCAGCAGTGAAGTACTGTGGAGGGAGCATCATTATTTGGGGCTGCTTCAGGGCCTGGACCTCTTGCCATCATCAAGGGAAAATTTAATTCCCAAGTTTATCAAGATATCCTACAGGGTAATGTAAGGCTGGCTGTGTGTCAGCTGAAGCTCAGTAGAAGTTGGGTCATGCAGCAGGACAATGACCCTAAATGTTAGGGGTGTAACGGTTCAAATTTCTCACGGTTTAATTGTATCAAAACCATGATTTCTGCTCAGAAAATCATGGTGACAGCAGTCATGGTTACTACAATATTACTATAATAAAACCATTATAAATTTTCGCCAGGGTCCTTAACTAAAACATTTTCTATAGTTACTAAATCAACATTTTAACTTAATGCCTGCACTAATACGCTACATGCATCAACATAAAGTGCACTTCAAACTCATCTCAACATATATTCAATATTCGGAAGCAGTACATCACTATAAAAGGAATAACCTTGCTATTAAAATGCATACAGGAAGAGATGTTGTGATAATGCTGCTCGAGTATTTTAATCATACATGGAGATCCCATATGAACACCCCAAGGGCTTTAGTTATTGCTTCATGTCTGTCCGAATTAGCACTGTGTGCCTGCTTAAAACCAAAAGGGAATGTGTGCAGTTTCGGCTCACCTGTGGGTCTTTCCCTGGTTGATGTCGGCGTAAACGATTAATCTTGCATCAGTGTATTACTATAGTGGCATCTTAATGCTATTAATCAAACCACATTATTGACGCTTGCGATAAATTACAGCCGCGCGAGGAAACAGGAAGAACTTGTGTGCGCATTTTATATTAACCTTCACACGCTTTAGTGACATATATTACCAGTATACAGCAACTCGTGTCGAGTGATGTCTGTAAACAGTGCCTGTTTTGTAAACGTTTTTGACCATCGCTGTTGTAATTGACTGCAAAAAGAAAATGCTCCCAGAAAGGAGAAACGCAGGGGGCTTCTCTATCTGCAGCTCATTTTCTCTACTTGCCATTTTCAACTACACACAACGCTTGCAGAACATTGATTTCATCTAGGTGGAGGTGCATCAGTGGAGGTTGTAACTGTGCCTGTGTCTGTTTGACACTTTGTTTTGTTGACCAAAACTTGTGCTCCAGATGTGTCATTAAACTTGTGGTGAACCGACCGCAGTGCCAATACTTCCCGAACCATGGGTGGCAAACCGTACGGTTCATTTTTTTATCAAGAACCATTACACCCCCTACTAAATGTCAAAGTAAATCCACTACAGAATGGCAACAAAAAAGAAAATCCACCTTTTGGAGTGTCCCAGTCAAAGCCCAGACCTTAACCCAATAGAGATTCTGTAGAATGACCTCAAGAGAGGCATTCACTCCAGACATCCTAAGAATATGGCTGAGCTGAATTAGTTCTGTAAGGAAGAATAGTCCAAAATTCCTTCTGATGCCGGAAAAGCTTGGTTGAGGTTATTGCTGCCAAATGAAGATCGACCAGTTATTAAATCCAAGGGTTCACTTACTTTTTCCAAAGCATTGTGACGGTTTAATAGGATGTGTTCAATATATAGACATGAAAGATTATAATGGTTTATGTGTTATTAGCTTAAGCACATTTGTGTTTGTCTATACTTGTGATGAAAATGAGATCACATTTTATGAAAAATTAATGCAGAAATCCAGCTAATTCCAAAGGGTTCACATACTTTTTCTTGCCACTGTATATCATGGGGATCACATGCACAACCAACTACGCCACACCAACAAAATGTGTTTTTATAGTAATGTATGACATTTCAAACAGAGTTCTACATTTGTGATTAGCATCTCTATGATTAATGCAGCTGATCTAAGTTTGAAATTAGTTTAGCTTTTCATGTAACCCCTGTTACGATTAGTTTATCTCTTTTTGGATCCAAGCCCTTCATTTATGCAAATGTGGTGATGAAGGCAAGTGACAAAAATGAAGATACAAAGAAAGTGAACAGACTAGAGGGTGAACGTTCCACAAGTATTGAAGAAACGTTTTATTCATAAAGCTCTATCATTTTTCTAATGCTTATGATTTTCCATAGAGACGTCTAAATTCACATTTGTACACATTTAAAAACAGATTGTTTGAAGAATAACAATAACAAAGTATAAAAAAACAAGTCTCTACAAATTCCTTGTGTGTGTTTGTGTCCCGTTATATGAACGATTTCTGATGTAATGTATTACTAAAGAGATTCTTGTGTGTGTGATAACAGGTTTTTATTTCATTCCTCAGTAAACGGATAGACCAGGTATCCGCTGAAAGTGTTGTAGCTCTGGGTGTCTCCACAAAACTGCCGACCTGACAGCAGCTCAACATAGACCTGAGAGCCCCGTCTGAGCTGCAGAAGAACCGTCTGAGTGCTACTGTCCTCTGAATCCTCACGGTTGTCCTCCCAGGAAGAAGCGATCAGCTGGCCATCCTTCATCAGCTGCAGCTTTTGATAGAGTCGGTCTACATCGCCAACTTTGGAATAAGCGGTGAAGGTGAAGCAGTAGAGTCCAGCGTGTGGAGCTGTGAATGTACCTGTGGATAAGCAGGTTGAACTTGAGTGCTCTGTGTGTTTGCAATACTTAGTTTGTACTTACTGTGAGAGGATGAATTGTATAAGGATACATTGCATATGGCCATATCAATACAGATTAGTTTGAACTATACTAAGCATAATATAAATGAGGTGTGGTGTGAGGTATGGTGTTTATGATTCCAGTAAAGACAGTTCATTCCGTAGCTAATTTGAGTGTTATAATTATTTAGAATTTAAAAAAAAAAAAATTGCATTTTGATGTACATTTATGATGAAGCTACTATAGGAAGAAAATGTTGCATAATAATTACAGTCTTTGAAATTAACGTTTTAATGCATGCGATTAATTTAAAATGTTTAACACGTACATTTTTCTTCAACATGATTAGCGCACTTACCACTTTTCACATTAGGAATCTGAAATTTTATTCAGCTCTGTGTGAGTTCTTAAAGGGGTCATGCCAAATGTTTGCTGCAGCGGGCCTGGGTAGCTCAGCGAGTATTGACACTGACTACCACCCCTGGAGTCGCAAGTTCGAATCCAGGGTGGGCTGAGTGACTCCAGCCAGGTCTCCTAAGCAACCGAATTGGCCCGGTTGCTAGGGAGGGTAGAGTCACATGGGGTAACCTCCTCATGGTCGTGATTAGTGACTCTTGCTCTCAATGGGGCACGTGGTAAGTTGTGCGTGGATCGCGGAGAGTAGCATGAGCCTCCACATGCGGAGTCTCCACGGTGTCATGCACAACGAGCCACGTGATAAAATGCACGGATTGACAGTCTGACAGCTGACTGAGACTTGTCCTCTGCCACCTGGATTGAGGTGAGTAACAATGCCACCATGAGGACCTACTAAGTAGTGGGAATTGGGCATTCCAAATTGGGAGAAAAGGGGAAAAAAAAAAAAGAATAAAAAATATTTGCGGCAGGTTCATCACTACCAGTGAAGAGCTGCAAACTTCTGGCAAACATTTGCAATGAATCACAAGCTAATTTTCATGAAAAAATAATGAGTGACAAATCTGCGCAAGTTTGCAAAAACTCTGGATTTTGTATAAGGGGAAGCAACCGACAACGACTGCGATCCACCACAAAGCAATAGCCATGGTCTTGATGGGCAAGTCTAGGGTGTGCAAAACCATGGAGCATATTAAATGTTTCCTTTCACATCCTGAAGTTAAACTGTCCTCTTCAAACTTTTTAAAATAAAAATGCACATTCAAATGCAAAAACTTTACATTCACAATGACTTAACAGAGGTCTTAGGTCGTTGCATCTTGCCCTCTAATTTAGACTGGATGATTTTATTCCTCACTCGCACAACTGTATATTACATTACATTCTTATGACAACTTGTTTCACAATTTATATTATTTAGTGCTGTCAGTATGACATATATCATATTCACAACTTTGTTTTACAGGCTGTACTATTAGACATCTGTAGAACTCATTAATCTACCACACCAAATTAATTCATGGAGCATCAAAAAAAAAGAGATTCAAGTGTGTTAGATAAGGAGACATCAAGAATTTGACATTGTATTGTGGCACATCGCTTACCCAATGCAGGATTATACCCATTGCCTTGATTGAGTGAGACAGACTGGTAAGAGACAGACACGTTGCTGGTGAACGGCCCAAAACATGCAGTCATTGGCAGCACAGCAGCAGTGAACGCAATCTGACAACCAGCTTTGGGGAAAGAGAGCAAGTAATATGCAATTGTTTAGACAGATTTGTGTATTTTGTAACTTTGATTTACTATATCAAGCATGATAAGTAAAAAGTAAGATAACAATAACAAAGGCAACCTGTGACTTCCTCTATTTGACTGTTGAGGTGGGACAGTCCTTCCCATACTCCAATCAAACGTATGAAGGTGGCCTCCTCCAGCTCTGACAGCTGCTTTGCGACACAACAACAACTACGCTGTCTACTAAACGCACATTCACAGTCCCATTGGCCACAGGGCAGTGTTCCTGTCCAACTCACTGTGAGCAGAATTAAAACAATGAAAAATGTATTAATTAATAAATGAAAAAGTTCAAGAAACTGCTTTTTGATTTTTACTTGTGTTTTTAGGGTAAGTGGTTGCATTAAATCTAATCTTCATTCAGATTAAAAAAAAAATAAATAATTTGTTATATCCAGTTGATTATGCTATTGTGATAATAATAATTCCAAACATATTTAATCTTGTTCATTCTACTTAAATGAGGCTGCTTCTATGAGGCTGCAAATAAATATAAGTTAATTTTACATGGAGCAGGTCATGGGCGCATTGACATATTTCGATAATATGACCAGTCTAATACTTCTCACATTATCTAATTAATCCCTGTAATTAGACTGCCATTATTAATTTATTCCACAAGTGATTGAGTGTGAATAGTGCATTTCTTCATTGGCCTCTGTAACTGAAATCTGTTGCTTTTGTGCGATGCGTCATCCACACCACTAGGTGTCAGTATAAGTCCAAGACCACTGTTGTATGCAACATGGTCATTGTGTTAATCTTGAATGATTTTCCTCCCAAATTTGGACCCAATGTGCCAAATTCTGGACATGCGCAACCATGCAGCGAATGTTCACGTCCCGCCAACTGCCTGTGCTGAGTTTTGATTTCCGGCTATCATGATAATACACAGTAGAATCATAAAGAATTCTGTTTTTGGTCTCAATACTGTTAAGGTTAGGTTTAGGGTTTAGGTTAGGACTATAATGATGTTGGGTTAGGTTTACTACTTAATTGTTTCTGAAAACTGGACTGCTATGCCTTTCATGTTACATCCATTTAAAGTAAGTTCTTGTACTTGCATCATGTGATGGGGTGCATTTACAAGACTGTAGTTCCAGCTTCGGCCACTACGGGTTCAGAAAGCATAGACAGATTTTAGTACATAAAACATTCAACCTCCTGTCCAATTTTCTGTGAGATTTAGTCTGTTGTAACTGCCAGGGCACTAAACAAACTGCATAAGTAACACTAAACAGAACTAATTAAGTTTTTACACTGAAACCTGTTTGAGTCAAAAGATTCGGGTCTCTAGTTTCATTCGATATGCTATTTTTAAAGTTTGAGTGATTTATCGCAAAATGGCACTCTGTTAAACACAATGACCACATTTGTGGACTGTATCCTCAGTTTTAGTTAAAATATCCTATATTCACTGTGCATTATCACATTGAGAATCAATGGATGCATCCAAAAACTGGAAAATGTGTCTTTCAGAGGCTTTATATGGAGTTAGGATGAAAATAAGGTGCAATTCAAACTTTTCTGAGACCAGTGCAGACAGACAGCACACTGGAGGTTAAGTCATTCACTAAATAGGGAGCAAGAGAGCATCCTATAGCTCTCCATCCAACTAATTACATTCAATCCAAACTTCCTATTTAAAGTTCAGTTTCAGACTGCAGATGATGTTTGTACAACTCTTCATGTTTGGCAGACATGGGACAATGATAATCAGTACATAGATTCAGAATTTATAATGTATCATTTTATTTTAACATGGTTGGCAGTGATTGGATGATGCTGGACATTACTTTGAATCAGAATTATTTATGCTAATTACTGATGTCATGTCTGTAACAGCTCAAAAACATAAATAACCTCATGGAAACATTTGCTAAAAAAAAAAAAAAAATCTGACTTTCTATAGCTTGGTATTATTTAAAATTTCACAACTTATTCTCACTCTCCACATACAGTCACTAGCCACTTTATTAGGTACACCTGTACATCTATGTATTCACATGATTATCTAATCAGCCAATCACGTGGCAGCAGTGTATTGTATAAAATCATGCAGATACGGGTCAGCAGCTTCAGTTAATGTTCAAATCAACCATCAGAATGGGGAAAAATGTGATCTCAGTGATTTAGACCGTGGCATGATTGTTGGCACCAGATGGGCTGGTTTGAGTATTTCTGTAACTGCTGATCTCCGGGGATATTCACGCACAACAGTCTCAAGAGTGTAAAGAGAATGGTGCGAAAAAGAAATAACATCCAGTGAGTGGCAGTTCTGTGGGTGAAAATGGCTTGTTAATGACAGAGGTCAGAGGAGAATGGCCAGACTGGTCCAAGCTGACAGGAAGGTGACAGAAACCCAAATAACCACACGTTACAACAGTTCTATGCAGAAAAGGATTTCTGAACGTACAACACATCGAACATTGAGGCAGATGGTCTACAGCAGCAGAAGACCCCTCCGGGTACCACTGCGGTCAGCTTAGAACAGGAAACTGAGGCTGCAGTGGGCACAGGCTCACTAAAACTGGACAGTAGACGATTGGAAAAACATTGCCTGGTCTGACACCTAGAGGCATGAATGCGGCATCATTCAAAAGCAATAGTTTTCAGTTACTGATGCCACTGTAGAAATTCATTATTGATTATTTATTAGCCATGATTCATTTAAACCATGAGTGAAAGTGTCTAATAATAGGACAGTTACTGAGATTAAGCGTGCAGTATTCGGCTGGTCATGTGATCCTAACATAGCTGCCCCCATGAGGGGACCCTCTCCATGTAGAATAAAAAGGGGCTTTATAAGGTTATTGATATGACTGGAGTTTTCGTCTCATGTTGGTGCTCATGTTTTTATTCAGATATTTCAAATTTACAATTCATTTCTTCAGGAGTAAAACTTTAATGAGGAAAACATTACTGAGTACACCTTTAAATAATTGACATAGGTTTGTGTGGCAGGGAGAAGGGCGGGGCCGGGTCGTGATGCTGCACACTCAGCCCCTAATCAGGCTAATCAAGCTCTCAAGAGGGATAAAGGTGACCGGAGGTGGCAGTTCCAGAGAGAGTGAGTTATGGGCAGCTGCCCGGCATGTGTTTGTGTTTGTCTTTATGTTTAAGGTTATTATTAAATTATTATTTATATTGTCAAGCTGGTTCTCGCCTTCTCCTTTCCCTTTTACCTTGTTACAGTTTGTTAAAAACAGAGGATATATGTCAAACCTGCTTATTATGTTTTAGAAACAAATAAAAAATATAGTATAAATGAATCGAAACTTATTTAGAGCCAAACAATTTTTCAGTAAATGTACAAAAGGGTTCATGTATCCAAAAACATGTATCCAAGCATCAGTCACACAAAAGCATGGAAATCCATTATGTGAATGTGAATAAATCTGAAATATATAAAAAAATTACGCTGAGATGTTATACCTGCAGTATCACGCAGCAGATCTAATACAGTGGCAGATTCTGAACTGGAGCAGAAACAGAGAATCAACAAAACATACAGAGCTGCTTCTGTAAGTGTCTTCATCCTCAAACAGAATCCAACTATCCTGAAAAATAAAAAAGTTTTGCATATCACAATTTTTGTTTAAAACAGGAATGTGGGTGTATATATATATTTATTAGTTTCGGTTTTACAGATCCATAGATTCACACCAAAGTAATAGGTTTATTTGTGAAGAAACATAGCACAATCTTTAATGAGCCTAATTTACAAAGAAAGGAGGCGTGGTTGCGCTGAAATACCACATGCAAAAGTGGCACAACTGTTTAGTGAACTGCCCCAGAATGCATAGAATATTAATTTTATTGGACAGGTGTCCACTGTGCTGGATTGTTATTTGGCGTTTATGTATACAGTATATTATGGCTCACCTAAATGCTATCTTTTTGTTGTTAACAGGTATTTATAATTTTGCTTATTACATAGCTCTCTGGAATACTCCATTCTGATTGGTCAATCACGCCATATAGTGTTCTGATATTTCTGAATAACAACCACACATCCGGGGATAAAGTGATATCAACTACAATAACGCCTTCCAAAACGGTCAGAAATCTAGGGGTAACCATTGATAACCAACTAAATTTCACAGACCACATCTCAAAGACAGCACGATCATGTAGATTTACACTCTACAATATCAGGAAAATAACATGTGACATGTTCAGTTCCTCTCTGAACACAACTTCTTGCTCATTTACTTGTCATAACTACACTGGATTACTGTAATGCTCTCATTGCAGGCCTCCATGCATGTGCAATTATGCCCCTGCAAAATGATCCAGAATGCAGCAGCACATCTGGTCTTCAGCGAACCAAAGAGAGTGCTTGTTAAATCACTCCCTGTCTCTCTTCACTAGCTGCCAGTTGATGCACGTATCAAACTCAAGGCTCTGATGCTGGCATACAAAACAGTCACTGGGTCTGCTCCAGCATACCTAAAATCATTCCTGCAGAGCTACATTCCCACCAGAAGCCTGCAGTCGGCTAATGAGCGGCACCTTGTTTTACCAACACAAAAAGGCACCAAAATGCTTTCCAGGACTTTCGGTTTCACTGTACCTTGTTAGTGGAATGACCTTCCCAACTCCATCCGTGTAGCAGACTCACTCTCTGTCTTCAAAAAATGGCTAAAAACACATCTTTTCCATGAGCACTTGACCATGGATTCATGGTAAAAAAAAAAAAAATTTAAAAAAAAAACTCTGTTCTGGATACTATTATTCTGATGCAATTGAAACTTTGTAATGTAACACTTTTCGTACTGCTATCTCCTTAAGATGAATCACGTATGATGTATTATTCCTCTTTTGTAAGTTGCTTTTGGATAAATGTGTCAAATTAATAAATGTAAATATATATCAGACCGGTCTTTCAGGTATTGCGAGTCATCTTTCCTACTTCTCGTATCACTCTAAAAAAAACTGTTTCAACTCAAATCAATGTTTCATGTACATTTATTTATTTGTTAGGTAGCTGTGTAAGAAGCGGGACAATGAACGGTCAGCCGGTCATTATTGCGGAATAAACCCCTTCAGGGTCATACAAGAGTCCTCAGCTCCGCGTCTGGTCCTGATCACGCTGTCAGGGTTTATTTTGCAATAACAACCGGCTGACTGTACATTATCCCTTACTTTTTTATTATTGTTGAATTTTAGTTTGCATTTTTTTTTTTTTTGTTAAGATTACATTTCATTAGATCAAGCCAAAACATTTATGTTTTAATTTGTTTAGTATGAGTATATAAAAATATATAAATGCAATCCTGTTCACAAAAAATAGTTCCCTAATAGCACACAGACATCACCCAGATGTCTATTTGATGTGTATTTACATCTGGAAGACCTTTTTTTAGATTATTTGCTGATTTGCAATACGTCTATAAAAGGTGTTTTCAGACCTGTAGCTCATTTGATTAGTTCCGAAACAGGGGCTAAAATTGTTATAGTGTTTCATTTTCTTCTTGGTTTGGTTCGCTTTCAGAAGGCAACATTTTAAAATGAACCAAAACTGTCTTAATAAAAGTCACATGTGAGCAAACTGTCCCCTCATTGGTCAGAATGTTTGTGCACTGTTCAGGGATTTGCCTCATACATCAATAAACCGGTTAAAATGATATACCTGTGAAAACTTGTAAACCGGTACAAATTTTCAAATATTATGTTACGCAAAACATGGCAGCATTGTACAGAATGCACGTTCCAGTTAGAGTTTGTGATAACCAATAGATTTCTTCTCCGCAGATCTATCAGGTATGCTCATTTTTAAAGGGATATTGTTTGATTCGTTGGTCTGTTGGGTCGGATTGCATTCTCACCACAAGTGAACCATTCCAGAGTTCATTTGCAATCGGACCGAGACTCCCTTGTGCAGGTGGTCTCAGACCGATTGTTATGGTGCGGGTCCGAGTGTGATTGCTGTGTTCATATACGCCTAAACGAACCAAACTAATGGAGAAATGGACCAGGTTTTGAAACAAATGCTCCAAATAAGCCAGGTGTGAAAACGGCCAAAGACAAAATAATGTAAACCTGCTCTTTTTAAGATGTTTATCAGAAGTTAATAAGAATGCAATGCTTTTCAAGGAAACACTCTTAAACGGACATTTTGGAGGTGTATGTGTACTGTTTGGGTTATAAATAAGTGCATGTTACACAGTGTTTCTTATTTGGTTGTTATTTATGCAGTTGTTTTTTCACTGTAAAGCTGGTTTGGCACAACATGTACTGTGAAAAGTGCTACACAGATTATTAGAACTTGAAAATTGAGGATAAAAATTTTACACTTACTGTGATGACGATCAGAAGCTCAGGAGAAGAGGAGTTGATGGGACAAAACCTTGAGTTGTAAGTGTACTTTTCTTAACAGCAGTGGGTGGAGTTGGTTACAGAGAGATCCTGCCTCTACAACAGCTGATGTAAGCAAAAGAAAGGTAAAGAAAGAATATGGGACACAAAAATGTCTTTCCATTCATGAGTCTGTCATTTGTTCCACTTGTGTGAATACATGAAAAGGAGATTTTGTTACTGCTACACAATAAAATGTCCTATCTGCATACTGGAGGTTTGTTTCAAATCCCAATGGACTACAGATCAGGACATCATACCAACTGCTGTGATTGTTCACCAGTTGTTGTCAGTTATTTGTCGATGAATGTCGCAAAATATGAAGTCCCAATCTTAGAGATCGTTTTAGTTTTGTTTACAGATTCTCAGAAAAGGGTGTAGTGCAGATAAAGATGTGCATCTAGAGTCATTATTTATAGTCATGTCTAATATGTCAGATATCATTTTTAACCCTTGTCTCAAGGCTTGAGTGCTACTTTAACTTAATTGATGCAAGCTTGATGCAGCCAGAATAGCCTGCTCTGATCTGTCATCTGTTCTGATTCTGATTGATCTCTCAACATAAATAATGGCACAGCTGATTATGGCAACCTAGTTGAGTGTCGGTGCAGTGCTGGTGTCCATGTTAAAATATGTACATGTACAACACCACTGAAATAGTCTTTATATTGTTTGAATGTATGTTAAAATGTATGTTGAATGTATGTGAAAAACAGATAGTTCACAACACAATGGAACATTGAAGACCTGAGCCATATTTAGTGACTAGAATATCATAGGGTGTGTCTCAATCAGCTCCCTAGTTCAGTAGTCAGGGCACTGATTTGGCCATTTTTTTAGGGCTGTCTGTAATGTTTAATGTGTGTGTTCATGTATTTCATGTCTTTTATTTTGAAAAGTTTAGTTCCTGTTTCATGTCATATGTTCCTGGTCATGTGATGTCCTGTTTTCACTCCATGTTCATGTGTCTTGTTTTCATTGGTTCATTGTTTGATTATCTTGTTTAGAGTTCTTAGTGTTTATTGGTTTTCTTTGTCATGTGTTCTCCCATGTCCAAGGATTTAAGTATTCCATTGTCAGGAGTCAGGTATTGTGTGTTTGGTAACGTGTTATGCTATGTCAAGTCAAGTTTATGTCAAGTCAAGTTTAAGTCAAGTCTAGTCAAGTTCAAATTAATGTTTATTTTTCATTCACGTTTATAGTTAGGGTTTTTGGATTTCACTTTTGTTAATAAATTGCACTTGGGTTCTTCACTCCATCATCTCTTTGTTTACTTCATTGCCAGCAGCATCGTTACAGAAATACCTGACCGAACAATGAACCCAGCAATCCAACTCATACGCCTACGTCAGGGGAATCGTCCCCTGGAGGATTATGTGGAGGACTTCTGCGATCTGGCCTGCCAGGTGGACTTTAATGAGGTCGCCTTCAAAGACATTTTCCATTTTGGATTGAGTGAGCCAATCTCCACTTTGATGCCTGGCGGTCGCAGTTCCCTCAGCCTGGCTCAGTATATCGAGTCTGCTCCATGCCACGTCACAGCAACACCTCAGCCTGCTCCATGCCATGTCACAGCCACGCCTCAGCCTGTTCCATGCAATGTCACAGCCACACCTGAGCCTGCTACATGCCACGTCACAGCCACACCTGAGTCTACTCCATGCCATGTCATGGCCACATCTGAGCTGTTAGACCTGGAGATGGTTCCCACCCTTGTACCCACCCTATGGACGCTTCTTCATGATCATGCAAGGGGAACTTTTGACCCTCCAACCCCGCCTAGACCCTCCGAGCCCTGGACTCCGCCTTGGCCTGTCGATCCCTCGACAACACCTGTGTTCACCCATGTCCAAGTATTTAAGCCCTCATGTTTTCCATTGTCGGGTGTCAGTTATTGTGTGTTTGGTAACGTGTTATGCTATGTCAAGTCAAGTTTATGTTGTCAATTTTAAGTCAAGTCTAGTCAAGTTCATGTTTATGTTTCATTCACGTTTATAGTTAGGGTTTTTGGGTTTCAATTTTGTTAATAAATTGCACTTGTGTTCTTCACTCATCGTCTCTTCGTTTACCTCGTTGCCAGCAGCATCGTTAGACTGTCTCAATCGCAAAATCATTCCAGTGCACTGAAACGTTTGCTCCCTAAAATTTCCCATAATTCACAGCAAAAACCAGGGAGCATTGTTGCTCACTATGTTCCTTCACTGGAAATGACATCACATCTTCTAAAGTTTCTCAACAACAATGGCGATAAACCAATCACCAACTTCATAAGTAGTTTATGGTATAATTAACATTTACTGATTTTTAGTGTTTACTGATTTAAGTAAATCTAGCTACTCCATCCTGTTTGAAGTAATTGTTGCAACAGAAACTTTAGCGTGTGATTAAGCTGACAAATTTATAACATATAAAACTTAAATATTTTATATGTCAGGGAATTTGACAGTGACAGATTCTGAGATTTATTCACCTGAGATGAGTAAACAATCGGCTGTTCACTCGCAGCTGAAATAGAACCAGAGATGACTGGAAATAAGTAATGTTATCCATAAACAACCACCATTATTTCAAGCCTGTTTATGTCTGTAAAGAGTGTAGGAGTAACAAATATTATCATAACAGCAAAAATTGTGAAATAGATACCTGTCACGTTCTACATCAGTACGCTACTTTGTTATTATGGGGTTTTTTTTTTCTTAGCTGTTAGATTAACGTTCAGCATAATTATACTGCACAGCATGTGAGTTATGACTAATAAAAATAGGCCTGGAGAAAAGGTGATTATGAATAAATACATAAAGTATGTCCTTATGTGATTTAACTAGTGCTGTCAGTTGATTATAATTTTGAATTGCGATTAATCACATCATTTTTCGTAGTTAATCACGATTAATCGCATATTTTGAAAGTGCTGAAATTTGACTCTAAATATACTTTTACTGTCAAAATGCTTTTTTTTTCTTAGAAAAAAAAAAAAACAATATGTAACAATATAATGCTTTATTAACATTTTCCAAACAAAGCCTTCCACAATATAAACATAGAAATGCACTAAAATAGCACCAATTCAAGTAACATTAAACGTTTCCCAAAGTCTAAGTGGGATTTTGACTAATTGAAAGAACAAGTCCCCACAAAGGTTGCATATTCATTACAATGGGCATTTAATCTCTTAAACTCTCATCCTCCACAATATTAATCTGCCAGTAGTCTGTGGCTATCCGCTTTCCTACAGCAATCATGAAGCTGTGTTCCTTATTCAGAGCATCAACGATTCAGGGTGTCAGTGCTCCTTTGAAATTCATACGAAAAGCGCTTGCAGACAAAACGTCTCATTCTATGTTTTGGTGATAGTTAAGACTTGATGTGCTTCTGTGGTAATTCAAATATGCATTACTTAGGCTGAAAAATATTTTATTCCTGTCATAAATTCCATTTGGGCTTGTTTTGCACAACAAATAGCATTAAGAGCTCCTTTCTCCATCACTTTATCACTGACACTGAATCACTGCTGTGTGTGTTTGCGGTGTGTGCATCAGTGTAATGACTCTGGGTAGACACATCACAAAGCCTTCCAACAAGTCTTTATGCTGGTGTATGCTGTATTAATGGTAAATGCATTAATCACAATTAGGAAAATTAACGTGTAAACTTTTTACATTAATCGCATGCGCTAACACATGAATTTTGCCAGCTCTAATAATTATCATTTTAAAATTTAAGGTCTACTGTTTACAAATAATAAAACTGCCGATCATTTAGATCTGCTAAATCTCTTTGACAATATCAATCCACATAAGAAAACAATAGCCACCTAATATAGATAAATAAAACTGAAAAAGAGAAAATATTCTTCCTTTTTTTATATTTCCCATTCAATGAGGGGCAAATAATAATTTCCTTGTCCTACAAATATTGTGCATTTGCATAGAGGAGCCAGTGCAGGAGCCAGATATTTGTGTAAATAATAATTGGTAAATGTAGAACAATCTGATTTGATGATGTTTGGGATTGAGAACACTTTCTTGTCCATTTCCTTAAGATGCTCGTTTTCATCACTGATTTCTCTTTTGTTGAGTATAGGCTTGGGTATACTTACATTTTTCACATTCTGGGTCATCTTGCAGATGGTCGGTCACTCAGCCTTTCAAAGTATACTCTTTTGACGGCAAGCGAATAAGAAACGTGTTCAACGCATTCGCACTTCAACTGCTTTGTGTAGTACAGTCAACGGCAGGCACATGCTCCAATGATGCGCATAGACAAGTATTGTTAGCAGGTTGAGAATATCTTGGCCACATGTGGATAGTCCACACAGACTCTGCTGATGACGAAATTTGCATCACGCATACAGTGCACGTTCCGATCAGCAATGGACAACCGAAGTAAACTTTTGCATTAAGATTTTGCAAATGAGCTGACACCACATCCGTAACATCCACTGTAATAATATGTTTTTCACACCTGAAGGTTTAACTGCACTCCACAGCTAAGCAGTTTGCATTAATACATTTGATGGAATAAGACTCAAACAAATATGTTAAACTATGCTTTGCTTTTTCTTGTTTTCTAAGGCAGTGTAACTGAACTATGTCCAGACAAGCATTAAACACACACGCTTTGGTCTGGATCTGACGACCAGTGAATGCTGTTTGGATGCACCGCTGGGGGTTGTTAAACTCTGATTTAGAGTGCTCCGATGATCAGACTGTGATGCAATTTTCTCAAAATGAGTTGGAGGGCCAGATAAAAATGATTTGCATGCTGGATTTGGCCTGCAGGCCACTAGTTGACTAGCCCTGCTGTAATATGTTGTCACTCATTGCTTGATGAGGTTTTGGCTGGTCAGGATAAAAACACAGATTATAAGTAGATTTACTTCAACAGATATTTGCAGCAACAAAAGCAACCATCATTCATTACTAATTTGTGTTTGCAATATGACAAATTTGAGCATTTAACTTGATGTGAATTTAAGCAGCGACACGGTGCAGCAACTTCCAGTGAGAGCGCAGACAGTGGAGCTTACATGATCCATTAATAATGTTGGGCATCCAGCAGTAGGAACCATGGGGTCAGGAATTAGCTTGTTAGCCGGTCCCTGTTAGCACCTGTTGGTAGATACTGGAACTACACCCTATGATGGCACAAAGCATGTTTCTACATTGACATCCAAACAAAAACAGCTGTTTTCTGACAAAATGTATTTGTATATTATATATATATATATTTTCAAGAAACATTTCAATCGAAATTATTCCATTACATTATATTACATCTTTTACTGGTGACAGATTGTTTTTGAAGAGCTTTTAAATGTGTGAAATTGACTTATCTGTACTCTTTCTGCTGGAACTAAGCACCCATAAGAAAAGATGGCAGCCTTCAGATTGACCTGCGTGAAGTTGGCCCCCCACCCAACGCGAAACGTCGGCAAAATAGTCTCAATCGTTTGTGCTCCGTTTGTGCTGGTTTGTGCTATAAAAATTTTCGTTTGTGCTGCTTTGGTTTTTTAAATATTAAAATAATATTTATAGGTCATTCTGAGGTCACTCATCCCCCCACATGCTCCAAATTCACCCAAAATAGGTTCAATCGTTTGTGCTTCGTTTGTGCTGGTTTGTGCCGGTAAAAGTTTCGTTTGTGCTGCTTCGGTTTTTAAAATATTAGACATTGAATTATAGGTGAAGACGTCACCAGCCCCCCCACATGCTCCAAATTCACCCAAAATAGTCTCAATCGTTTGTGCTCCGTTTGTGCTGGTTTGTGCTGTAAAAAATTTCGTTTGTGCTGCTTCGGATTTTTAGATATTAAAATAATATTTATAGGTCATTCTGAGGTCACTCATCCCCCCACATGCTCCAAATTCACCCAAAATAGGTTCAATCGTTTGTGCTTCGTTTGTGCTGGTTTGTGCCGGTAAAAGTTTCGTTTGTGCTGCTTCGGTTTTTAAAATATTAGACATTGAATTATAGGTGAAGACGTCACCAGCCCCCCCACATGCTCCAAATTCACCCAAAATAGTCTCAATCGTTTGTGCTCCGTTTGTGCTGGTTTGTGCTGTAAAAAATTTCGTTTGTGCTGCTTCGGATTTTTAGATATTAAAATAATATTTATAGGTCATTCTGAGGTCACTCAGCCCCCCACATGCTCCAAATTCACCCAAAATAGGCTCAATCGTTTGTGCTTCATTTGTGCTGGTTTGTGCCGGTAAAATTTTCGTTTGTGCTGCTTCGGTTTTTTAAAAATTAGACATTGAATTACAAGCGAATTATAAATGCTGATATTTATTGAATACAATACTGACGGAATAAAATAGATCACTTAATGGTCACAAAAATCAAATATAGGTCTCGGTCATTCTGATTACTATATATTAGGCTACTATATTATATATTTCTAAAATAGGTCTCTCTTGTTTTGTGTGTAGTCAGTATGATTTATGAGCAGTGAGCATTTTATTTTGGGTTGGTCATTTCAATCTCTTACCAAAATGTTGGTTGATGATGTTTTAATACAACAACAACTCCTTCTTATCAATGTTTTTGTAGTCGCTATGGTGTTTATTAAAAACTTTATTGGTGTTCAGACAGCAGCAGCTCAATATTCATCTGGTGTCTGTCGGACTCTTTCTGTCACTCACTTTCGCTCAGCTCTGGACACGAGAACAAAAGCGCAAATCTCCACGATGTGAACACACTTTTAGAGTCGAACTGCCAAAGACTTTCTGTCAAGACTAATCATCACATCATTTGTTCAATAATCAGTTATATTTACTTCATTCACTGGTCTTTCCTGATTGAACTTTTTATTTATTTACATGGAGTATCATCTGCTACACTTCACTGCCATCACTAGGCGCAAGTGACACTTCTGTACAAGATGCTCTTGTGCAAATTAGTGTAGAGTTAGTAGAGAAAAAGTCGATATAAATCAAACTACAAAAGTCGTTACTAAATCAAATTTCTGGCCGATGTAAGTACAATGTTTTAACACTGTCAGTTACAACATTATTTGTTAACTTCAAGAATAATGGTACAACATTCAAGAGAGCTAAGATTGTCAATGTTTATTGAACAGAAAACTCATTGCTAATACTAATATATGCTAATTACAGTTGCACATGTGACCCATGTTAGTTTTTTGAATACATTGTGCGTCTAGGGGTCAACATTACCATATTGGTCCTAATATAAGATATATTATCCTTATATATTACTACTATATTATATTATCCTTATATTCGGACCAATACAGTAATACATCAAAATAAGTTTATACTGAACATGACATTTTTTGAGTCAGGATTATTTAAGTGGGTAATTATGTTTTGCTTATGCCAGATGCCCAAGAAACCAGCAGTCGACAGAGATTCCATTTTCACAGTCCTGTGTTCATCAAAAGAGGCCATAGTCCAAAATGGCAACATAGCTACTCCTAATCAGAGCATCTGGACAGAGCTTAGTAAGCAGCTAGAAAACAAAATCACTGCAAAGGCTCTATACACTTTTGTTAAATTAAATAGACACAACATCTGGACTGCTTTAGGGTTTACTCATGAATGTGATCATGAAACAAATGGCAGTAGTGATGACACAGGGTCCCTTTTACCCAGACCAAAAGATTGCTGGACTTTTGATCTTGAAGTTCGATTTCAGAAATGGATTGAATTCATGCCTGAAACGGTTAAATACAACAACAAGTTATCTAAACACAAAAAAGGGAATACACAATTTTAAGCCTGGCATCTGGACACGTGATAAATCATCACATGTTTTTAAGTTTAAGTTTTTAAAGGTCCATTATTTGTGTTAATGGATGTTTGATAGTACACAGTAATTCAATTTCAAAAGTAAAGTCATTTTGGCTTCATTCTTAATTCATTGAGTCACGTGTTTACACACACACACACACACACACACACACATATAGTACTAGTCAAAAGTTTGAAAACATTAAGATTTTTTAATGTTTCTGAAAGTAGTCTCTTCTGCTCACCAAGGCTGCGTTTATTGGATCAAAAATACAGTAAAACAGTAATATTGTGAAATATTATTCCAATGTAAAACAGTTGTTTTCTATCTGAATATATAGTAAACTGTAATTTATTCCTGTGATCAAAGCTGAATTTTCAGCATCATTACTTCAGTCTTCGGTGTCACACGATCCTTCAGAAATCATTCTAATATGCTGATTTGCTGCTCAAGAAACATTCATTATTATTATCAGTTGAAAACAGTTGTGCTGCTTTTTTTTTTCATGGAAACCATGATACACAACCATTCAAAGGTTTGGGGTAAGTGATTTATATATTGCATGTGGGGGGGTGACGTCATCATCTATAATTCAATGTCTAATATTTTAAAAACCGAAGCAGCACAAACGAAACTTTTACCGGCACAAACCAGCACAAACGAAGCACAAACGATTGAACCTATTTTGGGTGAATTTGGAGCATGTGGGGGGATGAGTGACCTCAGAATGACCTATAAATATTATTTTAATATCTAAAAAACCGAAGCAGCACAAACGAAAATTTTTACAGCACAAACCAGCACAAATGGAGCACAAACGATTGAGACTATTTTGCCAACGTTTTGCATTGGGTGGGGGGCCAACTTCACGCAGGTTTCAGATTGCGTATTTTCAGGGAACCCTGCGCTAGATGAGCACTGCCATAGAGATCAATGGGTATGTTAACATATAGCTTTCTCCAGGTATTTTAGAGCTCATTGATAGGAACGCCTACAGTGGCTGCAGAGTTTTAATGTATGTGTGTGTATTTAGCTTAACATGGCTTCACGCCTGCTTACGGCTAATGCCATTTCAGTTCATACCTGCTTCTTAGTCCTCTGCTGCAGCTGATACAGTGTTGTGGTTTTTGTGGTCATCTGTCGTGCACAGCACACAGATACACTTCTGATCAGTATGGCAGAAAACCTCCAGAAGCTTATTGTGTTGACGGAAGATAATCTCCAGGAATTGTCCAGTAGCATCCATCAGATTGTGTCTCTTACCTTGGAAGAGATTCTCACATTGTTCAAGGTGATTTTGACAGAAAGAGTTCAGACACTCCAGACAGGACTTGACAGCTTTGTGTTTTCTTCCAGTATAGACATCACACTCCACATCTCCAGCTCCAGAATATCAGTGAGCAGGAACAGCAGTTTGGAGTTTTGTCTTCTTCAGTTTCTCCACCACTTCAGTCAGCATGGTACTTTTACATAACACAGGCCTTGTACTGAAAGTTTGTCTACACTGAGGGCAGCTGTAGACTCCCTTCAGATCATCCTGATTCCAGCAGTCTGTAATACAGTTCATACAGTAATTGTGTCCACAGGGAATGGTCACTGGATCCTTCAGTAGATCCAGACAGATAAGACAGCTGAACTCCTCCTGAGCCCATGAAATACTGGCTTCTGCCATTTTACTGCATGTACTCTGAGACAGAGAGATGAGTACAACAGCTTGACAACACTTTAGTTCAAGTTTCCCTGAAATTAACAGCTGAGACAGTTTCCTGTTTCTGTGTTTGAGAGGCGTGTGGAAAACAAGTTTGTGTTTTTACAGATAATGTTCACTAGATGTCAGACTCACACTGGATCTCACTTCCAAATTTTTGTCTCACACTTTTCTATCTCTGTTTGCAATCAGTTCAAAAGTCAATCTGTAGTTTTTGACAACTAAATCAACAGATGTTGTTCAGGTTTAAGAGCATGTTATTTGATTGACAGTCAAGCTCACATGTTCTGATGATGTTCAGCTGCATTTAAAAATAAATAAATTCCAGTTTAAATGTGGCCGGACTGATTAGGGATGTGCACGAGTTATTGAGTTATTGTTCTGCACCAGCTAGTTGACTATTAAAAACACTACTTGAATATTGCAAATTGATTTTCCTTTACGCATTTCCCTGCTGTGGGCAATGCTGAATTTTACTGTATTTTCCCTGTGAATGTGTGTTGGATGAGAGAAGGAGGTATGACTGCTTCTTTGTGTGCTTTAATTTAGGCATGGCAAGGCAAGGCAAGTTTATTTATATAGCACATTTCATACACAATGGCAATTCAAAGTGCTTTACATAAAAATTCTTTAAAAAAACAAATATAAGATACATAAATCAATTAAGAACAAGAAATAAGAATAAAAAGTAATAAGATACATTTAAAAAAGTAAAAATCATTAAAATGAATAAAAAAGAAAAATAATACAGAAATAATGATGCAGTGCAATCAGTAATTGCACCACAGTGCTCAGTGAATAAATGCAAAGCTAAACAGATGTGTTTTCAATCTGGATTTGAAAGTGGCTACTGGTGGAGCACACCTGACCTCTTCTGGAAGCTGGCTCCAGCTGTGGGTGGCATAACAGCTAAACACAGTCTCACCTTGTCTTGAGTGAACCCTTGGTATTTCTAAATGACTTGATCCTAATGATCTTGAATGTCTGAGGTTTATATTCAACAAGCATATCTGCAAAGTATTTAGGTCCTTAAAATCAGTTCTAAATGTAACTGGAAGCCAGTGTAAAGATCTGAGAACTGGAGTAATATGCTCAGTTTTGGTTTGGGTGAGAGTCCTGGCAGCAGCATTTTGAATGAGCTGCAGGTGTCTTATGGTCTTTTTGGGAAGGTCGGTGAGAAGTTCATTGCAGTAGTCTACCCTACTGGTGATGAATTCATGAACAAGTTTCTCTAAGTCTTGACTGGATACAAAACATCTAATTCTTGCTATATTTTTAGATGAAAGTAGGCTGATTTAGTTATTGATTTGATGTGACTACTGAAAACTACCTAACCCCTAACACTGATTCAGTTCTACTCAGCAGTCATTCAGTCTGTCCTCTGCACTTCAATAACTGTCTGGTTTGGTTCAGCTGCCAAATCGGGCCTCAGAAAACAACAAAAGACAGTTTGGACTGTTTATTGGTTCTCCCCATCCCATCCTTCAAGAACTGTACACATCCAGAGTGAGGAAAAGGGCTGGAAAAATCACTCTGGACACCACTCACCCAGCCCACTACCTCTTTGAACTGTTGCCTTCTGGCCAGTGCTACAGAGCACTGAGCACCAGAACAGCCAGGCACAGGAACAGCTTTTTCCATCCACATCTCATGAACAGTTAAAACAGCCCCATTGAGCAATAATTATGTGCAATAACAAGCTTATTCGTTTATATTTATTTAACCTATCCTACCTCTTCTGCACACTACATTCCTTTGCACTGTATATAACAGATTGTATTTGTATATACATATATTTTTTGTGTATTTTATATAAACTTTATATTCTGTTCACTTCTTTTTATTCTTTATTCTATTTTTTATTATTTCTGTCTTGTTGTTGTATTGTTTGTGCACTGGAAGCTTCTGTCACCAAGTCAAATTCCTTGTATGTGTAAGCATACTTGGCAATAAAGCTCATTCTGATTCTGATTCTGAAATAAGGTCTGACTCCAAAAGGACACCAAAATTCCTTAATTAATTTTTTGTCTTAAGACCCCTGGAGTCAAGGTATGTGTTCACCTTGGGAATTTTGCCTTTGTTGCCAAATGAAAAGAACTCTGTCTTGTCGTTGTTTAACTGACGGAAGTTTCGGCACATCCGAATGTTAATTTCAAAATGGTTTAGATCCCGTTTAGACCTTTATTTAGGGCTGACCACATGTGAATTTAAAGACAGTAATGGTTACAATTACCATAGCCCTCTTTCCTTCAGTCAATCACCATTTAAGACTCTTAAGAAGAGTCTCGGGGCCTGGTTGCACCGTCAGAATGGCCGAGTGGTATATGGTGCCAGACTCAAGGGTTTTTATCCTACTAATGTAATGAGGATTCTATTGTCCAAATGGGAGCATTGGTTTAAATCCCACTTCTGTCAACAAGCTTTTAATAAGTGGCATAAATTTACAGGCAGTCATGGTTACAGTTATCAAAGCACTCGTTCCTTCTGTCAATATCCATTGGCAGCGTAGATTTAGATGAGTCTCTGGAAGTGTTTGCCCATGCTGAGCACCAGGCACCAGACTCAAAGGACTTTGAACCTTCTCTTGTCAAGAGAATTCTGGTCTCCAAATGGAGTTGTTGGTTCAAATCCTTTTTCTGACAGGAAGCTTTTTTCAAGTGGCAAGAATTTAAAGGCAGTCATGATTATAGTTACCAACACACTTTTTCCTCTGTCAATCTTCATTGATAATTTTGATTAAAAAAAAGTGTCTTAGGGATTGTTTGCATCATCAGTATGGCTAAGGTGCCAGATTCAAGGGTCTTTAAATATTCTCACATAATGAGAAATCTGGTCTCCAAATGGAGGCGTTGGTTCAAATCCCACTTCTGACAGGAAGATTTTACCAAGTGGTATGCATTTAAATGCAGTACTCTTTACAGTTTCAAGTATACTTTCTTCTGCCAATCTCCAGTGAAAGAGTAGATCAAGAAAAGCCTGCTCTTGTTTGCACTGTCAGAATGGCAGAGTGTTCTGAAGTGCCAGACTCAAGGATCTATAAACATTCTCATTTAAAGAGTGTTCTGGTCTACAAATGGATTTGTGTTTGAAATCTAACTTCTGACAAGGCAATTTTACCATGTGGTATGAATTTAAATGCAGTAATGTTTACAGTTTCAAGTATACTTTCTTTTGCCAATCTCCAGTGATAGAGTAGATCAAGAAAAGTCTGCACTTGTTTGCTCTGGCCGAGTGCTCTGAAGCACTTGGCCATTCTGACAGTGGGAACTGGGGCAGACTATTCTTGATTTACTCTATCACTGGAGATTGACAGAAGAAAGTGTTTCAGTGATTGTAAACATTACTGTATTTAAATTCATACCACTTGGTTAAATTGACTTGTCAGAAGTGGGATTTGAACTGCGTGGGTTCAAATCCCACTTCTGACAAGTCAGTTTTACCAAGTGGTATGAATTTAAATGCAGTAATGTTTACAGTTTCAAGTATACTCTCTTCTGCCAATCCTTCTCACGTAAAGAGTATTCTGGTCTTCAAATGGAGGCGTGGGATCAAATCCCACTTCTGACAAGGTAATTTTACCAAGTGGTATGAATATAAATGCAGTAATGTTTACAATAAACAAAATGATTTCTTCTGTCAATCTCCAGTGATAGAGTAAATCAAGAAAAGTCTGCATTTGTTTTCACTGTCAGAATGACTGAGTGGTTTAAGGCACCAGACTCAAGGCTCTTTGAACCTTCTCATGTAAAGGGTGTTCTGATTTCCAAATGGATGTGTGTTTGAAGTTCAACTTCTAACAAGGCAATTTTACCAAGTGGCATGAATTTAAATGCAATAATGTTTACAGTTTCAAGTATACTCTCTTCTGCCAATCCTTCTCACGTAAAGAGTCTTCTGGTCTCCAAATGGAGGCGTGGGTTCAAATCCCAGTTCTGACAAGTCAATGTTACCACGTGGTATGAATTTAAATGCAGTAATGTTTACAATAAACAAAATGCTTTCTTCTTTCAATCTCCAGTGATAGAGTAAATCAAGAAAAGTCTGCATTTGTTTTCACTGTCAGAATGGCCGAGAGGTCTAAGGCGCCAGACTCAAGGCTGTTTGAACATTCTCAAGTAACAAGTGTTCTGGTCTCCAAATGGAGGCGTGGGTTCAAATCCCACTTCTGATACATACCTTTTACCAAGTGGTATGCTATCAGAATGGCCAAGTGCTCTGAAGCACCAGACTCAAGGCTGTTTGAACCTTCTCAAGTAAAGAGTGTTCTGGTCTCCAAATGGAGGCGTGGGTTCAAATCCCACTTCTGACAAGTCAATTTTACCAAGTGGTATGAATTTAAATGCAGTAATGTTTACAATAAACAAAATTCTCTCTTCTGTCAATCTCCAGTGATACAGTAAATCAAGAAAAGTCTGCATTTGTTTTCACTGTCAGAATGGCTGAGAGGTCTAAAGCACCAAACTCAAGGCTGTTTGAACCTTCTCAAGTAAAGAGTGTTCTGGTCTCCAAATGGAGGTGTGGGTTCAAATCAAACTTCTGACAAGTCAATTTTACCACGTGGTATGAATTTAAATGCAGTAATGTTTACAATAAACAAAATGCTTTCTTCTGTCAATCTCCAGTGATAGAGTAAATCAAGAAAAGTCTGCATTTGTTTTCACTGTCAGAATGACCGAGTGGTCTAAGGCGCCAGACTCAAGGCTGTTTGAACCTTCTCAAGTAAAGAGTGTTCTGGTCTCCAAATGGAGGCGTGGGTTCAAATCCCACTTCTGACAAGTCAATTTTACCAAATGGTATGAATTTAAATGCAGTAATGTTTACAATAAACAAAATGCTTTCGTCTTTCAATCTCCAGTGATAGAGTAAATCAAGAAAAGTCTGCCTTTGTTTTCACTGTCAGAATGGCTGAGAGGTCTAAAGCACCAAACTCAAGGCTGTTTGAACCTTCTCAAGTAAAGAGCATTCTGGTCTCCAAATGGAGGTGTGGGTTCAAATCCAACTTCTGACCAATACATTTTACCAAGTGGTATTCTGTCAGAATGGCCAAGTGCTCTGAAGCACCAGACTCAAGGCTGTTTGAATCTTCTCAAGTAAAGAGTGTTCTGGTTTCCAAATGGATGTGTGTTTGTAGTTCAACTTCTGACAAGGCAGTTTTACCAAGTGGCATGAATTTAAATGCAGTAATGTGTACAGTTTCAAGTATACTTTCTTCTGCCAATCCTTCTCACATAAAGAGTATTCTGGTCTTCAAATGGAGGCGCGGGATCAAATCCCACTTCTGACAAGTCAATTTTACCAAATGGTATGAATTTAAATGCAGTAATGTTTACAATGACCAAAACAATTTCTTCTGTCAATCTCCAGTGATAGATTAAATAAAGAAAAGTCTGCTCTTGTTGGCAACTTCAGAATGACTGAGTGGTTTAAGGCACCAGATTCAAGGCTCTTTGAACCTTCTCATGTAAAGAGTGTTCTGATTTCCAAATGGATGTGTGTTTGAAGTTCAACTTCTGACAAGGCAATTTTACCAAGTGGCATGAATTTAAATGCAGTAATGTTTAGAAGTTGGATTTGAACCCACACCTCCAAAACACATTCTTTTGTCAGTGTCCAGTAATAGATTAAATACAGAGAAGTCTGCCCTTTTGGCACTGTCAGAATGGCTGAGTTCTCTGAAACGCCCGACTCAAGACTCTTTGAACCTTCTCACGTAAAGTGTATACTGGTCTTCAAATGGGGGCGTGGGATCAAATCCCACTTCTGACAAGTCAGTTTTACCAAGTGGTATGAATTTAAATGCAGTACTGTTTACAATTTCAAGTATACTTTCTTCTGTCAATATCCAGTGATAGATTAAATAAAGAAAAGTCTGCATTTGTTTTTGCTGTCAGAATGGCCGAGAGGTCTAAAGCGCCAAACTCAAGGCTGTTTGAACCTTCTCAAGAAAAGAGTGTTCTGGTTTCCAAATGGATGTGTGTTTGTAGTTCAACTTCTGACAAGGCAATTTTACCAAGTGGCATGAATTTAAATGCAGTAATGTGTACAGTTTCAAGTATACTTTCTTCTGCCAATCCTTCTCACATAAAGAGTATTCTGGTCTTCAAATGGAGGCGTGGGATCAAATCCCACTTCTGACAAGTAAATTTTTTCAAATGGTATGAATTTAAATGCAGTAATGTTTACAATAAACAAAATGCTTTCTTCTTTCAATCTCCAGTGATAGAGTAAATCAAGAAAAGTCTGCATTTGTTTTCACTGTCAGAATGGCCGAGAGGTCTAAAGCGCCCAACTCAAGGCTGTTTGAAACTTCTCAAGTAACGAGTGTTCTGGTCTCCAAATGGAGGCGTGGGTTCAAATCCAACTTCTGACAAGACAATTTTACCAAATGGTATGAATTTAAATGCAGTAATGTTTACAATAAACAAAATGCTTTCTTCTTTCAATCTCCAGTGATAGAGTAAATCAAGAAAAGTCTGCATTTGTTTTCACTGTCAGAATGGCCGAGAGGTCTAAGGGCCAGACTCAAGACTGTTTGAACCTTCTCAAATATCGAGTGTTCTGGTCTCCAAATGGAGGCGTGGGTTCAAATCCCACTTCTGACAAGACAGTTTTACCAAATGGTATGAATTTAAATGCAGTAATGTTTACAATAAACAAAATCCTTTCTTCTTTCAATCTCCAGTGATAGAGTAAATCAAGAAAAGTCTGCGTTTGTTTTCACTGTCAGAATGGCCGAGAGGTCTAAGGCGCCAGACTCAAGGCTGTTTGAACCTTCTCAAATAACAAGTGTTCTGGTCTCCAAATGGAGGCATGGGTTCAAATCCCACTTCTGACAAATACCTTTTACCAAGTGGTATGCTATCAGAATGGCCAAGTGCTCTGAAGCACCAGACTCAAGGCTGTTTGAACCTTCTCAAGTAAAGAGTGTTCTGGTCTCCAAATGGAGGCGTGGGTTCAAATCCCACTTCTGACAAGACAATTTTACCAAATGGTATGAATTTAAATGCAGTAATGTTTACAATAAACAAAATCCTTTCTTCTTTCAATCTCCAGTGATAGAGTAAATCAAGAAAAGTCTGCATTTGTTTTCACTGTCAGAATGGCCGAGAGGTCTAAGGCGCCAGACTCAAGGCTGTTTGAACCTTCTCAAATAACGAGTGTTCTGGTCTCCAAATGGAGGCGTGGGTTCAAATCCCACTTCTGACAAATACCTTTTACCAAGTGGTATGCTATCAGAATGGCCAAGTGCTCTGAAGCACCAGACTCAAGGCTGTTTGAACCTTCTCAAGTAAAGAGTGTTCTGGTCTCCAAATGGAGGCGTGGGTTCAAATCCCACTTCTGACAAGTCAATTTTACCAAGTGGTATGAATTTAAATGCAGTAATGTTTACAATAAACAAAATTCTCTCTTCTGTCAATCTCCAGTGATACAGTAAATCAAGAAAAGTCTGCATTTGTTTTCACTGTCAGAATGGCCGAGAGGTCTAAAGCGCCAAACTCAAGGCTGTTTGAACCTTCTCAAGTAAAGAGCGTTCTGGTCTCCAAATGGAGGTGTGGGTTCAAATCCAACTTCTGACCAATACATTTTACCAAGTGGTATGCTGTCAGAATGGCCAAGTGCTCTGAAGCACCAGACTCAAGGCTGTTTGAATCTTCTCAAGAAAAGAGTGTTCTGGTTTCCAAATGGATGTGTGTTTGTAGTTCAACTTCTGACAAGGCAGTTTTACCAAGTGGTATGAATTTAAATGCAGTAATGTGTACAGTTTCAAGTATACTTTCTTCTGCCAATCCTTCTCACATAAAGAGTATTCTGGTCTTCAAATGGAGGCGTGGGATCAAATCCCACTTCTGACAAGTCAATTTTACCAAATGGTATGAATTTAAATGCAGTAATGTTTACAATAAACAGAATTCTCTCTTCTGTCAATCTCCAGTGATACAGTAAATCAAGAAAAGTCTTCATTTGTTTTTGCTGTCAGAATGGCCGAGAGGTCTAAAGCACCAAACTCAAGGCTGTTTGAAACTTCTCAAGTAACGAGTGTTCTGGTCTCCAAATGGAGAAAAGTCTGCTCTTGTTGGCAACTTCAGAATGACTGAGTGGTTTAAGGCACCAGACTCAAGGCTCTTTGAACCTTCTCATGTAAAGAGTGTTCTGATTTCCAAATGGATGTGTGTTTGAATTTCAACTTCTGACAAGGCATTTTTACCAAGTGGCATGAATTTAAATGCAGTAATGTTTACAATTACCAAAACACATTCTTTTGTCAGTGTCCAGTAATAGATTAAATACAGAAAAGTCTGCCCTTTTTACACTGTCAGAATGACAGAGTTCTCTGAAACGCCCGACTCAAGACTCTTTGAACCTTCTCACGTAAAGTGTATACTGGTCTTCAAATGGGGGCGTGGGATCAAATCCCACTTCTGACAAGTCAGTTTTACCAAGTGGTATGAATTTAAATGCAGTAATGTTTACAAGTACCAAAATTCTTTCTTCTGTCAATCTCCAGTGATAGAGTTAATCAAGAAACTTCTGCTTTTGTTCACACTGTCAGAAAGGCCGAGTGCTCTGAAGCGCCAGACTCAAGACTCTTTGAACCTTGTCACATAAAGTGTACACTGGTCTTCAAATAGAGGTGTGGGATCAAATCCCACTTCTGACAAGGCAATTTTACCAAGTGGTATGGATTTAAATGCAGTAATGTTTACAATTACCAAAAGTTTGTTCTATGTCTTCAGACTGTTAGAGAACATGAAACTATTTGAGAGGTCCATTTCCATCTCTCTACAGGGCCTTATCCTATATTTCCTCTAGTGTCAAAACATGAGACTCAAGATTACCTTATATCAGTACCATATGTGATCACATATTCCATTTTGAGGGGCCTCCTTTACACAGGCTTCTACACACACACAGTAAAATCCATGCTTAACCATTAGAAATAATAGTAGACAAAAATGGTTATATTTACATTGATTATACTTGATTTAACTTGATAAAAAATATTCCACAATATATGGAAAAAAATATATATTCTGATATATTTTGATGTTTTTCAAATATCAAAGAGATGATGCAACAAACATAGAACAGGATGCATTACTTCTGCACTAAATATTACATAAACTACACATGTATTTCCTCAGGTACTTTATGAGTCTAAATAGATGCTCAACTTACACAATTTCAAATCAAATCAATCAAATCAAATCACATTTATTGTCACACAGCCATATACACAAGTGCAATGTTGTGTGAAATTCTTGGGTGCAGTTCCGATCAACATAGCAGTCGTGACAGTGATGAGACATATACCAATTTACAATAACATCAAATTAACACAACACAATTTAAAGTCTAATATACACATAATTACACATAACACAATATACAAATAATAACATACACTGTACAGTATACAATACGCACAATACGCATAAATATATATATTTATATATTTTTTATCCTGTCTGTCTTTCTATGTTCCATTCGAAGAAGTAGTTTATAGCGCGAATTTGCTGTCGCAAACTGGCTGCTCCTGCACTTTAAAAAATGTGAAACAGCTCTCTATGACTGCTCATATTTTCTCTTATCTAAACTTTCCACACGGAAAGCAGTACCAGCTGCCTCCGTGAATGGGCACTGTACCGGCTTCATGCCATTAGAATTAAATTTTATTTGAAAGCGAAAGAAACGAAGATTAACTATTCAATCCAACCTCCATTTCAACCCCCAGCATTTTTAATCAGGTTCTGCCGCACAGGTGATGCCTGTCAGCCTCATTACCACGCCACAGATTTTTTAGGGGGCGTTCTTTATTCAGCGATTGTTCCTCATCTTCTAACATGAATATCACGATTGTTTCTCCCTCCAAAGTGCCCTTCGGAGCATGATTTATTTCATTCTGAACACAGGGGCATCATGCAACATAGAACTCCCTTCAATTGACCGATTCTAATGACAAATTATTTTCAAACCAACGCAGACATTTTAACAAAGCTCACTGCTGCGCAGCACTGGCTCTGATCATTCCACAGCACACTGCAGTTATACACGGACTCTGTCCGAACAGACACGAGCCAAATTCGGCTCTGCAAGAGGCAGATCATGTGCCGCATTCCAACTCATTCATAATCATTCTGCAACGTGTCTCGCTTCCTCTCAGCATTATTGACATATATTGATGTATATTGTACAGCAGGGGGCAGTCATACTCCTAAGGAACGAATGACCAGAACTGTATCCTTCAGTAATGGTTGTAAGTCCATTTCTCCTGCATATCTGCATGCAGTACAGAGCCAAAGCTCTTATTTCTCAGATCATTTTATGCTGTTATTTTCACTTTGTTTATTAAGATGTACTGTATTTCCCAGCACATATCTCCTGCATTTCTGTATGCAGTGCAGAGCTGCAACTCAATGCATTCCTAGATAATTCACACCTACTGCTATGCAATGCATTTCCTATGCAAGAAGTATATTGTACTACAGGTAACAGTTACACTCCTAAAGAGCGAATGGCCTAAAGTGAATCCTTCAATGATGATTGCAAGTCCATGCATATCTGTTTGCAGTACAGAGCCAAAGCTCTTATTTCTCAGATCATTTTATGCTATTTTTTCACATTGTTTATGAAGATGTACTACATTTTTTCTAAAGTTTCACCTAAATATGATTATTTTGTCTTTTCTACAGCAACGCCTGAAATTGTGCCTTCCACAGGGTCTCACCAATATTACTTTCAGCAGGTCTCTGTGAGAGCCCATTTAAATTCCTGTCACTGGATTGTATGCAGGTTTACCTCTCACTTTCTCTATCTAGGTGTCTCTCCAAGACTTCACCATTACCTACGAGGAGCCAAAGATGGCAATAATTTTAGTTAAGAAAGCACAACTGCGGTGCTTCTGCCTTCGGCTCAAAACATCCCTAAGCAGCACAAATGTGCTGTCCACATGTCACAACTGCGGCATCTTTTGGGTCATGCAACAAACCCCCACGACACAAAGCAGCACAAACGTGCTGCACAGGTGCCGCAACTGCAGTGTCCTTCGACCATGCAAAAAATAAATAAACTCCCACCACACCACAAAGCAGCGCAAACGTGCTGTACAGGTGCCGCAACTGCGGTGTCCTTCGGACCATGTGAAAAACTCCCACCACACTGCAAAGCAGCGCAAACGTGCTGTACAGGTGCCGCAACTGCGGTGTCCTTCAGACCATGCGACAAACTTTCACCACACCGCAAATCAGCACAAATGTGTTTTTTCCAGGTGCCGCAACTGCGGAACCTTTCAAGCCCTGCCACTAAATCTCCCACAGCACCGCAATCATGTTTCCTGTTTCCTCTTATGTTTCCTCTTATTAAGACTCGAGGGGCACAGCTCAAATGTATACCCATCAAACCGCTATTCAGAAAGGTTCTTTACTCTGCGCCACCCACTATTCGAATTCAGTGTGGGCCCTCCCGTTCAAACGCTATGCAGGCTTTCCCATCAAATTGCAGTGTGGGATCTCCCATTCAAATGCAGTGTGAACCTCAGCGCATTGGTTGCAGGCTCTCCCGTTCGAATCGCAGTGTGGGCCCTCCTGTTCGACCGCAATGCAGGCTCTACCGTTCGAATCACAGGGTGGGCTCTCCCATTCGAATGCAGTGTGATATTTACGTCATTCATTCCATGGTCTCTCCCATCCGAAACACAGTATGAGCTCTCCTGTTCGAGTGTAGTGGTGGTGCAGTAATCTTAAGAGCCTTTTAGCTTTTCTCGTTAACCGTGGCATTGGCATTTCCTTTGCTCATGGTCTAAATAAGCCCAACACACAATATGGTGTGCCTAAATGTGATAAACTATGTGTGCCCTATTTGATACTGCAGCCACAGTACCCCACCAGATAATGTGCTGAAGCACCCGCCCACGCATGATACTGCCACAGCATTGTCCGCATACTCTCAGTTATGCCACAGCATCTCCCCTTTCGCATTTTGATACTGCCGCAGCAGTGCCCTGCCATGACAAACATAATAAAGTTGTATTCTTAACTAACCTTTCGCTTCCCTCAAAGCTGCATATAAACGTAATTGACACGTTTTCCATAACTAACCTTCTGCTTCCCTTACAGATGTATATAAAGGTACATATTCCTAACTAATATTTGTTCCCCCATACAGGTAAGTACAAACTAACCTTTGCTTCCCTTACAGGTGTTGATGATTCTAATGAAGTTTTTGTGCCCTACTCGATACCACAGCAACAGTGCCCCACCCATACCAATTGTGCGTACACAGTTGTTAATATTTTCTCCACAGGTGCTTTCAATGTCTAAGTTCCATACTTTCATAGAAGTGCATCTACAGCAATGGAAACACTGCAGCGCTCCCACAGGAGCTCCTTCACTATGCCCCCAAATACTCAATCCACTGCCGCTGCAGTGCTTTAAACTCTGCTCCCACAGAAGGCCCACTTTACTCTACTGCCGCAGCAGCTTTTTTACCATGCTTCCGCCTTTCTTTTCTTCGCTTCTCAGCAGCTGCAGCTAGCATTACAGGAGATAGCGGTCACCACCTCCTCTTCTCAAAGCACCATATTTCCCTATCTATGGGTAGTCTATCGAGTGAGGCAACCCCCGCAAACAAGCCCCGTTCCTCTCGTTCTCACTTTCCCCGTTCGATTGCTTGCTGGGCTTACCCGTTCGAATGCCGTGAGCGCTCTCTCTCTCTATAGAGCAGTCTCCCGTTCTAATCACAGTGTGAGCCCTCCCTTTCGAATGCAGCATGACCAACTAGTGCCCACTTTCCCTGTTCGTCTGCTTGCTGGGCTTACCCGTTCGAATGCCGTGAGCGCTCTCTCTCTATAGAGCAGTCTCCCATTCTAATCACAGTGTGAGCCCTCCCTTTCGAATGCAGCATGACCAACTAGTGCCCACTTTCCCTGTTTGTCTGCTTGCTGGGCTTACCCGTTCGAATGCCGTGAGCGCTCTCTCTCTATAGAGCAGTCTCCCGTTCTAATCACAGTGTGAGCCCTCCCTTTCGAATGCAGCATGATCAACTAGTGCCCACTTTCCCTGTTTGTCTGCTTGCTGGGCTTACCCGTTCGAATGCCGTGAGCATTCTCTCTTTATAGAGCAGTCTCCCGTTCGAATCGTAGTGTGAGCCCTCCCTTTTGAACACAGTGTGAGCCAACTCTCATTCTCACTTCCCCGTTCAACTGCTTGCTGGGCTTACCCATTCAAATGCCATGAGCTAAACCTCTCTCTCTTGGAACAGTCTCCCGTTTGAATCGCAGTGTGAGCCCTCCCTTTTGAACGCAGCACGAGCTAACTCTCATTTTCACCTTCCCTGTTCGCATACCGTGAGCCCACCCACTTCTACAACAAGTGGTGGTCTCTCGTTCAAATCGCAGCATAGCCCTCTCGACCAGCAATCGTACAAGAATGCACCTTCAAACAGATGCTGAAAACACTCCCTCTGTACACATTTTTGGGGGAAAACAATTCAGAAGCATCCGCCAAGCCAATTTACCAAATAGAATTGTTGCTGGCTTGCTGTCCTAAATACTTCCTGCCATAGTCATGGTACTGTTATTTCATCTTAACGCCTTTTTCGGGGTAATCAGGACTCGAGTAGAGTCTCGAGCTCTGAGCCCTCCAGTATACAGACAGCAAGCCAAATACGTTTACTGTTTCAACACAAGATTACATTAACATATAAACTACTGAAAAACAGTAATGTTTACCATTTCCAAAACACTTTCAATTTACAATTTCAAGCCCACTAGTTTTTGGGTTTACCGAGTGGCATGAATTTAAATCCAGTACTTTTACAATTTCAAGAATGCTTACAATTAAACTCTGCACTCGGTTACACTGTCAGAACATCTAAGCCACCAGACTCTAGAGTGTTTGAACCTTCTCATGTAAGGCTTATTGTGGTCTCCAAATGGAGGTGTGGGTTCAAATCCCACTTCAGACAGGGTGTTTTACCAAGTGGCATGAATTTAAATGCAGTACTGTTTACAATTTCAGGTTCTGTCAATCTCCAATGATAGTGTAGATCAAGAAAAGTCTGAACTTTTTGGCACCAGCAGAGTGGTCTAAGGCGCAAGACACATGGCTCTTTGAACCTGACTCAAGACTCAAGAGTCTTTGAACCGTCTCACCATCTTTGAACCTTCTCACGTAAAGAGAATTCTGGTCTCCAAATGGGGTTGTGGTTTCAAATCCTACTTCAGAGTTGGGGGTTTTAAGAGAAGTCTGCACTTGGTTGCACTGTCAGAATGGCCACGTGGTCTAAAGTGCCAGACTCAAGGGTCTTTGAACATTCTCATGTAAAGAGTATTCTGGTCTACAAATGGATGTGCGTTTGAAATCCCACTTCTGACAGGACAATTTTACCAAGTGGCATGAATTTAAATGCAGTACTGTTTACAATTTCAAGTACACTTTCTTCTGTCAACCTCCAATGTTAGAGTAGATCAAGAAAAGTCTGAGCTTGTTGGCATCATTAGAATGACAGAGTGGTCTAAAGTGTCAAACTCAGGAGTCTTTGAACCTTTTCATGTAAAAAGTGTACTGGTCTCCAAATGGAGTTGTGGGTTCAAATCCCACTTCTGACATGATGATTCCCACTTTTGACAGGGAGCCTTTATCAAATAGCATGAATTTGAATGCAGTTTTATTTACTATTACCAATACACTTTCTTCTTCTGTCAATCTCCAATGATAGCGTTGATCAAGAAGAGTCTTTGGGAAGGAGTCACGTGACGCCATGCAAGGATTGGATGTGTGAACATTGAGCTCTGCGCACTTTGCTAGTTTTAACACTTTTAATGATATAAACCGGTGAGATTCGATACACTCTGTTCCATAACTGTTCTAGGAGGACAATATGTCAAAGAATTCAAAATCCTCAGGCTCTGGAGACATTAAAAGACACTTACGTGCTCAAGCTGACACTACCGATTGGGCCGTGAGCCTGGAAGTCGATTTGGTCGGAGAGATGCGAGAGATGCTTGTCGGCAATGCTGACGAAGGTTATTGCTGACTTGGAGGATCTTGCTGTGATACGTTGATCAATCACTGCCATGGAGGCGAAGTTCTCTGAGGTGGTTACAAGAGTGGGGGATGTCGAGAAACAGATCGATTATCTGGAGTCATCAGAGAGGGAATTATCTGCTAATCTGCTAGCGACCAAGGTGGATTTGGAGCGTGTCTGGGAGAAGTTGGAGAACATGGAGAACCGTAGCTGGTGGAATAACATCCGTATTGTGAGGCTGAAGAGGGTCAGGATATAGTGAAATTCCTGGATGGGCTCCTTCCGAATGTGCTTGACATAACAGGCCATAAGCTGGAAATCGAGTGAGCTCACAGGGTTCCGGCTCAGAGATCCGCGGAGGAGACAGGCCCCGATCAATTCTGGCCAAATTTTTCAGATCATCCGATAAAGATCTTGTGTTACGCGAGGCGAGGAGTAAATGAAGGCTTTCTTGGAAAAACCACAACATTTTTGTACTGGTTCTACCTAGCGGCTGGAGTTTATTTTGTAGAGTAACACACTTTCAGGACAGCTTTATGGATGAATTTACATGCTCTTTGTACTTATTCATCCTATTGGCTGGAGTTTGTTTTGTGGAGTATTTCTTGCAAAACATTGGAGTGATTAAGTCATGTCACAGCCAAGTGGACCGGCTCACTGAAGAGCTGCTTGACTCTTTGGGGAATCGGTGTGCTATTCTTGTGCTGGTTCTGCCTAAAGGCTGGAATTTATTTTGTAGAGTATCTCACCTTCAGGACAGTTTTATGGATGAATCTACATGCTTTTTGTGTTTATTCCACCTATTGGCTGGAGTTTTAGATTATCTTTTGCTGTGTAATTCTGTCTAACAAATTTGTATAGAAACACCAGACTTGAGTAATCCAACGGAAAAGTTGGCGTGGGGGTTCTCGTAGGTGTACATGAACTGTTTCAATTTGGAGGGATGGACAGCGCGCAGGGTTAATGCGCACTTTTATTTTTCTGTTTGTTTGGTTCTGGGGGATGTTCGGGGTTTGATGGATGCACTAATGTTGGAATGTGGTCTTTAAAATCTTGTTTTTGACACACAATCTATTTTTTCTTATATGTCAGATATTAATATGAGTGGATTGTCTCTCTCCACATGGAATGTGAATGGGTTGGGGCACCCCATAAAAAGAAAGAAGGTTATTTATTTTCTTAAACGTAAGAAATATGATATAGTGTTTCTTCAAGAAATTTATCTTTTTCTGCAGGAAGCTGAAAAATTTGGGAGGATATGGGGTGGGCATGCTTTCTTCAGTGCTGGCTCGAGTAAGAGCAGGGAAGTCATTACGCTGATAAGTAAACATCTACAATTCAAATGTCTCAAACAGATTAAAGATAAATTAGGAACAGTCATTATTGTTTTAGATGAAATTCAGGGGCAAAGTCTTATTTTGGCTAATATTTATGCACCTAACGTTGATGATCAGGGCTTTTTTATAGATCTTGAAGGGATGCTGCAAGCCGCTGGCACCCCTTATGATATAATACTGGGAGGAGACTTTAATCTTTTCATGGATTCAGTCCTTGATCATAGTGAAGCAAAAGTGTGTAAGCCCCCTAGAGCAACACTGACGCGTCACAGGATGTGTAAAAATCTTGGTCTTACAGATATTTGGAGACTTTTGAACCCATCTGGGAGGGACTATACATTTTTTACAGGAAGCATTTATGAAGTGGTATGAATTTAAATACAGTAATATTTACAATTACCAAAACACCTTCTTCTGACAATCTCCAATGATAGCGTTGATCAAGAAGAGTCTTTGTGCTTGGTTCCACCATCTGAATGTGTGAGTGGTCTAAGGCAACAGTCTCAAGGGTCTTTGAACCTTTTCATGTAAAGAGCATTCTGGTCTCCAAATGGAGGCATGTGTTCAAATTCCACTTCTGACAGGACAATTTTACCAAGTGGCATGGATTTAAATACAGTAATGTTTACAATTACCAAAGCCCTCTTTACTTCTGTCAATCTCCAATGATAGCATTGATAAGAAGAGACTTTGGGCTTGGTTGCAGCATCAGATTGGCCAACTGATCTAATGCTCCATACTCAAGGGTCTTTGAAAATTCTCATGTAAAGAGTTTTCTGGTCTCCAAATGGAGGTGTGGGTTCAAACAACTTCTGACAGGAAGCTTTTACCATGTGGCATGAATTTAAATGAAGTAATGGTTAAAATTACCAAAGCCCTCTTTTCTTCTGTTAATCTTCATTGATAGCGTTGTTTAAGAAAAGTCTCTCGGCTTGGTTACACCGCCTGAGTGGTCTATGGCACCAGACTCAAGGGTCTTTGAACCTTCTCATATAAAGAGTATTCTGGTCTCCAAATGGAGGCATGGGTTCAAATCCCACTTCTGACTGGAAGCTTTTACCAAGTGGCATGAATTTAAATGCAGTAATATTTACAAATACCAAAACACTGTCTTCTTCTGTCAATCTCAAATGATAGAGTTGATCAAGAAATGTCTTTAGGCTTGGCTGCACAGTCAGATTGGATGAGTGGTCTAAGGCACCATACTCAAGGTTCTTTGAACCTTCTCATGTAATGAGTTTTCTGGTCACCATGAAGAGGCATGTGTTCAAATCCCACTTTTGACAGGAAGCTTTTACCAAGTGGCATACAATTTAAATGCAGTAATATTTACAATTACCAAAGCACTTTCTTCTTCTGTCAATCTCCAATGATAGCGTTGATTAAGAAGAGTCTTTGGGCTTGGTTGCACTGATGGTTGGGCATTTTGTGATGGAAGGTGATAGAGGAAAAAAAAATGTGTTACTTCCTGCCATTTAGTGGTATAAAATAAGACTATTTCAGTGTTTTCCTTATAATTTTTTTTCAGCAGCAGTGCTGTTGTGCACGCATCCACAAGCCTACAACGGCAGACTCCTATTAACGTGTGTTGGTCGAAAAATAGCTTAAAACATGGGTGTCAAACTCAATTTCAGCCTGGGACACATCAGGGTTTATTTGTGCCCTCAAAGGGCCTGTTGAAAATGTGGCCCCAGCACCTGCTTTGGTAGCACCCATACAATTACCAATAATATTACGTTATGTGCATTGAAATGCACGTTGGACAGTACAGCATTGATTTTGAGGTTGGGATTTAGATGAAAATTATGATATGAACAACAGTAACATCTGTGGGAAAAAATGAACACCTAATTTTTATATGGCTAAATTATTAAATATTCTGACAGTGTCAATAAGTTGTGTCTTCTTTACAGATTCCTTTCATCAGGCTCCTACTGATTAAACTACAGTCATGTCTTGGAATTTCTAAAGGCAAATCAGAGAGCATTACAAAAGAACACATTTTATACAGATGGAAAATCTTGGTCCATAATTATGAAAATGCACCATAGCTCTTTTATAATATCCATAGTTTTAACAATGATATCTGTTATAGTTCATGGTAACCATAGGTAAAACCATGCATGGCTCTTCAATACCATGGTTAGTAAATATGGTTTCTATATAAAGAACTATGGCATTTTTGTAATGATAAAACAGCAGTCTGAATACAGACTTTTTTTTTCTGCCACAACTACCATAGTTAATACAGTACAGTTAGTGTTACTACAGTAAATCCATAGTACATTTTTGTAAGTGTTGTCGATTTGATAATTGAAAAGCATTCTAATTTATGTTTTCTCCTGTTTTTCTTTGTCAGTGCCATTTAGAATGTGGGGGCTGTTTGTTTTAAACTAGTTTCATCACCGAGACATAAGAGTTTTGCTGCAGACAATTCGGTACCGCATTCAAACAGGTTTCACAAACTCCAGCATACATCTCACTGGTTCACAAGTGCATTTAAAAAAGTCTGTGCAGTTGAGGCCAGTCCACGAAAAAAACGAACCTGTTCTGCCCTCGTGCTGCTTTACCCATGTTTGAGCCGTGTTGATAATTGACCCATGTAGTGCTGTTTCATTCCGCTTTTGAAGCAAGCAAAATGCACTCCAAAACATACAGATGACAGGGGAAGGCTCATTAATATTCACGAGAAAAGTGCTAACTGATTGTTTAGTGAAATGTTGTGATCCCCTGCCATCCTACGTTTCAGATACATATGAAGGTGGTGCCACGGATGGCCGCCTCGGTGTGGAGCTCTCCAATTCTTTTGTTGTTTTTCTTTTGTTGACCACTCACAGGTGAAGCAAATAATAAAGTTGATAATCTCCTAACAAGGCCACATGTCAAGGTCTGGTTAGATTAGATGGTAAGCGAACAATCAGTTCTCATAGTCAATGTGTTGAAAGCAGGAGAAATGGTCAAGCGTAAAGACCAGAACGACTTTGACAAGGGCCAAATTGTTATGGCCAGATGACTGGGTCAGAGCATCTCTGAAACAGCAAGGCTTGTGGGGTGCTCCCGCTCAGCAGTGGTGAGTACCTACTGACAATGGTCTGAGGAGGAACAAACCACAAACCAGGCTTATCAATGCGCAAGGGCAACAAAGTCTATCCCATCTGGTCCAATCCGACAGAAAGTCTACTGTGGCACAAGTGACAGAACATTTTAATGATGTTTATGGGAGGAATGTGTCACAACACGCAGAGCATCGCACCCTGCTGTGGATGGGGCTGTGTAGTCGCAAACCGCTCAGAGTGCCTATAATGACTCCTGTCCACCGTCAAATGTGCCTACAATGGGCACGTGAGCGTTGGAACTGGACCTTGGAGCAGTGGAAGCCTGCTCCGATGAGTCCCATTTGCTTTTACATCACGTGGACAGCCAGGTGCATGTATGCCATTTACCTGGGGAAGTGATGGCACCAGGATGCACTGTGTGAAGACGACAAGCGGAGGGAGTGTAGTGTTCTGGGCAATGTTCTGATGGGAAACCCTGGGTCCGGCCATTCGTGTGGACGTCAATTTGATATGTGTCACCTACCTAAACATCGTTGCAGACCAGGTACACCCCTTCATGGCAATGGTATTCCCTGATGGCAGTGGCCTCTTTCAGCAGGATAATGTGCCCTCCCACACTGCACACATTGTTTGGGAATGGTTTGAGGAACATGATGAAGAGTTCAAGGTATTGCCCTGGCCTCCAAATTCCCCAGATCTCAATCCATTTGGGCATCTGTGGGATGTGCTGGACCAACAAGTCCAATCCATGGTGGCTGCACCTTGCAGCTTACAGGACTTGAAGGATCTGCTGCTAATGTCTTGGTGCCACATACCACAGGACACCTTCAGGGGTCTTGTAGAGTCCATGCCTTGGTGGATTGGTGGCAAAATGCGGAGGACCAACAACATATTAGGCAAGTTGTCATAATGTTTTGGCTCATCAGTGTATATATATATATATATATATACGAAGTCTCGCCTGAGTTCTGATTATTCTCAGAAGCGACTGCTCTTCCGAGAGCTCTCCCACGCGATTCATCTGCTAAATCAATAGTGTTTTCCCCAGCGGGACTGTTGAAACATCTCTCTGTCCAGAAAGACACCTGCAAGATGAGAGCTGCCGCTCTGATGGCATGAGCATAAATGGGTCATGACCTCACGACTGTGTCTTCCAAACACATTCCACCTAAAATAGGGTTCCGTTAAAAATACCCTCCTGCGGCAAGCAGATAAGGGTGCTCTTCTCTCCAGTGCCATTATGAGCTGTCTTTGAGGAGTGTTGATGGTTCACATCAGTTCCTGACTCAGTGCTGCAGAGAAACACAAGCCGCTTATTAGACGTGATAACCAGAGGTGACAGATACCAATTTTTCTGAGATCTCTGCACCATGTGTTGAACGTATAACACATACGGTATATTAATTTACTGTGTTTCTGCAACTTCAGGGTCTTTTATCACTGTGGATTTCTAGAAAGTAAAGTCTCATTGAAACATGTTTCACACTCTCACTAGTTGATTTAATTTGTCTTCTAACAATGTCATTTTTGTCATGAAAATTCCCACCACAGTGTCGTTTCCAGCACATCTCAAACTCTGTATTGTGTTCAACCCTTTAAGCTTGGATGGGCGGGCCCACGAGAAAAAAAATGTTATTGTCAAAATATTAATAACTAAAGTCTTAACCAACACAAAATATGTACAGTTTTAAAGCTTATAAGCTCTACTTTCTAATGCATGCAGGCATTACTACCAAAACTGAACAAGTGCTTTAAAATTTGCAGACAAATCAGAAGTGTTCCGATAATTTATTAATCATTATGCACTGTTTATATTATTGCAATCGGCAAAAGCAACAAACTAATTTACAAATAGCCATGTGTCATATGTTGTTGGAAATCTCTCAAAGAGTAGAATACAACCAGCCTATTTATTTTACTCACAGACAAAAATATAGTGAGTAATTACTAAGTATATGTCAGAGCTCGACATTAACGCTTGTCCGGGACAAGTGGATTTTTGAAGGGGCAAGTGAAAGAGAATGTTTCTTGCCCGACCGGACAAGCAGACTGATTAAAATGTCAATAACAAAAAACTAACTAGCTATATTTGTGATTGCCTAGGGCTGTGTCACTTATTAGAAAGTTAATATTCTTATTCTGCTGTTGAAAATAATCCAGAGCACGTACTTTTATAATTTGCTAACAATTTAGTAACAGCTGCACCTTGTTTGATTGACAGGCAGCGTATGTGTGTGTGCTGAACATGCGTGTGTGTTCAGAAAATGCTCACGATAATGCGCACCTGAACGGTCAAATACATTTAAAAATTCTGCCAAAATTCCCGTCTTGGTGAGGTATTCATGTAAACACAGAGAGTGATGTCTAAAGTGTATGTAAACATTGGAGAAAAAAGCAGATTTGTATTAAAATGTCAGACTTGTAAGTATAAATGTAAACTAATAGACCTGCTGCTGTCTAGACTTTCATTATAATAATCAAACAACCCTAATGAGAAAACGTCATGGTTACTAGTGTAACCTCCATTCCCTGATGGAGGGAACAAGATGTTGTGTCGATGTAGTGACACTAGGGGTCACTCTTGGGAGCCCGAGACACCTCTGGTCTTTGATAAAAGGCCAATGAAAATCGGCGTGTGGTATTTGCATGCCACTCCCCCGGACATATGGGTATAAAAAGGAGCTGGTATGCAACCACTCATTCAGGTTTTATGCTAAGGAGCCGATATAAGGTCCGGCCATTTCAGCAGGTAGTTCAGCGTTGTGGCAGGAGGGACACAATGTCTCATTCCCTCCATCAGGGAATGGAGGTTACACAAGTAACCAATACGTTCCCTATCTGTCACTCACTCGACGTTGTGTCGATGTACTGACGCTAGGGGTCCCTATACGAAACGCCACAATTGGCTGAACTGTGTTACATGAACTGGCGGTGTGTGGTGGGCAGACTACTGTGTGCCTCATAGCCAGCACACCAGGTTGACATGTAACCTACCCCAACATAGTTATGAGTGTCGAACGGCCCTTTGGGGACAAGTTGACTACCCAAAAGATAACAGATAACCCAGTCATGGCCTCTTTTTTCCCACTCCCTAAAAAAGAAGGGGGATTATCCGACTGGGCCACCAGGTCTAGTCGGGGGGTGTCCCTCCCAAGGGGAAGACACCGCGGAGACCACACCTCGCCCAAAGAGAGGGGGGGATATTTAAGTGGAAAAATACGTCACATGGTCTTTCCGACCATGTGGAGAGTCTTCAAGGTAGATCCTACCCAACAGGGGAGGAGTTAATACAAACATGGAGACTGGGGCAGAGGGGCTCTGCCCTAGGAAGACGCAGTTTGCCAACAGGGAAACGAAATAGCGGAAGGTATATATCGCATGGGGTTAGCCTTACAGGGAACCGCCACATTTGGAGCACCTACCCCAGAACAGGACTCTTAGTTAGCACATGTACTGGGCCGGCAGCGAGTCTCTCTGAAAACTCGACTGCCACAGGGCTCGGAGGAAGTCAACCAAGGAACAAAGCTTGTGAACACTACTGGGAATTAATGGCACATGTCTTCAGCTCAAAAGGAGGTGGAAGGCACTATGTGCAAGCGATACACCCGGCCGGCTATCCCGGGCTTATCCGCTTGTATTACATGCCACTACCTGGGATGAAACCGGTTCCACCCGGAGGCTGTAGAACCTTGCAAAGATGTTGGGTGTTGCCCAGCCTGCTGCTCTGACACCCCTGGTAGAATGGGCTTGTAGCCCTACCAGGGGCGGCACGTCCTGGGCGTGATATGCCATAGTTATTGCTTCAATGAGCCAGTGGGCAATCCTCTGCTTGGAGACAGCGCTTCCTTTCTGCTAGCACCAGAGCAGACAAAGAGGTGCTCAGAGATCCTAAAGCTCTGCGTGCGATCCCAATAGATGCGTAAACACGCACCAGACAAAGCAACGACAGGGCTGGGTCTGCCTCCTCCTGAGGCAGCGCTTGCAGGTTCACCACCTGGTCCCTAAAAGGGGTCGTGGGAACCTTGGGCACATAGCCTGGTCGGGGTCTCAGGATCACGTGAGAGTAGCCCGGACCGAACTCCAGGCACGTTTCGCTGACAGAGAACGCTTGCAGGTCTCCTACCCTCTTGATGGAAGTGAGCGCAGTCAGGAGGGCAGACTTCAAGGAGAGTGCCTTAAGCTTGGCTGACTGCAAAGGCTCAAAGGGGGCTCTCTGTTGACCCTGAAGGACTGGGTGGGCCAGTAGGGTGCTACCAGGATGATCTGCTCCTCGTCCTCCCTGACCTTGCACAGGGTCTATGCAAGTAGGCTCACTGGGAGAAAACACATATTTGCGAATGCCAGGGGGCCAGCTGTGTGCCAGCACATTTATGCCGAAGGGGGCCTCGGTCAGGGTGTACCAGAGCGGGCAATGGGGAGGATTCTTGGGAGGTGAACAGGTGCACCTGTGCCTGTCCGAATCGACTCCAAATCAGCTGGATCACCTGAGAGTGGAGTCTCCACTCTCCCCTGAGGGTAACCTGTTGTGACAGCGTGTCCGCTGTAGTGTTGAGGTTGCAGAGGATGTGAATGGCTCGCAGCGACTTGAAGTGCTGCTGACTCCAGAGGAGGAGACAGCGGGCGAGTTGTGACATACAACGAAAGCGCAGACTGCCTTGCAGTTGACATATGCTACCGTTGCCATGTTGTCTGTCTGAACTAACACATGCTTGCCCTGGATCAACAGCCGAAACCTCCGCAGGGCGAGCAGAATTGCCAACAACTCAAGGCAATTGATGTGCCAATGCAGTCGTGGGCTCATCCACAAGCCGGCGGCTGTGTGCCCATTGAAAACAGCACCCCAGCCCGTTTTGGAGGCGTCCGTCATGACCACGACGTGCCTGGAGACCAGTTCTAACATCTGCCCGTAGAAACGAGAGGTTGGTCCAAGGGCTGAAAAGACGGTGACAGACCGGCATGATGACCACGCAATGTGTCCCACGGCGCCATGCCCATCTTGGGACTCGAGTCTGAAGCCAGCGCTGAAGCGGTCTCATATGCATCAACCCACGCAGGGTGGCCACCGCTGAGGATGCCATATGCCCCAGGAGCCTCTGAAAAAGTTTCAGTGGAACCGCTGTTTTTTGTTTGAATGTCTTCAAACAGACCATCACTGACTGGGCGTGCTCATTCGTGAGGCGCGCTGTCAAAGAAACCGAGTCCAACTCCAAACCGAGAAAAGAGATGCTCTGAACCGGGAGGAGCTTGCTATTTTCCCGGTTGACCCGCAGCCCTAGTCGGCTGAGGTGTGAGAGCACCAAGTCCTTGTGTGCGTACAACATGTCCTAAGAGTGAGCTAAGATTAGCCAGTCATCGAGATAGTTGAGAATGCGAATGCCCACCTCCCTTAGCGGGGCAAGGGCTGCCTCTGTGACCTTCGTGAAGATGCGAGGAGACAGGGACAAGCCGAAAGGTAGGACCTTGTACTGATACGCCTGACCCTCGAATGCAAACTGCAGGAAGGGTCTGTGTTGAGGAAGGATCCAATCTTGATGCCGGAAGCTCGCCAGAATGCGATTTTGCGTCCGCATCTTGAACGGGAATCTGTGTAAAGCCCAGTTCAGTACTCACAGGTCCAAGATTGGCCGCAACCCACCGCCATTTTTCGGTACGATGAAGTAAGGGCTGTAAAATCCCTTCTTCATCTCGGCTGGAGGGACAGGTTCTATCGCGCCCTTCCGTAGGAGGGTAGCGATCTCCGTGCAAGGTAGCAGCATTTTCGTCCTTCACCAAGGTGAAGTGGACACCACTGAACCTGGGCGGACACCCGGTGAACTGAATCGCGTAGCCGAGTCGGATGGTCCGGACCAGCCATCGCGACGGATTGGAAAGCGCAAGCCACACTTCCAAGTTCCGCGCAAGGGGGACCAAAGGGACAACGTCGTCAGACGTACCGGCAGGTGGGGCCTCGCGGCGGGGCGGAGCTTGAGGTGCCACACCATGTCGTGGCCGTGCTGAGTCTAAGGACATCAAAGCACTTACCTGGCTCCTTGTGACCACCCCCGGAACAGCCTGGGACAGGGAGGAAGAGGCCTGTCCTCGTGACCCGTGGAGACTGTCACATCGGGGGCGGATTTGTGCCACAGCTGGGTGCTCAGGGGTGGGAGACCAATGCTGGATTGCCAAACCTGCCAAATAGAGTGGTGGACGGTGGTCATGATGACGGCCATGCACACTGGATACGTGACCCAGGGAACAAGGAAACTGCTCTTGCTGAACTCTTGAGTACTGCAGCCATTTGGGCATTCAGTGCAATTAAATGCAAAAGGTAACAAAAAGATGGAGAGGTCTGCTTACCAGCTCCAGAGCAGCAGGTTTTGTCGTCCCTGGGTTGCCCGTCTCAAGGGCACTTTGAAGCCGTTCACGGGTTCTGGGCGGCCGTGAGACGGATGGCGTCTGCATCCTGCGGTGGGCTCCACACTGGGGCCGGGCCGAAGGGGCGGGCTGCGGCGGAGCCGGTGCAGTCACCGCAAGGGGACGCCCTTGGCGACGAGTAGACGGGGTGCGGGATCTTGAGCCGCGCTGGGGCAGGATATGCTGGATAGCCTCCATCTACTGCTCCACCGTTGAGAACTGCTAGGCAAAGTCCTTGACAGTGTCGCCGAATAGGCCAGCCTGGGAGATGGGGGCAGCAAGGAATCATGTCCTGTCAGCCTCACCCATCTCGACCAGGTTGAGCCAAAGGTGGCGCTCCTGGACTACTAATGTGGACATCGTCTGCCCGAGAGACCACACCGTGACCTCCATCGCTCGGAGAGTGAGGACGGTCGCCGAGCGCAGTTCCTGCATCAATCCCGGGGCGGAACAACCCTCATGCAGTTCCTTTAGCGCCTTGGCGGACTTGCAGGAGAGCCATGGCGTGCAGGGCGGAGGTGGCTTGTCCAGCGGCACCGTAGGCCTTGGCCGTCAGAGATGACGTAAACCTACAGGCCTTGGACGGGGGCTTTGGGCACCCGCGCCAGGTGGCGGCAAATAGGTGCACCGCGAGCGTCTTTATCCACCGGGGGATTGCCGAATAGCCCTTGCCTGCCCCACCATCGAGGGTAGTGAGGCAGGGAAGCTGAAAAGATCGGGACCGGGCAGTAAAAAGTGCCTCCCACGAACTTGTCAGCTCTTCATGCACTTCCGGGAAGAAAGGAACGGGGGCGGAGCGTGGCTTTGAGCGGTGCCACGAGCCCAGGAACCAATCATCGAGCCACGAGGGTTCAGGGAAGAGCAGAGGGTTCCACTCTAGCCGACGCTCGCGGCTGCCCGGGAAAGCATGTCGTCATCTCCGTTTCAGCCTGTGACTGGGCAATCGTCCCCGAAGGGAGGAGCCCAGCTGAGGCTTCCACGTCCGAATGGACGAGCCCGCTCTCCGATGCTGCGCTCGAGAGCTCATCACTTTCGCGGGCTCCGAATAAGAGGTTGAACTCGCCGTGAGACGAGCAGGCGGACTCATCTGGAAGCCCGATAGGGGCAGACGAGCGTGCTGGGGAATGGGAGGTCTGCGGGGGGATACCTGGCGGAGGCGGTCCCATTGGGGTCCCCAAATCACCCCCAGTGATAGCCGCGCTGGCCTCATACCCGTGGGTAAAAGGGCCGAGGCGGGGAGCCTCTGGGGTGGCTTGCTTTCTTACCAAGGCGAGCCGCGACCGCATCGTTGCCATGGACACGTCCTCGCAATTAGAACATGGCCATCCACGAACGCTGTCTCCGAGTGAGCAGTGCCCAGACACGAAAGACAGCGATCGTGACCATCAGAAGGCAAGAGATAACGAGCGCAACCAGGAATAACACACAATCGGAAAGGCATCTTTAAAAAGACACGTCTTTAAAAAGATGTTCTGTGTGTGCCTGGCTCTTTTAGAGAAATATGCTCTTTTAGAGAAATATACTCTTATTTCTGCCGAAGAGCCCAGGGGCATTCTCAGCATTGCACCAGTGCAGAGGGGGGAGAAGCTGCTGAAATGCACCGTCAGATCCAGCAGAGGTGAATGAACAGTCGTGGGAATTCAGCTCAGTAAGCATGACCGTTCGGCTCCGAAGAGAAAATCTGAATGAGTGGTTGCATACCAGCTCCTTTTATACCCGTATGTCCGGGGGAGTGGCATGCAAATACCACTCGCCAATTTTCATTGGCCTTTTATCAAAGACCAGAGGTGTCTCGGGCTCCCAAGAGTGACCCCTACTGTCACTACATCGACACAACGTCGAGTGAGTGACAGATAGGGAACATCCTGGTTACTTGCGTAAGCTCCGTTCCCTGATGGAGGGAACGAGACGTTGTGTCCCTCCTACCACAATGCTGAACTACCCACTGAAATTGCCGGACCTTTTTTCGGCTCCTCAGCATAAAACCTGAATGAGTGGTTGCATACCAGCTCCTTTTATACCCGTATGTCCGGAGGAGTGGCATGCAAATACCACTCGCCAATTTTCATTGGCCCTTTATCAAAGACCAGAGGTGTCTCGGGCTCCCACGAGTGACCCCTAGTGTTACTACATGTGACATTCCATCAGGGAACGAAGGTTACCCAAGTAACCAGGAAGTTTCTTTTTTTTAAAGAACCACACTTTTACAAGAATGTTACTACTGTATATATCTATATGTAATGTTTAATTTACTTGCGTTATTAACATGTGTCCATGATGTATTAAATAGCGTATGGCATAGTCTGCTCAAATTATTAATATAAAAAAGTTATTAAAATATGTTTTAATAAATAAATAAAAAAAGAGTGCAGCCCTCGAGGCTAAAGGGATTCTGCTCTCCGGTCCCCCGGCTTTCCAAAGTTGAGTTCCCCTGCTTTAGATAGTTCAGTTTGTCAAGAGATCTGAGCTTAAATTTATCAGGCTGTGGTTACAGTGACCTTTTGGGACGCTACACCTCTCAGCTTCAACTCACAATGTGAAGGCTGTAATCTGTTAATATGGATGCTGATTTGAAAACGCACTGTTCGCATCCAGTGTAGGGAGTATGTGTGAATCCGGCCTGACACTGCATAGATCATCACAAATAGATCGACAGATAGTGAGAAAATTTTATTTTCAATTAGAAAAGAAATTCTATTTTATTTAGTGCTGTCAGTCGATTAAAAATTCGAATCGCGATTAATCACATTATTTTTTGTTGTTAATCGTGATTAATCACATATTTTGAAAGTGCTGAAATCTGACACTTTATGTACTTCTTTTCCTGTCAAAATGCAAAACAAAACAATATGTAACCATATAATGCTTATTTCACATTTTCATTGCAATGCGCATTAAATCTCTTAAATGCAAAACATCCAAAATATTAATCTGATAGCAGACAGGGTGGCAATGCCAGCGACGCTTTGAAATTCACATGAGCACTTGCAAACAAAAATGTCTCATTCTGCTTTTTGGTGAGAGTTAAGATTTTATGTGCTTCTGTGGTAACCAAAATGTGCCTAACACAGGCTCTGGTGTGTGTGTGTGTGAGTGTGTTGTGAAGTGAGCGTCAGTGTAATGACTCCGGATGGATGCATTACAAAGGTGCCGCCCTTCAAACCAGTGTTTATGCTGCCGTATTAATGATAAATGTGTTAATTACGAAGAATTAATGCGTTAAACTGCTGTGTTTACATATTGCCTTATGCCACTATTAAAGGGATAGTTCACCCAAAAATTTAAATTCTCTCATTTACTCACCCTCATGCCAGCCCAGATGTGTATGACTTTCTTTCTTCTGCAGAACACAAATTAAGATTTTTAGAAGAATATTTCAGCTCTGTAGATCTATACAATGCAAGTGAATGGGTGCCAAAATGTTGATGCTCCAAAAAGAACATAAATGCAGCATAAAAGTTGTCCATATGACTCCAGTGGTTAAATCCATATCTTCAGAAGTGATATGATAGGTGTGGGTGAGAAACAGATCAATATTTAAGTATTTTTTTGCTAGAAATTCTTCTCCCATCCCAGTAGGGGGTGATATGCATGAAGAATGTGAATCACCAAAAACACAATAAGAAGAATGTGAAAGGGAAAGTGCAGCCTGACTGGGCAGGGAGGACAATTTATAGTAAAAATGGATTTAAATTTTAATCTGTTTCTCACCCACACCTATCAAATCGCTTTTTAAGACATTGATTTAACCACTTGAGTCATACTAATTTGTATAACCTTAAAAAAAAACGTATTAAGTAATAAGCAAACCACAAGATGTGCCATAATAGTGAACTTATATAGATATGATTTGCCCCAGTCTAGGTTGGAGGCCCAGCAACCTAGACTGGGGCAAAGGCCCAGATTTTATTGTTGTTAATATCATTAAATTCACATCTCCCTAATGACTGAATGCTTCACAGCCAAATGTACATTTTTATGCAACAGAAAATATGCAGAATTAATGTTGATAACTGAATTTGCAATTCAATAATAATAGCAGTATATATAATATTATCACCCCAGAATAGTTAGAATGGGCTGAATAGCTCCAATATTTTTTTTTTTTTTGTTTTTTTGTCCCAGTTCAGCCCTTGTCCAGCCAAATTTAAACTGTTATTACAGGAGGTTTAGAGCAGACTGAATCCCAGCAGCTGAACAGCATCAGAACTTTTGCTGTGAGCTTTATTTGTGAATCAACTAATACTGTATGCTCTTAAACCAGAACTAAATCTGTTCATTTAGTAGTAAAAAACTACAGATTTACTTTTGAAGTGATTGCAAACAGAGATAGAAAAATTTGAGAGAGAAATATGGGAATGAAATCCAGTATGAGTCTGACACCTAGTAGTGAACATTATTTGTAAAAACACAACTTGTTTTGCACGCACCTCTCAAACACAGAAACAGGAAACTGTCTCAACTGTTCATTTCAGGGAAACTGAAACTTAAGTGCTGTCAAGCTGTTGTACTCATCTCTCTGTCTCAGAGTACATGCAGTAAAATGGCAGAAGCCAGCATTTCAGTGGCTCATGAGCAGTTCAGCTGTTCTATCTGTCTGGATCTACTGAAGGATCCAGTGACCATTCCCTGTGGACACAGTTACTGTATGAACTGTATTACAAACTTCTGGAATCAGGATGATCTGAAGGGAGTCTACAGCTGCCCTTGGTGCAGAAAAACCTTCACTACAAGACCTGCTTTGGGAAAGAATGTGGTGTTTGCTGAAATGGTGGAGAAACTGAAGAAGACAAAACTCCAAACTGCTGTTCCTGCTCACTGTTATGCAGGAGCTGGAGATGTGGAGTGTGACATCTGTAGTGGAAGAAAACACAAAGCTGTCAAGTCCTGTCTGGAGTGTCTGAACTCTTACTGTCAAAATCACCTTGAACAACATGAGAATTTCTTTCGAAATAAGAGACACAATCTGATGGATGCTACCAAACGATTCCAGGAGATGATCTGCCGTCAACACAATAAGCTCCTGGAGGTTTTTTGTCGTACTGATCAGAAGTGTATCTGCATGTTGTGCACCATTGATGACCACAAAAACCACGACACTGTATCAGCTTCTGTCGAGAGGACTAAAAAACAGGTATGAACTGAAACTGCATGTGCTCTAAGCATTACAAAGGGACAAGTGTTAAATTCTATCTCTATCATGTTAAGCTAAATACACATGACTGCATTAAAATTGCTGCAAGTTTCCATGTTGCTGAAGGAGTTTCTGCTGCTGGTTGCTCTACATTATTGCAGATCACATGAGCTCCAATATTTGTCGCTGTCTCTCATATAGTCAACTCTCATTGAAAATGATTGACATCTGGTTGCTTTTGTTGCATACATTTGCCATGAATGTACCTTTTATGTTTGTTTTTTCCTAACCAGCCACAACTACATCGAGTGATGAGCATCAAGAAATTTAGTTGGTTGCTTGGTTTCTATTTCTTGCGTGTCTTGCGAAATGTCATTTGTTCAAAATATTGCCCCACGTAACTCTATTAAACATAAAATCTGATTTTCAGTAATTCTAATTGTAACTGTTATACATAGCTACACTCAGAGGTGTTACATAAAAACAAACTACATTAAAATCATACATAATGATCCATACATAATTTCTGCAAAGCTACTTTGAAACAATAAGTACTTTTAAAATCACAATACAAAAATAATGATTTTGTATCATGTAGTTCTAAGATTTAACTGCATGTTTGTTTGATGAACAGAGTCACTTGGAGGAGACACAGAAAAAATACCAACAGAGAATCCAGGAGAGTGAGAAAAAGATTGAGGAGTTGAGAAGAGCTGTGGAGTCTCACAAGGTGAGTTTTGAGAAGAGGAAAAGAGAAGTTTCAGACTCAGTTGGGTCACAGGCTGTGTGAGTTATTAGTAAGAGCTGATTGTAATGTGTGTGTAACAGTGCTCTGCACAGACAGCAGTGGAGGACAGTGAGAGGATCTTTACTGAACTGATGCACTCCATTGAGAGAAGACGCTCTGAGGTGACACAGCTGATCAGAGATCAGGAAAAAGCTGCAGTGAGTCAAGCTGAAGGACTCTTGGAGCAACTGGAACAGGACATTACTGATCTGAGGAGGAGAGACGCTGAGCTGGAGCAGCTTTCACACACACATGATCACATCCAGTTCCTGCAGGTAGCACATCTCATCATTAGTTTTCTTAGTGATCGGACTGATTTTCACCTGGCGGATGATAAAACAGGTGAACAAAAATTCCTATAGACTCCTATTGAAGGAGGGACCTGAGCCATATCTAAAGAATCAGAATATACAATGATGAGCCAAAACATTATGACCACTCACAGGTGAAGCGAATAATGTTGATCATCTCCAAACAAGGCCATATGCCAATGTCTGGGTAGAAATGAGCAGGAGTAAAGACCTGAGCGACTTTGACAAGGGCCAAATTGTTATGGCCAGATGACTGGTTCAGAGCATCTCTGAAATGGCCAGGCTTGTGGGATGCTGCCGTTCAGCAGTGGTGAGTACCTACTGACAGTGGTCCTAGGAGGAACAAACCACAAACCGGCAACAGGGTGTTGGTCGCCCAAGGCTCATCGTTGCATGGGGACAACGAAGGGTATCCCGTCTAGTCCGAAACTACAGAAGATCTACTGTGGCACAAGTCACAGAAAATTTTAATGATGGTAACGGGAGGATTGTGTCACAACAGTGCACCACACCCTGCTGCGTATGGGGCTGTGTAGTCACAGACCAGTCAGAGTGCCCATGATGACCCCTGTCCACCATTGAACATGCCTACAATGGCACGTGAGCATCGGAACTGGACCTTGGAGCAGTGGAAGAAGGTCGCCTGGTCTGATGAGTCCCGTTTTCTTTTACATCACGTGGACGGGCGTGTACGTGTGCGCCGTTTACCTGGGGAAGTGATGGCACCAGGATGCACTGTGGGAAGACGACAAGCCGATGGAGGGAGTGTGATGCAATGTTCTGCTGGGAAAGCCTGGGTCCGGCCATTCATGTGGACGTCAATTTGACACGGGTCACCTACCTAAACATCTTTGCAAACCAGGTACACCCCTTCATGTCAATGGTTTTCCCTGATGGCAGTGGCCTCTTTCAGCAGGATAATGCACCATGCCACACTGTACCCATTGTTCGGGAATGGTTTGAGGAACATGATGAAGAGTTCGAGGTGTTGCCCTGGCCTCCAAATTCCCTAGATCTCAATCCGATTGAGCATCTGTGGAATGTGCCGGACCAACATTTCTGATCCACTGCAGCTCCACCTCACAACTTACAGGACTTGAAGGATCTGCTGCTAATGTCTTGGTGCCAGATACCACAGGACACCTTCAGCGTTCTTGTAGAGTCCATGCCTCGGTGGGTCGGTGCTGTTTTGGCGGCACGCGAAGAACCAACAGCATATTAGGCAGGTGGTCATAATGTTTTGGCTCATCAGTGTAATTGAGACTTGAGGGTAGTCTCTTAACTTGGGCAAGTAAACAACTACATAATAAATGCCCTAGCAGCCATCCAGAACACACCAAGCAACCCAGCAAAGTGTTGCATGTGGAAGCACCATGTCACAATTTATTTTAGGAAATTTCAAATCTAGATCAGGGGTCTTCAACCATTTTCAGGCCAAGGACCCCTTGGTATGTAGAGAGACGGAGCAGGGACCCCCGTTGCATATTGTCTGAAAATTGAGTGTTGCATTTTATGCCTATAAAAACGTGTATGGTACCATATTATTTTATGTACATATTTTATGATGTTTACATTGCAAAGCCATTGAAATAATCATTAATTTAAGTATAGCAGATGTCTGCAACCTTTTTGACATGAATTGCTATTTTTAAAATGTTCCTTTTTTAATCACTGTGCCACACCCCCTCCAAAAAAAAAAAAAAAAAAAAAAAAAAAGTCACATAGACAGACAGATAGACCCTGTCCATGTAGAATAAAACAAACTTTTATAAGGTTACTGATAGGCCTATACCTGTTGTCTTTATCTCATGTTAGTGATCGATTTTATACATATGTTTCAAAATTACTGTTAATTTCTGTAGGAGTCATGTAATGAGGAAAAATGACTGTATGCACCTTTAATTATGTTGATTTGACAGTCACCGACAGTAGCCTATGGCAGCTTGATAATCTCAGCAGTAACTAAATATTTAGACATATATATTACATCTACATACATATTAAGTATAGGCTATTGTTCTGAAAGCAAAAAGCAACTAATAATACAAGAAACTGTAGGCTGACATCCGCATACCATGAAAAACGTAAAGCAGACACGTTTACTTACGCAACCCTCTACTGCAGGGCTGCTTAACCTGATATGCGTTGCATTATGAGCTGCTAGTAATGAGCATAGGCGATGGGCTAATTTCATCAAACTTGTTCAGTGTTCTATTTAGTTCATAACTACATAAAACGGGATGCACGAATATGAGGAAGGATACCTGAAAGAGGAAGATTTGGCATGCAGGTCCGAGGGGCTTCAGAATGTGGATGGACTTAAATACTCTTGCCAGGGACGTTGGAGTGCAAGGAGAAAGTGTGAGCGTGAGGTGATCATCTGTGTTCCAACACTGCTGCAGGGTCCTTGAATAACTATTGTTATTAACGTGCGAGTAAGGGCAGCTGGTGAAGTTTCTGGTTCCTGCTTAGGGTAAGATGGTGCCCCTCTAGGGAGCTGGTGCCCTAAGCAGAATGCATAATATGCATATAGGGAGTGGTGGTACTGTCTCTCGCTCGCGTGCAAGTGGTTATTGCGAGTGCCAGTGGTGGATCAAACAATAATTTACGGACCCCCTGCGGTACCACTGTGGACACCTAGGGGTTGCGGACCCCCTGTTGAAGATCCTTGATCTAGATTAATTTATTTTAATCTCTTTGCTTGTGCATTCATATTTTAGTTCTTGGCACATTCTAAAGATATTTAAAAAGTGCTCAGCCTTTCAAAGTACACTCTTTTGACCACAAGTGAGTACGAACGTGTTCAACGCATGCACTCTACTACTGCTTTTTCATACTCTTTTAGTTCAGTCAACAGCAGGCACATACGGCAACAATGCACACAGACGAGGAGTCCACGGAGACTGTGATGATGACAAAATTTGCGTCACTTATACTGTACGCATTCGGATCAGTAATGCGGAAAACCAAAGTATACTTTGGCCTTTGGATATTGCAAGAAGTGTAACAAATCTATTTTTATTCTAAGAAGCCCGTCTGCGTTGTGCTGCGTGATTTCACTTCATGGATCCTGTGAAAGTCCACGAAAAAATGTGTTTCAAAGGCCACATCTGTATTAAAACAGCTGCTTAAAAGGTGCTACAGATGATTAGGCCGCAAAAGCCCATGAGCACATTAAGAAAATCATACAATGACTACAAATAGGGTGGTAGGGGCAGCGCTGGCTCAGCGGTTAAGGCTCTGGGTTACTGATCAGAAGGTCGGGGTTTCAAGCCCCAGCACTGCCAAGATACCACTGTTGGGCCCTTGAGCAAGGCCCTTGACCCTGTCTGCTCCAGGGGTGCTGTATCATGGCTGACCCTGCACTCTGACCCCAGCTTAGCTGGGATATGTGAAAAAAAGAATTTCACTGTATATGTGCAAATGTGTGATAAGTAAATATCATTAATTAATTAAATACAGATACAGTCAGTGTTTGATAAGATCATTTTAATTTAATCACAACAGTATAAATTGTAACTGTAGTTGAGGTGATGAAGGTTTTCTGTTGTTTTTCTGTATCAGTCTTTCTCTGCACCTCCTGGATCTCCAGTCTTACCCAACATCACTGTCAGTTCTCTTCTGTCTTTTGATGAAGTGATAAAATCTGTCTCTCAACTGAAACAACAACTGGAGGATTTCTGTAGAGAACACATGGAAAAGATATCTGACAGAGGTAACAGATATTCATTTACTTTCAGAGATCAATTTTACATAATGTAAATAAATGAAAATGTACATGAATTATGGGAATTACAGTAATTATGTCTGTTTATTCTCATAGTAACAGACATTGAAATTATCACTGATGAACCCAAGACCAGGAATGAATTTCTACAATGTAAGTCACTATGAAGAAAAAAAAGAACACGTGCTTATATGCATATATTATTTTATATATATATATATATATATATATATATATATATACCGGTCAAAATTTTTGAAACACTTGACTGAAATGTTTCTCATGATCTTAAAAATCTTTTGATCTGAAGGCGTATGCTTAAATGTTTGAATTTAATTTTGTAGACAAAAATATAATTGTGTTTTATAGAAATGCAATCATTTTAGATATAAAAATATAATTTATATAAATATATAAAAAAATTATATATATAATAATCTTTTTTAAATTGATGACTTGGACCAAATAATAAAGAAAAGCAGCCAATAAGTGCCCAACATAGATGGGAACTCCTTCAATACTGTTTAAAAAGCATCCCAGGGTGAAACCTCAAGAAGTTGGTTGAGAAAATGTCAAGAGTACATGTCTGCAAATTCTAGGCAAAGGATGACTACTTTGAAGATGCTAAAATATAACACAGTTTTGATTTATTTTGGATTTTGTTTAGTCACAACATAATTTCCATAGTTCCATTTATGTTATTCCATAGTTTTGATGACTTTATTATTATTCTATAATGTGAAGAATTTTTTTTTTTTTTTTTTTGTATGAGTAAGAATGAGTAAGTGTTTAAAAACTTTTGACCGGTAGTGTATGTATATATTTAAAAAAAAATATAAAATAAATAAAATTAGAAGTTAAATATAGGTTTGAACAATAAAATATACGTTTGATTTTCAAAAAAACGTTACTGCAAACACAACATTAACAGACCATGAGAGCAGGTTTTAGAATGTTTGGTGTTAAATATCTTCTTAGCTTTATAAGCCAGTCAAAGAAAAAAGCGCATCATTCTTCAGTCAAACTATTACATTTGTAAATTGAAATTAAATATCATAAACATATTTTGTTTTCTCATATTGACATGTAGCCAGTAACACACAGCAGTGTCATGTGTTGTAAATATGGGTGTCTAGAATAAAAAAATATATTCATAATTACTGTAGACTATATAGAGTATTATGTAATAATATATTGCTGCTCCCCTTTACACTAATGAAACAAATTCACACACACAGAAACATACAGTATATACAGTACATGCACAAACTGACAAACTTGTCGAAATGAAATGAAATTAAACTAAATTAAAATGTGTTTTTTAACTCCATCAGATTCCTGTCAGTTCACAGTGGATCCAGACACAGTGAATAAACATCTCCGTCTGTCTGAAGGGAACAGAGTGATTACTTACACTGACACACTCCAGCAGTATCCTGATCACACACACAGATTTGATTTTTATCCTCAGGTGTTGTGTAGAGAGAATGTGTGTGGACGCTGTTACTGGGAGACTGAGTGGAGTGGGAGTTTTGGTGTGTTTATATCAGTGTCATTTAAGAGCATTAGCAGGAAGGGATATGGTGGTAAGTGTGGATTTGGACGAAATGATCAATCCTGGAGTTTGTTCTGTTCTCCCTCCACTTACACATTCAGGCACAATGACATAAAGACTGATCTCTCTGTCTCCTCCAGCTGTTGTAGAATAGGAGTGTATGTGGATCACAGTGCAGGAACTCTGTCCTTCTACAGCGTCTCTGACACACTGACCCTCATTCACAGAGTCCACACCACATTCACTCAACCTCTATATCCTGGGTATTTAGTTAATCAGGGATCAACAGTAAAACTGAGTAATGTAAAATAATAGATAATACAGAGATTCTACAAATAATACTGTCATATCACAGGTGTGAGAAGAATTATAAATCACTATAATGGCAATGAGTGAGTCTCTTTCACTCGTTGATTCATTTCGTATAGTGAATGTCATCTAGTCAGGACCACACAAAATTTGCTCCCACAGATTTCTGCAAAGTTTTAACACCTGTCATTAAATTCTTACTACTACAAATCCCCTGGCTCTTGAGTGTATGTTTATTAAATATTTTGGCTAATTTGACAGTGCTTTCAGCAACCAATAAGAGTGTAGTACTCTCGGATCTGTTTAACTGGTTTAATCATGTCAGTTCTGCTGAATTAAACTGATTTTTCCCTTCTCATTATCAGCTTAAGAAATGTAAAATAAAAAAATCTGTGTGGCCCTACATGTAATTAACTTGGATGCTGGGGCTCTAGAGACACATGGTAATCTTCATACATGCAGAGTACAAAATAATTTTTTTTGCCACACCACATCAAATCCACGCCAATGGCAAGTGAATTCAGAACATTTAAATACTACAAATATTTATTTGCTGAACTGTTTCTTTTAAGGAGTGTATGAAGGTGATTTAAAAGAAGGCTGTTGTGTATTATTTATATTAACATTAATGAATAACCTCTTTTTTTGGGTTAACAAGAGACAGACACAGTGGGTGTGACGGCAGGCCTCGGAGAGGTGTTTATTTAAAATAATAATAATAAAAAGGGGAAAATTAAGTGTCCAAGGGGGTTAGTGTCCAAACAAAAAGGGAAGTCTGGCATCCTCGCAGTGAAACGGGGTGCTGTGTAGGTCGGGGAGTGCCCAAGGGATGGTCCAGGACATGGGCGGGGTCCACTCTTAAGCCGCTCACACAGGAATGCTACTTCCTCAACCAGGCCCTGCAGTCAGATTGGGCATGTAGGGGATACCTCTCAGGGCCAGCTCACTTCGTCGTTTGCACCTGAGCAAAGAGAGAGAAAACACAGGTTAAACATGACAGCCACAACCAACTGCAAAGTACAGTTGTGCTCAAAAGTTTGCATACCCTGGCAGAATTTGTGAAATTTTGGCATTGATTTTGAAAATATGACTGATCATGCAAAAAAAAACTTGTCTTTTATTTAAGGATAGTGATCATATGAAGCCATTTATTATCACATAGTTGTTTGGCTCCTTTTTAAATCATAATGATAACAGAAATCACCCAAATGGCCCTGATCAAAAGTTTACATACCCTTGAATGTTTGGCCTTGTTACAGACACACATGGTGACACACACAGGTTTAAATGGCAATTAAAGGTTAATTTCCCACACCTGTGGCTTTTAAAATTGCAATTATTGTCTGTGTATAAATAGTCAATGAGTTTGTTAGCTCTCACGTGGATGCACTGAGCAGGCTAGATACTAAGCCATGGGGAGCAGAAAAGAACTGTCAAAAGACCTGCGTAACAAGGTAATGGAACTTTTTATATAGATGGAAAAGGATATAAAAATATATCCAAAGCCTTGAAAATGCCAGTCAGTACTGTTCAAACACTTATTAAGATGTGGAAAATTCAGGGATCTCTTGATACCAAGCCAAGGTCAGGTAGACCAAGAAAGATTTCAGCCACAACTGCCAGAAGAATTGTTCGGGATACAAAGAAACACCCACAGGTAACCTCAGGAGAAATACAGGCTGCTCTGGAAAAAGACGGTGTGAATAAAGTGTCCAAGGGGGTTAATGTCCAAAAAACAAGGGAAATCTGTCATCCTCGTGGTGAGACGTGACGTTGTGTAGGTTGGAGAGTGCCCAAAGTATTGGCCCAGGATATGGGCGGGGAGGATGACACCGGCTCCAACCCCCAGCGGTGCATCTAATTTGGTAAGCCGACCCACACCACTGGACCCCCAGCATGCACCTAATTTGCCCGGTACCCTCCCTGCTCTGCTCCTAGACCTGTGAGGATGCCTGTTTGCACACAAGGAGATAGAAGCTGGCTTCCCGAGGAGAGGCGTGCTCTGCATTTTAATGGCTAAGTTGATGAGGTTCCACTCTTATCAGCTGTGCATCCTCATCCACTGCCCAAAAAAGGCTTGTTAAATTGCACCCCTCCTCTCTCCGTCCCACTCCCATTGTGAGCCTGGCTGAAGGACTGCCCTCAAAGGCAAAGCGATGATGATGAGAGGGAGGGGTGGGTCATTCCACCACAGGCCTCATTAATGAAGCAGTTTATGGTTAATCTTTTATTCATAGCCTGACATTTGATTTGCAGCGAACTGTGTGTTTGCTCCAGTTAGAAATTATTTAGAAATGCATATTAATGGGGTCATAATATTCTATTAATAATAATAATTATTATTATTATTCTCTTCAAAAACTGGGGTGGCACGGTGGCTCAGTGTGGTTAGCACTGTCGCCTCACAGCAAGAACATCCCAGGCTCAAGTCCCAGCTCAACTGGGCCTCTCTGTGTTGAGTTTGCATGTTCTCCCCGAGTTTGTGTGGGTTTCCTCCAGGTTCTCCAGTTTCCCCCACAAGTCTAAAAACATACAGGTTAAGTGAATTGTAGACTCTAAATTGCCCCATAGGTGTGAGTGAAAGTCCCCCAGCCACTGGGGGTTGTGTCAGGAAGGGCATCTGGCATAAAACCTGTGCCAAGTCAAATATGCGGATCACAGATGTACCGCTGTGGTGACCCCTAATGGGAGCAGCCAAAAGAAGATGAAGATTCTCTTCTCAAAATGAGTCTCAACAACAGAGGACATACAGAAAGTATTGCTCTTGTGAACTTCTATTTATCAAGTTACAGGGATTGTAATGTTGATGCATCGAGAGAGAGAAACAAAATGAAGGAAACAGGCACTGCTAGGATTATTTGCCCCCTGTACTCTTTTGACTTTGGGCCTCTTACAGTATGATCTCACAACTATCACTCTATCATTATTAATAAAAATAAACAGAAATTATTGCATATTCAATAAGACTAAAGAACGAATTAATGTTCAAACAGTTAACTAAGCAGGTAAATTAACTTAAACTATGCATTTAATAGTGTTTACTGCCTTTACTGTAGTGATTACTACCATTCTCATCATCACTGTCACCAATGGCAGGTGAAATAAGAATATTTACAAGCTATATACATTTCTTACTAGCCATGAAACTGTATCATACATTATGATTATTACTACTACTACTACTACTACTATTGGGCTTTCCACTTAAACCATGTGATGTTGAAAATTTTAATTAATTTCCCAGCCAACTGGTGAGTACTTCTGTTTTATTAACTTTTTAAAACCATTTTTCAATCTAATTTGACACTTGACAGTGTTGCTGTCCCCTCTCTCTCCATTTTCTCTCTCCATTTCTGGTATACTGATTTTATACTGATCCTGAACTACCTGATGGAGTGTTACGAGTGGGAAGTGCAGGGTTTTGGAATAACCCCAGTTTCACACACATCATTATGACATATTAAAAAATCTTGCTCCTTGTCTAGCAAATGACAGCAAATAGCATAAATCACTTTTCCACCATCGGTCCGAACGGTTCTGAGCTCGGTGAGGAACTGTGCCAGTACCATTTGTACTTGAGCATCATTCGGCAAACTGTTCTCAGCACGGTTAGCTAACTGTACTCAATACGCTGGTGGAATGATTTTAGTAGCCAACTTGGCGTCTTACAATAGTCAATTTGCCAATACTATGTAACTCGCTAATATTTTATAAAACATTTTTTAATATATTTGCTAATTCGCTAATATTTGGGTGAAGCTAAACAAAGTTAAATGGGTCATGAAATGGAGAATCAAATTTTCCTCGATATTTAGACAAATAAGAGGTAACTTTACTATAAAACATACTGTAAATTTCAGAACTCAGAACTTCCTCTCAAATCAAATTAAATCAAATCACTTTATTGTCACACAGCCATATACACAAGTGCAATGGTGTGTGAAATTCTTGGGTGCAGTTCCGATCAACATAGCAGTCGTGACAGTGATGAGACATATACCAATTTACAATAACATCAAATTAACACAACACAATTTAAACATCTGTTATACACATAATTACACTCAACAATATACGAATAATAACATACACTGTACAGTATACAATACGCACTATATAGATACACATTATTCAATAAAAAATGAAAAATAAAAATATATAAAGAAGTATATATATATAGAATGTACAGTATTGTACTGTATTGACATTCAGGCTGTCGGTTGATAGTCAGTTGTTAAGAGAGAACATAATATAATAATAATAATATAATTTATGACAGTCCGGTGTGAGATATAAGTGTAAGGGTAATAAAGTGCAGTGCTGATGTATTTTGATCGTGGGAGATCAAGAGTTCAAAAGTCTGATTGCTTGGGGGAAGAAGCTATCATGGAGTCGGCTGGTGCGGGTCCTGATGCTGCGATACCGCCTACCTGATGGTAGCAGTGAGAACAGCCCATGGCTCGGGTGGCTGGAGTCTCTGATGATCCTCCGAGATTTTTTCACACACCGCCTTGTATATATTTCCTGGAGGGAGGGAAGCTCATCTCCGATGATGTGTCTGGCAGTTCGCACCACCCTTTGCAGTGCTTTGCGGTTGTGGGCGGTGCTATTGCCGTACCAGGTGGAGATAGAGCCAGTCAGGATGCTCTCTACAGTGCAGGCGTAGAACCATGTGAGGATGTGGCGGTTCATTCCAAACTTCCTCAGCCGTCTCAGGAAGAAGAGGCGCTGATGAGCCTTCTTCACAACGACTTCAGTGTGGATGGACCATGTGAGTTCCTCACATGGTCCTGCTGCTGCTGACTCTCTCCACTGGTGCTCCATTGATGGTGATGGGACTGTGTTCTCTGTCTTTTCTTCTGAAGTCCACCACAAGCTCCTTTGTCTTACTGACGTTGAGGGAGAGGTTGTGCTCCTGACACCAGTGTGTCAGAGTGTGCACCTCCTCTCTGTAGGCTGTTTCATAATTGTCAGTGATCAGACCTACCACCGTTGTGTCATCAGCAAACTTAATGATGGCATTGGAGCTATGTGTTGCCACACAGTCATGTGTGTACAAGACATGTACTCTACAGTCTAAAAAGAGCATTTATTATTACCACCCTGCTGAAACATCTAGTCTTGAAATCTGTGTGTTTGTGACATCACTAGACATTGCTCATTTGTATTTACCCGTCCCACAACATGTGTGTTAACAGTTATGCTTGAGATTAACAGTTTAATATATTTGGATGCAATGTGTTGGATCTGCATTATGTGTAAACCCTGAAATTTAATTGTATAAAGTTGTGGAGCAAATGAACAAACTGGTAAAAAAAATAAAAAATCATACCAAATCCTAACATTTTTCTCTCTCCTTCCACCGGACCCTTTTGCAGTGACTTGAAAACCAGTGAAAATCACTCTACGACAACTGGTGGAAAATTACAACTAGGCTACAAATTAAATCATAAATTGTAATTGTAAATATACAAGAATAATACAAATAAAAATAACAATAAAAATTATAATAATAACTGAAAAATATCTCTATCTCACTGGACGAGCTGAGATTCTCTGTGTTCCACCGAGCACTTGCTGCTAATAATACTCAAGGTATTACTGTAACTTACTGTTACCACGGAAGAGATTTGCTGTGTTGTCATCCAACCACGTTGGGCTGTTTGTGCATTTCCACTGAGTTTATCCATTAAAGAACCAACAACCGTGGCGGACGGATTACGAGCCATTCACTGAGTCTCTAAGTGATAAAACTTACGGTTGCTGTCTCTCCCATGATTGCTAAACCGGCTTTGGTTCCATCACCCTGTTCTCTCTCTCGTACTAACCACACACACGACCCCTCACAAACATACCCGCACACACATTTGCAGAACAGATAACTTGGCGATAGAGCTCAGTTTTGTCCCTAAGTTATCGTACCAGTGGAGACATGTGTTAAATGGGCAGACTCCATTAACCAGTTTCTCTGTCCACATTCATAACCAAATTCTCTGGCCAGCAACCTCGCATGACGCACTCTCCACGAGAGCCACGCCTGCCATTTTGTGCACTCCTTCTCTCCTTACACACTCACACACACACACACACACCTTACCATATCTAATCATGTTACTGTTTAATTTGTAGTTGGAAGTCGGAAATTTATCGACTGCATTGTATTGATTATTAATTGATATTACAGCATCAATAAACTTTGTTATACATTAAAGAGAAGTGTTTTGGTATTTTTCTGCATGCACCTGTGCCAAGGGCTGGCAGGGGATGTCAGTGCTCAAATTCAAGCCTTCATTATTCCCCTTTCGAATGGTGATGTTCACCAGACGTCAACTTTCCTGAGAGAGCAATCCTATATTGAGACTGCTATACTGTCTGGTTATTAGTCCCTGATTCCAGGGTGGTGCCCCATCAATATTGATTCTTATTAATATTCTATTGATTTTGATAATTGACAGTTATCTTTGATGATTGTTTATTTGAAGGATTAATAAGCTAATGTTGATTCAAATCAATGTTCTATTGATTTTAATAATTATCTTTATTATCAATTATTGCTAATAACCAAACCCGCTCCTGAACAAAGCCCCAACATTAATGGTGCCCCGTGTGAGGCATCCTACATGCCAGTTTTGTCACAGTGTGTATGCATAAAAATCCAAAGTAATAACTTGAATCATTAGTTCAAAATTTGGCTCTGTTTGACAATTGACTTCTCTCACGACTTGCCAATCATAAGCCAGTGTGGTGTGAAAGTGCTCTTAAGAGTGGATTAGGGGTTGGTAAATTTACGATAGTCTGCTCCAAGCCTGCTGTTGTTGTTATTGAACTCATAACGCTTTCGCCTAGATGTTACAGAGAGGTGTCAAGTCATCTAATTAACATCCACCAAGGAGAGGTTAATTCGCACATTGCATAACAGTAACCCGTAAGCCACAGGTCGAAGCCTCTCACCTGTGCGTTTGTGTCAGCATTATAGCAACTGTAACACAACAAGCTCACCCAGATGCAGAACAGCTACCAAGTGGTGCAGAGGGAAAATTTCAGCCTGAGCTAAGAAGATAGGTGCACCCAAGCAGAGAGAGTCCGGGCACAGGAAGATAATGTCCAGATACAGGAGGTAAATGAAACCCTGCGCAGGCAGCTCAAAGCTGCCCAGCTAAGAGCAGAGTCAGATCAGGTAAGTGCAGCTGCTGACCTGGCCACCCAGGACACGCACAGCACAACATCTGACATCGACGAGGGCCCCCTCTTTAGCACAACCAGTAGAAATATGCCCCTAGGAAACCCAGGGACACACGCTAGTAGCTGAGCTTCCCCTAGTGGTACAGTCTCTGACTTCATCCTCCTAGACATCTTTCAAACTCCTCCAGCAGCCAGCTGGTTGGATGCAGGTGCCCCTCCTACTGTTTTCAGTTACGCCACCTTGCATTTCAACCAGACTGATTCCACACCACAAAGGGGGAAAAATTACTTCCAAGCCCAGAGTGGTGTAAGCGACTCAAGGGCCCCATTAGTCAGGGAGCTGTACGCAACACTGGGCCCACCCCCATGCGTCGACAGGACTCCATCCCCACCATGAAGTGGAAGAAGTCGTCCTAATCGCTATAGCAATCTGAGTGACTATGGTGTTTCGGATCAGATGACCCGCGGTCATACAGACTCCAAGGCTTGTGCACTCGACAACTCGAGACCCACGCAAGGGACATAGAGTGCTTTGATCCCAGTAGTCTAGATTCAAACATCGATGATTATCTCAGAGAAATTGAGCACTGCCTTGTTGACTTACCTCATGCTTCATCGTGTGAAAAACTCAAGCTCATATGGAAGACCACAGTGAGGAGTGTCCATGTGTTCATGTAAACATTACCAACTGGTACCCAAGACTGCTGCTCAGCTCTGTGTAAAGCCCTACGCGAGGAGTATTCACCATATACAGACAATATAGGCGCTTCCACCATGGCGCAGAAGAGGCATGAGCCTCCATGTGAGTATTACAGATGCCTGAGAATCGCGTACTTCCAAGGATGAAATGCACCAGGTCTGGAGGAGGAACGGGCTTTCAAGTCTCTCTTCCTTCACAACCTCTATGAGAGCGTGCGATATGACATCATGATGCACTGCAGAACAGGCAACCCTACCATGCAAGAAATCAGAAGGTATGCGCAACTGGCATGGGTGATGCGTGTGCGCCCTGCTTGAGGGCACGAAGGCGACGCCAGAGTCCTGGGGATCCAAACCTCAGAAAATGGTGACATAGCGCTTGAAGGCAACGAGATGCCTCGCGTTAAGGTGAACGTTAGAACAGGACCCCAGGGGCACCAACCACCTCACCAGCAGGGTGGGCAACAGAACCAGGGGGGTGGTGAACAGACACACCCCCAGGATCAAACTGGGCCAAAACAGCAAAACGCTCGCCGGCCGAAAGGAAAGGTACGGTTCGAACGGAAACCCAAACAAGAAGGTTAGTGTGGAGACAAGGTTTCAAACCCCCCAAGAGGACAAGGTTTGAGAGAGGAAATGGAGGGTATAAACACGAGATGCCTGACAGAGGCAGTAATGCAGCTTGACATGCTCCATCATTTGCCAGGGCTGCCGAACTCCCCAAAGGAACACGATGCTGACCCCCCATCAGCATGACTAGACTATGTACCCCCTCCTGTTAATGCCTAAGTTTACTTTGTTGGTTGGGAAAGGAGAACAGGGGAGGCCAAGTTGCTCCCCAAAACAGTGACTCCTAACACACCACACCCTCCTTTTCTAACCTTCTTTGGCGATCTGCTCTGTAACGGCAATACCCGACGCATATGCACACCAGTAGTGGTAGGGGGGTGCATCAGCTCCAACACATTACTCGACACTGGTTCCGAAATAAGTCTGATGGGTTTCTTTCGCAGAGGTGGCTAGAGCAACGCTCTCCCTTGGCAAACCGTAACAGATCGCTCATTGACTGCCGTCGTGGACATATGTGGGCATAGGTTGACACATCACATTTAACGGCAGAGGATCAGAGAAACGCGCTTTGGAAACTCTTTCATGATCTATAGCCGATTTTCTCGAGATTCCTATGACTGTGGGGTCACTGACCTCCACACTGTTCACATTCCCACTGATCCAAATGCACCACCCACATTTGTATGCCAGTACAAAACCCCCCTGGCTGCCTATGAGTCGATCCAAGAAATCCTCGACAAGCTTTTGCAAAAGCAAATCATTTGGGAATGTAACTCAACCTACAACTCGCCTAGCTGGTCAGTGTTAAAGCCGACTGGCAAGTGGCATCTCACCATTGACCATCGCCCTCTGAAAAGCAGGTACCACTTTCCCACTGGCCCATGATCCATTTGGACCAAGAACTGGCCAAGGTCAAAGGGGCCCACTTCTTCTCTACTGTGGACATGGCCAACGGCTTCTGGTCAATGACAGTCGACCCAGCTGACCAGTACAAGCAGGCTTTCTCTTTTGGTAACTGCCAGTACACCTGGGACCGTTATCCATTCGGATATTCGAACTCCCCAGCCAAGTTCAATATCTTCCTCCATAATGCCATGAGTGATGCCTCTGCCTGCGGTAACCTCATCTACGTGGACAACATCCTCATGAGGAACCAGACCTTTGAGGAACACTTGACCGAGATCTGACATGTACTTAACTAACTCTCCACCACTGGAACCAAGCTTACACCAGCCAAGGGCCAGTGGTGCCACACCAAGGTTGAGTACGTGGGTCTAACAGTGAGTGCAGATGGCATCGAACCCCAAGCTGGGAGAGTTAGAGCCATCCGCGACATCAAAACTCTGACAGGTTTGTCAGAACTCAGAAGCTTCCTAGGTGTCTGCAACTACTCCCAACAGTTCACCGAGGACTATGCAGAGATAGCCAGACCACTCACAGAACTATTCCGTAGAGACAAAATAATCGAGTGGGAAGAACACCAAGAACAGTCTTTCCGCCAGATGAAAGATAAGCTCAGCTCTGCACCCTGTCTGGCCTACCCAGACAAGGATAAAGAGTTCCACCTCGAGGTAAGCTTCTTGTCCCACTGTCTCAGTGCTGCCCTGACACAGAGACACTGGCCACCATATGGGCTGTGGGACACTTCTGTAGGTACATTGGGGTCAGAAGACAGTCATTGAGACTTGTCACCAACCTGTCACCTTCCTGAACAGCCGAGGGCTGAGGGAGGGGTAGGTATCCAACAGCTGCATTGCCACTTGGATGATGGCACTGCAAGGCTTTGACATTGAGGTCAAGTATGCCCAGAACCATAAAAAGGCCTTGGGCCAGGACCTGGCTGAATGCCAATACTGTGACTGCAAAGGGCAACTGAGCCCAGAATCCTTACTTGTCACCACTCTGTTGCTCATGTCAAATCATTGTTACTATGATGAGAATACCTGCAAAGACATCCCAAGGGTCTACGTGGATGGCTGTTCATTCCGCCATGAAAGTCAGACTCGGGCAGGAGCCGGTATTGTTTGGATCAACCGCAACTTCAATGAACCAAACAACTACCGACCTGGCAGCAAGACAAGCCTGTATGCGGAGATTGCAGCAGTGCTCATCACGCTCCAGCATGCCGCCAAGTTGACTGTTGAGCAACTGACGATCTGTTCTGAATCAAACTATGCTCGTTATAGTTTTTCTCTCACTTTCTCACATGGAAAGAGAACGGCATGAGGAAGTCAAGCACTCGGAATGCTTCTTGGCTTGCAACTGACATGTGACCAACTAGGGATTGACAGTGTACTGGGAAAAGGTCAAAGGTCATTCCCAAACCTCTGGTCCTGACAAAGACGGTAATGACGAAGCCGACCGCCAAGCCAAGCTATGTCAAAGGATGCCTGTTCTGTAGCCAGTTTTAGCCGTCCAGACAGCTGGATCGGGCCCCACTCCAGAACCGAAGGATAACGTTCCCGTGGTCCCACCTCCATGTGGATTGGATTGGACCAGTCCCCAAGTCCTCACAAGGTAAGAAGTACCTCCTCATTGTTACCTCTGCTTTCACCAATTGGCTTGAATGCCTCCCTGCCCCTAACGACACAGCCACAACAACCGCAGTCCTGCTGATGAACAATGTGTTCAGCCACTGGGGGCTACCCCTCTCTGTTGATTCGGATTGAGGCACCCATTTCACCTCAAGCGTCATGACTACCATGTACGAAATCATGAGTGTAGAAGTCAACTTCCACATCCCGTATCATCCCCAGTCATCTGGACAGGTCGAACGTGCCAACTGCACCATCATCAAAATGCTTAAAAAGTATGTTAACAGCAATGGCAGAGATTGGCATGTGAAACTCCCCCTGGTGCTGATGGCCATTAGGTCTACTCCGCACCACCCCACAGGAGTCACACCATTCGAAATGATGACTGGAAGAGAAATGACCCTTCCGCAACACCTTCTGTACCGCCCCAAAGATGTCAGTGTTACAACTGCCTATACGGTGCACCAATATGTGACAGACCTGCATGACCATCTTCGGGCCACATTCACGTGGGCCCAGAAGAACTTGGAAGCCAGCGTCAAGGGATCCAAAACCTACTACGACAGGAAAGCGTCTCACCGCAAGTACCATTTAGGCGACAAGGTACTCTATTTCAGGTTCACCAAACCGGCAGGAATCTCTAAAAAGTTGCTACCAAGTTGGTCAGGCCCCTTCGAGATAGTGAGAAAGCTCTCACCAGAAGCCTACTGCATCAGGGTCTCAAAACCAAGCCAAACACTGGCATACAAATGGGTCCATTCGAATTAGATTAAGCTCTTCAAGCCATTTTCGCTCCAAAGGAGAGAAGACACACCACAGTAGTGCCATAAGGATAGCTGCATGCCTCAACCCATCCCATCGGCATGCACTAACTCCTAGCACCACTCCACTTTCATACATTAATCCACTCTGGTTTGTTTCAGGATGAAATTTCGTGGATCTTTGGCATTCTCCTCAACCAATGAGTCGCCCTATCTAGTGATGTGTTCAAGCCCAGCCCGCCGACTGGCATCATCCTACAAGGGACACCAGGCCTCTTGATCACCTGTTGCAACCTGTGCACCCAGAGAATCTACGTACGTTTAGATCTCTGGGATGCATACCGCAAACACATCCACCTTCCCCCACGATTGACTGAAGGCAGGCTAAGCGGAACCCAAACGCATAACACAGTTGAACGTGCTAAGCAGACAACTGTTCACAACCTTGAACAATTGCAGAAATTCCTAGTGACTGAGGAGGACCTCAGTGGCCAGACACAACCAAAACAATTTCTCTGGGCTGTTTACCACATCATCAGTGATCAGGTCACTATTCTCAATTGGCCTCTCAGCTGCCAAGTCTGTCAGCATCAGTGTGCTTCAAAGGCACATGGGTGAACTCGATGAGGAAATGCGAAAAATCCAACAAAGACTTCTCCTCCAACAAGAACAATTACAGGGCCTGGGTAAAACCCTTCAGGGTGCTATAGTCACTGTAAATTTGCTCTCTGCTCTCTTCAGTAACACTTTACATGCTTTAGGGACTTTTTCAGAGGTTGTCAGAGAAGATATAACTTATGTGTGTATCGTTAGAGATCTAATGCTGGATCTCATCAGAGAAATTAGCTCCTCAGTCAACAGTCTGAGTGGTGGAAGGATTCCAGCTTACCTGGTCTTCCTAGACCTTTTCAAACAAATCCTTAGATCTGCTACTACCTTTGTTGTGTAACCTTCACAGATACGCCTGGCATAAAGCCTTGGCAGTGCAATTCCAATCTATGTAAATCCTCAGAACCTCAAAATAGGATTCATCCTCAATCTACCCATCAAAGAAAGGCAGAATATATACCGACTAAAGTCCATATTGAATGTTGGTTTTCAGAGAGGTAACATGCACATTCACCTCAAAACACCACCAACACTCGCCTACCATGATGAGGACCCCTCGCTCTACCTTATCCCTAACCTAAGCATGTGTACCAAGACAAAGGACATTCATTGGGTTTGTCCAAGCAACCCCTATGTTAGAGATTCGACTAACTACCTCTGCGGCCTAAGAGCCAAATCCCCTGAACAAAAGTGTCAAGGTAGCATGTTTGTCAAAGATGAAGGAACAGAGACAAAGGTAGAGCAAGCAGGCAATTGCTGGCTCGTTAACACACCAGCCAACGAAGTTCTAATATCATACAACCGCCATGATACAGCCACTAAACTAACGCTACCAAACCAGACAGTGTTCGTAACGGTTCCCCAAGGAGCCACTGTGCACATTGATGATATTGTCCTCAATCATCCCAGCATCGACAAGCATGACGTGGAAATTGAGATCATGGACGCATTTAGAGGTCACAACCTCACCATTGATGACACCCTTCAACAGCAGCTTCAGGCTTAAGGGACGAAGTTCAGTCTCAAACCGACTGGCTTCACCACTATATTTCCTAGTCACAAAAGCAAATCGTCATCTTACCAAGAACACCCTATCAGTCTGATTGCCCTCAGGCTCCTCCATAGTGGTTGGATCATCACGGCAATTATTGCACACGCCATGTTCAGGTACATTCAAAATCTACAGGCCAGACTGGACTCCCTCCTTCTCGTAAAGCCGCGTTTTACACACCAGTCTGAGCCCATCCCACAGGTTAACCCCAATCATTTCCAAGGATAAGCCTTTTAACCTCTAAACCTCCTTTCCTTTCCTCTAACTCCTTTCCTCTAACATTTTGGTCCTGGTATCCATTGTCAGGTTCTACTATGATTTTGTGTTATGACCAAAGAACAGCAAAGGACTGCATAACGGTTAATGTTGTGCCTAGCTATAATTTGGAATATTTGTGTTCATGTGTGATGAATGTAGTTTTAGACTTAGTTCTATGCCCAGACGTGCCTCAGTCTATGCCCAGACAATAAAGCCTCTGTGAACTCTATGAACTGTATAGACTGTGCAACCATTTTCTTTTCTATCAGGAAGACACGGACAGCGTAACCCACAGGTTACTGTGAACCTGTTCGGCCCTTCAGTTGGTCTAAAGATGCTGGACAACAACCAACTCTACAGACCAAAGGGGGGAATGTTGGGCCTCGTTCTCAGATAGGAGACAAAGGCAGGCCTACACACAATCATAAAGCCTGACTGAGGCACAACAGATTGTGTCCCTCAACCATGATGTCATCGAGAGTATAAAACCCCGGAGATTCCTCCTAAGCCTTACTTCCAGCGACAGTATTCGCCACATCTAGTTGCAGCCCTGCTGCTCCCAGGTGTAGCCTCGCTGCCCAAGAAACTAATGTACATACCTGAACTTTGGCCATACAATCTCCATCTTGCTGGACAAGCCGAGATTCCACCGAGCAGGCTAACGGATCTGAAGGAGACCACTGAGCAATCCGCGTCTCACCCTTTTGCCTGCAGAAGTGAAGAAGATTTCTCTTCCTTCAACTGCGTCGACTTTGCTGATTTCTCCGCCAACCCACCGAGAATCAGCCGCCGTACCGCCTGCCGACAGAGCGAGGAAACAGCCACCCGTCATCACCCGAGCTTCGAGGAACCGAGTCGGAGTCAAACGACGTACGAACACGTTCTACCCATGTCCTCACGTGACTCAAGAGGTTTACATCTGGGCAGAGATAGATTATTATAGTGTGTTATTCTTGTGTATCAAGGTTATTGCTTGTGCAGTTTATGGACCACCGAGTCTGCTCATTGCTGCTAATAATACTCAAGATATTACTGTAACTTACTGTTACCATGAAGGAGAATTGCTGTGTTGTCGTCCAACCACATTGGGCAGTTTTCCACCATCGTGGGTGAGACAGCACACTGAGTTTATCCATTAAAGAACCAACGACCACGGCAGATGGATTATGAGCCGTTCACCACATCTCTGAGTAATAAAACTAACGGTTGCCATCTCTCCCATGATCACTAAACTGGCTTCAGTGCCATTACCCTGTTCTCTCTCTCATGCACTGACCGCAAACACACGACCCCTCACAAACATACCCGCACACACGTCTGGGGAACAGATAACTAGGCGATAGAGCTCAGCTTTGTCCCTAAGTTATCATACCAGAGGAGACACATGTTAAAGAGGCAGATGCTATTAACCAGTCTCTCCCCCCATATTCGCGGCCACATTCTCTGGGTGGAAACCTCGTGTGACGCACTCTCCGCGAGAACAACGCCCGCCATTTTGTGCACACCTTCTCACCTTACACACACACACACATACACCTATTCACACACACACACCTCTACCCTCCTCTCATGTATTATAGGTTTATCTGTTACCATATCTAATCATGTTACTGTTTAGTTTGTAGTTGGAAGTCAGAAGTTTATCGACTGCATTGCATTGATTATTAATTATTTAAGGTAGATATGTACAGTTCCGTCCTTTGTGCACTTATATACATACCTCCTAATTATCATAAGGATTTTATTTTTGAATTCTCTGAATTCTTAACTTTTATGATACCGAATTGTGACAGCCTTTTAATTTTAGGTGATTTTAACATCCATGTCTGCTGTCCCAGTAAGCCTCTGGTTTCGAGAATTTTTACAACTGTTTGACTCTTTTAACCTTACTCAATCTGTGGTCGGCTCCACTCATAAGCAGGGCCACACTTTGGATTTGGTTTTGTCATGGAGTATCCCTGTGTGGCGAGGAGAAGGGCGGGGCTGGGCCGTGGAGAGGGATAAGTGCAGCGGGATGCAGCAGTTCGAGAGAGAGAGCCACACGCAGCTGCCGTGTGTGCATTTGTGTTGTGTGTCTTTTTGTTTCATTAAATATTATTTTGACCTTTCAGCTGGTTCCCGCCTCCTCCTTTCCCATTTTAACCTTTTAAGGAGGGATGCGCTCTTGTGGAGTTCTCGCCACTGCCATCCACCCAAAGGAGCAGCCAAGGCTGTCTGCTGGGGGACGGAGGAATTTCTGCCAGCCGCTTGGATGTGGAGGAACAGTCACCTTCCACGAGGGGAGGAGGGGCTCGCTGCCGGCCACCTGGAGCAGTGGAGCCACTGCAAGGGTGGAGGGGCTCCCTACCGGCCGTGACTACGCATGCCTGGCCCCCAGTCGGGCTAATCAGCCGAGGAGAGGGATAGTGCAGCAGGATGTGGCAGTTCGAGAGAGAGAGAGCCACACGCAGCTGACGTGTGTGAGTAGTTATAACCTATACTATGTGTCAAAATGTCAAATTGATTGATTTATGACATGTGATTTATGATCAACCTGTCACCCTTGATTGACAGGTATGTGTAACGTAATTTATGACCCCCCTGTCACCCCTAATTGTCAGGTAGAAGATAGTCCGGACATGTTAAAGAACGTTTGGACATGTTCTTCCTGGAGTGTATTGGCCAGTCATCGGATGTCAATGATTGTTTATGGTGTGTTTATATTAATGATTTTAAGTGTGAGCCCTGCTTTTCACAGTTTATCCCCCCCCCCCTTGTGGTGTTTAAAAATGGAGTCAGTCACACCGGTCAGTATCAAACCATACAGTTGTGTTAGCGTCTGTGAGGTATAAGTGAATCTTCGTTCTCAAATTACTTTTTTCTGGCAAGTTTTGTTATTTTGAAACATAATCATACTTCAAGAGAAGATGGCTGTCTATCTTAACAGTAAGTGTGTTTTATTATCTCGTATTATTATTATTAAGAACATTTATTTATAAGTGAGTCACGGCTCTGATGCAATGCTTAAACAGGATCTCTAATGCTCCAGGTGCTGTGGATGATGTAGAATTTTCCGACATTGTTGAGGAAATTCAATTCCTGAACCATGCGAGTGGTATGTATTCCTAATTATATACGTTACATGTCTATGAATGTGTAGAATGATCATATTTGTAATATTTACCAGCAGGGCTGAATCCGGAGCATAGTTCAACATCAGAGCATGCGTCTCCGTGAGACAGTATGAACATCCCACCGCTCAGTAAGTATTTGTAATGCAGCATTATTTATATGATTTGTTAGATTTGTTTAAAACATTCTTATGTGTTCTTTTCTTTTCCAGAAGATTTATCAAACCTTGTAAACAAGATCGGCGCATCTGGAAGCGAAAATCACACGGTGAGGGCTAGTGGCCGTGGCGTTGCAACAAAGCTGAAAAGACTCAAACGTAAAGCGTTTACGGTTGCCCTGGTATGTGTGTGTGTGTGTAACTAGATGCTAAAGTTTGTGAACAAACACTGATGTTGGCTTGAAGTCTTAAATAGTATAACAATATGTACGACTTCTCAAAGCCTACATAAATAAATATGTTAAAAACATTATTTTATCTTTTTCCTAATTCATATATCCTCCCTAACTCTTTTTTTTTTCACTTGAGAAGAAACAGGATTATTATAAACAGTCTGTGATGGCCACACTACAACAACAAGGTATCTGGATTAAACAAGTGATAGTGATGCAGCGTTTGCACGGTGGGGCGAGCCAACGAGCAGCCCGCGATCAAAACCTGACAACGGACTTATTAAAGCAGGTCGTACTCATGCTTAAAAAGAAAATCGGGTGAGTTGTAAACACGTTATTTTTTAAATGTGTATTTTTTATACCATCTATTTTTCAACATTTATTCCCACTGTATGTCATTTTAGTTTGGTTGTAAAAGTTGATGTTTTCGGTACTGTTTTTATTTTTTACTGTATGGGTCTAGTTTTATTTCCTTAGTTGTATCCTAAGTTATTTTAAGTGTACACCCCTAAGTGTGGTTTAAATAAAAAAAGATCTGATTAAAAAATGGCAAAACGTTGTCAGGAGTCGGATGGTTGTGATCAGGGGCCAGCAGCTAGGTTTAGATGATGCAACGACAGTGAGATCCCCCTTGAACTGCGCAGCAACACAGAAACATTGCTCTGTTTAATTCAGACAATGGAGGAGATGAATAGATCTGAGTCTACATCTGGTACATTGCTAGAATTATTAAACATTGTGAGATCAATGTCAGACGATCAACCAGATCCAAATTCAGCATTAGAGTGTTTTCAATTCTTACCAGGTGGGCGAGGGTACAGATAACCATCCGTATCATTCATTTGATCCTGCAGCACCAAATATGGGATTAACACCCACTGATATTGACATGCTTGTATGAGAGGGTCGTGACATTGGTGGTTATACTGTGGTCCCGAGACTCAGATTCAATAGTTTGGAGATATGTCGGCGTATAAATCTGCATGTGATATCTGCCACAGACTTAGCAGCCTACGCTATATTTTTGCATGATATTTTGTCCAAAATAGTGTCATTTTCCAGACTGTTGGCTGGGGATGACGGGTTAATTAACATAACATTGGGAGGTCCTAGTCTAACCACTGATGTTAACACTGTCTTGTCACCTAGCAATGATTACAGTGTGGATGTCTTCACAAATCAGATTGAAAAGATAATGCAAAGTAACTCTGAAGTGCGGGTTGATGATAGTTTGGATCTAAATGTGACTATAGCAAGGAGTACACAAGGGGGTGTGTATCGAAAGATACGTGATCTTGCCCATAATGAAGTGATCACCAGAAACAGGATGAATCTGTTCTGCCCCATCAACGCATCAAATAATCTGTGTTTTGCAATCTGCTTGGCACATTTTCTAAACCCTCAAAAACCACACACAGATCTAGAACCAATTGCAGCGGCGATGCAGAAGATGGCGGGATATTCAGAACAGCATAAAATAGCGTTTAATAATATCACGTGGTTTGAACAGATGTTACACATTAAAATAGTGGTATTCCATAGGTCATGCACTGGTGTGTTGGAGAAGTATACGTCCAGTGATGCTCATCATCACAAGACAGTGTTCTTGTACCTGCACAATGGCCACTATTTTATGATTAAGAAGTTGAATGCATTCATAGGTACTCCATATGTGTGTGACTACTGCTACCAGGGTTTTACTAACCGTAGAGATCATCGTTGCAAATACATTTGCAATATCTGCAATGGTCCTGATTGTTATAAGTACCCCATCAAAACAAAGCAATGCAGCGACTGTTTGCGGTACTGCAAATCTGACTATTGTTATGACGCGCATAAGCAACCGCCATTAGGTCAACAGATTGCACAGTGTGCTGTTACAAAATACTGCCAAAAATGTAATAGACGTTATCATGTCAGTGCCACCAAACCACACAAGTGTGCAGCCAATTGGTGTATCCATTGTGGTGAGGAATTGATTAATGACAGTGTACATCAATGCTTTATACAATCAATAAAGCTCGAGGCACCTAGCGACAAGTACATATTCTATGATTTTGAGACGCAATACGGAAATGGTAAACACGTTGCAAACTTCGTTTGCGCCATTACATTTAAAGGGGAGGAGTTCACAGCCGCTGGTCCAGACTGTTTAGAACGACTTGTTAAAAGGTTTAGACATCCACGTTATCAGAATTTTGCATGGATTGCCCACAATGCTTCTGGTTTTGATAACTTTATACTTTTGGAATATTTCACAAAAGCAGGGCTCACACTTAAAATCACGATGCAAGGATGTCGAATAATTTTAATGTATGAAAACACATTCAAGCAGCGCTTTATTGACAGTTATTCATTCATCCCTATTCTTTTGTCAATGATGTCTGCTGCATTAAATCTAACCTGCGCAGAGATAGGTTATTTTCCGCACAATTTCAACATATTAGAAAACGAGAATTACATAGGACCATACCCGGACAGGCATTTCTACGGCTATGAGACAATGTCTGACAAAGAGAGGGCTCTGTTTGACGAGTGGTATGTTACAATATCAGGTAAAGTGTTTGATTTTAAAAAAGAACTTGCTATGTATGGCAAGAATTATGTTGTTTTGCTCATGGAGGCTTGCATGAAGTACCATGATGAATTCATAGTGTACCAAACTTGATCCGTTTAGATGCACCACTTTAGCAGCATGTTGAATGGCAGTGTATAAAACCCACTTCCTACCAAAAGACACTCTAGCTCTGACCCATAACAACGCGTACACCAGTCAGAACAAGACATACTCAAACATTTCCATTGAATGACTTGAATATGTTAAATCAACACGCAGCGTAGACATTCAGCATGCATTAAACCAAGGCAAGATGGTGATTGGAAAATACCATCTCGATGGTTATTATGAAAAGGACGGTGTAAAAAAAGCTCTCGAATTCAACGGCTGTATGTTTCACAGGCATGAATGTCATTATAATCCTAACCATTTACACCTGTTATCAAAACTGCCCTATGGCACACTCAGAAGCCAGTTTGATGATAAGGTTGAAATTTTAGAGCATGCATATGGGTTGGAAGTAGAAGTGATGTGGGAGTGTGCTTGGAACACTGCTAAACAGACTGATGTTGATAGGACTGGTGGCAAGCTTATGTTTCCGCTCTGCCATACATGTGTGGATCAGCAGAATCAGACCACCCGTGTAGACACACTGATGAGGAAAGGGCAATTTCAGGCTGCTGGGTCAGTATCAAACTGTTAAAGGCTGTGGAGAAGGGTTATGATTTAACGAAGGTGGACGAGGTATGGTATTTCCCTCAATGATCAGAAACCTTGTTTTGTGATTATGTTAAAACATTTTACAGTACAAACAAGAGGCCAGTGGATTCCCCACGCACATTGTGACAGATGCAGACTAAGAATCATATATCGACGATTACTTTGAGAAAGAGGGGGATTAAACTGAATCTTGACAAGATAAGTCTTAACCCTGCACTATTAATAAACTTCTGCTGAACTCACTTTGGGGACGATTCTCTATGCACAAAAATTTGCCGTGTATGGAACTACTTTCAGACCCTGAACAGTTTGCCCAGCACATTTTTGGTGATGGTTATGACATTAAACACTTCTCGTTCATGTCAGACACGGTTGCACTAATTCAGTGGTGTTAATGTCAGACCCGTGACATTAATGTCTTTCTTGGTGCGTTTACAACTGCACATGCGTGTCTAGAACTGTATGAACCAATGGATAAGTTGGGGGATAGGCTGTTGTACAGTGACACAGACAGCATAATCTTTACTTCTAGAGACGCTGCCTGGGAGCCTCCATTGGGCCATGTAGGGAAGTAGTAAGGCCGGGAGGTCCTCGGAGCGCTTATTCGGAAGCTCCGTGGCTGCTGGTTCGTGGACGCTGCGCAAAGCCTAGATGATTTTTGCCGACGCGCAGCGCTACTCTGCATCGACTGGTGGGTCCCCCGAAGATGACCAGAGGTGTCCCCGAGTGGCTGCGCCCCACAGTGGCCGCGCTACGAGCGTTCAAAAACTGAAAGTATTTACTTGCAGTTCTGCAGCCGACCGCTGGGTGGCGCCACCACATCCCACCGCGGGCTTATTGCAGTGGGTTCCCTCTCCATTCAAATAAACCACAGGTGGGCTCTTTTTTTGGGGAAGGCGGGGGCTGACCACAAAAACCCTATAGGCCCAAATGCCCACTATATTGCATCACTTCCTCCTCGGGGTGCCAAGGACCGCCCCCACGACCCACAGAGCCATTAAATGGCCCCTTACCAGCTATTTTGGGGAAAAGCCCACGGAAGCGAGCCTTTGATTGGCCGACAGCGGGGGCGTGTCCAGGAGGGGGCGGGGCTGACCAAGAACACACTATTTGTCCACCTTCCCACTATATTACAAGACTTTGTCCCTGGGGGACCACAGACCCCTGGAGTGTATCCAGTAGGGGACGGTGCTGACCACAAAACAACTATTTGTCCATTTACCCACTAAATTTAATAACTTTCTCACTGTTGTCTGAGGACCCTCTGTGTGTGTCCGGGAGGCAGTGGGTCTGTCCAAGGACAAATTATTTGTCCCCTTTGACCACGTTAAAATATGTATGACTTGCAAGTGGGTACAGTAGCAATTTAATTCACTTGTGATGTGATGATGGTAGATCTAATCACTGACAATTATGAAACAGCCTACAGAGAGGAGGTGACACTCTGACACGCTGTCACCACCAACATACTAAATGTCCATTTCCAATTTATTGTATTGGTCTATTACCCCTGTGTCCACAACATACTAAATGTCAATTTCCAATTTATTGTATTGGTCTATTACCCTTGTGTCCACCAACATACTAAATGTCCATTTTCAATTTATTGTATTGGTCTATTGTGTCCACCAACATATTAAATGTCCATTTCCAATTTACTGTATTGGTCTATTACCCCTGTGTCCACCAACATACTAAATGTCCATTTTCAATTTATTGTATTGGTCTGTTGTGTCCATCAACATACTAAAGGTCAATTTCCAATTTATTATATTGGTCTATTACCCCTGTGTCCACCAACATACTAAATGACCATTTCCAATTAATTGTATTGGTCTATTGTGACCACCAACATACTAAATAACCATTTCCAATTAATTGTATTGGTCTATTGTGTCCACCAACATAATAAATGTCCATTTCCAATTTATTGTATTGGTCTATTGTGTCCACCAACATAATAAATGTCCATTTCCAATTTATTGTATTGGTCTGTTGTGTCCACCAACATACTAAAGGTCCGTTTCCAATATATTGTATTGGTCTATTACCCCTGTGTCCACCAACATAATAAATGTCCATTTCCAATTTATTGTATAGGTTTATTATCTCTAAGTCCACCAACATTCTAAATGACCATTTCCAATTTATTGTATTGGTCTGTTGTGTCCACCAACATAATAAATGTCCATTTCCAATTTATTGTATTGATGCATTCACTCTAAGTCCATCAATATACTAAAGGTCCATTTCCAATTTATTATATTGCACTATTACCCCTGTGTCCACCAACATACTAAAGGTCCATTTCCAATTCATTATATTGGTCTATTACCCCTGTGTCCACCAACATAATAAATGTCCATTTCCAATTTATTGTATTGGTCTAATACCCCTGTGTCCACCAACATACTAAAGGTCCATTTTCAATTTATTGTATTGGTGTAATAACCTAGTCCACCAACATACTAAATGTCCATTTTCAATTTATTGTATAGGTCTATTACCCCTAAGTCCACCAATATACTAAATGTCCATTTCCAAATTATTTTATAGGTGTATTAACCCTGAGACAAAATATTTGACTTTGTCCTCTCGAAATTCACACCAAAGATAGAGGAGACTGAGATGAGCACAGAAGTATCAGTTTAAACTTCCTAGCTAAACCCAGAGCTGAGATATGCAGATCCCACATACAATTTATCCAATAGAAAATTTTAGGTGGTCCATGGACATTTTGAGGTTTTGAAGGTTGTATGTTGTTCAGGGGGCATCATAGAGTCACCTAAATGTGATTTTGAGTCATACATTTTATCCTGGAGTTATAAAAATGATGTCCACCAAACACTTATTTTAGCCCATTAGATATATTGTAAGTGGGATGGACCACAGGCAATTTATTTGCATTTCCTGAAATAGACACTTGGTGGACATATGTTTTTAATGTTTGGGATATGTTAATTCACTGAATAACACATTTAGGTGACTGTATGACACCCCTAAACAATATACACCCTTTAAAACCTCAAAATTAGACTGTCCATGAACCACCTAAAATTTTGAATGGGATAAATTGTAACTTGGATCTTCATATCTCAGCTCTGGAATTAACTAGGAAGTTGCAACTGGTACTCTTGTGCTCTTCTCAGTCTCCTCTCTCTATGGTGTGACTTTTGAGAGAATCAGAGAAAGTCCAAAAATGTCACGCAAAAAATTGAAACTGTCTGTGATTTTATGATAAACATGCATTTTTTTAGCACTTTTGCACAGTGCAATTCTCGATATGTCAACTATATATGTATGTATGTATGTATGTATCTATCTATCTATCTATCTATCTATCTATTTATATGACTTTATTATCATTTTTATTACATATATGTAACTAACAACTCTCTAAAATGTATAATTAGCTAAAAAAATGACTGACCACAAACCATGTATTTGCCACCATTAATATAAATTGTACGTGGGCACTTCCTACAAGACAGCAAAAAGACAAAAGTGTCCACGTGCAATTTATTTGAATGGTGAGAAATACATGGTTCATGGACAGTCATTTGTATGGCTTTTCTTGCTATTTACTTGTAATATTTCAATCAAACACCCTGTATAGCACTCAGCATACTCAATGAAACCCATTTATGCAACTTACAACTCTTTAAAATGTAATATTAGCTAATAAATGACTGTCCACAAACCATGTATTTGCCACCATTAAAATAAGTTGTACATTGCATATGTGCAATTTATTTGAATGGTGAAAAATACATGGTTCATGGACAGTCATTTGTATGGCTTTTCTTGCTATTTGCATGCAATATTATCAATCAAACACCCTGTATAGCACTCAGCATACTCAATGGAACCCACTTATGCAACTTACAACTCATAATACTGTATTATTTGCATTAAAATGATTGTCCATGAACCATGTATTTGGCATCCATTAAATAAGCTGCAAAGGGGACCTTCCTTTTGGACTTAAGCATTTTTTGAGGAAAAATTGCCACACTTTTTATTTATATGACTTTATTAGCATGTATATGAAATATTATCAATAAAACACCCTGTATAGCACTCAACATACCCAATGGAACCCACTTATGCAACTTACAACTCTTTCAAATTTATAATTAGCTAAAAAATGACTGTCCACAAACCATGTATTTGCCACCATTCAAATAAATTGTATGTGGGCACTTCCTACAAGACAGCAAATAGACAGAAGTGCCCATGTACAATTTATTTGCATTGCCTGAAATAGTCATTTGGTGGACATCTGTTTTTAATGTGTGTGATAGATTAATTCACTGAATATCATATTTAGGTGACTGTATGACACCCCCTGAACAATATACACCCTTCAAAACCTCAAAATTTGACTGTCCACAAACCACCTAAAATTTTGAATGGGATAAATTGTACGTGGGATCACCATGTCTCAGCTCTAGATTGAGCTAGCAAGTTGAAACTGGTACTTCTGTGCTCATCTCAACCTCCTCTATCTTTGGTGTGAATTTCAAGAAGATTGGACCTTGTCACATATTGAACATGGGATCATCCCAGATACAATCTATTTTATCGATGACAAATATGTTGTCTGTGGACAATCATTTTTTAGGACATTTATTAGTATTTGTAAGTGATACTATTAATGAAACCACCTATTGAGGACTCATCATACTAAATGTAATATATCTATGAAATTTATAACTCATAATAATGTATAATTAGCTAAAAAATGACTGTCCACGAACCATTTATTTTTCACCATTCAAATAAATTGTACTTGATGTTTGACTGATAATATTGCATGTAAATAGCAAGAAAAGCTTTCAAAATGACGTTTTGTGCAATTTATTTGAATGGTGGAAAATATATGGTTCGTGGCCGTCATTTTGAAAGCTTGTCTTGCTATTTGCATGCACTATTATCAATCAAACATCAAGTATATCACTCAAAATAATCAATGGAACCCATTTATGCAACTTACAGCTCAAAATAATATATAATTAGCTAAAACATGACTGTTCACAAACCATTTATTTTTCACCATTCAAATAAATTGTATGTGGGCACTTCCTGCATGACTTGGCAAAAACACCGGAAGTTCCCACGTGCAATTTATTTGAATGGTGGCAAATACATGGTTCGTGGCCATCATTTTGAAAGCTTTTCTTGTTATTTGCATGCAATGTTATCAATCAAACATCAAGTATATAACTCAAAATAATCAATGGAACCCATTTATGCAACTTACAGCTCAAAATAATGTATATTTAGCCAAAAAATGACTGTCCACGAATCATGTATTTTTCACCATTCAAATAAATTGCACATGGGCACTTCCTGTGTGACCTGGTGAAAATAACCTTAAATTTGATGCTAAGACCTAGGGGCTTCGAATACTTCATCTTTGTGCTTTCATAAACAATGAGCATCTGTGTCTCTCATCAATTGGGAAGTACTTTAAAAAAAATCAAGAAAAATATTATACTTTCATTCACAAGTCAGCCAATTAAGCACTTAGTGAGGTCATTCAGACTTCAAACTTTGCAAACTTACTAAGGGGCCCCTGAAAAGCTATAGATTTCAAATTGGAGTCATGAATGGAATAAATTGCTCGTGGGATGCACCCTGGGAGCGTGCCCAGAGACCCCAAATTTCACGCGCTGACACGTCAAGTGCCCCTTATCGACATACTAAGGGGACTAAAGCCTAGGATGAAAAACAATATTTTTCATTATTTTCAATAGATCTCCCTGCTTTTCATAGGAATCAATGAGACAGCCTGCCCTGTAGGTCCATTTGCATCAGTACATTCATCAGAGGCGTTAATACTTAACAAGCACCTACGGCCTCCAAATTCTAGAACCTGATTTGGGGGCCCCTGACAGTCGAGGATCTCAAATTTCAAGGTCCTGTGGCCTTTGGAACCCCCTTTTCTAGATGGCCCACTTGACCATTAAACAATGCAATTCCATAGGTGTTTCGTGGACTGCCTTAAATTAGGTGCTAAGACCTGGGGGCTTCGAATGCTTCATCGTAGGGCCCTTAGAAACAACATATTAAAAAGCCGTGTCCCTCAGACTTTGGGAAGTACTTTTAAAAAAATCAAGAAAAATATTGAGGAAAAATAACTGTCACTTTTCATTCACAAGTCAGACAATTAAGCACTTAACGAAGTCATTCAGACTTCAAACTTTGAACACTTACTAAGGGGCCCTGAGAAGCTAGAGATTTCAAATTGGAGTCATTTGGAGCTTTCTGAGGGGTGTCCACGAAACACCTATAGAAATTATTGGAATAAATTGCTCGTGGGATGCGCCCTGGCAGCGTGCCCAGAGGTCCCAGAGACCCCAAATTTCACATAGTGACCCCTCTTGTGGACCTCTTGAAGACATAATAAGAGTGCTAAGGATTTCGGTGAAGTTTTGGTCGAACGTCAGAAAACACCTTTAAAGGACTCTGGGTGGGCCCAGCGGGCCCCCGCCATGTGCCCCATGAGGAAATGGATTAAAAAATGTAACAAAAAATAATTTGTGTCAGGAATGCATAAAAACACAGTTAGAGCAGGCATGTGGGATGCCTGGGCGCTGCCCGGCAAGAATTAGGGCGATGTATGGCATCAGGGGGCACACTGGGGGCAAAGGCATGCCAAAGTGGTATTTAGTGGGTAAGGGGACAAACAGTGGTTCTGTGGACTGAAAGAAGACTATGATGAAGACTAGTGGGTAAGGGGGGCACAGGAAGTGAGTTCGTGGACAACAGAAAGCCCATTTAGAAGAATAGTGGGTAAGGGGTCACAGGAAGTGAGTTCGTGGACAACAGGAAGCCCATTTATAAGAATAGTGGGTAAGGGGTCACAGGAAGTGAGTTCATGGACAACAGGAAGCCCATTTAGAAGAATAGTGGGAAAGGGGTCACAGGAAGTGAGTTCGTGGACAACAGGAAGCCTATGATGAAGACTATGATGAAGACTAGTGTTAAGGTGGACAAAAAGAAGCTCTGTGGATGCTGTTTACATTACTAAATGCCCCATGGGCAGTAGGTGGCTAGTGGGCACTCCCCGAAGTGACCATGACAACTCAAGAGCGCCCCTAGAGGTGTCCATATGGCGATATAAGGGGGAAATTGAAACTTACCCCAAAGTAATGGGGAAGTGACATATAGCCCCCAAGCTAGTGGGCAAGTGGGTGTCCACGTAATGGGGTATGATCCATCGCACCAACTATAAGTCCAATGGCAATTTAAATGAATAGGGCTTGATCCCTCGAACCACCTAACTTCACTTACCTCGGTAATCTGACTGATGAGGTTGGGGATGGGGATCACATTGTAGAGTTTTGTTCAGGGGGCCCGAAAACATACAGCTACCGCACTGTTAAGGGTAAGGTCTGCATGAAAGCCAAGGGTATCACTCTCAATGCTGTAAACTCAAAATCCATTAGGTTAGACACTCTGATTGGACTTGTTGATCCCTATGTCGTGGGGAAAGATAAAAGACGGCATATACTGGCATACACCGACACTATTGTGAGAAATAAAAAACACTTCAGTCGTTAAAAACAGGTCAGTCGTTAAAAAGTTTAAGGTGTTGTACAACAAACGTGTGCTGCTCCCTGATTTCACCACGCTCCCATATGGATTTTGACAATCTTTTTGGACATAGGGGTGTGCGAGAGACAGATGGTTTTGATTTCAGATTACAGCATCCATTTTCATGTGTGATAAGTGGCCCTTCAAACTCGGGAAAGTCATATTTTGTAAAAATGTTATTTTGCTGTACGGTTGATTTCTAAAAAAACAGAAAATATTGTGTATATTTATGATTGTTGGCAACCATTGTATGACAAATTGTTGAAAATGTACAAAATTAAATTTGTTGAAGGACTAACACAGACTCTGAATGATGATGATTTGTTCCCTGTCAACAAAATTAATTTGCTGATCCTTGATGAACTGATGAAAGAGGCCAGCGGAAGCAATGAGGTGGAGAAGGTTTTCACACAGTATGTTCACCACAGAAATCTTAGTGCTATTTATATTGTAAAGAATTTATTTTGCCAGGGTAAATCCAGCAGGACCATCAGCTTAAACACAAATTATTTGATGTTGTTTAAAAACCCCAGAGATACCAATCAGGTCAATGTACTGGGAATGCAAATGTATCCCGGGAACACAAAATTTTTATGGAATGCTATCAAGATGCAACCAACAAACCTTTCGGGTACCTGATGATTGATTATAAAACAAAAACACCCGAACACTATCGGCTCAGAACAGATTTACTTTCAACACATCCTGTAGTATACCTCTAGAAATGAAGGTAGTAAAAAAAACTGTTGGATGGTAAAAATGTCAGCTAGACTTTGTAGAAACATGCCTCTTTTAAAATTATTATTAAAAGCAACACCCAAACAGAGACGGGTTATTTTACTGTCTGCCACAGACGAGCTCATTGTGACATTGTGTGAAGTAGCTCTTAATGTGCTCTACGGCAATATACCACTCACGTCACAACAATACCAGAAGCTAAGGAGGAGGAAAAGCGAGATAAAATTTGTTGCAGATAAGAAGATTGGGGTTAAAAGAAAGAGACAGCTGATAAACCAACAGGGTGGATTTCTTCTGCCCCTCTTAAGCGTCGCAATCCCTTTTATCTCCAGCTTGGTTGCTTCTAGATAACTTTGGGGATGGAGTATGCAGAGAAGATGTTTTTAGTTCTACAGCATCAATTGGATAAACTAAAGACTGGTACCCCCTGCGAGTCTATTCAACAGGTTGTGGAGAATGATTTGGACATGACTATAAGAAGTATTTTGCACAGATCTGATTTGAACAATTATGAAAAGGCAAAACTGTACACAAATACTTTACAGCGATTTTTAACACATGCTAGACAAGGGGATAGGGAAACCAACACATTAACATTAACCCTTCCACAGCCTGACCACGTAGAAAAAGAAGACCTACCCGCGACGGTCGGTGTAAGTGTCCAGGATGTTTTAGCTAATGTTGTGGATGACATTTTGAAGAATGTTCCACAGGGGAGTGTAAAAAATGTTCGTTACATTTTAGATAAAATGTCTAAAACTAAAGATGTCACTTCTTGGGCTGAGTCGGGCGAGTTTGTGTTTAAAGGTAGAATAATCCCTGGGTCACACATGCTCAATTTAGTTAAAGGTGTCACGGCTCCACAAAAGATTGCTGATGCACGGAGACCTGTTAGATGGAATGAGTTTCTGGAGGCTTTTGCTACTTTAAACATACCATACTCAACGGTACCAAATCATTATGTCAGACATGCAATTAACTCTTTCAAAACCAAATCGACACCGACTATAACCAGCTCATCTAAGAAGAGTAAAAAACAGAGAGTACACACGAGTTCACCATCAACACATTCAAATTATTCAGATGGACATGTATTCATTTCACCCACTCTTGACCAGAGTCAGTGGCTAAGTTTTTAATCTCAGAGTTCCCTATCTGTCACTCACTCGACGTTGTGTCAATGTAGTGACACTAGGGGTCACTCTTGGGAGCCCGAGACACCTCTGGTCTTTGATAAAAGGCCAATGAAAATTGGCGAGTGGTATTTGCATGCCACTCCCCCGGACATACGGTTATAAAAGGAGCTGGGATGCAACCACTCATTCAGATTTTCTGTTCGGAGCCAAACGGTCATGCTCACTGAGCTGAATACTACTGTTCATTCACCTCTGCAGGATCTGACACCGCATTTCAGCGGCTTCTCCCCCATCTGCGCTGGTGCACTGCAGAGAATGCCCCTGGGTGCTTCGGCAGAAATAAAAGAGTATATTTCTCTAAAAGAGTATATTTCTCTAAAAGAGCGGTACACACGGAACGTCTTTTTAAAGATGCGTCTTTTTAAAGATGCTTTTCCGATTGTGTGTTATTCCTGGTTGCGTTCATTATCTGACGGTCATGAGCACTGTCTTTCGTGTCTGGGCACTGCTCACGCGAAGACAGCGTTCGCGGATGGTCATGTTCTCATTGCGAGAATATGTCCGTGGCAATGTTGCAGTCGCGGCTCGCCTTCGTTAGAAAGCAAGCCACCCCAGAGGCTCCCGCCTCAGTCCTTTTACCCACGGGTATGAGGCCAGTGCGGCTAGCACTGGGGGCGATTTGGGGACCCCAATGGGACTGCCTTCGCCGGGTATCCCCCCGCGGACCTCCCATTCCCCAGCACGCTCGTCTGCCCCAATCGGACTTCCGGATGAGTCCGCTGGCTTGTCTCACGGTGAGTTTGACCTCTTATTCAGAGCCCGCGAAAGTGATGAGCTCTCGAGAGCAGCATCGGAGAGCGGGGTCGTCCAGTCGGAAGCCTCAGCTGGGCTCCTCCCTTCGGGGTCGATTGCCCAGTCACAGGCTGACGTGGAGATGACGACATGCTTTCCCGGGCAGCCGTGAACGTCGGCTAAAGTGGAACTCACTGCTCTTCCCTGAACCCTCGTGGCTCGGTGATTGGTTCCTGGGCTCGCAGCGCCGCTCAAAGCCACGCCCCACCCCCGTTCCTTTCTTCCCGGAAGTGCATGAAGAGCTGACAAGGTCGAGGGAGGCACTGTTTACTGCCCGGTCCCGATCTTTTCAGCTTCCCCGCCCTCACTACCCTCGATGGTGGGGCGGCCAAGGGCTATTCGGCAATCCCCCGGTGGATAAAGGCGCTCGCGGTGCACCTAACGTGGGTGCCCAAAGCCCCCGTCCAAGGCCTGTAGGTTTATGTCGTCTGTGACTGCCAAGGCCTATGGTGCCGCTGGACAAGCCGCCTCCGCACTGCACGCCATGGCTCTCCTGCAAGTCTGCCAAGGCGCTAAAGGAACTGCACGAGGGTAGTTCCACCCCGGGATTGATGCAGGAACTGCGCTCGGCGACCGACCTCACTCTCCGAGTGACGGAGGTCACAGCGTGGTCTCTCGGGCAGACGATGGCCACACTAGTGGTCCAGAAGCGCCACCTTTGGCTCAACCTGGTCGAGATGGGTGAGGCCGACAAGACACGATTCCTTGCTGCCCCCATTTCCCAGACGGGCCTATTCGGCGACACCGTCGAGGATTTGCCCAGCAGTTTTCGAAGGTAGAGCAGTAGATGGATGCTAGCCGGCATATGCTGCCCCGGCGCGGCTCAAGATCCCACACCACGTCTACTCATCGCCAAGGGCGTCCCCCTGTGGTGACTGCACCGGCTCCACCGCAGCCCGCCCCTTCGGCCCGGCCCAGGCATGGAGCCCACAGCAGGAAGCAGACGCCACCCATCTCGCGGCTGCCCAGAACCCGTGAAAGGCTTCAAAGCAACCTTGAGACGGGCGACCCAGGGACAACGAAACCCGCTGCTCTGGAGCTGGTAAGCAGATCTCCATCTTTTTGTTACCTTTTGCATTTAATTGCGCTGCATGCCCAAATGACTGCAATACTCAAGAGCACAGCAAGAGCGGTTTCCTTGTTCCCTGAGTCATGTATCCGGTGTGCACGGCCGTCATCACGACCACCGTCCACCATTCTATTTGGCAGGTTTGGCACTCCAGCGGCGGTCTCCCGACCCTGAGTGCCCAGCTGTGGCACAAATCCGCCCCCGATGTGACAGTCTCCACGGGTCACGAGGACAGGCCTCTTCCTTCCCCATCCCAGGCTGTTCCGGGGGTGGTCACAAGGAGCCAGGTAAGTGCTTAGATGTCCTTAGACTCAGCACAGCCACGACGTGGTGTGGCACCTCAAGCTCTGCCACGCCGCGAGGCCCCACCTGCCAGTACGTCCGATGACGTTGTCCCTTTTGGACGAAAACGCTGCTACCTTGCGCGGAGATCGCTACCCTCCTATGGAAGGGCGCAATAGAACCTGTCCCTCCAGCCGAGATGAAGAAGGGGTTTTTCACCCCCTACTTCATCGTACCGAAAAAAGGCGTCTTGGACCTGTGAGTTCTGAAGTAGGCTTTACACAGACTCCCGTTCAAGATTTCGGCCGTTGATCCAGGGCAAGCACGTGTTAGTTCAGACAGACAACACGACAACGGTAGCATATGTCAACCACCAAGGCAGTTTGCGCTCTCGTTATATGTCACAACTCGCCCGCCGTCTCCTCCTCTGGAGTCAGCAGCACTTCAAGTCGCTGCAAGCCACTCACATCCCGGGCAACCTCAACACTACAGCGGACGCGCTGTCACAACAGGTTACCCTCAGGGGAGAGTGGAGACTCCACCCTCAGGTGGTCCAGCTGATTTGGAGTCGATTTGACAGGCACAGGTGCACCTGTTCACCTCCCAAGAATCCTCCCCACTGCCCGCTCTGGTACGCCCTGACTGAGGCCCCCCTCGGCATAGACACACTGGCACACAGCTGGCCCCCTGGCATGCACAAATATGCGTCTCCCCCAGTGAGCCTGCTTGCACAGACCCTGTGCAAGGTCAGGGAGGACGAGGAGCAGGTCGTCCTGGTAGCATCCTACTGGCCCGCCCAGACATGGTGCTCGGACCTCACGCTCCTCGCGACAGCTCCCCCCTGGCGAATTCCCCTGAGGAAGGACCTGCTTTCCTTCCTGCAGGAGAGGTTGGAAGGGAGGCTGTCCCCTTCCATCTTGAAGGTGTACGTTGCCACCATAGCAACACACCACGACGCAGTCGACGGTAAGTCCTTAGGGAAGCACGACCTGATCATCAGGTTCCTAAGAGGCGCCAGGTGGCTGAATCCCTCCAGACTGCACCTCGTTCCCTCATCGGACCTCTGTAGTTCTTCAGGGTCTACAGAGAGCCCCCTTTGAGCCTTTGCAGTCAGCCAAGCGTAAGGCACTCTCCTTGAAGACTGCCCTCCTGACTGCACTCACTTCCATCAAGAGGGTAGGTGACCTGCAAGCGTTCTCTGTCAGTGAAACGTGCCTGGAGTTCGGTCCAGGTTACTCTCACGTGATCCTGAGACCCTGACCGGGCTATGTGCCCAAGGTTCCCACCACCCCTTTAGGGACCAGGTGGTGAACCTGCAAGCGCTGCCCCAGGAGGAGGCAGACCCAGCCCTGTCGTTAATGTGTCCGGTGCACGCTTTACACATCTATTTGGGTCGCACGCAGAGCTTTAGAATCTCTGAGCAGCTCTTTGTCTGCTTTGGTGCATAGCAGAAAGGAAGCGCTGTCTCCAAGCAGAGGATCGCCCACTGGCTCATTGATGCCATAACTATGGCATATGTCGCCTAGGACATGCTGCCCCTGGTAGGGCTACCAGCCCATTCTACCAAGGGTGTAGCGGCTCCCTGGGCCCTGGCCAGGGGTGCCTCTAACAGACATTTGCAGAGCAGCGGGCTGGGCATCACCCAACACCTTTGCAAGGTTCTACAAACTCCGGGTGGAACCGGTATTGTCCCAGGTAGTGGCCCACAACACAAGCAGATAAGCCCGGGATAGCTGGCCGGGTGTATCGCTTGCACATAGCGCCTTCCACCTCCTTTGGAGCTGAAGAACGTGCGCCATTAATTCCCAGTAGTGTTCACAAATTTTGTTCCCTGGTTAACTTCCTCAGAGCCCTGTGGCAGTCGAGTTTTCGGAGAGACTCGCTGCTGGCCCAGTACACACGCTAACTAAGAGCCCTGTTCTAGGGTAGGTGCTCCGCATGTGGCGGTTCCCTGTAATGCTAACCCCATGCGATATATATCTTCCACTAGTTCGTTTCCCTGCTGGCAAACTGCGTCTTCCTTGGGCAGAGCCCCTCTGCCCCAGTCTCCATGTTTGTAGTAACTCCTCCCCCATTGGGCAGGATCTACCTTGAAGGCTCTCCACATGGTTGGAAAGACCTTCTGATGTATTCTTCCACTTAAATATCCCCCCCTCTTTGGGCGAGGTGTGGTCTCCGCGGTGTCTTCCCCTTGGGAGGGACACCCCCCGACTAGACCTGGTGGCCCAGTCAGATAATCCCCCTTCTTTTTTAGGGAGTGGAAAAAGAGAAGGGGAAAAGAGGCCACGACTGGGTTAAGCCTGTCTCTATCTTTGGGTAGTCGACTTGTCCCCAAAAAGGGCCGTTCGACACTCATAACTATGTTGGGGGAGGTTACGTGTCGACCTGGTGCGCTGGCTATGAGGCACACAGCAGTCTGCCCACCACACACCGCCAGTATACGTAACACAGTTCAGCCAGTTGTGGCATTTCGTATAGGGACCCCTAGTGTCACTACATCAACACAACATCGAGTGAGTGACAGATAGGGAACGTCATGGTTACTTGTGTAACCTCCGTTCCCTGATGGAGAGAACGAGACGTTGTGTCCCTCCTGCCACAATGCTGAACTACCCGCTGAAATGGCCGGACCTTATATCGTCTCCTCAGCATAAAACCTGAATGAGTGGTTGCATATCAGCTCCTTTTATACCCGTATGTCCGGGAGAGTGGCATGCAAATACCACTCGCCAATTTTCATTGGCCTTTTATCAAAGACCAGGGGTGTCTCGGGCTCCCAAGAGTGACCCCTAGTGTCACTACATTGACACAACGTCTTGTTCCCTCCATCAGGGAACGGAGGTTACACAAGTAACCATGATGTTTTGTATGTTCTGTGTTCTCATGTTTTGATCTTGTTATTATCTGTATTGTTGAATGTGTTGTATATATAATAAAGAGTCAAAAGAAGAAATTTCGGTTCTTTAGTTGTTTTATTGTAAATATTAAGCATAAGACATAAACATTTCACCTGTCTGAACACATTGAACACACTTGAAAACATTTTCATTACAATGAGATTGTTTTAGTTTTAGTTTTTTCACTAAAGCTGACACCTTTTTGTCATTTTTAATAAAATCATTGCTATACAGCTTCAACACATAAGCATAATCATACCCCTTTGCCATGTGTTAGAGAAAGAACACACAATGCTGACCACAAGTCTCTGATGAAAAATCTTGGACTTGCACTGATGAATGCTGTACCACACTAGAATTGCGGTTTAGAAAGTTTTTGATAATCGGCGGAAAACTGGGGTAATCTGGTTTATTACCAAAGCTGTTGAAAAAACACCCCACACCATTTATGTAGATGGATAACCAGTGTTCACCTGGGAGTCCAGAAGGATGTGTGTTGATTATAACCATTGATGGTAATTTTCTTAAAGGGTCTTTTGGTAGATAGTCACACGGGAGTACACAGAGAAAATGGATGTTGCATGAGATCTTATCCATGATAGTTGTAAGCTGGACAGTGTCCATTTTTACATATTAATAGTAATCAACCAGGATCTGTCGGCGATTTGACACTTCGATGATGCTGTAGAATATGGCATAAACAATTAAGTTGATCGTTCGGGGTAGCGGTTGTCTAAACCGAGCTTCTAGTCTAATATTTCCAGACTTAATAAGCGATATGTGCTGACTGCATTCCTCATCTGGTGTGAAATTGAATGCGTAGAGGGTATAGCCATGCAGAAATCCTCCCTATCAATAGATAGAGCCTGATTTTTAAGATGATTTCCAGAAGCCAACGCTAACTGGTAAAATTCCCGCACTGCAGAACCACTTTCATATTCAGGCTGCAGAGGCTTCGCAGGGTGCTTTTGTCCATCCAGATAAATGGCCAAAAATTCTAGGTCATAGTTTTTAAATGCAAATGGGTTTTTATTATAGAATCCTATAAACGCATCATTATCAGTCATCGCTAGAACAACAGATTTTGGTAGAGTTCCTAAGAATAAGTTTTCTTGATTGCAGACATGTGAGCCTGCCGGAATTGAGAAGTTTTTCAGGCACACTCTGTCGATGGGGTACTTGGCAGTTGTTGAGGGCAGTGCTTGTGCATGCCCCAATCTCACAGCTGGTGATACAGACACTTTTTTCACAAATAGCGAGGCTGACAGGATGTTTAGTTTATAGGCTACAGTGTCGCTCCTCATCAAACAGAATTCATCTTTACCTCTTGTCATGCAAATTTTAATGTCCACCCGAATTTAAGCATCAGTTTTTCTTGAAAGAAAATATCACTGTGAACGGGTGCGAGTAGCTCAACCACATTACTGGCGTTGGTAAAGGACGCTCGCTTTGTCAGACCGCGATTATCCCCAGCAGGGTCTGCCACATCAATATGACCAGTGTTTTTGTAAAAGAGCCCTGCATAGAAAAGTGTTTCAAGGGCATCTTTACCATAATTTGTAAGACATTCTATTATGCATCGATAAGGATGTGTGCTAGAACTCTGTGATATAAGACGGTCTCCAAGCGACACATCCACTTGTGAAAATATTGTTGCCCTTGCATAGTTAATAAGACCCACTGGGGCTCCATCTGCAATATCTGTGTTGTCAGCATTAGTGATTTTGAGACGCAAAAACACCAATGTGTTGTTTAGGTCTACATAATCCTCTCCAGTCCCCGCGATAAAAAACTCCAAAGGTGATGAGTCCGATATCGCTGATAATGGTGGTACTTCTATATAAGTATTTTTTTTCAATAGCAGTTTGAGTCAACGGCACTGTGAACAGACCCAGTTCGGTTTCTAAACACTCTTCTGACATGTTGTGTAGTAAAGCCATGATCTAAATATTGTTTTAACAGAGCTCTTTGGTCTTTTTGATGTAGCACGTTTTGTTGTCTCCTTGCGCTTGCATTTTACGACTGATGCTTTCTTAGGTGTATGTCTTATTTTCTTCTGCGTATGGCCACTCCTCCGCACCCCTGGTGGCCTAGATGCTCTTTTGCGAGCCATCACCATTAGCCCGGATCCGGCTTGAGTACTGTTGTTATTTAAAGACCGTGATAATGTGTTGCTAACAACGTCACTTAGTATGTTTTTTGCAGCTGATTTAAGATGTGGGTTGGCTATGCTAAATCCTCATTTTAGCAATGGTATAGCCATTCTAAAGAGTCCTTTAAACATTCCCCCCAAACCAGCTCCATACACGGGGAGTCCATTGCTGGCCTGATTCTGGTAATAGGCCACATGATGCATGGGGTCGGCATTGTGATTGTTGAAATATGCCATTTTTAAACAAATTGTTTCACAGGTCTAAAGTGTAGCTTAGCACACACCTTCCCATAAGTGAAACGTATGTCTTGATTTTGATCATCTTTCACTTGTATGGTTATCTCGGTGATGGGCAATTTATTAACTAATACGTAATGCGGTCTGTCGTATCTAACACTAAAAATCTTGTTATTCCCACCGTCTATATGTACACACCTTAGTAGTGGAACATGATGATCACCAACTGATTGATATTCTATAATATCTGTGTAGATATACATGGTGTAGAACCCACCATTTATGTCTGCTTGATAGGGCACATACGTCACAGGCTTGTCCCAACACTATGATTTTCATGAGTTTGGTTACAAGTTTCTATAGCAACCCCTGGTTTTAATCCTAAAATTTTAGCCAACTTTCCATAAAATGTCAGTGACATCTTCGGAGGGGATTTCAGAAACACTTTGTTTTTAACATGGTCATAACCAAGACTCACCCGCGATGGCAGGTTTGCGTTGATCTCCCTGAACAAAAAAAACGATGTCATCATAATATCCAGTCTTTAACCTGTAAGGTACATTTGATATCTTTTGATCGCTGCTGATGAAAATCTCTATCTCTTTGCCTTCAACAGGATAGTCGGTGATGTTTCTCACTATCTGTCGCCATTGTTTCACAGAGAATGAACGCAGCATCTTCCTCATTAAATGTGTACCATGACACAGGATATTCAAATTCGATCAATCCAACTTGCCATTCTCCTTTTAGGTTTATAGTTCTCGCTAACCTGGTTGTATAACTAGATATGCGGTTTTCTGGATAAACAGATAACGAGACATTGCAGGGCAGCGTGACAAAAAATCCACCCTATGTAGGTCTTTTGTTTTTATGGCTTCTGTACATCAACCAATTCTTTCTGGTCGATCCATGATGTGAATTTTGCAGGCCATCCGAGCCAGCGAACCAACACTAAAGTTTTCCGGCCTTGTTTCTTCTTGTCTAAAATTTTTTTCACTTTAAATGTCTTGTTTTTGTTCACAAATATTTGTTGTAATTCCTCCTCATAAAAAACGCCATTGATGACATCGCCATCATAATCACACAATCTTTAGACAGGTGGGTTGCGTGGGATGCACACTGTTATAGTGAAAAACTCCTGCGTATAGTTTTCCTCATACCCTTTTGTGAATGGGCCTCTTACTTTAGAAATTTTAACAATGTCACCAACTTTATATTTAAATTTTGGGGTGACACCGCAACCCCCACTAGACCCATATAGATTATAAAACACTACAGATTCATTTTCTTTGTTCACATCAACCGGTCTCATCTTGATGCTTCTGTGATAGCTGACGTTGTATCCATCCGTGATGTCTTGAAGTATATCAGTGTAGCATTTGGAGTTTGTAGCTGTTAAATACCTCCACATCCTACCTTTTAAGTTTCTATTAAACCGCTCAACGACACAGGCTTTTAATTCTGTGGCGGGTGCAAAATGTGTGATTTTGAACTTTTTTGTCATGCTTTGAAAATGCTTGTTAAAAAACTCCTTTCCTTTTTTCTGTCTGTAATTTGTGTGGCACACGTCCCTTTTTCGGTATAGATTCAAAAGCTTTAGTTACCCTGGCGCCGCTCTTGTTTTTTCACACGCGTCCATGTATATTTACTAAACAGATCTATGCACGTCAACAGAAAATTATTGTTGTCATTTTCCTTGGTGTATGCAGACATATCAGTTAGATTGGCCTGGAACTGCATATCAATACCATAGACAAAAACCCAATTCCTTTTGTATTTTAGAGGGGCAGTTCTGTGTAGTGTGTAAGCATCCTCACAAACTTGTTTATCGGTTAAACGAACACCCGTTTCTTTTAAAACACCATCTTCTAAACGTTTTTTAACATCCTAAAGAACCCAGGTTAGAAGGTGTGTAATAAATATTTTTCATTTCTTCTGACATATTGTCACTTCAGTATCCACAAAAGAATAACTCAGATGGTTTAAGTGTTTTGGGTTTTTATTTCAGTAAAAGAGAACATTGGCATCATACAGCATCTTTTATACACATCACAATGTTTTTCTCAAGAATGTAATCAACTAGTGTTTCAATAATTTCACAAACATCAGTCTGGTCATTTCTTGACACTGTGATTACACATAAATCAGCCACATACGTACACATACAGATTATGTCAGCAATTCTAATACAACTACCACATTCAGACACCAGGTCTAGTATTTTTCTGATAGTTGCACAAATTGGATCACCTGCATGAATACACATCATATCTGTCCATTCATTTGATATGCCTCTTACAACAGACATTTTCTTCTTGAGGTTTGTTAAACATTTGGGATCAACACCACATTCGTTTACAGCAACAGGTACATCAACACAGTCATTAATGATTTTGTTCATTAAATTGGTCATCTCACATCTAATTCGACGTTTAAGTAGACACTTTGCCAGTCCTGTTGGACAGCATGTTTTCCCCATTTCAGTATCACACACAGGCAAATTGTGCGGAGCCTTTCCAGTTGTTCACGGTGTCATAGACAATCTGTTCGCTGCTGACATCCACAACTTTCTCTCTGACTTCACGAAGCTTTTCCACAATGTAAACTTCGTCACGCAGTTCATGCATAATAGTGTCCACCATCCCCTGAATCCTCTGGGGGTGAATCCTCAAACCACACTGGCTCATTGCTTGATCTATGATGTGTTTAAATCCAGGTTTAACCAGATTACGAGACAGTTCTTCAAAGTACGCGTCAAATTAATAGGCGTTAGGTTCAAACAAGCAGGAATGTCTAATCTGACTCGGATGGTCCACCTCGCAGCCCAAACAGAGTTCTTTCAGCTTTTTGTTGATGAGATGTTCCAGAAGGACCATGACAGATGCTTTTATTATTTTGAAGCTGTCAGAGTGGATACAACTGTCTGTGTCATCAATCCCAGCATAGGCCGCAGCTCCAGCTATTGCTCCAGCGTTGCCATACGGCGTTGTAAGGAAGGTCAGGTTGTGATACCCCGGATCCTTGCAAAATGTATCCAACCAGTTGTTGTCACAAGTTTGTGGGTGGGGCTCCAGCGGTGTTGCATTGTCATCAGGCATCGCCGGTGTAGTCTCAGGAGTGTTGGTGTAGCAGTAGACAGTCATAGATTCTTGAGACATGGTGAATGTATGTAGCGAATGTACCGAACTGCTGGCATTTTTAATGGCTGTAATATGGGGGCGGACTTAAGAGGCGGTCTTTGGGGTTGTTGACACCCTGCTCAGGGTGAAACAATATTGTCTTTACAGAACTGTAGCGATCATACATGTCACACCATCTAAACATCTTGTCAATACAGGTAAAAATGTCGTCAAGCATACGAACATCTTTCCGCTGAAACAAAAATTTAATGTCATAGTACATGTGATGCTCAGATTCAGGAATAGGCCATGAGCTTTGTCTTGTCGTTGCAGCAAAAAATATAAGGAGTCATGCCGTCCCACTCTCCGATGTACAGTGGCTCATTGCCACAGTCATTCAAATCTCTCCAAATGTAATTGTAAAACATAAACCAGTCTTTGGCAGGGAAAATCAGGCAGGGTTCCTGTGATGTAAAATCAGCTCCAATATCCACAGCGTAGAGTTTCACAGTCCGCATCACCTTGTCAAACACATATCTTCCTACACGATTACAAGACAATGAGAAATCACATTTCGCAAAATCCACATCTTCATGAAGAAACTTTGTCAAACTAACATTTTATTTTTTCCTTGGCACAAAAGTCAGTTCCTCTCTCATCTCAACAGGTCCTCTTGTTGGTGAAATACACATCACTCTTCTAGGGGTTTTAGGAGTTCTCGGAGCAGCCATTGTAGCATAAAGTTGCAGAGTGTCTTCTGTGTTTTAACTACGGCATCTCAAACCATTATTTAAACAACAAATTCAGGATGTAGATAGTGATGTAGGTGTGAAAAGCATACCAGGAAGGAACAATGGTGAGAGGTAAGACATCATTAACATAAACACACCATAAACAATCATTGACATCCGACGACTGGCCAATACACTCCAGGAAGAACATGTCCAAACATGTTCTTTAACACGCCTGGACTATCTTCTACCTGACAATCAGGGGTGACAGGGGGGTCATAAATTACGTTACACATACCTGTCAATCAAGGGTGACAGGGGGGTCATAAATTTACATGTCATAAATCAATTTGACATTTTGACACATAGTATAGGTTATAACTACTTGTGTGCGTTTGTGTTGTGTGTCTTTTTGTTTCATTAAATATTATTTTGACCGTTCAGTCAATTCCCGCCTCCTCCTTTCCCATTTTAACCTTGTTACACCCTGTTTGTGAGTTAGTTATAGACAATATTTGTCTTTCTGACCATTTTCCTATACTTTTAATGTTTCATTTTCTGGGTCAGTTTCCACCCCTAAGCCATTAGGCCATTGTTTCTGCTCCTTAAATTCTTCATCAGCCTGCAAGTTTTCTGAGGCATATAATTACTCTATACTAGCTCAAACTATAGAGTTTTCACAATTTAGTCTGGGGATAGATGAGTTGGTGTCCTGTTTTAACTGTGCGTGCAATGACATCTTGGATTATATTGCTCCTTTTAAAACTTAAAACTTGTAAAACCCAAAGTTAGATCTCAACCATGGCTCTATACGGACAGCCAGATACTTAGAAATGGAGAAAAGCAGAGAGGAGGTAGAAAGAGATAGGCTTCAGATATCTTATGATATACTTAAAGAATGTATGATTTCTTACCAACATTATGTCAAAGCAGCTAAAGCTCAATGTTTTTCAGATTTTATTTCACAGAATTCTGTTCTAAAGTTTTATTTCGAACAATAAATATACTTTTAAATCCTGCTCTTGCCACATTTCCTGATGAATCAATGACAGCATGTGAAAATGTTTTACATTTTTGCAAGGAGAAAATCGATACTATTAGATCTAGCATCCCCACTTCTCAGCCATGATCACAGCCATGATCAAGCTCTTCTTGGTTCCTCTAGTTCTGCCTATCTAGGTAAGTTTTAGCTCTTCACTCTCTCTTATATGGTGTCTATTGTCCAACATCTGAAGCCTGCTTACTGTTCTCCAGATGTTATTCCCCCTCGCTTTTTATGACAGGTTTTTGATGTTGTTGGTTCAAGTCTTTTGTCAATAGTTTAAAAAATATTAAAATCCCATCTTATTTTAAGCATGCCGTGGTGCAACCCCTTTTTAAAAAGTCTAGTATGGACCCTTCTGTTTTAGATAATTACAGGCCGATTTCAAAATTACCTTTTTTATTGAAAATTCTGGAGAAGGTTGTGTATAATCAGATTTCTACATTTTTAAATGACAATAAGATCTTTGATTAATTTCAGTCAGGTTTTAGACCAAAACATAGTACTGAATCTGCACTTCTTAATGGCTGTAGATTCAGGAAACTGTGTTGTTTTAGTGCTCCTTGATCTAAGCGCTGCTTTTGACACTATAGATCATATAGTCAGTGGGTGGGGATTCGGGAGTGTGCACTAAACTGGTTTTCTTCTTGTTTGAAGGAGAGAACATTTGCTGTTGAAATAGGAAATTACACCTCCCTGTCTGCTCCCATCTCCTCTGGTGTTCCTCAAGGCTCTATTCTTGGCCCTATTTTGTTTACTTTATATATGCTTCCTTTGGGTTTGATTTATCAAAAACACAATATTGCATATCATTGCTACGCTGATGACACTCAGCTGTATCTCCCTCTAAAGCCTTATGATAATTCTTCTCTAACTTCTCTGTTTGACTGTCTGAGTGATGGCTGGCTGTTGACTTTCTCCAGCTCAACGAATCAAAATCTGAAGTGGTAGTGTTTGGCCCTCCTGATTCAGCTAAACAATTCATTAATCAACTTGGACCTTTATCTACTAACTTAAACACTCATGCAAGAAATCTCTGTGTAATTTTTGATAAGCAAATTAATTCAGTGGTAAAAGGTAGCTTTTTTCAACTCAAGGCCAATGCTAAAATGAAACATCTTTCATTCAGAGATCTGGAGATTGTTATTCATGCGTTTATTTCACCTAGACTGGACTATTGGAATTCTTTATATTTGGGATTATCAAATACTTCACAATCACATTTACAGTTAGTGCAAAATACAGCAGCTAGACTCCTGACTGGCACCAGGAAGTATATAAGTATCTCTCCAGTTTTAGCCTCTTTGCACTGGCTTCCAGTCAAATACAGAGTTCAATTCAAGGTACTTTTAATGGTTTTTAAGGGTTTACATGGACTTGCTCCAGATTATATTTCAGTCCTCTTACATCAACATCAAACCGCTAGACCTTTAAGATATTCACAGAGCCTGCTTTTAAGTGTCCCTAAATCCCGTTTGAAAACCAAAGGGGATTGTGCGTTCTCTGTTGCAGCCCCTCGCCTTTGGAATAGTCTGCCGATTCATATTAGATCATGTGATAGCATTGAGACTTTTAAGTCACAGTTGAAGACTCATCTTTACTCTATTGCTTATAACTGTTCTTAGATTTACTGTTATTGTTTTGACTTATATTGCTCATGTTTTAAATTGTGACTGTATTTTAAATTTTGTTAGTGTAAAGCACTTTGGTCAACATGTGTTGTTTTTAAATGTGCTATACAAATAAATGTGATTGATTGATTGAATTGATATTACTGCATCAATAAACTTTGTTATACATTAAAGAGAAGTGTTTTGGTATTGTTCTGCATGCACCTGTGCCAAGGGCTGGCAGGGGATGTCAGTGCTCAGATTCAAGCCTTCATTGTTCCCCTTTCGAATGTCGATGTTCTCCGGACATCAAATTTCCTAAGAGAACAATCTTATATTGAGACTGCTATACTGTCTGGTTATTAGTCCCTGATTCCAGGGTGGTGCCCTGGTGATATTAATTCTTATTAATATTCTATTGATTTTGATAATTGATAGTTATCTTTGATAATTATCAATTATTGATAATAACTATACCTGCTCCTGAACGAAGCCCCAACATCAGTAACCGTCCTGTTATTTGACACTTTCACTCAATGATTAAAGTAATCACGGCTGACTGTGAATACATTTCTACAATGGCATCTGAACCTGAAACTATTTTGTTTAATTTATGCTGCATCCAAGCCGTTAGGTGTCAGTGTAAGTCCAAAGACAAAAGTTACGGAGTGCACCTTTAAATATATGTTCATCTTTATAATCCAGCCTAAGAAAAAGTCTAGAGCTTCATTCTTCAGTATAAGCAACAGAACTTTAAATTAAAATGCTTAATGAAGGCTCAAATGTAAATATGTAAATATTATACAAATTATGTAAATTATATTGACACATAGCCAATAAATAACACAGAATAACAATGTTAAATTTATTGTAAAATATGAAGTAACAAAATTGGTATTGAGAACATAAATATACATATTAATAGTTACAGTAGCCTACTATACTGTTTATAGTATAATTATGTAATAATATATTGCTGCTCACCTTTACACTAATGAAACAAATTCACACACACAGAAACATATACATGCATAAACTTGTCAAAATGAAATAACATTAAACTAAATTATAATATGTTTTTATCTCCAGCAGGTTCCTGTCAGCTCACAGTGGATCCAGACACAGTGAATAAACATCTCCGTCTGTCTGAAGGGAACAGAGTGATTACTTACACTGACACACTCCAGCAGTATCCTGAGAGAGATTTGTTTATCCTCAGGTGTTGTGTAGGGAGAGTGTGTGTGGACGCTGTTACTGGGAGATCGAGTGGAGTGGTGATGACGGTGTGTTTATATCAGTGTCATATAAGAGCATCAGCAGGAAGGGATGGAGTGATGAGTGTGTGTTTGGATATAATGATCAGTCCTGGAGTTTGATCTGTTCTCCCTCCAGTTACTCATTCTATCACAATAATATAAAGACTGATCTCTCTGTCTCCTCCAGCTGTTGTAGAATAGGAGTGTATGTGGATCACAGTGCAGGAACTCTGTCCTTCTACAGTGTCTCTGACACACTGACCCTCATTCACAGTGTCCTCACCACATTCATTTATAGGGGATCATCTGTGAAACTGTGTGATGGAACAATATGATACAGAGATTCTACAAATAATACTGTCATATCACAGGTCTGAGCTGCATGATAAATCACTAACAATGAGTCAGTCTCCTATTTTCTATTGAAAAATCAATACTTCAAATGAACCTTTGGCCGAAATCTGATTTTCTGTTCAAATCCGATTTTTCTTTTCTTTTTTTTTTAAAGATTTTTTTACACGGCATATAGAAATGTTTTTGCACGAGTGAGCAAAGAGCCGTATTACCTCTGCATTTTTTCATGCACATATTTTAATATGTGAAATTCAAACGAACTGCTGAACCCAATTTTTAAAGCCTATTATTTTATTTTCTTATCTTAAAAAGTAACTGAATGCATTAACTAGGAAAGATATTCCTTGAAATTAAAAGTTTGAAACCATAACAGGCATATTACGCTGTACATCAAGCATGCAAGTGATGAATGTTTAGTTAGTTTGATGTAAAAAATCACAAGTGGCGCAGACTGGATTTGAAAATTCCTGTCTCTGTGTCAGATCTGTGTCACAAAAGTCAGATTTGGGCCACATTCAGCTGCAGTGTGAACGTAGCCTTTGTCACTCAAACAATCATCATTGTATGAGTAAAATTCAATTGTTGAGGTCACAAATGTAATGGTCCTTTTTGATCCTTAATATAGTAAACATCCTTGGAATAAAGACTAAATGTGATAAAGGCCCAAAATGCAATCATTTGGGGTTTTAAAATATACACAGTTTTTTGAAGTTCACACAGTAATACACGTAGATAACTATAACATTGGCATTATATTCATGCTGTATAGCCAGAGTGGAACTGAGCCAGCTGAGCATTGTTTCTCCCAAGGTTATTTTATTCAATAAACTAACATCTTGTAGGGTTTTGTGTTCCTTGCCACAGTCACATTTGGCTTGCTCACTGGGGATCTAAAGACAATCAAGTCATGCTTTTTTAATCTCGTTATTCATTTGAACAGCACAATGTCTTTAAGACATAATAGCATCATTTTCGGTTACAGCATGATTTTCTATAAAGCTGCTTTGAAAATGACTTGGCTTTATACAGTATATATAACCAGAGTTGGAGTCTTCATATTGGTCTTGGTCTACCATATAAATGCTGTCTTGGTCCAGGTCTGGGTCTCAACACTTAAAGTCTTGGTCTGGATCTGGGTCTCGGCTTATGGTCTTAGTCAAGACCGCAGTGTATTATCAGTGCACTAAATGTGATAATTATTTTAACCACTAGTTAGCGTGGCATATTCACAATGACTGAGAACAAGTACTTTTTCTGCCTCGTCATCATGTCTCGCTTATTACATGAATGAAAGTGCAAGAAGTATGGTCTAACAACACAAAGCAATCATTAGTGATTTATGGTTATAACTACCATGTAGAGGTCATGACTTAATTTGCAATAGCCACGAGACCCAATAAGCTTGTTACGTTGCAGGAGATGTAAGCTCGATTAATATCGATTACCGGTATTTTTGTGAGTTGTTGCCGGGAGTAGGGCTGCACGATTATGACTAATTTCATAATCGAAGATTATTTCCCTTGATATTGTATTCACGATTAATAATACTGATTAATACTAATTTATTGCATGTCGTATTATTTATGTAGCTACACATCCCAAACAAGCTAAGAACTGTGTTCCTGAATTAGTTCATTGCTGTTCGATGCATCAGTAAATCATGACAGTGACTAAAGGGTCAACTTCACATTGTTCCTCTTAGGAGCATGAAAAATGACTTATTTAAATTTGTATTAAATTATATACAGAAAGCGAGCAATGAACACTCCCTTTATAATCTCCGAAGCTGTCACTTACTTCAGATCAGCGTGAACTCAAGCCAAAACTCCCGTTATAATCAATGAAGCTGTCTACACTGCACAATACATTTCTTATTTACATCGTTTCTACACTTTGTTGTTTATAACAAGATCATTCACGAAAGTGCAGCAGCAGAGTCTGTGAGTGCACGCTGAGCGGATTACTTCTGTGATGGTTAATTAAACGCCTCTGATTGGCCATTGAATTCATGAGCTCAACAGACATGTCTGTGATTTATAAAAATAAACATTGTTATTTTATTATATTAATAATGCATATGAAACACAGTTCTCAGTTACCCATGGTTTTGGGAAGTCCGACTCATTTCCGTAAATCAATTCTTTGAAACTGTTCTTTTCAGTTATTCCAATTTTACATCAGTATTTGTCTTTATTTTGATCAGTGATGGTCAGTGTTATTGTCAGTGAAGAACATTCTGTTTATGCATAGTTGTTTAAAATAGATACATTTTCCAACAACAGTTTTCAATTAAGTTTCCATATCTCAGTTTAACTTTGATTAGCAAAGATACATTTGGCATTTAATGTTAACATCTGTGTTTTGAGAGTTCATTTATGATGCAAAAAATCTTGAAGGAATTTTTCATAATTTTGAACCAATCCTAAAGGAATCAGAAGATTTGTGTCCACTAAGAATACATTAAGATCCTATTGGATAAACTGAAATATTATTTCATTAACAATCTATTAGCATTCCTCCAGGGTTTTATTTTTTATTATGCCTGCAATAAAGAGCCATATATGACACTTTTTAATCTTTTATTACGGTATAAGAATAAACAGCTTTGTGACACCTGGGGGGTTGGTCTGGTAGGGAAATAAAAGGAATGGGTGAACATACAGTGAAAATCAGACCAATGCCATGCAGACCTCTACTAGGGTATTAGGGAGGCCAGCAAGGGGTGCTCACCCTGCAGTCTGTGTGGGTCCTAATGCCTAATACACAATGCTGAGTGTAGTGTCAGAAAAGCACTATATAAATGTAACGTTCGTTCGTTCATCCATTCATACTGTGGTGGACTAGCTTGGATCTACATCTTCTAGACTGTCCACTAAAAAATTTAATTCACTTAACTTTAGTTGTTTTATTTATATAGCTAGGCATTTGGGGTACGAAGGCATCTTGTAAAACTGGACTGTTTTTTTTCTATATAGCCATCTGGAAAATGTTCATTTGAAAACTTTGAAGATTCTTCAAATATAAATTCAGCATCTTGCCTGGTTCTTGAACTGACAGGTCTTGATCTTGAAGGGTCTAGTCTTGGTCAGGGATTTGACTACATCTCTGTATATAACATAACAGGCAATATTCACACCTCACAAATTCTGTGCCACAAACTAGATTTGTGCAGCACCCAAAAAGGAAATCACCGTATAGTCCAAAATAAACAATATGCAATTGCAATGTGGTTTATATTTTACAGCCTTGATCAGTGGATGCCAAACATTTGCTATGTCTGTAAGCCTTTTTAGATTTACTCAATCTCTCTCCCCAGGGAGGACTTTTGTCTTATTGTGTACAGATAAAAGAAATAATATAGAGTGGGGAAAAAAAACAGCACATGGTTTGGAATAAAATAACTGGTTGCTGGTGAGCACAGACCTGACAAGGACACTTCCAAAAAAAAAAAACATGGTTGCACTTCATGACCCCTGGTCTCTTTTGAAAGAAGAAACTTAGGAACTTGTCTAAATGTCAGAATTAATCAAAGTCATAAAGAAAATAGTAAGAAAGACTATTTGTAAATAATATTTTCATTAAAAACATGACTTTGTCCTTGCTACAACCAAAAAACTCAATGATGTCAAAAAGTCACAGGTCTTCATATCTGTTACATCCTCCCCAGTCTAGGGTTAGGGGAGGAGTAACAAAATGGTTAAAAGTGGAGAGATCAGGTGGTTTCCCGTCTCCAGCCCCAGCACTACAAAGACCACAATTCACCAATTAAATTATGTATTTTATTGTATAACAAAGTGGGGGTAACAGAAAAAGTCTCCAGGAGAGGGCTAGGCCAAAATAACACATAAAAAGGGTCTTCTCTTAAGGGGGAAGTAAATTACCTGTAAAAGAACAAAAACAACAGAAAACTTCCCTACCTCCCTTTGCCCCAAAACAAGAGAAAACAAAACTACACAAACAAAACTGGCATCCACCTCTCTACGAATATTTCCACATAAATTATAACTTAAAAGGGTCAAGGCAATGAGGCACACAGCACAACACTGACAGCACACAGCAAACGATAATCCAGGTGGCACACAGCAACACCATTCAACACACAGTAGCATACAGTCACACTATTCAATACGCGACAACACCATCTGGGGCAGGAGAAAGGAAACACTCATTTGGAGGCAAATCTCTTGGTCTTTCTCCTTGAGTATGAGGTTTGTTGGGCCTTTAACATGGCACCCTCCTTCCACTGGCCAATCACAACAGGTAAGGGTTCCAAGATGGCAATGAGAAACCGATGGCAGCCATCAGTACCTGTTAGAGGAGAGCAGAAGGAGCAACAGGAATGGTGGAAAACAGAAAACAACATACAACAAACAGTGGCAAACAACAGAGAATACATCCACAGATGTAATACAAAATAAAACAAAAATACGTCCTGGGACGTAATACTATGTTTCAGTTCAAATCTGAGGGTGATAACGCTTACTTTGAGTTTTTGGGTAATTTTCTAAGACCATGTAAAGTGATATTTCTAAAAGACAACTTCACAAGCTAGCCAGGTTACAACATTCATTCAATTCATTCACAATATGCACACATCGTCGTTCTTATGCTTGGACACCTGAGTGAACATGCTGAAAACTGCTTTGTTAATGTTTTCTCATTCCTAATTACGAATAAAATTATCATGTACTGTACATTACATATTCTGTACATGGCATTGGATTCCACCTCCTGGCGGCCAGCAGCGGCTCCTCCATCCTCTGGCTCCTCTGTCTCCTGGTGGACCGCTCCAGTACCATCAAACCAATCCTCTCCTTGGCGTCACGATCCTCCGTCAGTGGCGAAGGCTCTCTGATGGCGCGTCTTCCTCCAGTCCCGGGTTTCGGCACCAGTGTGGCAGACAAGCCTCTCGTTCATCGGGAAAGGAGGAAGCAGGTACCGGATTAACAATCAAAAAGTCTTTAATTCAACATAAAACACTGAACTGAAACATAACAAAAGTGCACACACAAAACACTGCTGCATGCATGCATGCATGCATGCATGCATGCATGCATCTCTCTCTCTCTCTCTCTCTCTCTCTCTCTCTCTCTGGCATCCCCGGCTCCTCCTTTTATCTCTCTTGCACTGATTGGGCAACTCCGCGCCGGACATGAATCCTCTCGGCCTGGCCACGCCCTCCTCCTTGTCACAGTAAGTAATTTGCATTCTTGGAAATTACTGTCTGTCTGTATAAAGTTTCAACTGTAAAACAGTGGACAAATATCACATGTTTAGCAAGATACTGATATCTTATATGGCACTAACTCTCTTAATCTGAACTACTGACCATTTTGATGTGTAGCGGTTGAATAATCCACACTTTATGTTTAGCTTCTATGAAAAGTGAATCCTGCCTTGTTTGATCTCAAACGACATTGACGAGCGATATTACACTGCTGAGCTTGCTAAAAATATATATATTTTAAATGATTATGTATCCTTGCAACAACTTATTGACAATTAAACAGCAATGCATAATGGACTGCAGCAGAACAGTAACAAAAATATAAATTATTTGTCAACTATAACAACAGTTTAGCCATATCTGATTATTGTATATTTTGGTTAAGGCCCTGTGTTAATGTTTACAGTAAGTTTGACACCCTGTATGTTATTTATAGACCAATCCTTTGTCAACATCACCGTTTATGTCAAACGCGGAAGTGGTGGCAGGAATCGTGCACAAACAATAAAATTTTATCGGATTCCATTGTTGAAAAATTATATTGAGGGTTCTCACAGACCGCTGTGGCTTTAAGCCATCAACAGAGCTGACTGGACTGAGGAGATCATTTCAACTCACAGCTTTGCAGCAAACATATTTAAAGCGAACATTATTACAGGTATCATATTAACTCATATCATTATAATAATTGTATAGCTAAGAACATATGTGTATTTATGATGGTTTTGTGTCGTACTTTTGTTTTATCGTCTAATCTGTCAAATCTAACACAGCATTCTACCAGCTTTCTGTCACCATGTACTGTGCACGTGCTGAAATTTTGTAAACAATGATTGGTCTATTGAGCTCTTAGAAACACAAATCAATGGGTGTCATTAAACTGTTCTTATAATGATTATTATTAATCTCTTTACAAAATGACTCTATATGTTCTTGCTAAGAATTTAAAAGTGTTCCAGGTAACAATGGCATAATAAAATGGCATATGAAACAGAAATTTGTGTTCACCACAACATTTAACTGTTAAGGCTGCTGCAATATTAGTTCTTTTACATGATGTCACAATTGTCAAGCTGGAGCTTTCAAGTCGAAACTTTTAATTATGAGTTCTATTAAGATGCAAACACTTTTTACAAGTCAGAATCTCTTAAAGGTGCACTCCATAACTTTTGTCTTTGTGTCATAATAATAATATTTATATTTCACACATATACAGTGAAATTCTTTCTTTCACATAGTGCAGGGTCAGCCATGATACAGCACCCCTGGAGCAGATAGGGTCAAGGGCCTTGCTCAGGGGCCCAACAGTGGCATCTTGGTGGTGCTGGGGCTTGAGCCCCTGACCTTCTGATCAGTAACCCAGAGCCTTAACTGTTGAGCCACCACTGCCCCTATAATTAAATAGGGGTAAGTCATCTTGGACTTACACTGACACCTAGCGTCTTGGATGCTGCATAAATTAAACAAAATAATTTTCAGTTTCAGATGCCATTGTAGAAATGTAGTATTCACAGTCAGCCATGATTACTTTAATCAATGAGTGAAAGTGTCCAATAACAGGACGGTTACTGAGATTAAGTGAGTAGTATTTGGCTGGTCATGTGATTCTAACATGGCAGCTCCCATGTGTGGACTCTCTCCATGTAGAATAAAACAGCTTTTATGAGGTTACTGATATGACTGGAGTCTTCATTTTAATTTGAGTGCTCATGGTTTAATACATTTTGTTTCAAAATTACACATTTCTTTATCAGTAAAACGTTTTTAATGAGGAAACAATTACTGAGTGCACCTTTAATTATGGTAATTTCAACATAATGTGAACACACCACTAAGGGGCCGTTTACACAACAACGTTTTCAACTAAAAACGGAAAACTTTTTATGCATTTTGGCTGATCGTTTACACGACAGTGGCGTTTTGGGGCCTGAAAATGCAAACTTTTGAAAACGGGTTTCAAAATGCAAGTTTTTGAAAACGATGTCGTTATCGTCTCCATGTAAACATACAAAAACGCGAATTTGTGAAAATGATGACGTCATGCACGCGCGTATTACGTGTTATATAAAGAATGATGGATTGATAGGCATCAATTTGAGATGTATAATTATCAATATGAATACTGGTGTCTGTGCAAATAACAATAATCAATAATTTATTCATTTGGAGTGTTTTGTATGGAGTGTGAACATTGTACAGTTGGCAGAACCTGCTATTTGAAAATCTTGATTAAGGTATGGATTCAGATGGGGAAAATGTATTTGTATTTTAAATGTTATTTATTTACTTAATTTTATTTGATGTACCTTTACCCTGCAATTCATTCACCCACCGCTTATGTATATAGCCTATAGACAGAGATGTGATGCCATGTACAGTATTCAATGATATGCTTAGAATATGAAAACATGAGGCAATGCATGTTAGATCCAGTGTACACAAGACCTCTCTCTCCATCAGAAGATATCCATATATCAGAGTTCTGTCTGATATCCAAAACCAGTCAACATCAACAGGTTATGTTAACTTACTCGCCTACCAACCCAAGAGTCAGCAGGGGTTTTATAGAAAAGGTAGGAGACAAAGTGATGGTAAAAATGAGCAGAGTTTATTGAATAATCTTGAGAGTTCATACGCGCGAGTACTTCAAAACAAAGGACTACAGGACTGTGTTTGTGCTGCTCAAGATTTTGAGTTTATTGACGCTTCTCCAGCAAAGTAACCGTAGTAATAAACAACCTCATCGTCCATCCAGATGCTTTCTCCATCTTCATTGTTTGTATTCACCGCTCTGTGGAAGAACGCTTATGTGCGCAGGCGCGTAGTGTTTCTTTACAAAGTGACATCGCCAACTACTAGCCTGGCATGCATAATACAGCATTTTTAGTCGTTTTTGCGGATCCGTGTGAACGGGGATCATTTTGACAATGTTGTCGTCTGTACACGAAACTTTTCAAAAACGCGAAGGAAAAACTTTTCCATTTTTAGTACATTGTTGTCGTGTAAACGTACCCTAAGAACACATTTAAGTTCAAACAGTTAATTAGGCAGTTAAAATAACTGAAATGATGCATTTATTCATGTTTACTGTCTTTGTTGCACCTTGTCTTGCAAGTGACAGTAAATAGCATCATTTGTCATGCTTCATAATCAATCATGATACACCAATGGTGCAAGATTTTCTGTGAATAACAAATTTGATCTGTTTCTCACACAAAGCTATTTTATGACTTCAGAAGTTCTGAATAAAACACACAAGTCATGTGGACTACTTTTATTTTTGTGCTTTTTGGAGCTTGACAGACCCTTATGGGTTAAGAATTGTTTCTAATTAACATACAAATGAAAGAGATTCACAAATAAAAAAAATGGTTCACAAATAAATTGAATGAGTTCCACAAATATATGTTAGGAGTTTCACAAAAAGAAAGTTAATTCACAAATAAAATGAGATTTGCAAATAAAAAAATGTATTTACAAATATATGTTTTAACTCACAAACACAACTCTGTCCAGCATTCATTTGTGGATCGCTTGCTGTGCATTTGTGACTTGTGAAACATTTCTTGTGTGAGAGCTGCCGGTAATCCACAAGCCAATCAGATAACGGCCACATTACTCGGACCAATCGTAGCACATTCTATCTTCAACCAATCACGCATCATTTTACTATCAGGGCGGGACCAGAGTCACAGGCTCTCATGAGCATGGAATCAAGCACATACAGATAAACACCAAGGCCTAAAACTCTTAAAGAAACGGATGCCATCAGAGGAATACTGTGATTTAAGGTTAGTATCATTTTCTCTCAGTTATAAACATGTGTAGTGTCTAGTTAAATATCGACAGATGAAAATTAACCATTTGTAGAGTGTCCTGATCATTATCTTTATAGCTAACCTGGCTGACTGCATGAGTCTGCTATTTTAATTTTAAACAAGTTTCATGACTGAAATGTGTCGTCAAAACCTTTACTCTTAATGTTACATGGCAGATCCAAACAGACACACTACTAGACACTACAAAAGATCAGTAGTACAGATAGTGTCTTTATAAAACATGAATTATATTAGATGATCTTAGGAGCACAAAACATAAATTAATACCCTACATTACAGCGTACAAGATCTGCTATGGCATTAATTTGGTTTCACATTATGTTAATGTATTTAATAAAAGCAGTTGTAAGGTAACCTTTATTAGAATTTTGTTTTAGGTGTTACTATTACGGTCTCTCTTTCTAAAATACAGCATAATGTTCTGACAGTGATAATTGACTGATTAGTTATTGCCATCTTTTTCATATGTTTCCCCTGTGCACTGCCCATCAACTTTGAGCACTTGATAAACTCAAATACAGGACACCTTTTATAATATGTAATATGAGATTCTTTATTTCTTTTAAGTTGCATCATGTCGTGAAATGAAAGTGCCTGCAGCTCTCACGCAAGAAATGTTTCACAAGTCACAAATGCACAGCAAGCGATCCACAAATGAATGCTGGACAGAGTTGTGTTTGTGAGTAAAAAAAAAAACATAGATTTGTAAATAATTTTTACATGCTTTTTATTTGTGAAATTCATTTCATTTGTATGTTTCAAATTGCTGCAGTATTGTGGCAGTATGTTATCCTGACTCCTAGAATTCTTTGCATGTCATTCTGCACAGTAATGAGCACTTCTGTCCACTAGAGAGAGGGAATGGACAGTTTAGCATGTTGTCATGTGCAGGTGCAGCCACTAGGAAACGTCATGGTTACTGGTGTAACCTCCGTTCCCTGATGGAGGGAACGAGACGTTGGTGTCGATGTAGTGACACTAGGGGTCACTCTTGGGAGCCCGAGACACCTCTGGTCTTTGATAAAAGGCCAATGAAAATTGGCGAGTGGTATTTGCATGCCACTCCCCCGAACATACGGGTATAAAAGGAGCTGGTATGCAACCACTCATTCAGGTTTTACGCTGAGGAGCCGATATAAGGTCCGGCCATTTCAGCGGGTAGTTCAGCGTTGTGGCAGGAGGGACCAACGTCTCGTTCCCTCCATCAGGGAACGGAGGTTACACCAGTAACCATGACGTTCCCTATCTGTCACTCACTCGACGTTGGTGTCGATGTAGTGACACTAGGGGTCCCTATACAAAACGCCACAAGGCTGAACTGTGTTACGTGAACTGGCGGTGTGTGGTGGGCAGACTTGCTGTGTGCCTCATAGCCAGCACACCAGGTCGACACGTAACCTCCCCCAACACAGTTATGAGTGTCGAATGGCCCTTTTTGGGGACAAGTCGACTACCCAGAGATAGAGACAGGCTTAACTCAGTCGTGGCCTCTTTTCCCCTTCTCTTTTTCCACTCCCTAAAAAAGAAGGGGGATTATCCCTCCCAAGGGGAGGACACCGCGGAGACCACACCTCGCCCCAAGAGAGGGGGGGATATTTAAGTGGAAGAATACATCACATGGTCTTTCCAACCATGTGGAGAGCCTTCAAGGTAGATCCTACCTAATGGGGGAGGAGTTACTACAACATGGAGACTGAGGGGCTCTGCCCAAGGAAGACGCAGTTTGCCAGTAGGGAAACGAACTAGCGGAAGATATAGATCGCATGGGGTTAGCTTTACAGGGAACCGCCACATGCGGACCACCTACCCCAGAACCGGGCTCTTAGTTAGCGCGTGTACTGGGCCGGCAGCGAGTCTCTCCGAAAACTCGACTGCCACAGGGCTCGGAGGAAGTCAACCAGGGAACAAACTTTGTGAACACTACTGGGAATTAACAGCGCACGTCTTCAGCTCAAAAGGAGGTGGAAGGCGCTATGTGCAAGCGATACACCCAGCCGGCTATCCCGGGCTTATCCGCTTGTGTTGCGTGCCACTACCTGGGACGAAACCGGTTCCACCCGGAGGTTGTAGAACCTTGCAAAGGTGTTGGGTGTTGCCCAGCCCGCTGCTCTGCAAATGTCTGTTAGAGAGGCACCTCTGGCCAGGGCCCAAGAAGCCGCTACACCACGAGTAGAATGGGCTCGTAGCCCTACCGGGGGCGGCATGTTTTGGGCGAGACATGCCATAGTTATGGCGTCAATGAGCCAGTGGGCGATCCTCTGCTTGGAGACAGCGCTTCCTTTCCGCTGTGCACCGAAGCAGACAAAGAGCTGCTCAGAGATTCTAAAGCTCTGCGTGCGATCCAAATAGATGCGCAAAGCGCGCACCGGACACAGCAACGCCAGGGCTGGGTCTGCCTCCTCCTGTGGCAGCGCTTGCAGGTTCACCACCTGGTCTCTAAAAGGAGTGGTGGGAACCTTGGGCATATAGCCCGGTCGGGGGTCTCAGGATCACATGAGAATAGCCCGGACCGAACTCCAGGCACGTTTCGCTGACAGAGAACGCTTGCAGGTCACCTACCCTCTTGATGGAAGTGAGCGCAGTCAGGAGGGCAGTCTTCAAGGAGAGTGCCTTAAGCCCGGCTGACTGCAAAACTCAAAGGGGGCTCTCTGTAGACCCTGAAAAACTACAGAGGTCCGATGAGGGAACAAGGCGTGGCCTGGAGGGATTCAGCCTCCTGGCGCCTCTTAGGAACCTGATGATCAGATCATGCTTCCCTAAGGACTCACCGTCGACTGCGTCATGGTGTGCTGCTATGGCAGCAATGTACACCTTCAAGGTGGAAGGGGACAGCCTCCCTTCCAACCTCTCTTGCAGGAAGGAAAGCACTGATCTGACTGCGCACCTCTGGGGGTCTTCCTGATGGGAAGAACACCACTTAGCGAACAGACACCACTTAAAGGCATACAGGCGCCTCGTAGAGGGAGCCCTAGCCTGAGTGAATGTGTCTACCACCGCAGGTGGAAGACAGCTTAGGTCTTCCGCGTCCCGTCCAGGTGCCAGACATGGAGATTCCAGAGGTCTGGGCGCGGGTGCCGGATGGTGCCCATTCCCTGAGAAAGAAGGGCCTTTCTCAGGGGAATTTGCCCGGGGGGAGCTGTCACGAGGAGCGTGAGGTCCGAGCACCACGTCTGGGCGGGCCAGTAGGGTGCTTACCAGGACGACCTTCTCCTCGTCCTCCCTGACCTTGCACAGGGTCTGTGCGAGCAGGCTCACTGGGGGGAAAACGCATATTTGTGAATGCCAGGGGACCAGCTGTGTGCCAGCGCGTCTATGCCGAGGAAGGCCTCGGTGAGGGCGTACAAGAGCGGGCAGTGGGAGGATTCTTGGGAGGCGAACAGGTGCACCTGTGCCTGACTGAATCGACTCCAAATCAGCTGGACCACCTGAAGGTGGAGTCTCCACTCTCCCTTGAGGGTAACCTGTTGTTACGGCGCGTCCGCCGAAGTGTTGAGGTTGCCCGGGATGTGAGTGGCTTGCAGCGACTTGGTGCTGCTAACTCCGTTGGAGGAGACGGCGGGCGAGTTATGACATACAGCGGGAGCGCAGACCGCCTTGGCGGTTGACATATGCTACCGCTGCCGTGCTGTCTGTCCGAACTAGCACGTGCTTGCCCTGGATCAACGGCCGGAACCTCCGCAGGGCGAGCAGAATTGCCAGTAACTCGAGGCAGTTGATGTGCCAACACAGCTGCGGACCCGTCTAGAGGCCGGCGGCTGCGTGCCCGTTGCCAACAGCGCCCCAGCCCACTTTGGAGGCGTCTGTCGTGACCACGACGCGCCTGGAGACCAGATCTAGCGGAACACCTGCTCGTGGAAACGAGAGGTCGGTCCAAGGGCTGAAAAGACGGTGACAGACCGACGTAATGGCCACGCGGTGTGTCCCGTGGCGCCATGCCCGTCTCGGGACTCGAGTCTGGAGCCAGTGCTGAAGCGGCCTCATATGCATCAACCCGAGCGGGGTGGCCACCGCCGAGGACGCCATATGCCCCAGGAGCCTCTGAAAATGTTTCAGTGGAACCGCTGTTTTCTGTTTGAACGCCTTCAAACAGGCCAGCACCGACTGGGCGCGCTCGTTCGTAAGGTGCGCCGTCAAGGAGACTGAGTCCAACTCCAAACCGAGAAAAGAGATGCTCTGAACCGGGAGGAGCTTGCTCTTCTCCCAGCTGACCCGAAGCCCTAGTCGGCTGAGGTATGAGAGCACCAGGTCCCTGTGTGCGCATAACCCATCTCGAGAGTGAGCTAGGATTAGCCAGTCGTCGAGATAGTTGAGAATGCGAATGCCCACCTCCCTTAACGGGGCAAGGGCAGCCTCTGCGATCTTCATAAAGACGCGAGGAGACAGGGACAGGCCGAAAGGGAGGACTTGTACCGATACGCCTGACCCTCGAATGCAAACCGCAGGAAGGGTCTGTGTCGAGGAAGGATCGAGACGTGAAAGTACGCATCCTTCGGGTCTACCGCCGCGAACCAATCTTGATGCCGGACGCTCGCTAGAATGCGTCTTTGCGTCAGCATCTTGAACGGGAGTCTGTGTAAGGCCCGGTTCAGTACTCGCAGGTCCAAGATTGGCCGCAACCCACCGCCTTTTTTCGGTACAATGAAGTAGGGGCTGTAAAACCCCCTCTTCATCTCGGCTGGAGGGACAGGTTCTATCGCGTCCTTCCGTAGGAGGGTAGCGATCTCCGCGCAAGGTAGCAGCGTTTCCATCTTTCACCAAGGTGAAGTGGACACCGCTGGACCTGGGCGGATGCCCAGCGAAGTGAATCGTGCAGCCGAGTCGGACGGTCCGGACCAGCCCTCGCGACGGACTGGAAAGCGCAAGCCATGCACCCGAGTTCCGCGCAAGGGGGACCAAAGGGACAACGTCATCGGATGTACCGGCGGGTGGGGCCTCGCGGCGGGGCGGAGCTTGAGGTGCCACACCACATCGTGGACGTGCTGAGTCCGAGGACATCGAAGCACTTACCTGGCTCCTTGTGACCACCCCCGGAACAGCCTGGGACGGGGGAGGAAGAGGCCTGTCCTCATGACCCGTGGAGACTGTCACATCGGGGGTGGATTTGTGCCACAGCTGGGCGCTCAGGGCGGGAGACCGCCGCTGGAGCGCCAACCTGCCAAATGGAGTGGTGGACGGTGGTCGTGATGCCAGCCGTACACACCGAATATGTGACCCAGGGAACAAGGAAACCACTCTTGCGGAGCTCTTGAGTACTGCAGCCACTTGGGCATGCAGCGCAATTAAATGCAAAAGGTAACAAAAAGAAGATCTGCTTACCAGCTCCAGAGCAGCGGGTTTCGTTGTCCCTGGGTCGCCCGTCTCAGGGGCGCTTCGAAGACCTCCGTGGGTTCTTCGGTGCCGGCTGTGAGACGGGTGGCGTCGGCTTCCTGCGGTGGGCTCCACGCCGGGGCCGGGCCGGAGGGGCGGGCTGCGGCGGAGCCGGTGCAGTCACCGCAGGGGGACGCCCTCGGCGATGAGTAGATGGGGGGATCTTGAGCCACGCCGGGGCAGGACAAGCCGGCTAGCATCCATCTACTGCTCTACCATCGAGAACTGCTGGGCAAAGTCCTCGACAGTGTCGCCGAATAGGCCCGCCTGGAAAATGGGGGCAGCAAGGAATCGTGTCCTGTCGGCCTCACCCATCTCGACCAGGTTGAGCCAAAGGTGGCGCTCCTGGACCACTAGTGTGGCCATCGTCCGCCCGGGAGACCGCGCCGTGACCTCCGTCGCTCGGAGAGCGAGGTCGGTCGCCGAGCGCAGTTCCTGCATCAATCCCGGGGCGGAACTACCCTCGTGCAGTTCCTTTAGCGCCTTGGCGGACTTGCAGGAGAGCCATGGCGTGCAGGGCGGAGGCGGCTTGTCCAGCAGCGCCGTAGGCTTTGACCGTCAAAGACGACGTAAACCTACAGGGCTTGGACGGGGGCTTTGGGCACCCACGCCAGGTGGCGGCGCTCTGCGGGCATAGGTGCACCGCGAGCGCCTTTATCCACCGGGGGATTGCCGAATAACCCTTGGCCGCCCCACCATCGAGGGTAGTGAGTGCAGGGAAGCTGAAAAGATCGGGACCGGGCAGTAAAAGGTGCCTCCCGCGATCTTGTCAGCTCTTCATGCACTTCCGGGAAGAAAGGAACGGGGCGGGGCGTGGCTTTGAGCGGCACCGCGAGCCCAGGAACCAATCACAGAGCCGCGAGGGTTCAGGGAAGAGCGGTGAAATCCGCTCTAACCGACGCTCGCGGCTGTCCGGGAAAGCATGTCGTCATCTCCGCGTCAGCCTGTGACTGGGCGATCGACCCCGAAGGGAGGAGCCCAGCCGAGACTTCCGACTGGACGAGCCCGCTCTCCGATGCTGCGCTCGAGAGCTCATCACTTCCGCGGGCTCCAAATAAGAGGTCGAACTCGCCGTGAGACGAGCCGGCGGACTCACCCGGAAGCCCGATCGGGGCAGACGAGCGTGCTGGGGAATGGGAGGTCCGCGGGGGGATACCCGGCGGAGGCGGTCCCATTGGGGTCCCCAAATCGCCCCCAGTGCTAGCCGCGCTGGCCTCAAACCCGTGGGTAAAAGGACCGAGGCGGGAGCCTCTGGGGTGGCTCGCTTCCTTACGAAGGCGAGCCGCAACCGCAACGTTGCCATGGACACATTCTTGCAATGAGAATGTGACCATCTACGAACGCTGTCTCCGCGTGAGCAGTGCCCAGACACGAAAGACAGTGATCGTGACCGTTAGAAGGCGAGAGATAACGAGCACAACCAGGAATAACACACAATCGGAAAAGCATCTTTAAAAAGACGCGTCTTTAAAAAGACGTTCCGTGTGTGCGCTCTTTTAGAGAAATATATACTCTTTTAGAGGGGAAAAAATGCTCTTTCAGAAAATATACTCTCTAGTTTTTCTGCCGAAGCGCCCAGGGGCGTTCTCTGCAGTGCACCAGTGCAGAGGAGGGAGAAGCCGCTGAAATGCGCCGTCAGATCCAGCAGGTGAATGAACAGTAGTATTCAGCTCAATGAGCATGACCGTTCGGCTCCGAAGAGAAAATCTGAATGAGTGGTTGCATACCAGCTCCTTTTATACCCGTATGTTCGGGGGAGTGGCATGCAAATACCACTCGCCAATTTTCATTGGCCTTTTATCAAAGACCAGAGGAGTCTCGGGCTCCCAAGAGTGACCCCTAGTGTCACTACATCGACACCAACGTCGAGTGAGTGACAGATAGGGAACTGAAGAAATGAGGTCACACGCTGGTTCATTATGCCTTTCATTAATTGTAAGAGTTGCCAATCTGGATATATTCATGAATTCAGTAGTAACCTGCTTAGTCACATTTTTCTCTGGCTTAATCTGAAGGTTCGGTTATGATGTATTTATGTTTGTATGTGCTCATCCTAATAAATGTGAGTTATTATGTGGGTAATGATAAGCAGCGATTGTTTTAGGTGCATTTATTTTTGGGGTGTATGTGAGTGTATGTATGCCATCATATCTTCAACATATGAAGTCAGCATTACAATTCCATATGTGTTCAGAGAAAAGATACAGAGCTGATGAATATTTATGACCAATTAGATCTGACTATTGGTGTGAAGCTCACAAAAACATGTCCAGGTCACAAAATAAATTAATAAAAAAAATTAGAAATTATATTTGGCATAAAGAAAATGATGTGCCGTTAAGATTTTTCACATTGTGACATTATTTCCATGACAATTAAATCTATCTATCTATCTGTCTGTCTATCTAAATGAGAAGGAAAACAATGCAACAAATACTACCGTGTAAATATTAAATACAATTTAAATTATCCTTCTTTTTTTCTTTTTTACTATATTATGTTATTTATTAATGAGATAATTTTCATTATTTGTATTTGTTATTTGTATAATATTTATTTATAAAATAAAATTGTATAATAAATCAAAATTATTTGTCATGGAAATGTCACAAATTGCTAAAAATCCTAATAGTCTTAAAATATATTATATACTATATACTGTGTTTTTTTCTTTGATTTGTAGTAAAAAAATAATATGTTCTTGACAGGTTTCATGAGATTCAAGCATTGGCAGTCATTTTTACAAATCTTTTTTTCTTTTTCTATATTAGTCTATTTACGTTAACCTTTCCATGAGTTCCTTTATAGGGCACTGGTATTTTATAAACCATAAAAGAGTCAATAAAATGTGACAAGTACTCAACATTATACCTCAAAACATCTTAATGCTCAATTATTAGTATAGACATAATGACATCTTAATAGTGCACAGTCATAACGCTCTTTCAAACAAGCATTCACATATAGTTTACATATCTTTACAATACTTCACTTGAACAGTCCCAGAACAGTTATCCACACTTTAAAGTCTGTAAGACAAGGGATCATTCACATATCACATTTAGTCTAAACGGGTTTAGAGGGTAAGAAAGCCCTCCAAGATGGGACAGCCCATTAGAATATGCTTGTGTGCATATACACAATTATAACCTTTATAGTTATAATCGTTGTGGTCTCGTTGATGTTTGTCAATCTTTGAGGCGTTCTCTTTGGCCATCTGTTGCAGCAGTGTAATGGCTGTGTTTAGATATGGCTCACTTCAGGAGGGATATGTCATCAGAGAAGTCCCCAGCGCCCAGCGGGTGAAGACAGAGTGTGAAGCGCCACTGACACACCATGAGGCACAGCGGCAGCATGAAGAGGGCACAGATCCCTGCCATTATGTAGGCGATGGTCATGAGGGTGGACTCATCTGTCTGAGGGATGTTGTAGCCGCAGTCCTCCAGATCAACACCGTGAAACAGACCCTCCACTGAAGCAGTGCGGAACTCATCGTGGACTGAGGTGAAATAAAATTAACATCAACACAGACAAAAACAAAGAATGAAATCTAGTGGATGATTTCTCATGACTTTAAAGTGTCCAAATGTTTAACCATTGGGCTTGTTTGTAATTCTCATTATTCTTAAAGATAATTCAAATTAATGTAAAGCAGTAACGCTGGGGTGGGGTCTGGGGGGGAGGGGTAATTCAATTCTATGATGTATAAACACTTCACAATCTAATTAAGACTATGTTTCACATACATGAAAGAAAATTTGTTTCTTTTCAAGTCAGTAACTCCAACGTTGCACCAGTTGCTGACACTAAGAGAAGCTCCTCTGAGTCACGATCTCTGAAGCCCTTTCAAATCATGGCAATTTATGGGCAGATGGCACTTGATGCTCCGCCCCCTATGCACACATCACCACAAGCGTATAAACCAGAGCAAAGCGGCATTTCATGAGACTTGAGTCGCTTACACTGGACACTTGCGAAGTCTCCATTCAACATGGTAACTCGGAGACAAATTTTGTCTCACGCACATCTTCTTGACTAGTTTGTGTCAACAGACTTACTTTCGCACGCATATAATAGGCCATTCTTGAAACTCACCTTCAAGGGCACTGCATACCAGTTCAAAGTCCTGCCCTTCAGCACATCTTTAGCTCCTCAAACATTCACGAAATGTGTCGATAAGAAGCTCGCTCTGCTGAGACTAGAGAGTGTCCTTGTTCTGAATTACCTCGATGACTGGTTGCTTTTAGCATAGTCAGAGGCACAAGCATGTGAGCTCAGGGATCTGTTGCTCGCCCATTTGGAGCATTAAGGCCACAAAGTCAATTGGGCAAAGAGTGTGTTGGTGCCAAGCCGGCATCATCCCATTGGATTTATTACGTATGAGGCCTCTTCAGTGCTGGGTCAACTCGAGAGTTCCTCGTCATTCTTGGTGACACAGTCTTTTATGTTTTGTAGCGAAAAGTCACAACGGACCTGTCCAACGCAGGCTGGATAGCCCTGTGCGATGGTCCACCAGTGTGTGGCCTGGCACATAAATCACCTGAAACTGCTTGCAGTCTTCCTAGCTCTCAGAGCTTTTCGTTCAGTGGTGCAGGGCTTTGACTTACTGAATCAGACAGACAAATCTGACCATATCATTCCCATTCTACATCAGCTTCACTGGTTGCCAGTATCCTATTGCATTCAATTAAAAACTCTAACCATAACCTTTTTCTCCCCAATTTGGAATGCCCAATTTCCAATGCACTCTGAGTCCTCGTGGTGGCGTAGTGACTCGCCTCAATCAGGGTGGCGGAGGACAAATCTCAGTTGCCTCTGCATCTATCACGTGGCTTGTTGAGCGCGTTACTGCGGAGACCTAGCACATGTGGAGGCTTCACGCTATTCTCTGGGGCATCCATGCACAACTCAGCATGTGCCCCACCAAGAGCGAGAACCACATTACAGCGACCACGAGGAGGTTAACCCAACATGACTCTACCCACCCTAGCAAACAGGCCAATTGGTTGACTGGAGTCATTCAGCACGCCCTGGATTCAAACTTACAACTCCAGTGTGGTAGTCAGCATCTTTACTTGCTGAGCTACCCGGCCCCCCTCTAACCATAACCTTTAAATCTCTACATGGACTTGCTCCGCTCTGTCTTTCTGAATTACTATCTTCTTACCCTCTCGTACTCTACGGTCCTCTGGAGCTAATCTTCTCACCACCCCTAAGTTTATGTTATCTTCTTTGGGTGGCAGGTCTTTTTCAGTAGTTGCCCCTCACCACTGGAATTCTCTTCCATCCTCTCTTCGTGAACTTTCTTCCTTGTCTGCCTTCAAATCTCAACTTAAAACTCACCTTTTTACTTTATGTTATGATAACCTGGGTTATTAATTGATTGTTGTTTTTGTTGATTGATTGTTTGTTTTTGTTTTGCTTTAATTTTGTTTTGTTATATGACTTCTTTGAAAGTGACCTTGAGTATTGTGAAAGGCACTATTTAAATAAAAATAATAATAATAATAATAATCATTATTATTATTATTATTATTATTATTATTAAAACTACGGTTGTTGCGTACATAATTTGCCAGAGGGGAGTGTGGTCGCGCCCAATGTTGAAGCTGGCGCGCCAGCTTCTCCTCTGGTGCGAGAAGCATCTCCTGTTGATACATGCAATGCACGTCCCCAGATACCTGAACTGTGGCGCAGGGGATCAGCCAAGGGGAATAGAGGCTTCACCTTCAGATAGCTCTAAGGATTTGGGAGGTATTCAGGAAGGCCGAGGTTGCACCGGAGTGGCCAAACCATCCTTGGTTCCCGGACCTGGTAGAGCTATTGGATGCCCCTCTGTGGAGGATTCCACTGAGGAGGGATCTGCCCTCGTAGGCACGAGGCATGATCTTCCATCTGCGGCTGGATATGTGGAAACTTCATGTTTGGCTCCTGAATGTGGCATGCCTGATGGACAGATGGACTGTTGCAGCCAGTGTCTGACACCACATTACAGGCCAGAGCCCCATCTCCGAGGCGGTTATATACCTTGAAATGGCGAGTTTTCACTGACTGTGCAGACTGTACTTCACTTCTCACAAGAGCGTTTAAATGCAGAATTCAATCCATCCATGCTCAAAGTGTATGTCGCCGCTATAGCAACTGGCCAAAATCCTTTGGGTGGTTTGTCTGTGGACAAACACCCCCTGGTCATCAAATTTTTGCACGGAGTGAGACTGCTGAAACCCTCTCTCCCTGCTACCATCGCGGTCTGGGACTGCACACTTGTATTTAATGCGCTTACTACTTCCCGGTTCGAGCCAAAAGACGCAGTAAGCTTGTGCGTACTCTCTCTAAAGACTGCGCTGTTACTCGCTTTGACTTCAGTAAAACGTATTGGTGACCTTCAGGTCTTATCAGTCAATGACTCTTGATTAGAGTTTGGACCGGGCTTGTCAAAAGCCGTTTTTAAGCCTAGAGAAGGTTATGTGCCCAAGGTTTTGACACTCCCTTCAAGGCTCAGGTTGTTACTATACAAGCTTTCTCTCCTCCTCTGTTTGTGTCAGATGAGGCAAGGAAACAGCACATGTTCTGACCTTGGAGGGCGTTACGCATGTATGTTGTATGTAAAAGTCAATTTATGCTGTCACATAAGCTGTTTGTTGCATTTAGAGGCTGTTCAAAAGGTTTGGCCATATCCAAGCAAATACTTTCTCACTGGGTTGTCGACACTATTGTGCTCGCCTATGATACGCAAATCATGCAATGTCCCATTGGTATTAAGCCTAACTCTACCAGGAGCATGTCCTCCTCCTGGGCATGGGCAAAGGGTGTGTCATTGGAGGACATCTGTCTGGCTGCAGGCTGGGGTTCCCCTAGCACCTTTGCCAGGTTTTAGAACTTGGATGTCTCTTCCCTCTCTTTCCAGGTTATTACTGTTAAGGAGGGTTGATTTCTCAGTGTTCACTACCTTGTTATCTATGCATTGTATTCTGACTATCTGTTTTTGAACGGTGTCATTCTTGGCTCTTTCCAGCATAAAGTAATGTTTACTGTTCTACTACCATGTTAGCTAGTAGTATTATGTCCAATTATGACATTTTTCCCCACCATGGAGTGGATGGCAATAGTTACACTGTGCTTCACTACACATCTTCATTCCACTACATAATATTTCAAACCTAACAAACTTCTTTTTGTCAAATGTTTTAAATGAAACATGTGATTGTGCTTTCTTTGTTTCAAACAAATGTCACTTGCTGTGATATTTTGTGATCTAATGCAATGACATTCAGACATTTTGAAGTGTGACTTTAGTGTCCAAATACTGTTTTGAGTCCATTGTAATTTCTGTCTCTCTCACCGTGGCATGTGCTAACAGCGAAGCCGATGCGTTTGTGTTCTCGGTCGAATACAACATAGAAACCCTCCATGATGACAGCACCCATGACTGTACCAGTACTGGACTGAGACACAGCAAATTTATAACAGTCCTCCTGCGCTGAGGCCACGTCTTCTACAGGCCGCAGGTACTGCTGCAGAGAGAAAGAGAGAGACTGAGATATCAGCTACACAAACACACTCACACATGAAACATGATCGATTTTCAGTCTGGGTTTGCCTCCCCCCCACCACAAAAAAATAAATAAAATAAAATAAAATATAAATGTACCTTAAAAGGTACACAATAGGTTGTCAGGGTACAATGATGTTCCCCAATAAAAGGTCTCCTTAAGGCTACCACCCCAGTGATGGCCGTTTTTAGTATCGTTTAGTAAAATAGCAATACCAGCAATATCCTTTATCCTAGTCCATTGAACTTATATGCATGTGTTTGTGTGGCTAGAGCAGGCACAGTTTTCCAGGACATTTCCAGGACATTTAATTTGGCCAACGGGTGTAATATTTAAGCAAAAACACAGAGGTCATTATGTATATTATGTTTATTGAATGGTTATTTTTTCTGAATATAATTTATTACACACATTCATTTTAAAGTGCACAGCACATGCAGATAATATATATTTATGGCAGCCTTTTGCAGTTTAAAAATCACACTAGGACATATTGCAATCTTAATTTGATTATTTGTGCATTCAAAAAAAATTTGTACCAAATTTGTCAAACTCTGAGACATTCCGTGTTTTATACATGTAGCTAATGCCATTTTTATGACTGGATTCAATGATTCCAACTGAGTTCTCGACATCGCAGAAATCATAGTGCCCTACATGTGTTAACCGCAGTATAAGCGGTCGCGGATCATTAATTTATTATTGAAAATTCATTCACATCCCGAGGTGTAAAGGCCGCATCACCATGCTACCGCCTCAGGTTGTGAACTAATAAAAAAGTCTGACTGTCGACCATTGTCTAAGATTTACAACTCAATTGTTTTTGTAGTTAACACAACAGCAATGTTAGAATGAAAAAATCATATTTTTCACTATATCAATACTTGAACTATTTTGGCAGAGCAAAGCAGAGATTGTACGATACAGGGTTTATTTCATGACATTCAACCATTCACAACGTACAGCTGCCGGCAGAGACTAAATGATACAAATTTGAAACCTATCATGAGTCCCAATCGTTACCATGTTTTTGTTCATGTAACAAAAACCATGTTAGCCACGGAGTCAAACAGTTTAATTATAATTATTTTCCAGGACATTTAGGTATTTTTCTCATTTTCCATGGTTAACCCAGGTTTCACCTAGGCTTTTTTCAACCCACCAGGGTTCACACACATTTTGACTAGTACATTTCCATGAATTTTCCATGAACTTCCAAAACTCAACATCTAATGCAGAGTTTTAAAAGGTTAACCATTTTTCACTGTCTGAAAAACAGTCAAAACATACACCTTATCCTGTACCACAAAATCAACGTAGAGCACCTGCTCTACTATAATAAAAATAGTTGTTTTTTTTTTCACTTGCGAATGCATTGTTTTTGCCTTTCTTGTCCTATCCCCTATCTTTTGTGTGTCTCACTGTCAATATTGGAAGCCCTTTATATAGTGCTGACTATTTATAACACTTGAATATTTTTAATACCCTACATGGTATAATAAATGCAAAGAATTTGATTAATAAAAAGTAACTTGTTTGTTTCAGGGTATGAAAATGTTATGACAAACAGACATAGTGGTTGATGAATGCATAATTTTACCAGCCACTTTCCCCCCATTCAAATTGAATTTTAAGTGAATTAAACTCAGAGCATCTCCTGAGATGGTCTAAGATCATTTGCAGTGCTCATATAAATAAACATTCTTGCAAACAGTTTGTGCAAAATAGTATTTGAAAACGGTTTTCAACAGTAAACATTTTAAATGAACTTTTAAACGTAAGCTCTGGAGGAGCTTGTTCATCTATACCTGCCAATCATATCCCAAAGATATATAAGCAGCTGTGATTCTTCCAGCATCTCTCCACCTATATATTTAATCACACCTATACCAATTAATGGACAGGCTATCCATAACGGAGGGGCTCGTCCAGGACAGCACACCAAATCTGTTTACCTTAAATGCGCTTCACAACTATATGAACCAGTGAACACTTGAAATAGTAGTATAATATGGTGTAGTCACATGACATCATCATGTTGCATGTTTAATTCAGTGAGTTCTGTCCAGTTATTTTCTTGGAATAATTTGGTAATCTTGTCAAAAGATGTCAAAAATCACAGTTGACATTACTTCCAGTTTATTCATCAAACCAGAAATGGAAGGTCAAGCCAAGCATATTGCATTGTGGCATACAGTGTATCACGCAGCGTGTTCTGTTGTATATTGCACATTTTGGCAAATGTGTATGGTATGTGCAAGGTATTCCATGCATATATGTAGAAAATTTGCAGAAAACTGTGCACTGTATACACAGTACATATTGCATAAATAGTATGGTAGTATGTTATTGAGAACACAGCCACATACACACAAAAACATGAAGATGTACCTGTGGTAAGATGGAGATCCGGAAGGACTGGTTTCTGTTCTCACTCATCAGGTACAATGAGATGACAGGGAAGATGTGCCAAGGTGTGGTGCCCGCCTGCCAACATACCAGCTGCTCCCCCAGCCAAAAACCTGAGGGGAACTGTTCAGTCTGGAATGAAGAAAAAGACAATTGAGCGGTAAGCGGTGCATTGCGACATGACCAGGGATCCCCAGTGGCAGACCCCTTATCCTATGGTAATTGACCAGGGCAATTTGGCTTAAAAAGTAAACAGAATTAGTATTAATAATTAGGTAATTAATAAAATAATTGCAAAAGCAAACTTATGTCAAAAAGTGTTCGACAATATCATTGTCAAAAAACAAAACAAAAAAAAACATAATTATTTAGAAAATGGTTAAAAAAAAAATTACAGTTTTACTACTCAACAAATTAAATGTGAAATGTGACAGGTAATGACATAAACTGACAGATGAGGCAGCTTCAATGGCCTTCACCGCAGCCTGGAACACTTTACGAGGGAGACGTAAGTTGGTTGTGCCGCTGTCCACAATACTTTTGTCATAGTTATACTGACAGAGAGAGAGAGAGAGAAGAAAAAAATTATGCCTGATTTCAGCAATGCCTCGAATTCATTTTACTTTTTTTTTTAAGACAAAACCCAACAACAGTGCTTTATTTGGAACTTCCAATATAGCTGTGCTCAATTCATGTCTCGTATCACTCCACACTCTCTTTCTTCTGAAATAATAGGTAACACTATACAACATATTCATTACATTGGTCAACAAAATAGTTAACATGAACTAACAATAAACAATACTTTTACAGCAATTTTTAATTTTGGCTAATGTTAATAATAATAATAAATGCCTTGTGTGATACAGGACCCAGGTGTGACTGACTGCACATAATCCCTTACATAGATTTTAAAGGGGTCATGACAAACTCTTTTTTTTTTAAATAATAGTATTACCTTCCCTAAGGTCCACTGATAATGTTAGTAATGTTTTTTTGCACCAAAACAGTCTTAATTTAGTAATATATGATCATTTTTAACCCTGCCTCTGACTGAAACACTTAGTTTTGGCCTAAGCGCATCATTTAAACTTCAACGTAAACGCCCTCTATTATGATTGGCTACCATCATGCAGACCCTCGAATACAGACATATTTGAAACTCAATCGGTAGAGAGAAGCTACACAACATTGTAAAACTAAATTTAAGGGTTTACACATAACGCGCATCCAACACGTTGCATCCAAATATAATAAACTGTTTATCTCAAGAACAACTGTTAACACTCAGCACCATAAACTATCAAACAGTCATGACATTTGAAATATTAATGAATTAAACGTTTTACTTACTGTTTTGCAGTTGGGTCCAATATTGTTTTTAACTGGCCCATCCTTCAATAACAGTTCCTTTGCAAAGCTTGAATCATATTATGACTGGTTCACAAGAAATTCACGCTGATACTATATGTGCCCAAAAACAAAAAGGCACACACAGTCCAAAGCATGGCGAAACAAGATGCACACACACATAAATTATCACATCGCTGGAAACGCATCAAAATGGTCAAAGACATCCACCTAGTGCATGTTTACATACACCAACAATTAAAAATAGTGCAGATAGGTGCAAGAATGTGTCCAGGATGCTTTTGTGCTCAAAACAACAAGATGCAACAGCTGAATAAAACATGGTCTGCTTTTCAGAGTTGTAACTTGGCACTGTGTCTTTTAAAAGTGGCACAAGATACTGTACATGACAATGGTCAAAGACGTCTGTCTAGTGCATTTCTATATACAAAAATTATTCAAAATAATCCAGATGGGTCCCCTTTGGTTTTCAGGAATAGTTGGCTACACTAGGCCTGTCTGTCCTGCTCTCTCTCTGTTTCCAAACTGAGCCCCCAGTGGGCGGAGCCAAAGGTGCGATGACATAAAGTAGGTGTTGATGTTTTTTTAGCTGTAGAGGAGGTCATGAATTAATGGACCCCCTAGTTACATAGGGAAGTCACGGAAGTAGAGAACGAGGCATTTTTGCAGCTTGGTTTCAATAAATGCTTTTATTACATTGGGGATTAAGTTTGAGTTCTGAAATTTATAGTATGTTTTTATAGTAAAATTATGTCTTATATGTAAAAATATCAAGGCAAATTGTATTACTCATGACATGACCCCTTTAAAATAATAATTTAAATAATAAAAGTAAGAAAAAAAAGAATGAATAAATAAAAGTGCAATCTATTCAACTGCATTCTTATTTATGACCAATAATCAAAAGTTAAGGAGAAGTGAAAATTTGGTAGAAGAAAAAAACATCAGTGATGCATATTTTTTTTATAATAGGAATAAATGCTACATGGGCCAAAACCCAGGAAACTCATGCTTACTTCTTTGCAATCCATATTGAGATCCTGTCCATTAACTTCAATGCGCACAATGATGACCTCATAATACCACTCCCGTCGAATTGGTGTATACCACAGCTCACCAACGTATAAAGACGTATCTATTCCCCCAATAATCTGAGAAGAATAAAGAAAAACTGAATCAATACCTGCTTATTTCATAAATCCTTTCAAAAGAGTGATAGATAATTTGTTTATTATATATGACTTGGAATATAGTGCACGACGAGTCATACGAAATACATTTGTTTACAAATATGGGATAAAAATGCACTGCTTCTTTTCCATTTTGTTTTCGGTGTCTCTCACCATACTGCCCCCTACAGTTGAACTGCCTGTGCTGTAGTTCTGTGTGAATCCTGCTCCACAGAGCTGCAGAGAGAAGATGTTTGGAACGGTGGTCTGTCTCAGGAGAGAGTCGAAGAACGGTTCTAGATTCTCATCCGGCTAAAAAAAGAGAAAGAAACAGAACCATATTAGATCCAATTCTTTATTGAACTTTCCATGTGATAGTGTAACCATACATTAGTGCTGGGCAGTATGACACAAAACAGAGTGTTGAGATTTTGCCATACTGTTTACTCTGCAGTAGATATTTTGACATGACTTTATTTATAAGTGAGAGTGACAAAACATGGAGTAATGTGAAATCACAAAGCCTACTTTCCATATTTGTGTGTGAGTTTTAATGACAAAATTGATTAAAAAAATGGTGTATAGTGCTTTTAGATTTGGAAAAATAAGTCTTTCAATCAATCTAAGCGTGTTAGCAATCGAGAAAAATTGTATCTCAAGTTACCTGTCTGACACTAGGGGTCACTCTTGGAAGCCTGAGACACCTCTGGTCTTTGATAAAAGGCCAATGAAAATTGGCGAGTGGTATTTGCATGCCACTCCCCCGGACATACGTGTATAAAAGGAGCTGGTATGCAACCACTCATTCAGATTTTCTCTTCGGAGCCGAACGGTCATGCTCATTGAGCTGAATACTACTGTTCATTCACCTCTGCTGGATCTGACGGCGCATTTCAGTGGCTTCTCCCTCCTCTGCACTGGTGCACTGCAGAGAACGCCCCTGGGCGCTTCGGCAGAAAAACAAGAGAGTATATTTTCTGAAAGAGCTTTTCCGTCCTCTAAAAGAGTATATATTTCTCTAAAAGAGTGGCACACACAGAACGTCTTTTTAAAGACGCGTCTTTTTAAAGATAACTTTCCGATTGTGTGTTATTCCTGGTTGCGGTCGTTATCTCTCAACTTCGGATGGTCATGACAAGATCGCTGTCTTTCATGTCTGGGCGTGACCCACACGGAGGCAGCGTTTGTGGATGGTTCATGTTCTCACTGTGAGAACATGACCATGGCAACGTTGCGGTCGCGGCTTGCTTTCGTAAGAACCCCAATGGGATCGTCTCCGCCGGGTATCCCCCCACGGACCTCCCATTCCCCAGCATGCTCGTCTTCCCCATTCGGGCTTCCAGATGAGTTCGCCGGCTCATCTCACGGCGAGTCTGGCTTCTTGTTCGGAGCCTGCGAAGATGATGAGCTCTCGAGCGCAGCATTGGAGAGCGGGCTTGTCCAGTCGGACGCAGAAGCCTCAGCTGGGCTTCCCCCTTCGGGGACGATTGCCCAGTCACAGGCTGATGACGAAATGACGGACATGCTTTCCCGGGCGGCCTCAAGCGTCGGGTTAAAGTGGAACCCTCCGCTCTCCCCTGAACCTTCATGGCTTGATGATTGGTTCCTGGGCTCGCAGCGCCGCTCAAAGCAGCCACACCCCGCTCCAGTGCATTCTTCCCTGAAGTGCACGGGGAGCTGACGAAGTCGTGGGAGGCACCTTTTACTGCCCGGCCCCGATTCCGCAGTTCCCCCACTCTCACTAACCTTGATGGCGGGGTGGTCAGGGTCTATACAGCGATTCCCCCCAGTGGATAAGGCACTCGCGGTGCACCTATACCCGCAGAGCGCCGCCACCTGGCGCGGACGCCCTAAGCTCCCGTCCAAGCCCTGTAGGCTCACGTCGTCTCTGAAGGCTAAAGCCTACAGCGCTGCTGGACAAGCCGCCTCTGCCCTGCACGCCATGGCTCTCCTGCAGGTCCACCAAGCCAAGGCGTTGAAAGAACTGCACGAGGGCAGTTCCGCCCCAGATTTGATGCAGGAACTGCGCTCGGCAACCGACATCGCTCTCGGGTCTCTCGGGCGGACGATGGCCACACTAGTGGTCCAGGAGCACCACCATTGGCTCAATCTGGTCGAGATGGGTGAGGCCGACAAGACACAGTTCCTTGCTGCCCCCATTTCCCAGGCGGGCCTATTCGGCGACACCGTCGAGGACTTTGCCCAGCAGTTCTCGGCGGTGAAGCAGCAGACGGAGGCCATCCGGCACATCCAGCCCTGGCGCGAGATCCCGCACCCCGTCTGCTCGTTGCCAAGGGCGTCCCCCTGCGGTGACTGCACCAGCTCCGCCGCAGCCCGCCCCTTCGGCCCGGCCCCGGCGTGGAGCCCACCGCAGGAAGCAGACGCCACCCGTCTCACAGCCGGCGCCTAAGAATCCACGGAGGTCCTCAAAGCGCCCCTGAGATAGGCGAACCAGGGACGAGGGAACCCACTCACATGGAGCTGGTTAAAAGATCACTCCATCCCCCGGTGGAGGGCCAGGCAGAAAATCTTTTGTTGCCTTTTTGTTTGATTTTGCCGCATGCCCAAGTGGCTGTGGTACCCAACAGTTCAGCAAAAGAGCGGCTTCCTTCCTCCCTGGGTCACATACCCGGTGTGTACGGTCGTCACCACGACTACCATCCACGGGTTTTTTCTTGCTGGATTGGCACTCCAGCGGTGGTCTTTCCGCCCCCGAGCGCCCAGCTGTGGCACACAGCCGCCCCCGATGTGGCAGTCTCCACGGGTTATGAGGACAGGCCTCTTCCTCCCCATCCCAGGCTGATCCAGGGGTAGTCACAAGGAGCCAGGTAAGTGCTTCGAAGTCCCTAGACTCAGCACGGCCACGACGTGGTGTGGCACCTCAAGCTCCGCCCCACCGCGAGGCACCACCTGCCGGTACCTCCGACAACGTTGTCCCCTTGGTCCCCCTTGCGCGGAACTTGGACGCGTGGCTCACGGCATCAAGATTGGTTCGCGGCGGTAGACCTGAAGGATACGTACTTCACGTCTCGATCCTTCCTCGACACAGACCCTTCCTGCGGTTTGCATTCGAGGGTCAGGCGTATCAGTACAAAGTCCTCCCTTTCAGCCTGTCCCTGTCTCCTCGCGTCTTTATGAAGGTCGCAGAGGCTGCCCTTGCCCCATTAATGGAGGTGGGCATTCGCATTCTCAACTATCTCGACGACTGGCTAATCCTAGCTCACTCTCGAGACATGTTGTGCGCACACAGGGACTTGGTGCTCTCACACCTCAGCCGACTAGGGCTTCAGGTCAACTGGGAAAAGAGCAAGCTCCTCCCGGTTCAGAGCATCTCTTTTCTCAGTTTGGAGTTGGACTCAGTCTCCTTGACGGCGCGCCTTACGAACGAGCACGCCCAGTCGGTGCTGGCCTGTTTGAAGGCGTTCAAACAGAAAACAGCGGTTCCATTGAAACTTTTTCAGAGGCTCCAGGAGCATATGGCATCCTCGGCGGTGGCCACCCCGCTTGGGTTGGTGCATATGAGGCCACTTCAGCACGGGCTCCAGACTCGAGTCCCAAGATTGGCATGGCGCCACGGGACACATCGCGTTGTCATCACGCTGGTCTGTCACCGTCTTTTCAGCCCTTGGACGACCTCTCGTTTCTACGGGCAAGTGTTCCTCTAGAACTGGTCTCGAGGCGCGTCATCACGACAGATGCCTCCAAAACGGGCTGGGGCACTGTTTGCAATGGGCACGCAGCCGCTGGCCTCTGGACGGGTCCGCGACTGCATTGGCACATCAACTGCCTTGAGTTGTTGGCAATTCTGCTCGCACTGCAGAGGTTCCAGCCGTTGATCCAGGGCAAGCACGTGTTAGTTTGGACAGACAACACGGCAACGGTAGCATATGTCAACAGCCAAAGTGGTCTGCGCTCTCATTGTATGTCACAACTCGCCCGCCGTCTCCTTCTCTGGAGTCAGCAGCACTTCAAGTTGCTGTGAGCCACTCACATCCTGGGCAACCTCAACACTACAGCGGACGCGCTGTCACAGCAGGTTACCCTCAGGGGAGAGTGGAAACTCCACCCTCAGGTGGTCCAGCTGATTTGGAGTCGATTCGGACGGGCACAGGTGGACCTGTTCGCCTCCCAAGAATCCTCCCACTGCCCGCTCTGGTACGCCCTCACCGAGGCTCCCCTCGACATAGACGCGCTGGCACACAGCTGGCCCCCTGGCCTACGCAAATATGCGTTTCCCCCAGTGAGCCTACTTGCACAGACCCTGTGCAAGGTCAGGGAGGACGAGGAGCAGGTCGTCCTGGTAGCACCCTACTGGCCCACCCAGATGTGGTTCTCGGACCTCACGCTCCTCGCGACCGCTCCCCTCTGGCAAATTCCCCTAAGGAAGAACCTTCTTCTCAGGGACGGGGCACCCTCTGGCACCTGCGACCAGACCTCTGGAGTCCATGTCTGGCCCCTGGACGGGTAGACACGATCACTCAGGCTAGGGCCCCCTCTACGAGGCGCCTGTATGCCTTTAAGTGCGTTTGTTCACTAAGTGGTGTTCTTCCCGACGCGAAAACCCCCAGAGATGCGCGGTCGGATCAGTGCTTTCCTTCTTGCAGGAGAGGTTGGAAGGGAGGCTGTTCCCTTCCATCTTGAAGGTGTACGTTGCCGCCATAGCAGCACACCATGACGCAGTCGACGGTAAGTCCTTAGGGAAGCATGACCTGATCATCAGGTTCCTAAGAAGTGCCAGGAGGCTGAATCCCTCCAGACCACGCCTCGTTCCCTCATGGGACCTCTCTGTAGTTCTTCAGGGTCTACAGCGAGCCCCCTTTGAGCCTTTGCAGTCAGTCGAGCTTAAGGCACTCTGCTTGAAGACTGCCCTCCTGACTGCGCTCTCTTCCATCAAGAGGGTAGGTGACCTGCAAACGTTCTCTGTCAGCGAAACGTGCCTGGAGTTTGGTCTGGGTTACTCTCACGTGATCCTGAGACCCCGACCAGGCTATGTGCCCAAGGTTCCCACCACCCCTATTAGGGACCAGGTGGTGAACGTGCAAGCGCTGCCACAGGAGGAGGCGGACCCAGCCCTGTCGTTGCTGTGTCCGGTGCACACTTTACGTATCTATTTGGATTGCAAGCAGAGCTTTAGAATCTCTGAGCAGCTCTTTGTCTGCTTTGGTGCACAGCGGAAAGGAAGCGCTGTCTCCAAGCAGAGGATCGCCCACTGGCTCATTGACGCCATAACTATGGCATATCTCGCCCAGGACATGCCGCCCCCGGTAGGGCTACGAGCCCATTCTACCAGGGGTGTAGTGGCTTCCTGGGCCCTGGCCAGAGGTGCCTCTCTAACAGACATTTGCAGAGCAGCAGGCTGGGCAACACCCAACACCTTTGCAAGGTTCTACAACCTCCGGGTGGAACCGGTTTCGTCCCAGGTAGTGGCACGCAACACAAGCGGATAAGCCCGGGATAGCCGGCCGGGTGAATCGCTTGCACGTAGCGCCTTCCACCTCCTTTTGAGCTGAAGACGTGCGCCATTAATTCCCAGTAGTGTTCACAAGTTTGTTCCCTGGTTGACTTCCTCCGAGCCCTGTGGCAGTCGAGTTTTCGGAGAGATTCGCTGATGGCCCAGTACACGTGCTAACTAAGAGTCCTGTTCTGGGGTAGGTGCTCCACATGTGGCGGTTCCCTGTAAGGCTAACCCCATGCAATATATATATCTTCCACTAATTCGTTTCCCTGTTAGCAAACTGCGTCTTCCTTGGGCAGAGCCCCTCTGCCCCAGTCTCCATGTTTGTAGTAACTCCTCCCCCATTGGGCAGGATCTACTTTGAAGACTCCCCACATAGTTGGAAAGACCATGTGATGTATCCTTCCACTTAAATATCCCCCCTCTCTTTGGGCGAGACCTGGTGGCCCAGTCAGATAATCCCCCTTCTTTTTTAAGGAGTGGAAAAAAGAGAAGGGGAAAAGAGGCCACGACTGGGTTAAGCCTGTCTCTATCTCTTGGGTAGTCAACTTGTCCCCAAAAAGGGTCGTTCGACACTCATAACTATGTTGGGGGAGGTTACGTGTCGACCTGGTGTGCTGGCTATGAGGCACACAGTAGTCTGCCCACCACACACCGCCAGTTCACGTAACACAGTTCAGCCAATTGTGGCGTTTCGTATAGGGACCCCTGGTGTCACTACATCGACACAACGTCGAGTGAGTGACAGATAGGGAACGTCATGGTTACTTGTGTAACCTCCATTCCCTGATGGAGGGAACGAGAAGTTGTGTCCCTCCTGCCACAACGCTGAACTACCCGCTGAAATGGCCGGACCTAATATCGGCTCCTCAGCAAAAAACCTGAATGAGTGGTTGCATACCAGCTCCTTTTATACCCGTATGTCCGGGGGAGTGGCATGCAAATACCACTTGCCAATTTTTATTGGCCTTTTATCAAAGACCAGAGGTGTTTCGGGCTCCCAAGAGTGACCCCTAGTGTCACTACATCAACACAACGTCTCGTTCCCTCCATCAGGGAACGGAGGTTACACAAGTAACCATGACGTTTTACATAGTCTGAAGATTTTTTCACTGATGCCAGACTTCATTTGTTATGAAAAATCTTTTGGTTTACGTCCACAAAGTTTTTAACAAATAGAGAAACATATGCAAATGAGACAAGGAACTTTTTATTTGTAAAGTGTTTAATTCACTGAGGTATCCAAAAATAGGCATCGCCATATGGTTATTTCATCTGTAAACCTTGTTCTCATTAAATTTCCTTCAAAAATAGCTACAATGAGATACTTAAGCAAAATCACACAAGCAAGAGTGCTGTTATTCCTGTATATTAGCACTGCTATTATTCCGCACCAGGTATTCACAACCATGGTGATATACGGGCCAACGGCACTCTTGCCTGTGTGATACTGCTTTTAAACTATAGTTCAAAAAACAAGTAAATAAGTATGGGAAAATCCAGGAGCATCTCAAAAATGCTATTGTGTGTGGAACTACTTGTATTCCACAGATTCAGGATCTTGCTTAGAAACAGCAAAAGATGCCATTGCTAGATCGAAAGATGTGCCCAAGCCTCCTTACTAATTTAAAAATGTCACTTTAGAATAGGGCTGGGCGATAAAACAATCTCAATATTTATCGGGGAAAAAAATCCTTGATATCGATGAGAAACTTTTGAGTAATTTAGCATTTAGACTATGTGTTGCATCTAGACGATCAGGTGCTGCAAATTTGCCACTCAGTATTTTCACAAGCTTTTGATTCGCCACAAAAGTTTGCCGGTAGTGGTGAACATGCAGCAAACCTTTGTCAAAAATGGGCAGATTGCCACAAGTTTGGGGCAAATTTGCCATGAACTCTCGATTTTTGTAAAAGTTTTTAACACAGGCAAATAAGTCTTTCAGTGGACATAATGACTTTTAGGCTACAGCAATTACGTCATGTACGGGTTACATAGGTAACAACGGCTTGTTTACTAGTTCTAGTTCTATTAAGCTTGTGTAATTACCTCTGTCTATCACAACTCTCAGCAGTGATCTTCAGTAATGCTGAAGCTGTTGATTTAACTTTATTTTCGGCTATAGTGTAGTAGTAATCCAGTGATCACAGAGTGAGAGACAATGCCGATATTTTGAGTAAAACCCGCTCATTTACTGACTGACAAGGCAGTCTCTCTCAACGTCAACTCACTCATAACACATAAAATACAGTGCTGCTTGAAAGTATGTGAACCTCTTGCGCATTTTGGAGTTTTCTATTTTTTTACCATTATTTCTTTATTTAATCAGAACCAGTATGTTTTATATGAAATAACAGGTGTATGTTTATCAATTCCATATAACTTTTGTGTAGTCAAAAGACTAAATTAAAAATTTGTATGTAAACTTTTGTAGGTGCAAATGTTAGTGAACCCTGAGCTGCATTGCTTAAAACAATCAGGTAAATACAGTCCGAGATCTTTAGGGAAGAAATTGAGCAGCGCTGATTGAAACAGAGATAAAACCAGGTCAGTTTAGTCTTACCAAAGTGAACCCATACAGGTCAATCATGCCGAGAGGAAAATAAATCTGAGGACCTCAGGAAGAGGGTAGTGACAGCACATTTGTCTGGGGAAAGCTATATATTCATCTAAAAAAAATTTGAGCTCCATCGGTCCACCGTGAGGCAGATCATCTACAAATGGAGAGCACTGAAAATTACTGCAACTCTGCCTAGAAGTGGACGACCTTCAAAAATATCCGCAAGAGCCGCAAGAAAAGTGATAATTCAGGTAAAAGCCAACCCAAACATAACATATATGGATTTGCAGACCTCTCTTACTGCATCTGGGACACATGTGCATGCTTCCACAATAAGAAGAAAAATCCATCAACATGGCTTTCATGGGAGGGTTGCTAGGAAGAAGCCTCTGCTCTCAAAAAAGAACAAAGCTGCCTGTCTCAACTTTACCAGAGAGTACCTGGAGAAACCTGAAGCTTTCTGGAAGTCAATTCTGTGGACAGATGAGTCCAAAATTGAACTGTTTGGTCACAACCAAAACTGCCACGTTTGGCGAAAAGTCAGCACTGCATACCACCATAAGAACCTTCTCCCAACGGTGAAGCATGGTGGTGGGAACATTAAGATCTGGGCCTGCTTTTTGTCCTCGGGACCTGGACAACTCCACATAGTCCAGAGAATCATGAATTCTGAGGAATATTGTAAAATCCTGGAACAACCTCAAGCCGTCAGTTGTGAAGTTAAAGCTTGGCCGAAAATGGATCATGCAACATGATAATGATCCAAAGCATTCCAGCAAAACAACCAAAGAAGGGCTGAGGAAGAATAAGATTCGTGTTTTGGATTGACCCAGTCAAAGTCCAGACCTGAATCCAATTGAAATGCTGTGGCGGGACCTGAAGCGGGCAGTTCATGCCAGATGCCCATCCAACCACACTCGACTGGCTGCGTTCTGTAAGGAGCAGTGGGCAATAATCCCCCAAAGCAGATGTGAGAGACTGATTAGTCGCTACTGAAACCGTTTGGTTGAGGTTATTGCTACGAAAGGAGGTTAACTGAAGGGGTTCACATATTTTTGCACCCATGAAATCTGAGTTTTTGTTAAATCAACCACTTAAGTTAAATAAACATTGACAATATATCATTTTCTTTTGTATGAGTCCATTATTTGGAATGTCAGTATTATGAATTGGGGTATAGATTAACATTTAATAAGGTTATTTTAGTATTTTTTACAAAAATACTGACTATCTCTGTAGGGTTCACAAACTTTCGAGCAGCACTGTATGCTCATTTGTTGCCACCTAATGGAGTAAATATGTACTGTCACTGGGATAAATAAAATCTCCACCTCTAGCTCTTTGTACTGCTCTCGTTACTCTAGTTTGAAACGCCATGAACACAAGTGGAGTGATACAAACAGTAAAGTGCTGCTGGACTGTAAATCAACACTTTTGGAATTCCTCTCATTCAATCAGATTTAAGGACCGGAAAAAAACATTGTATAAATATCTTTACCGGGACATAAAACGATTTTGTTCATACTGCCCACCCCAACCATACATGCCAGTGAAACACAGCGTGGACCGACCCTTGCGATTTCAGCATAGGCAAGCCCAAGTATGCCCTCCCAGTTGGATCCGTTGATGAAGAAGCGGTCAGACTGGGTGATGGCAGCGATGTTGGCCCTCAGTGAAATGTTGGGTCCATGAGGAACTGACACCAGATCAGTGCCCAGCTCACCCTCCCATCGGCCCTGTGTGTACGGAACATACACACTGCGGCCCAGATCTCTGTATGATGACGAACTAAAGGCACAAACACAGAAAGAGGGACATGTTGGGTTAATCTCACAAAACTATTTAGGCCTATACATCACATAGTAGTATGGTAGCTGGATTAATTCTCCATGAAGTACTTACAGTGAGCGATGGTAATATCTGTGCAGGAACGGGTGAGCGGCAGCACCCACTGCGAAATTACTGCTACCCGTATCCACTAAGATATTCAACTGAAACAGAAAGTGAACATACTGAACAACAGGAGTTGATGAATGGTGCTTGCACGTTCAAAACTCACCACCACAACGCTAGGTTGTAGTGGGGGGCTGAGAGGGTGTTGCAATGCGGTTTATGTGGTGTAATGAGTGGTTGTTACAATGTTGCTGTGTGGTTGTAGGGTTTTCTGGGTGGTTGCTAGCAGGTTGCTATGTGATTTCTAGGGTGTTTTTGGTGATTGGTAGGGTGTATTTACATCTACATCAAAACTTATTTTTTAGGTTGTTCGCTCATCTGCAAAAGGTCTATAAGACATTTCCTCTCGGATGTCAATAAGACATTAAGCAGATGTCTTTGAGACGTTTATGATTTAGAATGTTTGTAAATCTGATCTTTTTAAGATGTTTAGTAGATGTTAATTAGAATGTGATGCTTTCCAGATAAAAAGATATAAAACAGACATCTTGGAGATGTATGTGTGCTATCGGTGTTGCTAGGTAGTTGCTAGGGTGTTAGCTATGGTTTTCTGGATCATTGCTAGGTGGTTGCTTATTGGCACAAGTAAAAAGAGTCTATCCCCCAGTCTCAATGATTTTCTGGTCTCTGGATGTGGCATGGGTCTCTTCTTCAATGTAAGTCTATGGGATTTTTTCACTTTTTTTATTGTCTGTCACGCAAAAAACATAGAAAAGTAACAAACACCTCTCCTCCACAAGACACATGATTTGAGGTATAATTCCAGTCCATAGCACAAATGTTATGGGACGAATTGCACATTTAAGTTTAATACTTATTGGTAGAGGTTTGCTCAAATCACTATGAGCAAGAGTAATGTTGACACACACCCTTAACCCTTTAAGTTCAGAGGGTATTTTTAAAGATTTCCTGTTTCAGTGGCATACCCAAAATTACTGGCTTATAACTAAAAAAAACAACAACAAAAAAACAAGGACAGTCAAGTGTTTGGTATCACTGTAAACAAAACTTTAGATTTTGATAAATACTGAGACTTTCATCCTAAGAAACTGCTGCAAAATCACAGCCAAAAATTTACTTTTCTTCCTTTCTCTCTGATTTGACATTATATATCTCTGGGTGTACATAAGGTGGCTCCAAAAAACCTCACAATAATGTCAACTGTAACGGAGTACAATTTTATGTTGACACAACAAAGGAATTAAAAGTTATAGCATTACAAATATAATTTATCCTAGTGTACAAAAATGTCTCCAAGTGTCCAAAAGCCTCTCCAAACAAATAAAACATAATAACAAAATAATATCTAATTACGCATGCAAACACAACAATGACTAAAGGTTTGCATAGCATGCAGACATGATTTTAGTAATGAGATTTCACAGAATGAGTTTCATTCTGTGTCATTTGAGTCATCGTGTCATAAAGTGTCATGTACTTGACGCCATCTCCTGGTGGCCATATGTAACATTGTGATTTGTGTTGATTATCTAATGATCTATGCATCCGATTACCTTGTGTGTGGGCTCGTTTGAAAGATAATTGCCTCCTCTAAATAATGTTGTGATATTTTATGTTCTATTTATTTTCCCTGAAGTTCTAAGTGAAAATGCGCCATATAGCAACACCTGTTCAAATGAAATATAAATGTCAAATACATATACTATTACTCGCTATATTTTTGTCTGTGAGTAAAACAAATAGGCTGTTGTATTCACTCTCTGGGAGCTTTCCAATGACATATGACACATGGCTATTTGATGAGATTTTACTGATTGCAATAATATTTACAGTGCAATTTTATATATATAAATTATGAAAACAGAGTACTTCTGATTTCTCTGCAAATTTCAAAGCACTTGTTCAGTTTTGGTCATAATTCCTGCATGCATAGGAAAGTAGAGCTTCTAAGCTTTCAAACGATACCTATTTTGTGTTGGTTTTTAATATTTTGAATAATTTGTTTTTTCTTGCGGGCCCATTGTCGGGCTTAAAGGGTTAACAACCACTTGTTAGCAGCTGATTATTCTTCTATTGACAGAGAGTTTTGACCTTCCTCATGTTTGTGTGTTTGTGAAGGGGTATTTAAGAATGAGTTAAATTACTGATCAGCCCCCTGCAGTCACCAGAGACTGACTGTCTGTCCCTTAGCATTAGACTCTGACTGAGCAAAATGTGATACACAAATGAGAGGGAGAAAGAGAGAGAGCAGAAAGAGGTATGGGCGGAGGTGTTAGAGACAGAGAGAGAGAGTGTGTGAAACTTGAGAACATGGTGAAAGAGTGAGAGGAAAGAGAGGCACCAGCTGCCAGACGTGTATGGACTGGTGAAATCTCTTGTGGTGACAGACTGATGTATCAGCCAGACCGTTTATTGGTCATTTTGAAATTATTAGTATCATCCGATTACTGAACAAACTTGGGCATTTAACAGAAGAAATGGAAGCTTGTGTCAGTTTTGTGCATTATCCATTGACAGTCTTGGCACATTATAATTCCACATTCATGAAACCAGAGCAGAATGAATTTATGTATATCATTCATAAAACATTTCTTATGTTTGTAAAATGCATTCTATCCTACTTCCGAAAGTTGATGTACCTTGAAACCGACCCCATTCTGCCAAGTTACTGCCAAGCGGCTCCTCCCTACACACATTATTGCTTCAGTTCAAATGTTTACCTTTCCCTTCGGCACTACTTAGGGTTGGGCGATAAAACGATAACGATTTATAAACTTTTGAGTAATTTTTTATATTTAGCTTATGTTATACATCTAGACCAGAGATGCACAAACTAGGTGCAAACAACTTCGCTGGATGTCCTTTGAATTGGCCCGCATTGATGTATATGACAAGAGTAAAAAAAAAACATTTGATGCAGGTTGTCATTGCTTTAATTTAGCAGATTGCAGAGTAATGTTTTTTTGTATAATGAAATCATAAAGCAGGGGAACCAGGGCAACTTTAATATTTTCATATAATACAGTTTGCAGAGCCTGAAATTCGGCTAATAATTCCTGCAATTTCCACGTTCATAATGCGGGAAATTCCCACACACTTCTATTCACTTTACAGTGCAGCTGCGAATTAGTAAACCAATAGATATAGATGAACAAATCAAATCAATAAACTTGTTTTTGTATCAAACTGTAATTCAAGAAGCTCTGTCTCTCACTTTCTCTTGTGCAGCTGTCAGCGGTGTCAGAAGTGTAAGCACACGCAGTGAGAGTGCTTTGTCACATAGTTACTGAACTTCAGATGTTACAGATGTATAAACCTCTAAACCTGTTAATTCGACATGCAAATGGTGTTATACCACGTCTCCGTAAGCGAGCCACACAATAAAACTATATCGTTCCTGTTTATAATCAACAAAGCTGTTAACATTGCAAGCGTGTGCGCCTTTCATATCTTGACGCTCCCTCGTTATTCTTAATGCAGCACATTTGCAAGAAAGGCCAGCTGCATGATGAAGAGAGACGCGTAAACACCTGTTACATCTCTCATCTCCATCTCTTGTTCCATCCAGGGGCGGAAGGCTTAACGGAAGCTCAGAAAAACAAAACCAAAAAAAAATCCCCCGCAATCTGACATAGTTCCAAATTAGTATATCCATCACGTTCTTCATTTGAATTTTCGCTGAACATTATCTGTTTCATGACAGCCATTGTCCAGATGTTGCCTAGTCAGTAGCGGATGCTCGCGCCATAAACGTGCAGATGGCTTCTCACGTTCTGCATCAGTTCGGTGTCGTGCTCCCGTGCAAAAATTATAAAATGCTACAATGTAGTTAATAATAATATTAACAAAAACAATATCTGGATGTGTTAAATGGCTTTGATGTTAAATAAAACATTATTAATGATACAATAATAATTTGACAGAACATTAACCACTTTTGGTGTATGAATCATATCTCTGACTAATGTTCATTGTTTTATTAAGTTGGCTTGAAGCAGTTGCTATGTTTTTTTTGTTTTTTTTAATAAGCTCCTCATTCCAAATCTGGAGAAATGCTGTCATCTACTACTCTGTGTCGGTGCATTTGTTTTGTGGGTTGTTAATTTAATAGCGCTGTTTTTATTTGTGTTTTATTTTTTTATTAAAAACAAAAAAAGAGTATGTTACAATTATTAGAGTATACAAGAAAATACAACATAAATGTAACAAATAGATGCACCAATAGAGGGGGGCTTAATGTAGATTTACATAAAAATATTCAAACATTTACAAATTTTCAAAGTTTTAACTGCTTTTTGCTTAATAGAAAATCGGATTGAGTCGATATAAAGTTCCAGTTCTTTCTTGAATGAAGTAAAACAGGGTTTTTTATAGGAAAACTTACATTTGTGAACATGGAATTTTGCCATTAAAAGAATAACATTTATTATATAAATCTGACTGTGCTCGTCTCTACAATTCTCCAGAAGACCAAATAATAAATGTTTCCAAAACAGCACAAATTGGCCATCAGTGTTTTTTGTGATAAAATCACAAACATTTTGCCAAAACAGTCTTACAAATGGGCAGTGCCAGAATAAATGAACCACAGTTTCAGGGCGACTGTCAAAAAAAGTGCAATTAAAATCAATATCACCTTTAAATTTTACAAAGTAATGTTTCACTGGGTAAATTCTATGTATAATTTTGAATGATACCTCCTTAACTTTGCTTGTAATTAAATATTGATTAGGTATAAGCCAAACCTTTTTCCACACAATATTGTCTGTCAGACGATTCCAATATGAGTAAATAAAGGCAGAGACACATTATTTCTTTGAAATAACGCTCTTATGGATCTGTTTTGGGAGTTAAGGGAAAAACAAATATTTCCTACATAAGAACTTACTATAGTAGGTGGGGATCATTGTTGAATGTTACTACTTTTCTGATGTCTAAACAGCATACAGATTTCAGGAGATATTGCACCAAAAACTTTTGCATAGTCCCCTGGTGTTACAGGAATTTTATACTGTGCCAAAAACTCATTGTAAGTGAAAAGAAAACCATTGAAATTAAATAACTGATCCACCGATATGATGCCATTATCAAAGCAAAGTTTCAGAAACAACGACTTGCATTCATATAATATATCCTTATTGTTCCATATATAATGCTTATGTGGTGAAAAGTTATGCTTGAAAATCAAGGTCCATGATAAAAAGGCCTGGCGATGAAATTCAGATAGTTTTACTGGTATTTTATCAATATTATAATTACAACTAAGAAAAATAAAATTGTATTACCAAGATTAGAAAGTATATGGGAGGGGATAAAGTTCCAAATGGAGTAAGGATTTCTATCAAAGCCAATTAACTTTAAATGTATTATTTAACATTTCAAAATCCAAAACATTTAGGCCACCATTTTCATATGAATTCATTATAATTATTTTCTTTAAGTAATGTATACTTCAGAACATTCCTTGATGGCCATTAGCTCACATTTAGCCAAATTTAATATACACCAGATGCCCTTGAAAAAATAAAAATACCAAAATCAAATTTCTTAAGCGTGTCAAAGATGAACTGATGCTCTACTGAGTCAAATGCTTTATAAAAATCTAAAAATAGTATAAACCCATTATCACTAATCAATTCTGAATAGTCCAGGACATCCAAAACTAATCTTATATTATTTATTATATGCCGACTTTTCATAAATCCCGATTGTGATTCATCAATTACAGAATCCAAAACCGTTTTCAATCTTCTAGCTAAAATTAGGGCCAGCAATTTATAATCATTGTTTAATAAACAGATAGGGCGCCAATTATCAATATACAGCTTGTCTTTTTTTTGGTTTGAGAAGCAATGTAATTAAACCGTGTGTTAGAGTGGGTGGAAGAAACTGCCTCTCAATGCTTTCAACAAATACCTCTACAAGAAAAGGAGCCAATTCTTTGGAAAATAACTTATAGAATTCTGATGTCAAACCATCAGTACCTGGTGATTTGGAATTTTTCAGATGTTTAATTGCATCCGTCAATTCAGAAATTATAATAGGTTTATCACAAGTGTCCTTTTCAGGTTTATCAATAGGTTTAATTTGCAACAAATTCAAAAAGGCATCAGCTGTCACCTGAGAGTAACAAGAGGTATATAAATTCTTATAAAATTCACTACAGTACTGAACGAAGTATGCCGATTTGCCCTTCTCTCTTGCCTTTTTAATCATTGGCCACAGTTTCTGCCTTGATTCCCTATCCTCCTTCGTTAAATCTTCAGTGAAATGCAAGCCACGATCTCGAAGGAACAGGTTGTTTTTTGCAGCTTTCCACACTGCTTCCCTGTATCTCCTCACAACGAAGCGAATGATGACAGCTCGTGGCCTCGACTCGTTCAGGCGCTTGGACCCCACACGGTGCGTAACATCTATCGCAGCTGGAAACTGATCGCTTTCTTGCGGTAACACTTCTTGACAGATGCAAATCACTTCCTCGTGAACATTCTCCTTCGCTGCTTCTGGGATGCCATGTAGTTTCAGATTCCATCTTCTGCCGTAACGCTCCAGGTCAGTCACACGATTCATGCAAGTCGGGGTAGGTTGTTCACCTATCTCCACACATCTTTCAATACAGCTCAATAATTTTCTTTTAAATCCTTGATTTCTTCATGTGTCTTTGACCATCTCTTCTAGAGCGTCGCTTCTGGTGTTAATGAGATTAGCCAGTTTAACAACAATCTCGTCAGACTTCAAGTTGTCCGTACTTGTTTGGGAGAGCATAGGTTTTTTGGCTAACGGAGGTTTACTGGTGTTATGGGAAGTCGAGGAAATTCTTCTTCGTTGTCCAGGTCGTGAATCAATCTTCGTATCTTCATAATCAAGATCGGTGTTAACCTGCATGCTATTTCTGTGCAGATATGGGCATTTTACATCGACATTATAATGCAAAAAAATATGCCGAAATGCTGTACACTTTTGCTCAACTTGAAAGATCTTTCCATATTCTTGTCTATCCTACTTAACTAAATTTGGTGCTGAGAGCTCGAAAGTTCTGTCCGTTCATACCGCCATCTTGGTCGGCTCCTCCATAACGCTGTTATAGACAAGAAAGTGTTTCTTCTTCTTCTTGTAATGTTTATTGGCGGTTGGCAGTCCAGCTTATGGCATTACCGCCACCTACTGAGCTGGAGTTTGGAGCATCAGAAAGTCTTTCAGTGTAGTCAAACATCAGCTGAAGATGATGAAATTGGTGAAATTTCATCGAAAAGAGGTCACACACACCTTATGCAGGATTAAATCCAAAACTGAATATACTTTAAATGTAGCTTACCCTCTGGAGTTTACTTGTAAACAAACAAGTTATTTATAATTCATTCTTGAGGTCTAACAAACACGTGGAATGCAGTTCCACCCCCATTAATGGCATGAAATGTATATCATAATAAATATCAATATCGAGCGATATGAAAAGAAATATCATGATCATTTTTTTTGGCCATATTACCCAGCCCTAGCGCTACTGATAGCACGTTATGCGAACAACTACCGTTACACGGGTTCTGGTCCCATGGAAACCAAAAAGTGCTGTATTTTCCAGAAATAAAGTCGAATGTGTGTACATGTCGCACTGACAGAGGATGCAGGACCCAGGAGTAGCCTCCCAACTTTCCTTTCAGCCGCTCAATTTGTCAAGACATGCTCTGTAAAGATATCGTTTTACGTAGTCTTTGGCCTTGTTTTAATCGAGAGCATTTGCTTTAAGTAATTGTGTGTATTTTCAAGTTTGATTGGATGCTTATTAATTTAAATGTGAATGGATGCAATTAAAAAGGAATGTTACAAATGTGGATATGCTTGTTTCAATGCTACCATAATCTAATAAATATGTATTCATGTAAGAATTGCATTACGTTATTTTATATTTGTTTTAAAATGTTAATCGATTTTGACCTACTGGAACCGAATTCACAATTTGGAATTTCACAAATAAATTTGTTCTGCTTATGTTTCATAAATAAATTTTGAGAAAATGATGTTAAATTATTCCGGAAATAAAGACATTCTCCATGCATGCAGTGACTCAAGTGATTTACGTTTGAAGATGAATTGTGTATTATTGCTTTAATAAAACAGCAGCAACAGCAATATGATAAATGACACCAATGTACAATAACTAGAAACAATCCCAAAGAAATACTGTAATTATTTTCATTAGTCAGTTCATTAGAACTGTAGGCCAAACAACATGCAGCAGCAGCATTAAAGGAATATTCCAGGTTCAAAACTAGTTAAGCTGAAGCAACATAATTTGTAGCATAATTTTGATTACCACAGAAATTTATTTTGACCCTCATTTATTTACAAAAAAAAAAAAAAAACGCCAGTTGTAGAGGGTGCATACAATGAAAGTAAATGGGGTCTACATGACTTTAATTTGATAAAATAGCTTACAGGGTATACCGGTGTTGTGCAGACTAACTATTTAGATGATGTGTGTTATAGTTGTTTTTGCTTTTTAATTCAAAGAGGCTTTTCTTCTTTTTCCTACCTCTCACCCCATTCCTCTCCAGTTTGTCTGTCTGTCTCTCTCTCTCTCTCTCTCTCTCTCTCTCTCTCTCTCTCTCTCTCTCTCTCTCTCTCTCGTCAGTGTGTAGTAAAGCTTGAGCTGACTCCTCAAGTCATTGATCCGTCCTGTGGACTTTCTGTTCTTTCTGCTTGTTGAATCCTGTTCGTCTATCTGCATCCTGCCTGCATCAGATGTGCATTCACCCCAGTGCTCTACAAGCATTTCCTGCAGCAACCCCAGTTCTGCACAAAATTATTATTATTATTTTTTTTTAATTTTATTTTTTTTGCAGTTTAGCTGCTATACAAGATTTTATCATGGCTGTGAGGTCGGGGGTAATTGTAACACTAGTTAATAAAAACTATTATGACCCCAGGGGCATGGACTCTACAAGACCCCTGAAGGTGTCCTGTGGTATCTGGCACCAAGATATTAGCAGCAGAACTTTCAAGTCCAGTAAATTGCCAGGTGGAGCCACCGTGGATTAGACTTGTTGGTCCAGCACATCCCACAGATGCTCAATCGGACTGAGATCTGGGGAATCTGGAGGCCAGTGCAACACCTTGAACTCTTCATCGTGCTCCTCAAACCATTCCCGAACAATGTGTGTAGTGTGGCAGGGCACATTATCCTGCTGAAAGAGGCCACTGCCATCAGGGAGTACCATTGCCATGAAGGGGCGTTCCTGGTCTGCAACGATGTTTAGGTATTGAAAAATGTACATCCACATGAATGGCCGGACCGTGGGTTTCCCAGCAGAACATTTCCCAGAGCATCACACTCCCTCAACCGGCTTGTCATCTTCCCACAGTGCATCCTGGTGCCATCACTTCCCCAGCTAAACGGTGCACATGTGCACGGCCGTCCACATGATGTAAAAGAAAATGACTCATCGACAAAAGACTCATCGGACCAGGCGACCTTCTTCCAATGCTCCAAGTTCCAGTTTCGACACTCACGCATTGTAGGCAGTTTCGACGGTGGTCAGGGGTCATCATGGGCACTCTGACCGGTCTGTGGCTACGCCGTCCTATACGCAGCAGGGTGCGAAGTACTGTGTGTTGTGACACATTCCTCCTTTTACTATCATTACAATTTTCTGTGACTTGTGCCACAGTAGACCTTCTGTTGGTTCGGACCAGACAGGATAGCCTTCGTTTCCCTCACGCATCGATGAGCCTTGTGCACCCAACACCCTGTCGCCGATTTGTGGTTTGTCCCTCTTCGGACCATTGTCAATAGGTACTCACCACTGCTGACCGGGAGCACCCCACAAGCCTTGCCGTTTCAGAGATTCTCTGAACCAGTCATCTGGCCATAACAATTTGGCCCTTGTCAAAGTCGCTCAGGTCTTTACTCCTGCCCATTTCTCCTGCATTTAACATGTTGACTACGGCAACTGATTGTTCGCTTACCATCTACTATACCCAGACCTTGACATGTGGCATTGTTAGGAGATGATCAACGTTATTTGCTTCACCTGTGAGTGGTCATAATGTTTTGGCTCATCAGTGTATGTTGAAGACTGTACACCAGTGAATAAATATACTGTAGGACAAAGATTGTCCAATTTAGACATCTGCTTTTAACACATTTTTATTCCTAACAGCTAAAATAATTATGACCATATAAGGTGAAAACTTTCATGTAATATTACTAAGTTTTAAAGCAATAAAAAATTATTACTGTTCTCTTATTTGAGATACCATGGTTAATATCAGGATCAGAAATTAAGGGGGACTTGGGGGCAAAAATGTCACAGAAAGTGACAAAAATGCCCCCAAAATTCAAAATATGGGGGCAGCCACCTCCCCCAGTAATGGGTTCCTTATTCTTATACACAAAATCATATCTTATTTCTTATACACAAAATATGGTCGGTAGATTTGTAGTAATATGTGAAAATGAACAAAATTACTACTGCCCCAGTTTCCCGGGCAGTCTCTGCTCAAGTAGTCACATTGGTTCTTTCACTGTGTATTTCTCTATGTTTGTGGGATAGTAGTGGACTATTACTCCAAGTCAGTGCAGCATGACAGAGTTGTGCAATGAATCATGTGATTCTTCAGTCATCCTTGTGTCAGCCTGTGCTCTACTCCACAGACATCCTTAATACACTTCACAAAACAGATCTTTCATTAAATCATACAACCAATGTCTATTCATTAAATCAATGGTCTAAATCACAGAGCTCAAAACAAGACATGGGCTGCACAGTATATATTGTATACTTTCTCAAATTTTTAAATAGTTTATAACTATGCAGTATGCATACTAGTGCTGTAGATTCCACACATTAATTCAGTGCACTTAATTATATAAAAAAATAATGCATCAAAATAATAACTTAATTAATTACGCCCCAGGAAGGTAATAAGGAATGTTCCTGCCATCAGAACAATTTAAGCTTGAAGTACCATCTTAATGATTTTGCTAGTCCCAGTCAGCAGGAGGCAGTAACTCCAGCTGTACAGGCAACAAACCACACTTGCTTGACACAGCGACCTAAAAATGGTATGTTTATGACACAATGCAACAGAGATGTTCCAAAAGTGTTCGTCTGATGCAGGTGTACACTGACGCACCTTTAGTCAAGCCCTTATAATAAATCTTGGACTTATTGACGAATTCAATTGCAAAATGGATTGATGTGAACTGTAGGCCAATGATAGGCTTATGTTCAATAATATGCAAATAAAAAATATATTGGATTCTAAAGCCACTTTTTGTATTGAATTTTTGGTAACACTTTACAATAAGGTTCTATTCGTTAACATTAGTTAATGTATGAGGTATCATGAATAAACAATTAACAATATATTTTTTATAGCATTTATTCATCTTTGTTAAAATTTGTTAATAAAAATACAGTTGTTCATTGTTAGTTCATGTTAGTTCATAGTGCATTAACTAATGTTAACAAACACACCTTTTGATTTTAAAAATGTATTAGTATATGATAAAATTATTATTAACTAAGATTAATAAATGCTGTAAAGGTATTGCTCATTGATAGTTTATGTTTACTAGTGTTGTTAACTAATGATAATAAATGGAACCTTATTATAAAATGTTGCCATCTTTTTTTAATGCTTTACTCGTGTGCCATAATAATGTAATGCATTTTAATTATCTGAATTATTATTTTTTATAATATATATTTTAATTATAATTATTTTAATATAACTATTTATAATTATTTAATCATTAAATATTGAATTATTGCTTTTTGAGGGGCTTTTTCAGCAAAAAATTTTTTTTAATTAATTTGAATAATTAATCAGCATACCATGTAATTCATTCAATTAAAATGTTTAATTGATTGACAGTCCTAAAATAATATATATATATATATATATATATATATATATATATATATATATATATATATACACACTATATTGCCAAAAGTATTCGCTCATCTACCTTTAGATGCATATGAATTTAAGTGACATCCCATTCTTAATCCATAGGGTTTAATATGACGTCGGCCCACCCTTTGCAGCTATAACAGCTTCAACTCTTCTGGGAAGGCTTTCCACAAGGTTTAGGAGTGTGTTTATGGTAATTTTTGACCATTCTTCCAGAAGCGCATTTGTGAGGTCAGACACTGATGTTGGACGAGAAGGCCTGGCTCGCAGTCTTCGCTCTAATTCATCCCAAAGGTGCTCTATCGGGTTGAGGTCAGCACTCTGTGCAGGCCAGTCAAGTTCTTCCACACCAAACTCGCTCATCCATTTCTTTATGGACCTTGCTTTGTGCACTGGTGCGCAGTCATGTTGGCACAGGAAGGGGCCATCCCCAAACTGTTCCCACAAAGTTGGGAGCATGGAATTGTACAAAATCTCTTGGTATGCTGAAGCATTCAGAGTTCCTTTCACTGGAACTAAGGGGCCAAGCCCAGCTCCTGAAAAACAACCCCACACCATAATCCCCCCTCCACCAAACTTCACAGTTGGCACAATGCAGTCAGACAAGTACCGTTCTCCTGGCAACCGCCAAACCCATACTCGTCCATCAGACTGCCAGATGGAGAAGCGTGATTCGTCACTCCAGAGAACGCGTCTCCACTGCTCTAGAGTCCAGTGGCGGCGTGCTTTACACCACTGCATCCGACGCTTTGCATTGCACTTGGTGATGTATGGCTTGGATGCAGCTGCTCGGCCATGGAAACCCATTCCATGAAGCTCTCTACGCACTGTTCTTGAGCTAATCTGAAGGCCACATAAACTTTGGAGGTCTGTAGCGATTGACTCTGCAGAAAGTTGGCGGCCTCTGCGCACTATGCGCCTCAGCATCCGCTGACCCCGCTCTGTCATTTTACGTGGCCTACCACTTTGTGGCTGAGTTGCTGTCATTCCCAATCGCTTCCACTTTGTTATAATACCAGTGACAGTTAACTGTGTAATATTTAGTAGCGAGGAAATTTAATGACTGGACTTGTTGCACAGGTGGCATCCTATTACAGTACCACGCTGGAATTCACTGAGCTCCTGAGAGCGGCCCATTCTTTCACAAATGTTTGTAGAAGCAGTCTGCATGCCTAGGTGCTTCATTTTATACACCTGTGGCCATGGAAGTGATTGGAACACCTGAATTCAATTATTTGGATGGGTGAGCAAATACTTTTGGCAATATAGTGTATATATATATATATATATATATATATATATATATATATATATATATATATATATATATAGATATATATATATAAAAAACGCGTTAATCGCATGCAATTAATTTAACAATTTTAACACGTTAATAAAGCATAAACCAGCAAAAACACCTGTTGGGAAGGTGGAACCTTTGTAATGTGTCCGTTGACGCTATGACGTGACTCATGAACGCAGCTTCACAATTGATTTAAGAAAGCGGATAGTCTCAGCCTACTGGCAGATTAATATTGTGTAGAATGAGAGTTTAAAAGATGTAATGCCCATTGCAGTGAATACTAAACCTATGGGGACTAAAGCCATCTTTACACAGCAAAGGTGACACAGATGCTGCATCTGAAGTGGCAATTAGGTGTATTTTCACAGAGCAGGAATAAATGCATAAATAATGTTATGAGATTAATATTTTAAATGTAAAATTATGAATATAGAAATATGAAATTAATGAAAATATGAATGAATACTCAACCTGTTATTTCAATTAGTCAACCTCCCAATTAGACTTTGGCAGACGTTTAATGTTACTTGAGTTGGTGATATTTTAGTGCATTTCTATCTTTATATTGTGGAAGGCTTTGTTTGGAAAATGTTAATAAAGCATTTTATTGTAACATTTTGTTTTGTTTCATTTCCTAAGATGGAAATAAATGCATTTTCACAGGAAAATAAGTATATATAATGTCAAACTCCAGCATTTTCAAAATCTGCAATTGATTGTGATTAATTAAAAAAAAATAATAATAATTTTTGATTAATCACAATTAAAAATATTAATCGACTGACAGTCCTGATATATATATATATATATATATATATATATATATATATATATTTAATAATTATAGCTGTAATTATATAAATAATTACATTATAATTATTTAAGCATTATACAGTATATTAAATGATTTGTATTTGAGAGCTTTCTCTGGAAATATTGATACAGTTTATTAATTCCAATTAATTGCATTATATTAATTAATCTGCATATCATGTATCATTGTTGTAACATGACCTGTAGCATGTTTAACTATTTTTTTATTCTGTGTTTAATAAATTGATCATATTTGAAACTTTTGCTCTGCATTTTATGGGATACAGTAATCTATTCCGCACAATGTGCTGCTTGTGTAGTCTACTGCACATTTATACTGTAGGTCATCCGAGGGTCTCATGCAAAAAACAATATATATATATATATATATATATATATATATATATATATATATATATATATATAGATAGATAGATAGATATAGATATATATATATACACACACACACACACACACACACAGTACATAGTGTCAGTACTTTTAATACTGTAATATACTGCATAATACAAAAAGAATTAAAAGTATGCTAGTATGCCATTCCAAACACAGCCACATTGATAATAAAGATCATATTTGATCATTTATTTTGGCAGTGTACCAGTGAATCAGTCTCACCTTCTGGGGCGGTGTGCCCACGGCCATTTCGATGTAATACCCTTGTCCTGACTTTCCTCGGAGGTTATCAATCATGTTTACAAAATTCATCCCTCCGGCTCCTCTCCGTGTACGGGTGGCCCTTGAGGAGCCCCGGTGGGTCGCGGGCTGTGAGGGCGGCCCCTGCCGCAGGGGGACACGGAGCAGCAGTGAACCAGGACTCCCACCAGAGGAGGTGACAGGCAGGAGGGCCACAAATGCCCAAGAATACAGAATAAGACGGGGAACTTTCATCTTTCAATGATGTAGAATCCTTTTGTTTACTTTAGTAGACCTCGAGATGATTATACAATGCGCAAATTGCAAATCCCTGAAAGCCACTAGAGGACATTTACTCTCATGTTTATTATCATCCGTCTTCTCCATCCTCCGCATTCACAATCAGCACAAATCCACGTTGAACAGCGTTTTAGTTTGCTGTTTGACAATCTGACGGCGCAAACCTCCATAATCCGCATCTACATGTCCTCCTCCATCTTCTCTGCATCCGCACGCACTGACTGGAACGATGTCCGAATCGAGAAAGAATCAGTCTTTGGAATCGGTTCTTTTGAACGACTCGATCAAAATGATTCGCCAAATGTTTGTGAATTAAGAACAAGTTTCAGGAGTGAATCACAAACAACACGACATTTCACACACTCTATGCATCTTTATCAAAAGCATAGGTATAATCAGCAAAAATTCACGTCATATTTATTTCACTAGAGTGATGACTCGGTAAATCTTTAGAACAAGTTCAATGAAATGAATTGTCCAAACGAACCGATTCGCTAAAACAGGTCACACTTCTCAACGCACTGAGCACGCTACACACTAATGTCAAGCGCTGGATTGATGCATTATGGGGCTTGAAGTTTACTTATTAAATGAATCTTGGCGTCTAATACTTATGGGACCAAATAAGGTTATCCAGGGTGTTAAAATGTGAAAACTTTTAAAAATCTAGTTTAAAACGCGTGTCATGTTCTCAGAAATGTAATCTTTGTGTCCAGTTTGGTTTCATACATTTTTGAAAAACTTTTATAGCATTTTCTAAACAAACAAACAAACAAAAAACTTTAAAATTGTCATATGTTGTAACCATCAAGTAAAAAGTATTAAAATACTTCATTTGCACCTTGAATACATGAGAGTATAAACAACTTAATCATTCATTTCCAAAAAGTTTTCAAATACATTTTTCAAGGTAAAAAAATATTTTTTATAAATATTGTACATTTTTGAGTCAAAAATATGAAGACGTTTTATCAAGGTTACACCACATGACTTGAACAAAATTGTTTTCATAAAAATGTCAAAATAAATACATGTTTTTTAAAACTTCACACTCAGTCTTGAGGTGTCCGCTCTGTTTTATGGTTTTTATGGTCAACATAAACCTACATTTTGGTTACACCCAATGATTTTTTTTTTTTTTATTATTATTGTTTTTTAAGAAATAACAATAAAAGATTATTCTGCACTATTCATGGCAACTTTTTTTTGTTGTTGTTTTTTTTTTCTTTCAGGAATTTCACTTTTTAATGAGAATTTTTTTATTACTGTTTCTGGACACCATGTGGCATATTTTATTTTAAGCCCCAGAAAAAATATCAATATGACTTTAAACTCAGAAATTAAAAAATATGCTCATCATAGAAGAGGTAAACTCAAGTAAATGGTTTGTGTGAATTGCATTTTGTATGTATTTTTAATTTAATAGATCTGGAAAAAAATGAACGGCACCAGGTGTGTAAAAGCATGTGAAATGTCTCTCAAACAGATGAGGTTTTAAAGCTTAGTGTTCTATCGAGATTTAAATCAACAAAACCAACCTTCCTACCCTAAACCTTAAACCTAAACTTAACCGATAGTGTCAGAAAAAGCGAATGTGAGATGATAAACAACCATGTCATTTTGTAGTGCTTCTATGACACTTTTGGCTTATGTGTCGACTCGCGTGCTCTTCAGGACACGTGCCCCAGTGCTTTGTATCGCATATGCAACACTCAATCAGTTGAGCAACCATGCAATTTGATCATGTTGTTAATGTAGTTGATTATGTAATGCAAATGTTAAAATGACTCGTGCTATAGTAAAAGTGTTTATATGTCATAAGATAGCATTGTGTGAGGAACAGAGCGAAAAGTGTTTATTAACTTATAATCTGCCGTTTTACTCGTGATATTAGTAAAAGTGAATAAAAGACATTAACCTAGTTTCCATCCACTTTTCGCGCTATTTTGTTATTGACAAAGTGAAAATGCGTAAAAATTTTTGCGAAATTTGCCATCTTCTGCCTGTTTCCATTCAAATGGCCTTTTATTGATAAAAATGGTGTGTGTGATGACGTCATGTCTAAAAAAACACTTTGTCGCATAAGTTTTATGGTTTATCGCAAAAGAAATCTGCCCTGTAGCCGTTTCTATACAGAAATGTGTGTTTATCGCTAATTCACCTGCCAGATGTCCCTAATCCTCCGAAGTTTTGGTAAAATGGGGAGAGTATTGAGACAATTCATTGAAATTAACCAGCATACTGTCATTTTAATTTCACAGATAAACGCAATCAGAAAATGAGGAATTGCAATCAAAAGGGAGCAGTTGCCCTTCTGATAGGACTGTAATATTGGTCCTGATGTTGTGCCTATCGTAGGTTGCCATCGGTTCCGACCCAAAAGCGAATCGTCACGGCCCTGTTCAAGCTGGCAACCTGCACCAAGTAGTGGGGGAAACTTTCAGTCTTAGTATAAGGAGCATCCATCCATGTGTATATGCTGTGTGTACAGCTATTAAAGAAAAACTGATGTGGTTTTTGAAACAATTTACATTTTCTGAAGAAGCTCAGCAAATGTGATCCGAGGTAAAGAGGGTTAGATTGAAAATATTTAAACGTTTTAAAAGGTTCAAAAGCTCGTTTTCTGAAAGTGAACTCTGCACTGGACAAATAGTTCAGATAATTTATAGTCTTGAAGTGTAGAAAATGTCATTCAGACGACTTTATTCATCTACAGAACAGGGTACGGCTAATTTAAGTTTGTGTAAAGAAAAGGCATATATAGGTCTAAACATATAATATACTAGCATTGTGTGCACAGAAATATGTTTTTTGTATTTTGGTGTAATTCCATGACTGCCGTCTATTATTTTGAATGGTGTGGAAAAGTAACTTTAATAAATAAACGGATGGATTAAATTAATCACAAACAGTGACCATTAATTTGTTCTCCGTTCACTTGTCCATGTGCATGATACGAGATATTTGTGTTGGTACTCCTGGAAGTGACATGTTTGCAGTGATCGGATCTTTATGCCGTTCAGATCAATCCATAATCACGTACAATAAATTGGCTTTCAAGGATGTATACCGTCGTCATGATTAACACAGGTTAACGATTGGGGTAAATTCTGTCATGTGACACTATATTTTTGTGTTAATGCCAATTTCCCCGACAAAAAGTGTTTCCAAACCAGTTTTTCATGACATTTGATGTATCGATATAGAGTTTATGCACTAGAGTTAAACAGAAACATATTATGTCGACACATGTGAAATTTTAGCAATAATTTCATCAGCTTAACTTTGATGCGCTAAAACTTTTTCCGCAAAAAATCCTTGGATGGAAACGTTATTGTTGTTCTAGCGCCTCTAGTGTTCATTCCACCAGGAAATTGACGTGTTATGTACAATGGCCACATAAAAACCATTATGCAAAAATGTAGTTATTGTAATATGATTCTTTGACCAGGTTGTGAATGCCACTGGGGGAAATATGTCAGTCGTCAGAAACAGTAAAAAGGCAACTTAATAAACCAATCAAATTAAACAACATCCTCCCTCACACAATCTCCTCTCTTGATTTCATAACAAGGAAAAAAGTTACTTTTTTAATACTCAAGAACTAATGTGAATACTTTATTACTTTCACTCAAGTTTATTTTTGACTAGATACTTGGACTTTTAATTGAGTAAAAGTTTTACTCAGTATCCATACTTTCACTTAAGTATAATTTCTGAGTACTTTTTACACCCCTGAGCATCACTTCACCCTTAGGACACACGGCCATAATATGCACCAGTTACCCTTTGTTATTGTGTTTTCTGATGAATTTTGTGAAAAGAATCCACGTTATGATCATGAAAAAGGTTTTTTTCTAGATCACTTGCCCACTGTAACAGACACACATTTTTGTACTCCAATAACCAAACTAAACGAAGTTTGGGCTGTTTCTATGAAGGATGCTTAACGTTTTTCTACACACAAAAGGGTTTTATGTATGAAACTTTGAAAATTGCTTGAATTAAAAACATGTACTGTATATCCAAACTATACAAGTGTCAAGTGTCAAGATCTGATTGGGGGATTTCACCTATAGAAATCTGATAACCACACATGTCCTCGCTAATCGCCCTTGATTAAAGTTTGTTATTTATCAAACCTAGAAAATTTAATATTTTACTTGCATGATTAACTAATACTAAGAAATCCATGACAAAATTATTCTAAAGGGGATGGTAAGGGGGGATGTTGGTTTTATTTCTTGCAACAAGGGGGATGGCATCCCCTCGCATCCCCCCTCAACTCAAGCCCTGCCTCTATTGCTGCACATCTTTAAAGAATGCAATTTTTGCAAATTCTTTAACCCCAGAAATTATGTGTTTGTGTGGTCATGCAAATGGTTTACCTCAGCCACTGCAAAAACTCTAAATGTATTTTATATTAACCAAGTTCTAATAGTGTTGTGGTACCATATGATACTACCGTGTAGAGGTCTGCAACCTGACCCGGGCCCGACGGGCTTCAGGTCAGTTTTTCAAGTAGGACTTTGGGTTGGGGTTTGTAATTGATGCAGAAATAAACAGGTCTACTGAACTTGTTTCACACATGTGCTTTCACTCACAGACATGCATGAATGGATGAGTTAGGGGCCATTCACACCAAATGTTGTGCATGTTTTTGTGTGCATCTGTTCTATTTTCCCATTGTTTAAACACATGCTGGACAAATGTCTTTGACTTCTGCACTGTGTCTCGCTATTTCTTCAGTGGATTTGAACTTGTGACTCCAGGGGTGGCTGTCAGTGTCTTTACTGGCTGAGCTACCTAGGCCCCCTTATTTCAGTTTTTTAACCCTAAGAGTTAAAGCAGGTTTACTCCACCATGCATTTAAACACATTTAGACTTATAAACTTTTCATTTCAGGACCTTTTAAGCTCAAGCTCGTCTCAGTGGTAACCCCCAAAACTCCATTACAGAAACTCTTCTAAATCTCAACATAACAGAACATTAAATACTTACAAATTTCCCCCTTTATTCATCTTGCACCAAAACACATAAAATTGCTCTTAATTTTAACATTTACTCTCCCCCAGGGCCTGGGTAGCTCAGCGAGTATTGATGCTGATTACCACCCATGGAGTCACAAGTTTGAATTCAGGGTGTGCTGAGTGACTCCAGCCAAATTGGCCCGGTTGCTAGGGAGGGTAGAGTTACATGGGGTAACATCCTCGTGATCACGATTAGTGGTTCTCACTCTCAATGGGGTGTGTGTTAAGTTGTGCGTGGACTGTGCAGGGTAGTATGAGCCTCCACATGCTGTGAGTCTCCGCAGTGTCATGCACAACGAGCCACGTGATAAGATGCGCAGATTGACGGTCTCAGAAGTGGAGGCAATTGAGACCTACTAAGTAGTGGGAATTAGGCATTCCAAATTGGGAGAAAAGGGGATAAAAAAAAAATAATTAAAAAAACATTTACTCTCCCCAACAAGTCTCATGCAAATCATGCTGGGAAAAAAATACACAGTAAAATACCATATAAATTTACAGTTCACTACCGTTTATATTATTAAATGTTAAAAACTTCAAATATGATCCTTCTGGAACTACAAATATCTGTTTTTCACTTTATCTGCTTTTTATTTATTTATTTATGTATTTATGTATTTTTTATCTATAATATTAAACAATGTAACTACTAAAGGCCACATGATGACTTAAAGATCTTTCCAGGAACAATAATTAAATTAGTATGCATGCATAGACAGTGCACAGTGTTACACAAACACAAAACATATGTGACACTAAAATGATGTAATTAACATTCACTAAACTGCATAAAATATTGTACATAACTGATAACGTTTTTTACAGTTATAGAAATCCCAACATTAATTAAACTTGTATACTAAATTTGTACACTGTGTTTTTCACAAAATTAAAATGAAAGCAAACCAAATTTCACTAAGTAAACTGAACAAGCAGCAAAACTGTATTTTACTTTGAAGTTTACAGATTAATTTTGACACTTTAAATTATTTGTTGAGTTTCTTCATTATTATGAATACAGCATAAATGTAATATCTTATTTTGTAATTTTGACAAAGTACAAAACAACTATAAGTAAAATATTTTTTTCAATGAGCAATATTTGCTGAAAATGTAAATTTGTTGTGAATAAATTTATTTTTATGGGAATTTAACATTTTTATTAAAAAAATTAAATTAATGTTCAATTATACTGTATTTTCACTTTAAAAATAAATGTTTTTACACTGGAAGAAATCCTTTTTAACGGGCATATTTTTACAGACATCTCTGATTAAAATTTCATTTTGACATGTAAAAAACATGACGTTTACCTTCATTTAAAGCAGAATGCCTGTTTTTGTTATTAACACATATTATCAGTTAAGTAACGGGAAATGTAAATTTAGTGTGAATAAATGTATTTTAGGGGAATTTCACACTTTTAATGAAAAATGGGGAATGAATGTTAAATTAAACTGTATTTTCTCTGTATAAATATATTTACTGAGACACTGAGCACCCCATGCAGGTGAGTCTGGGTGGAAATAAATCTCCATGACCAGCTACCTGCCAGGAAGAGCTGTGGAAAGCATACCTGCACACAATAACATCAAGAACTTCCAAGATAGCCCCCTCTCAGATAAAAAAAAATGACCGGTTCCTATAGGAATTAGGTTTCTAGAAGATATATTTACTGCACTGTTTATTGCAGGTCTGTTGATAGGCCCAAGAGGGTAGTTACATTACATCTTGTGTCAAATTAAGGTGCATGTGCTGTGCTCCTTGTGTGTATTCTGTGTGTGGGGGTTCAATCCAAACCATTACTGGAAAAATCAAGTGGTCTTAATTAAACATTACTTGGAATCTCCAGTTTTGGGCTCATAACTCAAATATCTATGTTTCTCAAACTTATTTTTCTTAAAAATCCATAGACATAAGATTTTAAGTGTTAATAATTCAAACTATTGAGTACAAAATTGAGGCTATGGGGAATACCCACAATTCCTTGTGCTTGAATTGTTTAATTATGCTTCCTTGATCAAAGGGAACACATGGGGGCATTTAAATAGTTGTTATTAAGAATTCATAGAAGTTTGATCTCTTTTGTAGTATTATTTCTTTATTTTGTTGCAAATAGTTGTTTCATGTGATGTCAACATTCGAGGGATCTGTGTCCCCTTTGGTCGAGTTGGAACCAGTTAACACTATCTCAGTTCTCCGAAGTACAGGTGTCTATGCATTTCTGTGGAAAAATACGTTTATTTTATGATTCACCTTGCATCAATTTTAATCTTTATTTGAGCTGTGATATTGATCTAAATTTGAGTCAATTAAATTAAAATTATTAAGTAGAAACAACAACATTTAAATGGCAAATCTAAGTTAGGTCTACTTATCATCTAGTTACCTTAATTTAAATAGTTCAGTTCATTCTACATGATCACCAATTTAAGTGAACTTAATCACAAAAGTTTTGGAGACACCATTACTCTCAAATTTAGTGTAGTCAACTTATTAGGGTTTTCAGAGTAGAAAATGCTAACCCTTAAATGTTTTGCCAAACATTATTACATACCTTGGGTCTTTAGCAAGGCTGTCAAGCTATTTGAATTGGTTATATAACATGTATTGGTACAATAACATATAACTTCCAACACTGAACAATCAAATATTTTTTGGTTTCTCTCTCTACCTCCCTGTCTCTCCATATCTAAAAAAAAATGCCACATTTACCAGATGTGCCCAGATTTGTCTTCTAGCACTGTTTTGAGCTATGTTTGAGAAGTCTGATACCTGTATCGTTTGTCATCCATGGGAATGAAGTCCATTAGAAGAACATATTCTGCTGCAGGGTCCATGCCTGAGATGTGCACTTGATATGTAGGAAACATCCTTCTATAGGAAAGCAAGCAACAAGACAGCATACATATGCTTAATCATGCTGAACTGATGACAACATACACTAATTAGTGCTGCTTGCTAAGGCAAACATAACTATTATCATTGTTCATATATTTAGAGTTAATTATTTGATTAGAAAAAAAAAAAACTTGACCCTTGCCAAATGAGGGCATGCTAGTGCGTGCTAGGGCCAGTTGTGTTCCCACAGTTACTTCCAGGGCTTCATCGTGCCTCCTCTGGGCTTTCTCGGGGCCAATGGCCTTTGGCCCGCCAATTACTCTTGGGCCAAGCAAGGCCAACAGGGGATTGAGGCGAGTTCAGTGTCAAAGGCTGAATTTCACCAAACTTGCCAGGTTATGTATCCAGTGCACAATGGTACAGGTTCGGGAAAAAATACATCTAAAAACTTTCATAGACAGTGTGCTGGGACATTGTCCCGCTATTATTGGAGAGACCACTCGGGACATCATGGCAGTTACAGTCGGTGAGTTGTCAATACTAACTTATCTTGCTAGCTAGCTATTGTTTACAAATTATATAAACTTGATATTCTAGAAAACTAGATAACATGATACCTCAGCTTGAGCTTCCCTCTTGCTTGTGAAATGGGTGGGGTGACGTTGGCATCGCAGCGGCATATTAAGGGTGAGTTTTGGGCAACAGTGCTGGGTTATTGGCCCGATGGTGGAAATGTAGATCGATTTTGGTCTTGCTGCTCGAGGTCCGAGGCTACTGGCCTCGGCTGGCCAGTTAATAACCTTGGCTCGCACTGGTCCGATAGTGGAATATCATCTCCTAAGTGTTAAACTACTACACATAACTCATCCAAAACTGTTTAAAAGATACCTAACACCATAAATAAATGTGCTGCTTGTTGAGAAGAGATGTGCTATTTCTTTTCTAATCAGACTTATGATTTCTATTTTTATTTTTCACATGGCGGACGATAAAACCGTGAACAAAATCATATAGACTTACACTGAAAGAGGGACCTGAGCCATGTCTAGAGACCAGAATATCATAGAGACTTGAGGATGTGGACTCTTTTCACTTGGGCAAGTAAATAACCACCTTGCAACTGCATCACAATGGCCAAACAACTAACATCAAGGCATGGTTTTACTCGGGCAATAACCATTCATATTTTTCTCAGAAAATGTTAAAATCAGAGGTTACAGTGCATTCAGAAAGCATTGATGCCCCTTATCTTTCACATTTTGTTATGCTGCGGCCTTATGCTAAAATGCTTTAAATTATAATTTTTTTCACATCAATCTACACTCCATAGCCCATAATGACAAAGCAAAAACCAGATTTTTTATAACTTTGCAAATATATTAAAAAGAAAAAACTGGCATAAGTATTCAGACCCTTTGCTGTGACACTTGAAATTTAGCTCAGGTGCATCTCATTTCTCTGGATCATCTTTGAGATGTTTCTACACTTTGATTGGAGTTCACCTGTGGCAAATACAATTGAATGGACATGATTTGGAAAGGCACACACCTATCTATATAAGGTCTCACAGCTGAAAATGCATATCAGAGCAAAAACCAAGCCATGTGGTCAAAGGAACTGCCTGCAGAGCTCAGAGGCAGGATAGTGTCGAGACACAGATCTGGGGAAGGCTACAAAAATGTGGCTGCATTGAAGGTTCCCAAGAGCACAGTGGCCTCCATAATTCTTAAATGGAAGACGTTTGGAACAACCAGGACAAAGGTGACCAAGAACCCGATGGTAACTTTGGTTGAGCTCCAGAGATCATGTGTGGAGATGGGAGAAACTTACAGAAGGACAACCATCACTGCAACACTCCACCAGTCTGGGCTTTATGGCAGAGTGGCCAGATGGAAGCCTCTCTTCAGTGCAAGACACATAAAAAAGCACCTAAAGGACTCTCAGACTGTGAGAAACAAGATTCTCTGGTCTGATGAAACGAAGATTTAACTGTTTGACCTCAATTCCAAGCATCATGTCTGGAGGAAACCAGGCACCGCTCATCACCTGCGCAATACCATCCCAACAGTGAAGCATGGTGGTGGTAGCATTATGCTGTGGGGGTGTTTTTTAAAGCAGCAGGGACTTGGGGACTGGTCAGGGTTGAAGGAAAGCTGAATGCAGCAAAATACAGAGATATCCTTAATGAAACCAGAGTGCTCAGGACCTCAGACTGGGCTGAAGGTTCACCTTCCAACAGGACAATGACCCTAAACACACAGCCAAGACAACGCAAGAGTGGCTTAGGGACAATTCTGTGAATGTCCTTGAGTGGTCCAGCCAGAGCCCGGACTTGAACACAATTTAACATATCTGGAGAGACCTGAATGTGACTGTCCACCAACAGTCCCCTTCCAACCTGACAGAGCTTGACAGGATCTGCAGAGAAGAATGGAAGAAAATCCCCAAATTCAGGTGTGCAAAGATTGTGCATCATACCCAAAAAGACTTGAGGTTATAATCGCTGCCAAAGGTGCTTCAACTAAGTACTGAGTTAAGGGTCTGAATACTTATGTCATTGTGATATTTCAGTTATTTTTTTATTTTTTTAATATATATATAGATTTGCAAAATTATCAAAAATCTTTTGAAAAAAATCAACAAAAAATCATTATGGGGTATGGAGTGTACATTGATGTGAAAAATAAAATAGCAAAAGGTTGCAACATAACAAAATGTGAAAAAAATGAAGGGATCTGAATATTTTCTGAATGCACTGTATTTAACTGTATTGAGTAATTAGTGTTGAAACCTTCCAGCATTTGTGATGATCATTTCAGTGCCATGTTGATCAAAATGCCACCACAGGCTCTGCATCTCCAACTGAACTCTGACACTGGCAACTTCAGGAGCTTTAGCGCATGTCTGCTCATCATTAGGAGAACACGGCAGGGTGAAAGAACAATCAGATGCTACAGAGAAATGAGTATTAGAACAGATATTCTCGTTAGAAACAGGTTTAAAACTGTAGCTTCCCACAGTAGCAAAAAGCTACTCATAACCAGGGTTGAGAGGTTTACATTTCAAATGTATTCCACTACAGATTACAAAATACATGTTATAAATGTAATTTGTAACATTTTCCATTAGATTACTCAAGGTTAGTAATCGTAATCTAAACACTTTGGATTACTTTTTTAGCACTGGCAGATTTTTTCCACTTGTTTGAACTATAAACAAATTAATAACAAATGAAAAACATTTCTGAAAAATATCTAAACATCGTATGCAGTGTTGCTTATAAAACAAGGTAATTTATCTTGTTTTAAAGATTTTATTTTTACAGGAAAAAAAAGAAATTATATATATATATATATATATATATATATATATATATATATATATATATATATTTTTTTTTTTTTTTTTTTTTTTTTTTGCAGTACTTACTGGCCCTAATTTTAAATATCATACTAAAGAAAAAATATTTATCATGTAATGTGGACTTTCTTGATAGAAACATACAGTATAATCGTGCTTGATAACAGATGCTAGAAATAGCATTTTAGCTTAGCATAAAGCTAAGTGTTCATATGTCAATTTACTCAAGGTTAACTGTTTCTGCTGCTCCAAACTCACTTTAAAACCCCACAGAGTATAAACAACTATATCATCTTCTAATTGTGTAACATAATATGCACTTTTTGATTCATAACATTGCGAAAGCGCCCTTTTCTGTTCGTATTGATGTTTGTAACGCATCATAAAAAAGTGTTTAATAGCTGTTCAAACACTCCTTGAATCACATCATTTATATGGATGCTTTCCAACTAAGCAGACTAAAACTTAAATGAAATAAATAATGATAAAATTCAAAGTAATCTCTTCAGTAATCGAAATTTATTAAACTTTTCAAATGTAACTGTGTTCTAATTACCAATGATTTAAACTGTAACTGTAGTGAAAGTTACTAATATTTTGTATTTTAAATATGTAAACCTGTTACATGTACTGTATTTTGTTACTCCCAACTCATATCATAAATTTGTTAAACTTAAAATACAGTCAGTCTACTCTTTTAAATAAAGTATTTAGCTACACTTCAAGCTACATACACAAAGTTGCTAACTACATTAATGCTATTTAAAGAAGAAAATATTTGTAGATATTTCAGATTATATTATTTACATCATTTTTTGCTTACAATGGAAGTGAATGGGGCCAATCCGTAAACGTTAAAATACTCACTGTTTTAAAAGTATAGACACAAGATATAAACAATATGTGTGGTAACGATTTTAGTGTGATAAAATCACTTTTCTGTGTAGAGTTATATCCAATTTTACAACTTTGCCATGTTGGCGTATCACCGGTAAACCCTAAAACTTGTAACGTGAGTTACAACAGAAGAGTGCTTTATAAAATTATAAGCTTCACATTTCTGACCTTAAACCCTCTGAAAATTGTCCCCGTTCACTTCCATTGTAAGTGTTTCACTGTAACCTCCATTTTTGCTCTTTTAAAGAAAAGGAGGGACGAGTTGAAATAAATTTTTGTGATAATCAACATTATACCACAAAAGCTGTCGATTGAGCTTAACTTGTATTGAACTGGAATATTCCTTTAAACGCGGTTGTCACTCCCAAAACATTGTATTTGCTGTACATTGGAAACTACACACTGCAGAATTCACCAAGTACAAATAGAAGAAGATATGAATATTACCATTCATAGTATTGCTGTGCACAGTAAACCTGGTCTGAGCATGTGCAGTTCTGGCTTTATATGATCAGAGACATCCAATATGCAGATTTTCAACACCTTGTCCTTTTCATTCACTTCAAGACCCACGATGCCCATAAACTCTGTATTAAACTCAGGCATTTGTTAATTACAGTGGTCAATGGCCTGCACTTATATAGCACTTTTTTAACCTTAGCGGTTCCAAAGCACTTTACACTGTGACTCATTCACCCATTCATGCACACACTCACACACCAATGATGGCAGAGCTGCCATACAAGGCGCTAGCCTGCCATTGGGAGCAACTTGGTGTTCAGTGTCTTGCCCAAGGACACTTCGGTGTGTGGAGTCATGTGGGCCGGGAATCGAACCGCCAACCCTGCGATTAGAGGCCAACCCACTCTACCAAACATTATTGAGTGAGAACTGAAGGCTTTCAGTTGCTCTGTGGCAGCAATTGATCAAATGCTTCAGTATCACACCTGCAACACTCAACACATGGCTAATTGACTTTCACCATCATTGTTCTGGTGCAAAACCACCTGTGAAGCCCTAGTGCTGACCTTTGACCTGATCCAGGAGCGCTCCGTTAGAAGATTTCTGCTTGGCAGGAACTTCAGGCTGAACTCAAGAATTCAGAGTGGACACGTAGTGAAGATGGATCTTAATAACATATCAATGTTAATAACATCCATGCACCACTAAGAACATTTATGTGTGTTTCTACAATGTTGAGTCTTAAGCACTGTAGAGACATGCTTGTGATGTCCAGTAGAAAAGAAATATTACAAGTGAGAATTCTTTAAAATCTCAATTGCTTCTCCAAGACAGCAATGAGATTAAATGGAGAGTAAAGGTTTCTTGGTTTTCAGACTTCTTTAAGTTTCATGTTTTAAATCCGGAAATACAGTTGAAAATCTGAATATATAGTTATAAATCAGAATGTATAGTTGTAAATATGAGAAATGTATACTTAGATTTATAACTATGTATTCAGGATTTACATTTATATATTCAAATTTATAACTTTATATTTGGGATTTATAAATACATATACAAATGTACAATTATATATTCAGATTTACAATTACATATAATATCCTGATCTATAACTATATATTCAGATTTACTACTATATATTCATGATTTTTTACTACACATTCAGATTTGCAATTATAATTTAGATTTATAATTATATATTCAAATGTATTTTTAAATATGTATACACATTTATATAACACTATATATTAAGATTTACAACTACATATTCAGATTTGTAATTATGTATTTAGATTTTATAACTGTATATTTCGGAGTTATAAATACATATACACATTTACAACTATATATTCAGATTTACAAATTTATATTAAGGATTTATACATTCAGATTTTCAATTACAGTTTAGATTTATAATTATATATTCAAATGTATAATTATATATTTGAGATTTATAAATATATATAAAAATGTACAACTATATATTCAGATTTACACATTTATATTCAGGACTTACAACTATACATTCAGATTTTCAAATATAATTTAGATTTATCATTATATATTAAAATGTATAACTATATATTTGAGATTTATAAATATATACACATTTTTTATAATATATTCAGATTTAACACTATATTAAGATTTACAAATATATATATAGGATTTATAACTATATATTTGGAATTTATAAATATATATACTGTACAAATTTAACTTTACATTTAACTATATATTCAGATTTACAAATATATATTAAGGATTTATACCTATACATTCAGATTTACAATTATAATTCAGATTTATAATTATATATTTTGATTTATAAATATTTAATCAGTTGTACAAATGTATATTCTGATTTACAATGAATTATTCAGGTTTACAAATATGTATAGAATTCATATATTTTCTTCCAGTTTGCCAGTTTTCTTGTTTACGAAATTTTCCCCATGTCTAGAATTCTAGACCTAGTACGAACTACTAAGTAGCTTTGGATAAAAGTTTTAGGTCAATTTATAAATACATGTAAATCTAATGAATCTGCCATCTTGTCAATCCTTCTCTGTCTTAAGCTGTTACGGAAAGCATCACATCGTTTTGGTCCATTACTTAGTGTTATCATAGTAGCCCCAGCTAGTGTTTTTTCAAGGCACAAACGACTTTATATTATTTATTTATTTTCATCATCCATAATAAAGGCTGATGTCCTTTTTCATTTCACCAGCAACTTTATTGGTAGAATAGCGTAAATTTATCATATACTTGGATTTTAATGCAAAACTTGTCAATAAGACGTAACCTAAACAGCAAATGATTGTGTTTTTCATTGATATTTTCAGCTAAATATTATGGTTTGGTGTTGACTTGGTCTTACCCAAGGGCATTAATGTGGGCACCTCATCAATCTTCCCCATTACTAATAAATAACAGATCAGGATTTACTGACTTCTGGTGACACATTTTTGTAATCAACTCATGAATAAGGTCTGAAATGTATAAAAGTGTGTTTTATTTATATTTTACGCTACTTGATTTTTAAGGTTGTTTTTCTTTTAGAATGAATAAAGAAAACTTTTAATTCAGCATAATTGCTAAATCCTTATTGTGTGATTTTGGATAAAAATATGCTTTTTTGTTGTCATATATTGTAATAAAAATTATTTTGAGAACTAATTGCACGTTGTAATTTCAACAAAACCCTTACAAATGAGAATGGTAGAGACACTGAAGAAATAATCTGAAAGTTTTAATAATATACTTTGTTGAAATCATAATATGCAAATTAATTTCCGTCATGTTCTCCTTCAATAAAGTAGCCCTCAAAAACATAAACACATTGAAGAAATAGTATGAAAGTTCTTTTATTGAACATTGAAAATGAGCTTTTAACTAAAAGCAGCTTCACAAATGTTAAGGGTTTCGCTAGGCATTTTGAATGTTAAACCAAACAGATTTTCAGGTTTCAGATATTCTGTGTTTTATTGCCAGTCCTGTAGTTGTGGGAATTTGTGGAAAGTGCAAGTGAATTTGATATGAGTATGTGTTAGTTATGCTCTGAAAAAAGCCTTGCGGTCAACAGGCCGAGGTGGAGAGGAAGAAGAGACGGGAAGTGTAAAAAGGCTTGCTTTACGCCTTGCTAGCGGCCTTCTGGATAGCTGCAATGATGGCCTCGATGTGGGGCTTCACCTCCTCACCCAGGTTGTTCATCTTTTTCCTCAGTTCTCCAGACCTCACGCTCTCACGGAACTCCTGGATGCCCTTCTCTAACTGTTCCTTGTATTCCTGGATGTAGGGATCCAGCGTAGTCTTCAGCTCCTGAAGATGCTCCGTCAGCTTGTCACGCACAAGCTCCACGATGGGCACCAGCTTGGACTTGGTCTCCTCCCAGTTGGTCTCGATTTTCCCCTTTAAGTTGTTCATCACGGGCTCCAACTTGGTCTTCAGCTCTTCCATCTGCTCACGCTGTTTCGTCAGGTATTCCTCGAGGAAAGGCTTGAGCTCATCGTGGTACTCCTGGAAGTGCTTCTGCAGCACCTGCCTGAGCTCCTCGCGCATGGGCTCGAGCTGCTTGCGGAGGTCCTCGATGTCCTTCGTCAGCTTCTCACGCATGGGGGCGGAGGCTTCTAATACCTGAGTGGCGACTGGTGTGAGGGTATCGAAGGCATGCTGAAGATAGTTGTGGATGTTGTCTATGGACTGGCCCAGGAACACCCTACAAAGAAAGAGACAAAGTACATTAAGGTTGTCTGTCAGTGGGTTAATTGTTTGTTAACGCTTAACATGAATGTTTCCTTTGTTAAGCGTTTGTAAATGGGTTTATTAATGACTTATAATACATCTATAAATGCATTATAAATTATTTATATGAAGTTATATGAAGCATTTTAACTTAAATGTTATAAATGCTTATTTTTTTACACTTAATCATACTTATATTAATCAAAAACATAAAATACCCTCATTCATTATTTATTTCACAATGTAGCAAAAACAGAGATTAAAAAGAGGGATTATGTCATTTTGATACAGTCCAATTTGTGTTTATATTCATTACTGTAAATTCTTGTGTCACTTGTGTCGTCACTTTCCTTGTCACGTTGATGTCAAAAGAATTGTTTTACCTAGTCCTAGTTACCTAAATTCCTCTGCCAAAAAAACTTTTTTTACTCTCAATCAGAGCACATATTATATAATAAAGCCTGTTGACCATTAAACCATACTGAACTTTATATACAGGTTTCTAATATTGTCATTCTTAATAAATGATTCATAAATGTGTCAATAATCCATTAAGGTACATTTTCATGGGTTACTACTGTCAAAAAAAAAAAAAAGTGTTATTAAGCATTTATAACATGTGACATAAAATGGCTTATGATTTATAATGCATTTGTAAATGATTCATTAGTCATTAATAAACCCCTTTTTAATTTCTTAACAATTAATGTGCTACCATTGTTTTTCTTCTTAAAATAAACAGATGTATGGGTTTATAGTTGTGGAATTACTTAAAATCTACAAATTTTAATATCAACATGAAATCAAAATGGACACAATTTGTTAAAGTGTGTAATTTCCACATCACAAGAAGTATTAAATAGAATTGCAATCTGTATGTTTGAGCGGCCCGAGATGATAACACTGCCTTGTAATGGCATGAGCTGGGACGGGACTACCTGTTTATTGACCAATGGCAGACAGTCATTATTTTTGCAATTCTGTTTGGTGCCACTGGTGGCCCAACACTTTACCTCTAAAAGAAGTTCCTCATGTTATTGTGAACTATTTATTGATGCACATTATTCAAAAGAAATAAAACTGTTTGTCTTCGTAATCTTTCAATTAAAACAACTTTTCCTTTTTCTTCGTCCAACCACCTGGCTCCATTGTGGAATGTAACGGTCGCTTTTCATAATTTAATCAATCCCAGTGGATTTAATAAAGTTCTGCCCTACATTTTTTCTTACTGAATATCATGTTGTTATCAAAAATATGTCCAATTACAGAAGTAAAATGGGTTTCAAATGCTGTTTCATGTTTACTTTTAAGATTAGTACCATTCTACTCGTGGTGATAACTGCTCTGATGCTCTTGAGGAAAAGTGTGTGGTGTTTCTTACTTGTAGTCTTTGAATTCTGTGTCATCGAGATGATCGAGGCTCTTGTGTGCGGCCACCTTCAAATTATCTACATAAACCTGCAGCGCCGACTTCATGTGATCCAGCTGTGATGGAGCTTCATCCTGCAGGAAACGGGCCTGGCAACCTGGAGAATGAAAACATGAAAGCTTGAGTTTTAAACAAGAGGCCCGCTCAAGAGGGAAATTAAAGTGCATGTATGTTTGAGTTTCTGAAATATCAACACATAAATATCAGTATTTATCTCTCATTTTCCAAAAAATACAAAATAAATAATATATTATTTTTATCCTTACAACATGAATGTACTTGAGAAGCAAAATTGTGTAATATATTACAACTTTTTAAAGAATGAATCTTGAATTAAGTTTGTTTTTCTTACCCTATTGGCAAGATTGTTTTTCTTTCTTTTTTCATTTATGCTTAAAACAAAGAATTAAAAAAATCGGCGAAGAAAACCATCTGAGGTAGGAAAAATTAAATAAAAATTACAAATAAACTAAGGGTATTTTTGTCTTGTTTTCTAGTAAAAATGTAGTTACATTTATTACAAGAAAATATTATTTGTCAATACGGTAAGAAAAACAAAATTGATTGGGAAAACAAGTTTATTTTTATTTTCCCACTGGCAAATAGTTTGTTCTTGTTTTAAGCATAAATCCCACCAAATTAGGTTAAATTTCTCTGAAAACAAGACTTAATATCTCATTAAGTCTTGTTTTAAGCATTAACATCCTTAAAACTATTGCTTCTCAAGAAAGTTTTTGTTTTAGGGATGTTTAGAAAACAAGACTGATTAAAATTTGATTTTTCTTTTTTGCAGTGTAGAAAGGAAATAACGCATTTATATACCTGCCAGCAACACTGTCAGTGCGAGAGCTACAAACCTCATCTTGGATCTGGATTTAAAAAAAAAGAGACAACATTAGATATTGCTAATATCATTGAAGTAACTCACAATTAATGGATATGTTTAAGATTTGTAACAAAAGGGAGAGCACTGGGGGCTTCATCACAATTCAAAATACGATATTACAAAATATTCATTATAATGATATTACTCTTCAGAACTGTAGCAGAGCATACAACCAACTCAGACTGCTCTGGACTGGTTCACTGTACAGCATATGTCAGCCTATTAGACTAGACTCTAATTTATCCCAGATTAGACAGAGTTACAAAGACTTCATAACCAGATTAGCTCTCAACGGTAATCTGAAATCCGATGGATTAACTTGAACATATCGGTAGTAGACCTGGATAACGGAACGGACTTCAGTCTAAAGCCTAATCTTACTATTAGCATGTCTCAATTGACTGCCAACAAAAAGTTTCTTAATTGCAACATTTACAAAGTACAATTCAATACCAACTGGTTTCCTTTCTGACAATTCCCCATCTGTTTCCAGAGACAAACACTGACCCGAATTAGTAGCTATGGCTACCATGGCTGGACTCTTACCTGTTGATGTAGCTGGTCAGGGAGAGACTGATGAACGGAGGAAGAAGTATCTCTTTTATATGGCTCAACGAAAGGGGGGCAGGTATGTGGAGGTAAACCTCACCCCCTCAAAGAAGGGTTTAAAGGTCACCTGCTGAGAGGACGGGGGAGGTCCACATCAATGCAGTCAGCACACTACCACCAGGACAAAAGCAGACATGCACACACATAGTAGTTTGCATATAGATTTAGTTATAAAATCATATGCAAGCATATGGCGTGTCTTTCAGTTGCTTCCGCTGTCTTGTTACACTGTAAATGGTGAAAATGTGTTGGGGGATTTCTACCAGCTTGGTGTAACCAATAATGTGTTCAGGTGGATTACACCAGTCATATTAAATCATATTTTTGGCTTGAATACAACAGAGGATACCACTTATTTATTATTATTTTAGCACATTTTTAAGTTTCCTGACAAAACATTTAACAGTTTAGGTTTTTACTTATGTTACTGATCTTTGCTGTGTTGTTGCACAATTGACAAACAAAACTTTGATACTTTGAGATTTTTCCGATCACTTTGTAAACTGTGAGTTCTTCTTACGGAATTATTTCAAAGGGATTTTGAACATTTTCCTTTCTTTAAGTTGTGCTTTTTCTCATGTTGCTTGGTCATTTTTAGGAGATGATGCCATTTGTCTCATTTGATACTGTCTTATTGTTTCACAAAGCACAAAAATGAAAATAGGTCATTGCATGTCAACTCAACCAGAGGTCCCCAGCTCAAAATTTGATTTTGATCTTTTTTCTTTTTTTTTTTCTGGTGAAAGAAATACATAAATGAAGATGTATGCCTAAATATTAAATGCCATGAATGAATATTTAAGGAGTAATCCTCTATTTTGAAGAGGGGGGTAAAAATGACAATTTTCACCTATGAGTAAAACCACAGATAAAAAAAATAACCTTAGAAAGGTGGCAGCATCATTATTTTATTTTTACACAGAGGTTGGTAGGTCTGTTACTAAAATCAGTTGACTTTAGCAATCCTTGTTGCATCATATGCCAATATGGGGGTTCAAAAATGGGAAAAAGCACTTTTTGTGTTCTTTTTCCAAAGTTGGCGTGCCTGTAACTCAAGAATTATTAAAGATGTCTTCATACCCTTTTAGATTCTGGTTCAGAACAAACTTTTTTTATGGCATTTTCATTTATAAGGCCTTATATGGTACATTCCCAGAGATATGGGGATCTCAATGTGGCTCCATGAATAAACTGTTAAATTGTACACATTTTCAGTGGTCAAAAACCAAATGTGGGTCACTTTGTATGAAGCTGATACTTATTGCATTTAAAAGGAATGTCTGAAGAACAAATCATGTAAAGTTTCCAAGCACAAAGGACACTGTTTGACAATGACCCTGCATGTAGAAAAACAGAAATGCCTAAAATGTAGAGATCTTTTACAACTTTTGTTACCCATATTTGTTCTAAATGTCTTCAACATGTAAAGTAATGCATCGTTTGAATTCCACAATCTTTTCTTTCATGTTATAACACAAAGGGACACATTGAACACACCGAGAGGTCTTTATTTGTGTCCGTGAGAATTCTCACCTCATGTTGAGTCACATTTGTAGCCAATAGACACCTGAGACAAAGAGTGGCTCAGTTGTGAAGAGGCACAGGATACTTACTTCTGAGGTGAGATAATTAACATGGGCTTCAAAGATACAACATTTCTTCAATGGGCATCCAGTTGTTTGCCTTTTGTCATGTTTTCAGGAAGGAAAGCACACTGTTACCCTTTATTTTTTATTAATGGCATAGTTCACCCAAAAATTTCAATTCTGTCATCATTTACTCACTCTCATTGTCATTTCAAACCCGTATGTCCCGATAAATGTTTGGCAGAACCTTTAATTGCATCATTTTTTCATACAATGGAGGTGAAATGATATTGGTTTGACGTGACTTATAAATAATAACTAAAGTTATAAATAAGATATAAATAAGTAATAAATAAGTTTAAGCGTATGCTATCAGCCCATCTGAGTAGGAGTTTAAGTAAACTAATCCAGCAAACACAGAGTGTAATTTGTTCAGCAGAAAATCAATGTTGGAGTTCATCTCATGTTTCTCTTTGGCTTTTCTTTGTAAAGAGCACAACTTATGTGAATGTCCTCCCTGATAAGGCTGCACCGGGGCATTCGGTCCAGGCTCTGCTTTGTAAGGAGGATGTCGTAATCGTTCCTAGAACACACTGTCTATATGACAAGATCACTGAATGCTGCCAACTGCTGTTTGAGAGCAAATGGGTGAAAGAGTCACTTGAGCTGTGGGATGTTTGTGGACTTTGAGGCTGTACATGTGGCTGAGTGTACAATGAAGGGTGAAACCTCATCGAAACAATCTTTGTAAAATGAAGCAATTCAGATGTTCATATCCTAGAGCTTTATTGAGAATTTTGTCCATTAAAGGAATGTTCAGGGTTCAATACAAGTTAAGCTCAATTGACAGCATTTGTGGCACAATGTTGATTGGCATAAAAAAATATTTTGAATCATCTCTCTTAAAAAAAATTTTTTTAACTGCTTTACTTGAGGCACTTATAATGGAAGTGAATGGGGCCAATCCATAAACAGTCAAATACTCATTGTTTGAAAAGTATAGCCACAAGATGTATACAATATGTGTGTAAACATGATTTAAATGTAACTCAAATGTCATCATGGCAACAAAGCTGTAATATAGGATGTAATTTTACACTGATATGGTTAGTAAACAATTTTATCACAATAAAATCATGTTAACACACATATTGTTTACGTCTTGTGTCTATACTTTTGAAACAGTGAGTATTTTAATGTTTACAGATTGACCCCATTGACTTCCGTTGTAAGTGTCTCACTGGAACACACATTTGTGCTTTTTTAAAATAAGTAATCAACATTACTTGTAATAGTAATGTACATTATGCCACAAATGCTGTTGATTGGGTTTAACTTGTATTGAACCTGTAATATTCATTTAATGTTGCCCAGTAAACCACTTTTTATCAATTGTTTCTAGAAACATTTATTCATTGAAAACGAATCAACACTGCAAAAATCAGCATTTTTATCTTGTTTTTGAGGAAGAATATTTAAACACCTTTAAAACAAGAGCCATTTACTTGAGATAAAAATTGTGTAATATAATAAATCTAGTTTTGAGAGAATATATACCTTGAATTTAGGTAATTGTTCTTTCCCGATTGTTTTAAGCATAAACATAATTAAATTTAGTTTGAAAAACTTCCAATGGTGTAAGAAAAATAAGCAATTCAAAGAACATATTGTCTGAAAACAAGTCTGTTTCAAGTAAATTTATATTGTTTCAAGGATTAGATATTTTCTTTTTAAAAACAAGACAAAAATACAAATTAGAATGATTTTTTTGCAGTCAAAATATTGGCTGCAAAATGACCTTTGGACACTGGATATCTTCAAAACGTACTAATGCACTGTGGGCAAATGAAACTGAGCTGTGTTTGACGTTTTCATCTTGATCTACTCCTGCAGTGTTTGAGATTGTCACATAAAAGACTATGAAGTAACAGACAGAAGTGAAGGAATGCTTCTCATCTCCAGTGACTGTTTGCGGTGTGTCTGATAAGACTGAAGATGAGCAATTACACAACAACAACAACAACTTTTGATTAAAAACCTTCACAATGCTGTTTCATAAACAAGGCCTTAATTTTTCAGAAACAACAAAAATAAAGTACATTTTATCCTCCGTTTTATGTTTGCCTTATAAATAAATCAAAACTATTGAGCTAAATGAGGACAGCATATGAGAGAGATTTCAGTGATAAAGAATGGCATATCACTGATGGTCTGTAAGCCTAAACATCAACAATTTCTCAATCCTCACTGGAAATATTCACATTTATGCATTTGGCAGATCTTTTAATCCCAAGCGACTTACAGTGCATTCAAGGAACACATTTCATCAGTTTATGTGTTCCCTGGGATTTGAACCCATGATCTTGGTGTTGGGTAAATTACGTAAAAATTGTAATCCACTACAAAAGGCTAATTATTTATCTAAAATTGCAATCAGATTACTTTACTAAGTACTTCATTGAAAAAGTAATCACATTACTAATTATTGTTACTTTCTAAAACACTTTTCTGCTCAACATATTCAAAATAATATCTATAAATAATATTTATATTTCTTTCTAGTTCATTGTTACACACAAGTCATACACAATGACTCATTACGGCACCGTAATTCATGTATTCTACATAAATAATATATTAGAAATAAGCATAACAATATAATGTACTTAAAAGTAATTAATTGAAAGTCAGTAACTGTAAACTGATACCATAATTTAAAATGTAATGTATAATACTACTTTGACTAAAAAGTAATTAGATTACAGTAATTTATTACTGCATAATTGGATTACACCCAACACTAATTCTAACATTAAAAGACAAAATGTTTGTCCTGATATACAGGTGCATCTCAATAAATTAGAATGTCGTGGAAAAGTTCATTTATTTCAGTAATTCAACTCAAATTGTGAAACTCGTGTATTAAATAAATTCAATGCACACAGACTGAAATAGTTTAAGTCTTTGGTTCTTTTAATTGTGATGATTTTGGCTCACATTTAACAAAAACCCACCAATTCACTATCTCAAAAAATTAGAATATGGTGACATGCCAATCAGCTAATCAACTCAAAACACCTGCAAAGGTTTCCTGAGCCTTCAAAATGGTCTCTCAGTTTGGTTCACTAGGCTACACAATCATGGGGAAGACTGCTGATCTGACAGTTGTCCAGAAGACAATCATTGACACCCTTCACAAGGAGGGTAAGCCACAAACATTCATTGCCAAAGAAGCTGGCTGTTCACAGAGTGCTGTATCCAAGCATGTTAACAGAAAGTTGAGTGGAAGGAAAAAGTGTGGAAGAAAAAGATGCACAACCAACCGAGAGAACCGTAGCCTTATGAGGATTGTCAAGCAAAATCGATTCAAGAATTTGGGTGAACTTCACAAGGAATGGACTGAGGCTGGGGTCAAGGCATCAAGAGCCACCACACACAGACATGTCAAGGAATTTGGCTACAGTTGTCGTATTCCTCTTGATAAGCCACTCCTGAACCACAGACAACGTCAGAGGCGTCTTAGCTGGGCTAAGGAGAAGAAGAACTGGACTGTTGCCCAGTGGTCCAAAGTCCTCTTTTCAGATGAGAGCAAGTTTTGTATTTCATTTGGAAACCAAGGTCCTAGAGTCTGGAGGAAGGGTGGAGAAGCTCATAGCCCAAGTTGCTTGAAGTCCAGTGTTAAGTTTCCACAGTCTGTGATGATTTGGGGTGCAATGTCATCTGCTGGTGTTGGTCCATTGTGTTTTTTGAAAACCAAAGTCACTGCACCCGTTTACCAAGACATTTTGGAGCACTTCATGCTTCCTTCTGCTGACCAGCTTTTTAAAGATGTTGATTTCATTTTCCAGCAGGATTTGGCACCTGCCCACACTGCCAAAAGCACCAAAAGTTGGTTAAATGACCATGGTGTTGGTGTGCTTGACTGGCCAGCAAACTCACCAGACCTGAACCCCATAGAGAATCTATGGGGTATTGTCAAGAGGAAAATGAAAAACAAGAGACCAAAAAATGCAGATGAGCTGAAGGCCACTGTCAAAGAAACCTGGGCTTCCATACCACCTCAGCAGTGCCACAAACTGATCACCTCCATGCCACGCCGAATTGAGGCAGTAATTAAAGCAAAAGGAGCCCCTACCAAGTATTGAGTACATATACAGTAAATTAACATACTTTCCAGAAGGCCAACAATTCACTAAAAATGTTTTTTTTTTTATTGGTCTTATGATGTATTCTAATTTTTTGAGATAGTGAATTGGTGGGTTTTTGTTAAATGTGAGCCAAAATCATCACAATTAAAAGAACCAAAGACTTAAACTACTTCAGTCTGTGTGCATTGAATTTATTTAATACACGAGTTTCACAATTTGAGTTGAATTACTGAAATGAACTTTTCCATGACATTCTAATTTATTGAGATGCACCTGTATTGTGTGTGTGTTAATAAATAATAATAATAGTATTTTACAATATTTTTGTTTAAGGGGAATATAGAAGCAACATAAATAATCAGGGCTGTCGAATTAACACATTCATTTTGTGCGATTAATTACAGGTGCATCTCAATAAATTAGAATGTCATGGAAAAGTTCATTTATTTCAGTAATTCAACTCAAATTGTGAAACTCATGTATTAAATAAATTCAATGCACACAGACTGAAGTAGTTTAAGTCTTTGGTTCTTTTAATTGTGATGATTTTGGCTCACATTTAACAAAAACCCACCAATTCACTATCTCAAAAAATTAGAATATGGTGACATGCCAATCAGCTAATCAACTCAAAACACCTGCAAAGGTTTCTTGAGCCTTCAAAATGGTCTCTCAGTTTGGTTCACTAGGCTACACAATCATGGGGAAGACTGCTGATCTGACAGTTGTCCAGAAGACAATCACTGACACCCTTCACAAGGAGGGTAAGCCACAAACATTCATTGCCAAAGAAGCTGGCTGTTCACAGTGTGCTGTATCCAAGCATGTTAACAGAAAGTTGAGTGGAAGGAAAAAGTGTGGAAGAAAAAGATGCACAACCAACCGAGAGAACCGCAGCCTTATGAGGATTGTCAAGCAAAATCGATTCAAGAATTTGGGTGAACTTCACAAGGAATGGACTGAGGCTGGGGTCAAGGCATTAAGAGCCACCACACACAGACGTGTCAAGGAATTTGGCTACAGTTGTCGTATTCCTCTTGTTAAGCCACTCCTGAACCACAGACAACGTCAGAGGCGTCTTACCTGGGCTAAGGAGAAGAACTGGACTGTTGCCCAGTGGTCCAAAGTCCTCTTTTCAGATGAGAGCAAGTTTTGTATTTCATTTGGAAACCAAGGTCCTAGAGTCTGGAGGAAGGGTGGAGAAGCTCATAGCCCAAGTTGCTTGAAGTCCAGTGTTAAGTTTCCACAGTCTGTGATGATTTGGGGTGCAATGTCATCTGCTGGTGTTGGTCCATTGTGTTTTTTGAAAACCAAAGTCACTGCACCCGTTTACCAAGAAATTTTGGAGCGCTTCATGCTTCCTTCTGCTGACCAGCTTTTTAAAGATGCTGATTTCATTTTCCAGCAGGATTTGGCACCTGCCCACACTGCCAAAAGCACCAAAAGTTGGTTAAATGACCATGGTGTTGGTGTGCTTGACTGGCCAGCAAACTCACCAGACCTGAACCCCATAGAGAATCTATGGGGTATTGTCAAGAGGAAAATAAGAAACAAGAGACCAAAAAATGCAGATGAGCTGAAGGCCACTGTCAAAGAAACCTGGGCTTCCATACCACCTCAGCAGTGCCACAAACTGATCACCTCCATGCCACGCAGAATTGAGGCAGTAATTAAAGCAAAAGGAGCCCCTACCAAGTATTGAGTACATATACAGTAAATGAACATACTTTCCAGAAGGCCAACAATTCACTAAAAATGTTTTTTTTATTGGTCTTATGATGTATTCTAATTTTTTGAGATAGTGAATTGGTGGGTTTTTGTTAAATGTGAGCCAAAATCATCACAATTAAAAGAACCAAAGACTTAAACTACTTCAGTCTGTGTGCATTGAATTTATTTAATACACGAGTTTCACAATTTGAGTTGAATTACTGAAATAAATGAACTTTTCCATGACATTCTAATTTATTGAGATGCACCTGTATATAACAAATAACACATTAAAATATTTATCCAATTAATCATGTCCCCGGACCATAGTAAGGAAGATCCCTTAGCAATTCAAGATTGGAGTACCACCTGTTTTCTCCAGGGGGCAGTAAGCAAAACTCCAGCTGTATAGGCAACACACAGCTCAAACAGACAGTAGGGACGGGCGATACAATTTATTTTATTTTCGATCCGATACCAATAATTTCAAGTCCACTATCGTCAATACCAATACGATACGGTCACAACTTGTGGTAGAGAGGATGATGAAGGAGAGGTGATACATCTTCTTCATTAAAGCCTGCATATAGATACAAGACAATGTGGCATGCCATAAACAAAATCAACAAGCTTTACACGGACAAGAACTGATAATGAATGAACAAAACTGGAGGGTATATATACAAAAGGAACTAATGAGGGAATAGAAGACAGGTGAGGATGATGAGGAACAGCTGGTAGTGATGAGGGCAGTGCACTATGGGAGATGTAGTCCAGGAGAAAACTTCAAAATAAGAGTCCGAGGAAAACATGAGGGAGACAGAACGTGACAGTTACTTCTATGAAACTGATTTTGTTGCGATTTCTTGGGATAAAATGGGTAATTTAAAATATTATTTTTAGTAATAATTCAGGTCATTTTTTTTAATTATTATTTATTTTTTATTTTTTTTTGTGAGCTTAAACAGAAAATTATTAGACTTCTATTTTGTTTACACTTACAAAAATTAACCATGGTTTCACTACAGTAACTATAGTTTAACCATGGTATTTAGTTAAAATATAGTTACCACACAATTAACCATGGTTACTACTACTACAATATTACTGTACACAAACCATTATAAGAAATGACACCTTTAGATATGTTGTTATTTTAGTGTGAGTTTACTCCAGAAGCTGTTTCTCAGATTTTCTGTAGAGGAAATAATTCTTGTTTGAACGAGTCTTGTGACGGCGCAAGCGCTTGTCTGCTTGTGTCTTTCAGCATTTATGAATGTTAAGATGAGCAGAAGAAGAAATAGTTCCCATCCTGCACAAGTATTTGCAAATATAATCTCATCCTTTTTATTTCACTATGAAGCTTATGATTATTGATAATATCCCTAGTTTAATTTTTTTTTTTTTTTTTGAATTGATATTTTTCATACAACATCAGTATCGGAAGTATCGATACTTTAGACAGAGAACAAACTTCACTTACCGAGAGCAGACAACACAAGATGAGAACACGCAAATCCGGAGTCAGGGTTCTCGAGACATGTTTTTCTAAGTTTCAGACTTTGTTTAACTTGGCACAGTGACCTAGACGGTCCAAAAGCGTTCGGATGATGCAGGTGTGCACTGACGCGTCTTTAAACAAACCCTTATAATAAATCTCGGGACAGATTGATGAATTCAATTGTTAAATGGATTGCTGTGAACTGTAGACTGATGATTGGCTTATGTTCAGTAATATGAAAATAAACCATATATTGTATTCTGAAGCCCCCCTTTTTTTATGCTTTACTCATGTGCCTAAATAATGTAATGCATTTTAATTATCTGTATTATATATTTTTTTTTATAAAATATGTATTTCATTTATAATTTAAATATAACTATTTATAATTATTGAATCATTATATTGAATTATTGTTATTTGAGGGGCTTTCTAAGCAAATATTTATATGCGATTCGTTGCGATTAATTCAATTAATTAATTTTAATACCATGTAATTTGATTAAAAATCTTAATCAATTGACAGCCCTATAAATACTTTTTTTCACAACCCATGCGTAACAGAATATGTAGTGATAAAATGCTATTTCATTTCTTTATGTAGAGACCATTAACTGATCCTCTTCTCTTCCTGCTGATGTCACTATACCCTTTTCAGTCTTTCTCATTCATCTTTATGAGCACTGTAACACTTCATCTCTTTGTACTTTATCTCTCTGTTCTCTCCTCACTGCTGTATGTGAATGAGTGAATGAATATCTCTGTTCTGAGATCAGAGTTCAATTGAGCAGCCGTTAGTTCTCACCTCTGGCCTAATGTGAGTGGAGACGTCTCAGCTGTTAGTTTAAAATGATGGATTCTGGCCCGGGCCGATGTGGATCTGGGCCATGAGCTCCGAGACCTGCAGTGGCCTGACACCTGGAAACAAGGCACTGCAAATGTAAAATGTATATTAATACACAAGCTTAAATGTGTGCAATATACTTCAGAGCTACATTGATAGAAGTTTTATTAACCACTCGAAAATATAGAGTTGAAATTGTGAAAATCTACAGTTGTAATTCTTCGTTTTGATATAGAGTGAATCTAAAATTGTTCTATTACGGCCTGAAACATTTTAAGTCCAGAAATCTTAAATCGCTGGCTTATGGAAACACAGGAAACAAGTACCAGCTGTCTCGTGTTCCGGCTGGAGAAACTAACTACACTGTTCAACTCAGTTCAGTCACACTCACACAGTTCATGACAGCATCGTTGCAGTATAGATGGATGTTTATCTGTTATCCATTTGGTGAAGTTGTTTACCTGCTATCATGCTTGGATATGTTTTCTGATAGGGTTGTTGAAGCTTGTATGAATCAAACATTACTCGTGTGTTATCTACGTTGTCGGGGAAAGTTACTGTGACATGTTTACTAATATTTATGACTTCTGAAATTGACTGTTAACTGTTATATTGCATTTTTAAGCATATTATTTTCATGTTTAATAAAGTATATTTTATCCCCATCATTACTGACTCTTCATTTTATGTTTTTAGTTTATGATGTTATGGTGTGGTCATTGCATAGAAATAATATTGAAGGAACTGAGGCTGGATAATATAGTATAAAAATAATAAAGTCTTCTATCGAACTCGTATCAGCCATATCATGAGTTTAACCTCTTAAATTGAAAACTGTAGTACAATTCAAACATTAATTGTAGATAAAACACTTTAATAATCAGATATAATTATATAGATATAATTAAGATATACTGGTGGTGGCTGAGGGGAGTCCCCTATTCTCTATTTAAATGTGTTTTGAGTGTAGTGTCAGAAAAGCGATTTAAGTGTAAAATTCATTCAAATATGTGAATAAGAGTGTTGTTTATCTTCAAAGCAAGTAATATTTCTGTTTCAAATGTTTAATCGTATAACATAATATCAACATGAAAATAGCACATTATGACTCCGGCTCCAGTCATGATCACACACATGCCATGTCCAGATAAGCTCAAATTGGGAGATTCATCTGCCAGAAGAGCAGTCCCAGAACACGACTTACATAATGTATTCAAATTGCTTACAATTTTACGTTTCAACCACAGATGTCACTAGAGAGCACAAAGATACGTAGTGCAGCTTTAAAAAAACCTATGAAGCAATTTCCACACAGAAATTGCTAGTTAATTTAACAGACCATATTTTCAAGTTAAGGCTAAACACAAATCTTGGTGGCTGTAATTAGAACTTCTCAAGTAGAGTTTACTTTGCAATACTCTGTTTCAAGTCAAATTTACTCACATTTTGGTATATTGTACTTAAGCAATGTAGCACTGAAATTAAGCTATGCTTTTAAAAGTGTACTAAAATTTCAATGCTTTTTTTTTAAATGCACTTAATCATGTACACACGGAAAGCTGTGCAGGTAAGCTTAAATCATGCTATGTAGTCAACATCACCTTGCTTTAATGGCAACAGAAACAAGATCCAGATCTGCACACGCAGATCTTAACACTTGGTGCGTAAAAAAACGATGATGGTAACAATAAACAGATCATTTTTTTTTAATCATAAACAAGTCATTTTGAGTAGAAAATGAACTTCAAACTTCACAAAACAAGAAGTTACTTAACTTACCAACAAAATCAACAATAAAAATTGTATAAATCAAGTTGCAAAGTGTGAAACTATGCAAGCTCATTCATCATTCAAGCCCGGTGCATGCTGGGAACACCAGCTTCGAAAAGTTAAGTAAAATGTACTTATTTTGTTTACCTATGGTATTTACTCAAACTAGCCAATAAATATGAGAAGGTTTTCTCCTTTAGGTTTCATACACGATGACGCATTGTAAAGAAAAAAATCATAAATAATATTTATAAACTAAAGCGTTCATTTTTACATGTTTGAATTAAGTACAAATGTCGAATTTACTTAATATTTCCAAGTTCACACTTAAATTAACTTATTAAATGTAGATTATTTTTACATGCAAATGTGCTTTGTGGCAAACTTGCGGCAAATTGTCCATTGTTGCCAAAGTTTTGCAACAGGTTCACCACTAGCAGCGAAGAGCTGCAAACTTCTGCCAAACATTTGCAGTGAATCAAAAGCTCATTTACATGTGAAAATAACGAGTGGCAAATTTGCGGCAAGTTTGCGGCTAGTTTAGATTTTTTGTAAGGGAATATATTTGCCACCAATATAATCTGTCCAAAAAAGAAAGTGTTTTTTATTTCCTAGCAGTGGTTTGCCGGCGCAAACTTTAAGGAAAAGAGGTGGGTGTCTGGTGCTTCACCTACTTTGATGCCAAAAATGTTTTACAGTTGATTTTTTTCACTCATTTGAGATCAGTCAGCATGAGTTAGTGCAGATTTACCAACATCTGTGCAATTGTTTGCTTATAGACATCTTCCAAGACCATCAATTACTAAAAATCTAGAGTTCTGGCAAAGTAGCCACAAACTTCCTGCAAATTTGCAGCTCGTTATTTTCACAAGCAAATGAGCTTGTGACTCACCGCAAATGTTTGCCAGAGATTTGTAGCTCTTCACCAGCAGTGGTGAACCTGCAGCAATCCTTTCTGAAACCAAAGCTCATTTGCATGTAAAAATAATCAGTGGTGAATTTGTGGCAATTCTTTTTCTTTCTTTAGTCTACAAACGTCTATAAAATACAATAAAAGTTGGTAACAAGTGCATATTATGGCCACGCATAGCGTGTTAGCATTAGCATTAGCGCCATCAATGCAGAATGTAAACATGAAAAATTACACATTATATCCTGCATATATATACATTTAAATCATCAACAGCTTCTTTTACTGATCTCATGTGGATTCTTCTCATAGAATAAGGCATGTAGTCATTAATAACACATTTTAATGTCACATTAGTCTGTTGACAGGATCTAAGTGTCTGTCTCATTGTCACCAGCAGTATGGGGGTGTCCAGATGTTCACAAACAGTATACTGTTGCTCAGCTATTTTGACCTTTCTGAGCGAAGAACGTACAATTTAGCCATAAGTATATCAGAGCCTTTACGCTACCCTGAATAATAAAAGAAGGCTGACCACTAAACGTCAGAGTATACTACAGTTTTCCATGTGCCACTATGTGACGCAAATTTCGTCATTAGCCCATTATGCTCAGAGCCAGCCGTTCACTGTGCTAAAAGAGCATCATGAGGTGGGGTGGACCACCGACTGACAGAACGGCCTCAGCTACACTGAGTATTCAAAATGGACAAGGATATCATTTTAGTGGTGAGTTTCTTTTTAAGATCTCTCTCACAGGCTGCGTTCCACTTCAAATAATTATGCCCTTCCCACGCTAACTTCCCTCCATCTTATGGACTCGTATGTACATCATTGCTTACGTTGTGCGAGTGTCCACTACTGGCGGAACTGTGCAATGGGTTCAACTTGAACACCCTAAGCCCTTGATCACTTGGAGCACGTTGAGGGCTGACGTCAATTTGAACGGAATTATTTAGTGATTTTTGGACCTGAGAAGACAGCATTTTGAGACGTTGATGCAATTACAGATTCAGGTAAAGTTAAGTTGTCATTTCAGAGGCTAATGTATAAATCTTAATTTACTTTAGAGTTGTGTGGGGTGGGGTAGTTTAAGCACGATCTGTACTGTGATGTCACAGTTGAGTTGCATTGTGCAATATGGAGCTGCCTGAAGCATATAACTGAATAGGCTTGCTCCCTCAGCCAAAATTGAGGGGTTGAGGGTCTGTCAGCAGAAACTTCCTAAGTGGAACTAAGCTAACTTCCAAAACAGAAGTGGGGATTAGTGCTTAGGGAAGTTAGGGAATGGATGTTTAAAGTGAGGTGGAACGCAGCCACAGAGTAAAAAGTGTAACATTTAAAAGAGGTTGCTTTATAATTATATTTTTGCTGGTTTCACACGTGTGCAACATCCTCTCACGCCTTTTATGCCTGCTGAATTTCACCGTGCAAAGGTATGTGTGACCATGCCTACATTTCAAACTACATTTAACTTGACACATCATCCTAAAAATGGGGCATGTATGGCTAGAGATGCTAAAAAGTGCTTGTAAATGTAGTTGATTATGTAATGCTAATGTTAAAATATGTCGATTTAACATGTTCAGTGTTCAGTGTGATTAATTCACTGTGATTAATTATATAATTAGATCAAAATAACAGGTTAAATAATTTAACGCAATTAATCATGCCACTGTAATAAGGAAGTTTCCTACCAAAGGAGCAATTCAAACTTGAAGTGTCACCTTCATGTTTATGCAAGTCTCAGTCAGTAGGGGACACTAAGCGCAGCTCCGGCTGTACTGACAACAAACTAACAGCTGGTCAAAGACAGCTAGATGAAGCAGAGTGCAGAGGCCTCGAGACACATTTTTTTTAAATTTTCAAATTACATTTAACTTGACACAGCATCCTAAAAATGCTGCATGTATGGCAAGAGATGCTAAGAACCAGTGAAGTGCGATGCAATCCCAGTGAGACGCGCCAAACGGAATGCCAGAATGCGTTCTGTGAGAATAGGGTTGCCCCTTTTGAAGTTGTAAAATATGGGACACTCTCTCTAGAGTGGGGGGTATGGGGAGATGCTGGCTGGCAACAGTCCCTTACCACACCCTCCACAGTTTTAGCATGTTTTAACATGAATATTAAGGTTAAATTAACGATCTTGAACGATTTCGCTGTCATGTCCCGCATTGATTCGATAGGGGATGCATCAATTCATCTTTAAAAATGGGACGATTTCTTGTAATTAATTTGATTAAAATGTTTAATTGATTGACAGCTCTAGTTCTCCTTACATGTCATGCATTATGTAAAAGTGTTAAGATGTCATAAGATGGAACAGAGTGAAAAGTGTTTATGAATGGATAATCTGCCGTTTTACTCGTGATTTGTGTGAAAGTGAAAAGAAGTCGTTGTTGTTGTAGTGCCTCTAGTGTTCATTTCACCAAGAAGCTGCCGCAACCACGTAAAAATAATTTTGTAAAAAAGTATAGTAACGTGATTCTAACGCAATTATATGAGGCCAGGTTGCATGATTGTTAAGGCTAGTGCACTTTATATTTTGACCTTTTTTGGACTGAAACATTCATAATTGTAGCCTATTATTCGAATTGTGTTCGAATGGAGTTTTAAGCTCAAATAGTGACTATGCAGAGTACAAACTGGATGAAATAGGGTCAGATTACAATAATTATAAAAGCTGATCTTTTACCTCGTCCACCCCCTGAACTAAATGACTGTTATATTACATAGTTCTGTGCTCATTACAAAACAGAAAAATTTAGGGAAAAGGTCACTTTAAAAAACTTGAAGCAGTTCTGTTGTGTGGGAGAAAAGTCTAAGGGTTTGGTAAAGGTTTGGTTAAGGTTAAGGTTTGATTAACCAGCAGACGCCCACAGTTGGATGTATTTAATAATTTAAATCAATAAAATACAAACTAAACAAAAATGAATCCACCATTTCAACAGGTTGTCATCCACAAGGACACTGTTGAAATGCATGAATTGATTGGATCTGGATGTTCAAAGCTCAGCGAGGTTACATTTGCTCTCTCAAACAGAAACCCACATACACTGATAAAGCAAGTTTGGCCTCGTGTCCGACTCAAAGTTCTGCAACTATAATAAATAAACCAATTTAATTGCAGACTCTGTAAACATTTACTTTATAAAACTTTTGGCTTTGGTACATTTGTTTTTTCATTGCAATAATTATATATACAGTGTTTTTTCTTTCGTATTTGTGAATGTTGACATAGTTTATATCATTTATATTCTTTATGTAAAATATATATGTACATTTCATTCTGTTATTGTATCACTTTTTTAAGTGTAAATGTTCTAGACTTGATTGTAGTGTTCAGTGATTCAGTGATTTCATTCAGACAGGATGACTCCTGCAGAGTTTTACTGCCACCCTGTGCACACAAGAGAGACACATGTGCTGTGATGTCACATGGGGTAGTTTTTACAAGGTCTGTATCTCAGTAACTGTAAGGATTTGAATCAGAGGTCTCATTACACAAATGTTTGTCTTCTCTAACATTGGTTTTGTACATCAAGATAGAGTAATTTTCTATGCTATACCTGTTGATTAAACAAATCAACACAATACAACTGGCATGCATTCAGACATGATTCAACAATATAATGAAGGAAGGTTTTAACCGAATGTTTCAACTATGTTCTCAGGGTATATTTCATAAATGTCATGTTGGGGCATGTTGTCATATGTGTTTTAAATGTTTTAATCTCCTGAGACCCTGAGATTTGTAGATAGTAACCCTAAAGAAACATGCAAAACAATAATAATAATGTTTTTAGACCAATAGTTTTCCTAAAAATTGATATCCATGAGGACAGTGGGACTAAGCAAGGGCGTAGCCAGGAAATTACTTTTGGGTGTGCCTCAATGAAAATGGATGGGCCACATTTTTCTTAACCACAGTGACGTGGCGCATTAAAAAAGTTCTTTCTCGCTTTTAGAAAGTAGAATTTATGCATTTTAAACTAATTTATAAATATATATTTGAAGTCAAATAATAATCTCTAATATTCTGGGTGGGCCTGGGTCTAATTTGGGTGGCCCCAAGCTATAGAAAGTCAGATTTTGTTTTTATAAAATTATTATGTTTCCAGGAGCGTTGGTTATTCATGTTCATTAAAATGTTACAGACAACACATAAAAAAATACAATAAAAATAAAATGATACATTATAAATTCTGAATCTATGTACTGATTATCATTGTCACATGTCTGTCAAACATGTTGAGTGATCCAAACATCATCTGCAGCCTGAAACTGAACTATAGGATGCTCCCTTGCTCCCTATTTAGTGAATGACTTAACCTCCAACTGTCTGTCTGCACTGGTCTCAGAACAGTTTGAAATGCACCTTATTTTCATCCTAACTCCATATAAAGCCTCTGAAAGACACATTTTACAGCTTTTGAATGCATCAATTTATTCTCAATGTGATAATGCACAGTAAATGTAGGATATTTTAAATGAAAATGAGCATACAGTCCACATATGTGGTCATTGTGTTTATCAGCGTGGTGTTTCACGATAAATTGCTCAAATTTTAAAAATGGCATATTGGATGAAACTAGAGACTCTAATCTTTTGACTCAAACAGGTTTCAGTGTAAAAATGTAATGAGGTTTCTTACCAGATATAGTTTTGTTGCCGTTTCCCCCAAAGACGGACGCCAAGTTGTTTGTCACATGACTTGGTGCATCAAAAGTTTAACCCTTTAATAAAATCCTAGAGTCTCCTGAACTGAGATCAGCTGGTTTAAATGTAATGAAATTATGCATAGCCTATAACTAAACCAAAAACCTAATGTCCACACATGTGGATGCAGTGTCACAGGAGGTTAAAAATGCACAACTATGATTCTTGTAATATTTGTTGACCAAAACTACTGTTTGATAGTTTTGCATGTTTCATGAATTTTGTGTTCTATAATTATTTTACTGTTTGAATTTTGCTGAAAAGCTTACAATAGGCTATAGCAGGTAAGTGACAATTAACCCCAATTAACTTTTTTTTTTCTCTTTTTTTTCTGGACAATAACGGTGTGCCTTTTTAGCATTTTTATTATATTATATTATAATATAAAAATATATGTACTTTTTAACGTGTAATTGACTTTATTACCAAGTTTAAAAGTGACAGATAGACCTTGAAGTCACATAACAGTTTGTATTTATTATTTCAAATATTCAGTTCATCCTTTAAACAATATTTTTTATGTATTTATGGAAGCCAGTGAAAAAAGTCCAATACAAAATAAAAATAGAGCAGTGAAGTTTGTACAAAGATAAGTAATTAAAAACAATTATTATAATAATAGAAACAGTCATAAAGAATTCTAGACCAAAATAAACAAAGAATGTTAAAAATATAAGATGAAAATATATTAAAAACAAAACAGCATCAAGTCAGAGTGTTTTGCTGTCCTTAACTGTGTACCTGAAACAAACTGTAATATATTTCTATTAGATTTCTAAAACAGTTTGAAAAGGCCACTGAATATAAATAATATCCAGGACTTAAGACATCATAACCCAACAATCAATCAATTTAATAATCTTGCTAAATATCCTTTTATGCCAAAAATAAAAGAACGTGTAACAATAGAATATAAGCATCTATAGTAAAAGTGTTTAATCATTGACCTCTTTTACTCAATACAGCGATCGCTACGACTCTGGTAATTAACACATCTTACTAATATTATTCCTTTTCACCAACATTACCAAAGAAAATATATGACATGGGAAAATAGACTAACTCCATGTCTATAAGACTATAACTTTACTATGAGCATCCCAGTCACAATAAAAAAGCATCTGTATATTCATATCACAAATGTCCTTTTCTCATTCTCTTCATTAAACATGCACTTGTGAAATGAGTTCAACTTCAAGGCCTGACACAGCTTTTCCAGAGGAGAAAGGTGCAAGCCTTGTTACCAAAAATATCGCTCTACAGTACTTTATATTTCCAATAAGAAAATAAAGGAATTGTTCCATTAGAAGCAATTTTGCAGTATTGTATTAACAAAACCGAAATACACAACAGATGCAATTAACGAACATTGTACAAATAAACGTACACATTGTAGAATCTTTTTAAAATAAATTCACTGCGTCTATCCTATGATATTGAGTAATTATAAAACAATTTTGGAAGTACAAACACATAATGGACAACAAGCAAAGTGGTTAAAGGGCTTCTGTCTTTACTGGCCCCTGAACCAGAACATCCTTCACAGAATAAAAGACTTTATTCTTATCATTAAATTAGGATATAATTCTATTTAATGAACTATTCTGTATCAGAATGCTCTCATACGGAAGCCCTGAACCGCACTGTGGAAAACAAAATTCACTAGGTGGCATTTTTTTTTTTTTTTTTAGGTATCTCAGTGCTTTCCTGAGACTATGTCATACAAATATTTATTTTCTCTCTCTCTTAAAAAAAAAAAAAAAAATATCTAAAAAACTAAAAATAATTTATAAATAAAATTCTCTCTCAAAAAATTTTTTCTCTAAGAATTTTTTTTTTTTTTTTTTTTTTTTTTTTTGCTTGCTAGCTAACAATTAGCATGCAGTGGAACCCATTTCACCACAGAATATTTATGTAACCCATTAATGTGTCCAGATCATTTTTCACCCACAAAATTCTCATTACTGTAATATCTAAAAAAACACACATTCTTATTACTTTAATGCAAAAAAAGGAAAAAATTATTGTGATATTATTTAAATTCAGCAAGGAAGTAGTTGTTGTACAGCCTTGAACTTATGCAGATGTTTATATTGAAAATCTAATTTCTCATTTTTTTACTCTAATAGAATGATGACTATTACAGTAATCATTAGAGGAACTTATTTTATGAAATACTTTTTTGTTCCCTCACAACAAGCTTTGTGTTTCCTTGCAAAAAGCTGAACTATGTTATTTGTAGTAAAACCATAGTAATACTACAGGAAAATCAAAACTATTCCATTACAAATCATAGTTTTGTGGTTACTATGATTGTACTACAAATACCATAGTTAAACTATTGAAAATTAACCTTGGTTTTATTATAGTAACCATTGTTTAACCATAGTAACCACAAGATTAACCACAGTCACAACAGTCATGGTTACTACGGTATTACGGAAACCATGGTTACTATATGGATACTACAGTATCTTATTGCAGTAAAATCATGGTAAATTGTATCCAAACTATGGATTACGCCAAAAAACATGGTTTCTACAAAATGACTATAGTAAAACCATGGTACCATGGAACCCAAAATAATTGCGAGGGAATGCAAAACTATTTCAGAAAATAAATTCCCTCCATAATAAGCATTATCAAAAAAAAAAAACAAAAAAAAAATTGGGGAGGAAATGCACTTACATATACAAATATATATATATATATATATAAATAAAATTATAAAAATATTTTACATTACTGTAACAGTCATTATTGTATTACAGTAAAAAATGAGCGTAATATAATGACATAAATATAAACGTCTCCAAACTGTAATATTAAAAAAAAAAATCTCATTCTCATTCATGTTTGGGAATAAAAAAAAAAAAAAAAAGTGCTAAATTGTACAGAAAATAATGTCACTTAATGGTCCTAAAATTAGACATATATACAGGTTATTTTTTATGTTATTTTCTTTTGATTTTTTAGGAGAATTGTGATCTGGCATGTTTTCATGAGATTCACCAGTATAGACTATATACTCTCTGTGTCTGGAATGGTCAAATAATGGCTTGTTTTTGTTGATTGCACAAATACAGCGTCTTTGTAGACATGGTCGTCATGTGCAATGCGGTCCAGTTCTGCTGGGTTCACTGTAAAGTTGCTGGAGGGGGAAGGGGCAACTCTGGTGGGTGTGGTCAGGGGCAGTGCTTAAGATCACAGTGACATCGTTAATATGCCTCTTTCTGCGTTTGCATCTGTTCTTGAATCTTCTGCAGCATCTCCTGCATCCGTTGCAACTGGAAAACAAGAACAAACAAACAAAGGGGAAACTGATAAATCAATACTAACCAATCAATGAGTCAGAGAGATTGGCTGACAGGCTACAATGAGTCACATGATCGAGGGGAAACTAGATAATTACTGATCAGATATCTCACATTAGTGACCCGGAAGCCATAGGCAAACGATCAATAATGTGCATGACTTCACTATCGGTATGTCACAATGTCAACACATCAAGAAACATGTAAACGATTATGGTCTGCAGGAAATCAATTACTTTGTTATGTAACATACAGTGTATTAGCTCAAATCGATATTCCTTCCCATGTGTCATCGCACGTCAATGTGACGGCAGCAATGCATGGCTTCATGCTAATTACAGTATATGTTAAATATTAGTAATGACTGAGTTGAAATGTGTTTTTGCACAATTTAAAGGGACAGTTCACCCAACAATGAAAATTCATCCATCATGTTGTTCCAAACTCATATGACTTAAGTAAATGATGACTGAATTTTCTGTTTTGGATGAACTATCCCAATAATGTCAGAATTTTTGAGTTATTTGAAAAGGACCTCAGCTACTATGTACAGCTGATGAATAGCAGTATAAACATTCTTACAGCTCACAGTAATGATGTCTGTGTATATGAATACAGATGAGCAGTATGAAATCATATCAACAGCATTCAGAAGAATTTAATATCAGATTCCAATGCAATCAATTCAGAACACAAAATGACTTCAAAGCAAAACCTTCATATTTTTTCTTCATTCTTTTCCAACTCAAATGATGTCGTAACTGGAACAAAATACTGTTGTTTTAAAAGTCACTTATCTTTAATACAACCATATTAATCTACTAATCTTCCAAAATATAATTAAACCACAGCTGAGTAAATATCCCTATCACTGAAACAAATACAAAATATATTTAGCCCTCTAAATCGAAACAAGAGAAACATATCACTGTTGTGAGGTCAGCTTTTGGGAAGTTAAAGGGAGTATTAGGGTAAATCTTATGAAACCTGTCAAGAACATGTCCATGTCATATTTCACCCCAAAATCAAAGAAAGAAATAAGCATTTATATTTTTGCATAAAGCGGTTTCCACATGTCAATGTTGCCAAATACATTAAAGTGTGTTGAGTGAAGTGTCAGTGTTGCCCTTGGCTCAAAGTAAGAAAATAAATCCTTCTAGAGACCCTCATGACAAAAAGTTATGAAAAGAACTTTGATTCGTCAAATCGTTCAGAAGATATACAGTGCATCCGGAAAGTATTCGCAGCGCTTCACTTTTTCCACATTTTGTTATGTTACAGCCTTATTCCAAAATGGATTAAATTCATTATTTTCCTCAAAATTCTACAAACAATACCCCATAATGACAACTGTGAAAGAAGTTTGTTTGAAATCTTTGCAAATTAATTAAAAATGAAAAAAGAAAATCACATGTACATAAGTATTCACAGCCTTTGCCATGACACTCAAAATTGAGCTCAGGTGCATCCTGTTTCCACTGATCATCCTTGAGATGTTTCTACAACTTGATTGGAGTCCACCTGTGGTAAATTCAGTTGATTGGACATGATTTGGAAAGTCACACACCTGTCTATATAAAAGGTCCCACAGTTAACAGTGCATGTCAGAGCACAAACCAAGCCATGAAGTCCAAGGAATTGTCTGTAGACCTCCGAGACAGGATTGTATTGAGGCGCAGATCTGGGGAGGGGTACGGAAACATTTCTGTAGCATTGAAGGTCCCAATGAGCACAGTGGCCTCCATCATCCATAAATGGAAGATGTTTGGAACCACCAGGACTCTTCCTAGAGCTGGCCGCCCGGCCAAACCGAGCGATCGGGGGAGAAGGGCCTTAGTCAGGGAGGTGACCAAGAACCCGATGGTCACTCTGACAGAGCTCCAGGGTTTCTCTGTGGAGAGAGGAGAACCTTCCAGAAGAACAGCCATCTCTGCAGCACTCCACCAATCAGGCCTGTATTGTAGAGTGGCCAGACGGAAGCCACTCCTCAGTAAAAGGCACATGACAGCCCGCCTGGAGGATTCTCAGACCATGAGAAACAAAATTCTCTGGTCTGATGAAACAAAGATTGAACTCTTTGGCCTAAATGGCAAGCATCATGTCTGGAGGAAACCAGGCACCGCTCATCACCTGGCCAATACCATCCCTACAGTGAAGCATGGTGGTGGCAGCATCATGCTGTGAGGATAATTTTCAGCGGCAGGAACTGGGAGACTAGTCAGGATCGAGGGAAAGATGAATGCAGCAATGTACAGAGACATCCTTGATGAAAACCTGCTCCAGAGCGCTCTGGACCTCAGACTGGGGCGAAGGTTCATCTTCCAACAGGACAACGACCCTAAGCACACAGCCAAGATAACAAAGGAGTGGCTCCGGGACAACTCTGTGAATGTCCTTGAGTGGCCCAGCCAGAGCCCAGACTTGAACCCGATTGAACATCTCTGGAGAGATCTGAATATGGCTGTGCACCGACGCTCCCCATCCAACCTGATGGAGCTTGAGAGGTCCTACAAAGAAGAATGGGAGAAACTGCCCAAAAATAGGTGTGCCAAGCTTGTAGCATCATACTCAAAAAGACTTGAGGCTGTAATTGGTGCCAAAGGTGCTTCAACAAAGTATTGAGCAAAGGCTGTGAATACTTATGTACATGTGATTTTTTTTTTCTTTTTTCTTTTTAATAAATTTGCAAAGATTTCAAACAAACTTCTTTCATGTTGTCATTATGGGGTATTGTTTGTAGAATTTTGAGTAAAATAATGAATTTAATCCATTTTGGAATAAGGCTGTAACATAACAAAATGTGTAAAAAGTGAAGCGCTGTGAATACTTTCCGGATGCACTGTAGGTTGCTAAGTGAATTGGGCAAATGTCAAAAATTAATTGGCTAGATCAAAATTATTTTCATAACTTTTTGTTACAAGGGTCCAGGGGCGTAGATTCCAGGGTGGGGTGTTTATACTACGATAAATGGAAACATGGGTCCTGTTCGATTTGAACTGGCTTAGCCGGCATGAGAGGCGGGCATGCTAACGAGGAGGCTTAAGGCTACAGCCTCTAGTGTCAGTCAATAGTGCACCTCTTGAGACCAGGGGAGTGAGGTTTACATATACCGCACAGCTATCATGTACCAGCTGGCTCCCTTTACACTCACCCCCCTAAAACTCACTCCTATCCATGTCAGGCACCACTGTAACCGAGCGGGATTCGAACCGGCTTCAGCCAGCATGAAAGTTGGCCATGCTAACGAGAAAGCTAAAGGCTACAGCCACTAGCGTCAGTCGCTAGTGTGCCTTTTGAGGCCAGGGGAGTGAGGTTTACACATACCGCACAGCTATGAATGAATGAACGTTACATTTACACTACCATTCAAAAGTTTGGGGTCACTTGCCTGAAATGTTTCTCATGATCTTAAAAACCTTTTGATCTGAAGGCGTATGCTTAAATGTTTGAAATTAGTTTTGTAGACAAAAATATAATTGTGGCAACATATGTAATTACAAAACCAAAATGTTATAAAAAAATAAAATAAAATAAAATGTTTTTGAAATTGATGACTTGGACCGAATAATTAAGAAAAGCAGTCACTAAGTGCCCAACATATAGATGGGAATTCCTTCAATACTGTTTAAAAAGCATCCCAGGGTGATACCTCAAGAAGTTGGTTGAGAAAATGTCAAGAGTACATGTCTGCAAATTCTAGGCAAAGGGTGACTACTTTGAAGATGCTAAAATATAACATAGTTTTGATTTATTTTGGATTTTTTTAGTCACAACATAATTCCCATATTTCCATTTCTATTATTCCATAGTTGTGATGACTTCACTATTATTCTAAAATGTGAAAAAAATAAAAAAATTAATAAAGAATGAGTAAGTGACCCTAAACTTTTGAACAGTAGTGTATATAGTGCTTTTCTGACACTACACTCAAAGCATTTACACAGTGAACGGGACTCTCCTCAACCACCACCAGTGTGCAGCATCCACCTGGATGATGCAACGGCAGCCATAGTGCACCAGTACGCTCACCACACACCAGCTATTGGTGGAAAGGAGAGAGTAGAGTGATAGAGCCAATTAATGGATGGGGATTTTTAGGAAGCCATGATTGATAAGGGTCAGTGGGGGAATTTGGCCAGGATTTTTAATGACCACAGAGAGTCAGGACCTTGGTTTAACGTCTCATCCGAAGGACAGTGCCTTTTTACAGTATTGTGTTGCCATCACTATAGGACCTACACAGTCCACAGGGTGAGCACCCCCTGCTGGACTCCCTAATACCTCTTCCAGCAGCAACCTTAGTTTTCCCAGGAGGTCTCCCATCCAGGTACTGACCAGGCTCAGCCCTACTTAGATTCAGTAGGCAACCAGTCTTGAGCTACAGGGTGATAGGGCTGTTGGCTGCTATCATGTACCAGCTGGCTATCTTTACACTCACCACTCTCTCACACCCTCACTCCCATACAGGTTACGGCACCAGTGTCACCGGTCCTATTCGACCACTCCGAGCGGGATTCCAACCAGCGTCCGCCATTATAAGAGGCAGGCACTTTAACGAGGAGGCTAAAGGCTACAGCCTCTAGCGTCAGTTGCTAGTGTGCCTCTTGAGGCCAGGGGAGTGAGGTTTACACATATCGCACAGCTATAACTTACCAGCTAGCTCCCGTTACACTTGGACCGATTATTGCCACTTGCAGCTATATTTTCTATTGATTTTGGGGTGAGATTTACTCATTACGGGATGCAGGACTAAAGTGCATCATGCCAGACACAATTCACAGTGAGCAGGTAGCCTCACAGAACCGCATACAGCATGTGCTCTACTCTTAACTGTCTGATGGCCATCTGCTACACCTACAGAGGGCACCACTGCTCCAAATAACCCATGTTGTAGGAGAGATGGGTGGAGGGTTGATTTGAGGTTCACATGGTTAAGTACACAGGTCATTTTTAGCAAGACAGATTCTATGAAACCCTGTGAGAAGCGAGCCGGGTCAGTATTTTGTTCTGGTTCTGTGTGGGGCTCGTTGCAAGGCTCTGGGTTGGGATGCTGCTCGTGTTGCTGTATTTGCTCATGTTCGTCGGGGTATGGAGAATGCCGTACCTCCTCGTCTTTTTCACGGATCAGCTTCTCTGTCTCGTTGTCTGTGGCACTGGTCACCATTGGAATGGGGAAGTCTGTGACGCTCTCCCGGGTCAGTTTGCTGCTCAGAGAGACAAGCACACACATGTTCGGTAAGTTTTCTTAATATCTCAAAATATACAGTGCATGTGAAATGTAAATAAATAATATTTAAAAAAAAATTATATACACAGTGTCTCAAAAAGGCACCATCCATGAATAGGGTACACATTGTCATTTCAAAACGTTTTTAAAGCGAGAAAAATGCACAAAATTCTTTCTCCAAAGAACATTTGGGGGATTTAAGATGTCACATTGCATTGTTAAAATTACATTACATTCTTTGGTAAAATTATGCATGAAAAGTACACCTCAATCCAACACCCAACATTTTTTTTACACCAATTGTAGTGTTGATTGGATTTGTCAAGCTCAACCATTCAACCCTGTTACCAAGGTAACTATGAATTTGTGAGAAAAATAAAAGTTTAAAAATATTTACAAAATATCATTTACTCCAAACTGTCATATATGGCACATTCCCTAGCATCCAGAGGAGGGCACTAGGTTTATTGTGTGTCTTTTTATTTTGAAGTCCAGCACTTTTTTCCTGTTTCCCTTGTTGATTTGTCCCAGGTATGTCTTGTTACTAGACTTGTTAACATTGTTAGTCTTTGTGTATATATACTGTATGCCCTCATGTTCTCTGTGTCTTTGTCAGTTCTTGTCTATGTAAGGCTGTATTGGTTTTGTGCTCCAAATGTGTTTCTTGGTTTCTTGTGTTTTGTTCGAGGCCTTCAATAAAGGCTGCACCTAGATCCTCATCTTCATGTCTCCAGACTCTAATTATTACAGAAGAACCGACTAAATAATGGATGTAGCAGTCATGAAACTCCAGTCCCTCCAGCAGGGAACTGACTACATAGAGGAGTATTAGGGAGCTATTTTGCACCTTATCCCAAATGTGTTAGACTGGGGAGACATTGCTCTTCAAGACTTTTATTTCAGTCTTAACAAGCTGATCAAATCGTGTGTCAGGAGGAAAATGTGTACTCATAAGAGTATATTGATTATAATTTAAGGCTCAGCTTCTCCTTCTACACTGTCCCCACCGTAGGCAGCGAACACAAGGAAGAGGAGGGGGAGAAAGGCATTTGCCCCTGTTGTGGTGGCAGAAATTCCTTCTCCACTCAACACAGTCTTCACCCCCGAGATTCCCAATAATGCAGCTCCGTCGGTGCTTCTTGCGCTGCAGCTTTCCTAGTGGTTCCGGAGGTCCCTGCTACGGAGGCCCCTCCATTCCCTGCTTCTAAGTTTCTTTTTCTTTGCCAGAGTCCCCTATTGCCTTGCCCTTGCCTTAGTTTCTTGGCTTTTCATTGCCCTTGCCTGAGCCCTCCTATTGCTATTGCCCTTGACTGAGCCCCCCATTTCCTTGACTGAGCCTGATTCCCCTGCCTTGGCATTACCCTCACCTAAGATCCCCTATGGTCTCCTGGTCATCTGCCGGATCCCCTGTGGTCTCCTTGTTGTCTGACAGATCCCATGTTGTCTCCTGGTCATCCCCTGGATCCCCTTTGGTCTCCTGGTTGTCCCCCAGATCACCTGTAGTCTCCTGGTCATCTGCCAGACCCTTGTGGTCTCCTGGTTGTCTGTTGGCTCCACCTGAGTCCCCTGGTCTGCTGTGTTTAGTTTGTCTCCAGTATGTGTCTGGCTCTCCCATGACCTTCACCCAAGTTTCCTGCACCGCCGGCCCCCCATGGTCTACAGATTCATGGCCTCTACCTGAGTCTTCTGATCCACAGGCGCCCCTATGGTCTCCAGGTCCATGGCCTCCACCCAAGTCTTTGGTCCACTGCCTCCCCTGTGGTCTCCAGGTCCATGGCCTCCACCTAAGTTTCCTGATCCACCGGCACCCCGTGGTCTCCCAGATTGCTTGACACAGAGCCCATTCATTGTCTGCCTCAATTTTTTTTTTTTTCTAAAAATGTGTTATTTATTTGATAAATTAAAGGAGATGTTAGACGGAATGACAGCCTCAGTCACAATTCACTTCCATTGTATGAAAAAAGATGCAGTGAATGTTCTTGCTTACTGAGTCTTACGTTGTGCCTAATGGTGCCTTCATGTGCTATTGCAATTATCGTAAATACGAGTTTTCCACTCAGAAATTGCACATGAATGACCCCTCAAATCGTAATTAAGACTGGGATGATAATTTTGATACCCGAGTTTCCGAGATGGAAGGAGTTGTAAACTTTCAACATGTTGGAGAAGTGTACAGTTTCTGTATTGAATGACAGGTTTGAATAATTCTTCTATTGTTAATTGTTAACACTTGCCGTTTTGGTCATATTCATTTATATATATCAGCAACCATTTGATGCATGTTGTTCATTTTTACACCTTGAAAATAGCCTGTATTTGACCAAAAATTCATTATCGTCAGTAAGGTAACTGAGTAATATGTATTATGGTGGGGAAAAAAAATAAAAGTTCCTTAAGAAATATGTATGAATAAACCTGGCATCATCCATGTTTCCCATTCTTTCCAACAACAAAGCGATGTCCTCGCAATTACCACTTCAGAAGTGGGAAGTAGGATAAATTCGATAGCACATGAAGGCAACCTAACATCACCTTTTGTGCTCCGAGAAAGAAAGAGTCATGTGGGTTTAGAATAACATTAATTTAATGTTTTTGCTAGACAATAATGAAATGGCACAAATCAGGATTTTAAACTGTATTTAAATTGTATTCCAAAATTTGGTAACCGGGTTGCAAAATTGCAAGCCTTTTAATATAAAACAGCTCATTACATACTTCGATTTATCTCCTGAACTTGCATTTTCTGAAGTAAGCTGACCGTTTTTACACTATTCATGGAAAATGCCAAAACGTATTTGGAATAATGGCACAAGCACACTTTTTAAACAAAACATTTCACAAAAATAAGTTATGGTTGGAAATGATAAAACAATAGACATATAGTTCAGAATTATGACAGAAGGTATTGTGACACCTTGTGTATGTCAACCATTAGTAGAACATGTTGATAGTGAATGTGCTGACCTCCACCTATGGTTACTCTTCTAGGACACCTGTGTGACCTTGAGGGGAACTGACTTCATCTACTGAAAATCACCAAGAAGCCAGTTGATTAAAAATTAAAAGGAAAGTAAGTTCTGAGAAGAGCGCCACCAGCATTTGAGTGCAGATCACACAGATTTGATATTTTGTCATCTAATGCATCAATGTCCAGACATTTTTAAGTGTGACTTAAGTGTCCAGATACATTTTGGAGCTACTGCATATTCCTAAAAAAGCTGTTCTTATGGCAGACAGTGAGAACAGAGTGAGAAAGCAGTGAGACACCGGCTCTGCTCTGTGAATTGGTGCTACATACCTGCGGTTTCGTTCTTTCACCACCATACGTGTCATACTCTGAATGCAGTGCGCTCTGTAGTTCTCATAGTGAGTTTCCCGCGTCACTTCCTTCAGATCCTGCATGTGTGTTCGTACCAGCATGTTCCTCAACTTCACAAAGTCACAGTGTGCTTGATTCTCCACTGTCAAACACACACACAACATGTAAACTGCAGTTAATAGTTGTTCCCTATGGGTGCTGTGCAGTGATACACAAGTCACGGCTGTTACTTTATCATGCATTTAAGCATGACTAGAACTTGGTATTGACCAGTCAGGATCCAGGACCACAACTATGCATTTTATAAAAAGAAATATGGAGCAATAAGATCATATGCAATACATACAAGCAGTTGATTATAGTACAAACACGCAGATGAATGCTACACTACTCATTCGCCCCAATTTAGGTCAACTACAACTAGTGATTATGCAGTGATTTATCCTAAATGTGTGTAGCACACAATATATGGCATTGCATTTGTATATTTTGACAGGCCCACACAGAATATGTGCACTTTTTTCAACATTTTCAGCACTGATTGTGAAGGCAAATCTACAGAATAGATGGCAAAATTCATAAACACTCTTATTGGTAGCTGAAAACACTATCAAATTATTCAAAATAATTAACAGAAATGATAAAATATTAACAATTAATAATAAATCAGGCAAGTGGTTAGGACGTGTACAACTTTGTGGCTGATGGACATTCTAGTTTTGAGTTTTCTGGGAAATTCTACAGATTTCATGCAGGCCTTATTTTGACCTCGGGAAATGAAAAGAATTTGGTATCCACAGTTTAACTAATGGTCCCATGTACTCTGTATCAGCTTATACCTTCTACAATTCCCCAGGGGTACAGACGGCCTCGAACCCTCTTGCCTTTCGCCTCCACTACTGTGTTACTGCCAATCACAGCGAAGGGAATACTGTCCTACAGGAGAAAGAGAGACCATGAATAAAAAAAAACAAGTCATCTGAACTGATGCTTCACAGGTCACAATACCCATAATTATGGTGCAAAATCTGGCTATAAATTATATAAATAAAATTAGACTGATAATATCAGTTTTGCTGATTAATCATTCCGATAATTGCTTTTTGGAACTATCTGTAATTATCTGTAAAAATCAACACTGAAAGTTGACGATAGTTATTTTTTTTTACTGTTGTTTTTATTCCTCTGTGTTTGGCGTTATTTTGATGAGATAATCAAGTAATCTAAATTGAAGCGAGAGCATGCAAAGTAAAATTAGAGTATATAAAAAAGTGCCCCGTCAGCACATACATTGTGTCTCCAACTTCATATCTTGTGAATAATAATAAACCTAATTCCTATTTAAATGTCATCTGGTAAAATATAGGCTTTAAAAAGCTTAATTTTGTAACTACTTATATATAGAACATTGTAACGAAGCCAAGTCTCCGTCATGTCAAAATAAGAGCCCCCTGTGTGTTTCGGGCTTGTTTACAGTTAAAAGTCCCGCATTATCCACCAAATCTTAATTTTTTCTGGTTATTATTGGGATTTTGGTTGCACATTGAACTGCATCAGGGATTTTATAAATGTTTTGGACTCTTGTAGCCTCTACGTCTGTGCCCGTCATAGTAACGAAATACATTTTTACATTCTTTAAATCGAATTTAAACACTATTAGCTGATTAATCTGTAGGCATGTCATAAAATATCGATTATTGATCGGCACGTAATTTTATCATATCTTTGAGGCATCAATATATTAAAATTAGCCGACATTTAAATTAGAATCCTAATTTTCATGCTTTGCAATTCACTGTCAGTTGGCGCAATAGCATTGGGAGAAAAAAGCTGCATACACTAATATTTCGTTGGACCGCCTTTAGCTTTGATAACGGCACACATTTGTCATGGCACTGTTTCAACAACCTTATGCAACGTCACAACATTTATTTCTGTCCAGAGTTGAATTAATTTTTGGCCGAGATCTTGTATTGATGACGGGAGAGTCGAGCCACTCCTTAAAGTCTTCTCCAGCACATCCCAAAGACTTTCAATGGGGTTAAGGTCAGAAAATCCATTGATGGGATAACCTGGTCATTCAGTACATTCAGGTAGTCAGCTGACTTCATTTTATTGCCTCATAACGTTGCTGAGCCTAGACCTGACCAATTGAAGCAACCCCAGATCATAACACTGCCTCCAGAGGCTTGTACAGTGGGCACTATGCATGACGGGTGCATCGCTTCATGTGCTTCCCTTATTACCCTGATGCGCCCATCGTTTTGGAATAGGGTAAATCTGAACTCATCAGACCGCATGACCTTTTTCCATTGCTCCACAGTTTAATCTTTATGCTCCCTAGCAAACTGAAGTCGTTTTTTCTGATTAGCCTCACTAACAAGTAGCTTTCTTGTTGCAACACAGCTGATTAGTCCCAATCCTGTAAGTTCTCATCTCATTAAGCATGTGGAAATGCTCTTAATTTCACTATTAAACATAGCTGAGAGTTCTACTGTCGATGTGGACCAGAAGACTTGGGTGGAGGCCATGGACCTAGAGACCATAGGGGCTCCTGTGGATCAGAAGACTTGTGTAGAGGCCATGAACCTGGAGACCATAGGGGGCCGGCGGACCAGGAAATTTGGGTGAAGGTCATGGGAGAGCCGGATACATACTGGAGACAAACTAAACACCGCAGACCAGGGGACTCAGGTGGAGCCAACAGACAACCAGGAGACCAAAAGGTGACTTCAAGCGTTTTAGTGATCTCCGATCACGATCATTCAAGATTTTTTTGCTGACCGCATTTCTTCCGCGAAGCTGACGGTTCACCACTATCCTTCCAGGTTTTAATAATGCGTTGGACAGTTCTTAACCCAATTCTCCTTAGTTGTTTTCTTTGCTTGATGCAGGCCAATAATTTTCCCCTTCTGAAACACCATAACATCTTTTCCACGACCACGGGATACGTCTCTCGACATGGTTGATTAAGAAATGAGAAGCTACACTCTGCATCAGTTAGGGTTAAAAGAGTTGTTGCCAGCTGAAACATATTAATCACTGCAATAATGATCCAATCATAGGCTCTTAAGAGTCTGCTTATTTATATCCAAACAGTGACTTTTTTGGCCAGGCAGTGTACTTGAGACTGAAAATACATTGTGCAGGCTCTGTGAAAAATACATATTCACAATAGATCATCCAGTGATGGCTAGGGTAAATAATCTTGGTCCTTTTGATAATATTCTGGGTCGAATTTAATGGAAAACTATGTGTGTTGCTCTCTGAGGCGCTGCAGAATTTTAAGCAGCCTCTGGAGACTGCGAGCTCCGTGCTGTGTATTACTTTTATAGAAAATAGTTTTTTCAAATTTTAGAACGCACCATATCATCTGCCAGACATGTCCAGTGTGAACACCCTTAAATATACCCTGCCGCTCACACTTTACCAAAGTTGTGTTGAGAAATGTATTTGAAAACACAAAGACTATTGTGCAATGGGCAGCCCTATTTATATCTGAAAAAATCCTGATATATATCGATAATCATCGGGGAAATCTTCCGATTACTGATGCTTGAAAAAGGTATTGACCGCAAGCCTAGAAATTGGTTATCGGCCTTTTCCACTACCTTAGTTATTTGTATTGGCAAAATCCACTTTCGGTCAACCTCTAAAATAGATTTTTTTTTTTTTTAAATCAACAAATGGACAAAAAGGAGGTGCTTAAACTTCAAAAACAGGGTAGTAACAGGGTAGGGCCCAGTTAAATATACAATTATTGATCATTAAAATCTACTTTTCATGCCATGTTAATTTAAAAAAAATAATCTAACATATCTAATCGTCCTCTAATCAAACACGGGATTTGTGTCTTTTTTGCATTTAAAAGTGATGGGACACCTATTTGTTTCTTATTTCTGTACAAGTGCCCTTAATATATTATATACGAGTTTGATATGTTTGAACAGCAGCTCTGAATTCGATGTGTGAACCTTGAGCTCCTGGTCTTGTTGTTTAAAGTCCTCGTCTTCATCTGAATCACAGTCTGGAAACTGATAGATCTTGATCCCATACTGCTCAATCTCCTCTCGAATCTGTGTTGAGCAGGAAGGGTTTAAAACTGAATTTAACACAGCACATTTAAACACACACACGTATCACAGGTTCTGATCACTCGAGTACTCGCCTTGATCTTCTTCTTCTTGACTTCAGTCGGGGTGAGTGTGTCCGCTTTAGCTAGAACAGGAACAATGTTGACCTTCTCATGGAGAGCTTTCATGAACTCCACATCCAGAGGCCTCAAACTGACACAAACACACAGTGACATACGTCAATACACACAATACGAATGACACAAAGAGAGATTGCCATTGTCATTGTGTCGTTACTTTTACAAATGGGTTATTTCAAACCAAAAAGTCTCTTTGTGTCGGCTTGATTTTACTTGGCTTGATTTCTGTTTGAAGATGAAAGTCATACATGAGACAGCTGTAATGACACAGATGTTCCAGCAGAGGTCGTAAATAAATAACTGATCCAGATCATTCTGTGTGTTATGACTCAAAGGATTATCCAGTATTGTACAGGAATATAGGATAATGTCTAGATAATGGGGGATAAACTATCCCTTTTAGTTCCTTGATCAAGGGCACAATGGTGATAACTAATAGGTCACGCCTTACGAACTCAAACCAGGCCTTAGCTCTACCGACTACGCTACACCATCATAATGAAGTTTGTATATGTGTGTATAATGCTGATAAAGCTCATACCCATGACCGAAGGGTGAAATAAAGTAAAGGCAGCAGTGCACGCGATTATCCTGAATGTTCTTGCGGTTCAGTCCACTCTCATCTCTGAAGTATTGCTCAAACTGCTGATCAATGTAATCTGCCACTGGCTTCCAGCTGAAAACCCACACAAACACTCAATAAAACCATTGATTACATCACTGAATCACCCCAAAATCAAAAGAAAATTGAACAAATACTTTATATTTTGCTTAATGGTCTTAAAATAGGCTTAATGTTCTTTTATCATATTTTGTTGCACTGTGACATTATTTTCACTTAATTAAATTGTGTGATCTGGACATGTTTTTGTGAGATTCACTCTAAAGCTCTCTGTACCATTCAGTGTTATTGACAGCGTCTCCAAATCCTGGTGTGTCCACGATAGTAAGCTTGAGTTTGACACCCTTCTCTTCAATGTCCACTGTGTGTTTAGTGATCTCCACCGTCTGAGTGATCCTCTCTGGCAACACAACACAAACATCATGAACATCAACACATTGCAACCAACAGGACATTTTAAATTACAGTAAAGGCACATTCACACAAAGACTTTGAATCAGTACAATGTCTTCCAATGGATGATTAGGATGAAAATTCTTCCATTGACAGCCCTTACAAAAATCAAGAGTTCTGGCTAACTTGCTGCAAATTCACCACTCATTATTGTCACATGCAAATGAGCTTTGCTGCAAACTCTTTGTCACCAAAGGTTTGCTGCAGGTCCACCACTACTGGCGAAGAGCTGCAAACTTCCGGCAAAAATTTGTGTGAAAATAATGAGTGGGAAATTTGCTGCAAGTTTGTCAGAGCTCAAGATTTTTTTGCAAGGGTGAACAAGGTTTGGTTTCTCAAAGCATGTCTTCATCTGCCAACAAAAACATAATGGCCAATAATACAAGCTATAAGCTTTTGGCTCATATGTTTTTGCAGTGTTCTCTGTGAAATACAGTTACAAAGCACTTAAGGTGGTCGCACACCGGACGAGAAGCACCACGCCACTTTGTGGTAAGGACACGGCACAGGTATCAAACACAGGGCACGTTGATGCAATTTAGGTGGCAGACAGTACACACAAAAGTTACCAAGGTTTTTCCCTTCTTCAAGAATGAACAAAGTGACGCTGATGAGTTTGCACGTTAGTGTATGTTACTGCACAACTGAACGATTACAAATGGCGACGTTAATTATGCAATTTCTCTGCATGTAGCACTGAAGCCCATTCAATGCTACAGATAGAGAAATTGCATAATTAACGTAGCTATTTCTAATCATTCAGTTTGCAAAACAATTGTTTTGCAAACTGCAATTGTTTTCTATGAATGTACACACACCACCACCATTCAGCATCTATCAGCAGTGATGTGTGTACATTCATAGAAAACAATTGTTTTGTTGCAAATTCGTCCGCCAGAACAGATCGGAAATTCTTCAGCACAAGCTATCCAGCACAAAAGTCAATTCAGCTTGCCATACTAGACAACTTTTTGTGTAATCAATTCCAAGGCTAATGCGAGCCTGACAACAGTGATTTCTCATTTCCATCATTACCAAAAGCTTGGCATGATGGTAATGGACGTATTGGGGACAGCTTGTTTTTGTTTTCAAAACTAAAACATAATTTTCCTGACTGTAACACATTTTCTGAATTTAATACTGAAGGGAATTTAAAAAAGTAGGGAACAAGCCCAAAATAATAAACAAAATTATTCTGGCCAATTAACATTTTTCCAACAGGACAAGGATGTTCCCTTACTTGAATAATCACCCCAGTTACTTATTTCACATTTCAAGTTAATATTTTTACTGAATGTCTGTGCATAATTTATTTAGGCATTCATATAAATGTGAGAAACAGTCAGAGGTCAATCTTACCCTCAGCGTTGAGCAGTTTTCTGTCTTTGTAGAGATCTGTGAGGAACAGACTGTTGACCAGGGTGGATTTTCCTAAACCAGACTCTCCTATGAAGAAAAAACATCATCATCTACAACAACACAACAACTGCAATTAATATGCAAAAAAGAACAACATAAGCATTTGATCAAGTTTGTAAAGCCATGATGTTGAAATTACCTGCCACCATTACGGTGAAGTCAAAGCCCTTCTTCACAGATTTACGGTGAACCTGATTTGGCAAAGTGGCAAATCCCACATACTCCTTATCTTGATCCTACCAAGAAAACACAAGAGAGAGAGAAAAAAACAGATTCAGACAGAATTATCATGTTTTTTAAGTGCTGGAAAGGTACTTTATTTTCTCAAAGGTGATTTAATACACATTCAAATGCATTCAGTGCCAAGAAATGTCAATTCTCAGTGTGTAGGCGATGTATCCTACACCAGCAGGATCTGACCAAAGTTCTGTGAGTTTCTCTGTGGGAGGTAAAACAGAAGTGCCAGGCTTCGGTTTGAATTGAAAGGGGGAAAGTGGTGGGGTGGAGTGTTGTAAATCCAAAAAGGATTTATGGAAGCTTCACTCCTTTAACTATCATCATTTACAAACATATAAAAGACCACCAGCAGAACCTTCTTTAAAATACGCCATTAACAAGAAGTCACACATTACAACATTTTCAGATGGACAGTTTCATCGTTGAGGGCAGATTAACCTGTTATTAGTACGAGGAGAATTGAGTTGAAGCTCAAAATGTGTCTGTCCGAGAAACAAAATAAGGTTCTAACGTTCAAACAAAACAACGAAAGAAAATAGAGCTTGGAAACCCCATGGGTGATACAGCAAGCCCTTACAAATCAGTACTGCGTTGGTACCAGGGTACAGTGATGGTATTAGATGGTAATATTATGGTATTTTGATATATTCCATGGTACTGAATTATTACCATATAAATATACCAAGGTATACACATGGTCCTCTTAGTAACTCTTAGGAAAGTATACAATGCCATTACCATGGTGCATGGGCAAATACCATGGTACTTGTTTGTTAGAGATGTCAAAAACCATTGATTGTCAATGAAGTTTGGGGTGATATTTTGGGGTGTAAGCAGTAATGTACCGATGCAATCCATGTTTTTCTGGTTGAAATCTATCTACCCGTCACTAGTCCACCTTGCATTACCTCAGTAGGGTCGTACGGGTCGTATCGACCCCAGGGGCTTTTAGGTCTGGAGGGGCTGATGGGAGATGGCAGATGGAACTCCACGTGACCCCGCTGAGCCACGTGTCTGGACTCATGCTCTAACCCTCCTGGACCCCTAGGCACCACGGCAGCCCTCAGGTAGGTTGGTGTTGCCAGGGTGTGGGGTCTGCTATGCCCGTCACCCTCACTATCACCCTTATGGTGGGCAAATGGGTGGCCCTCTCTGGGTGGGTGATGTCCCATGATGTTCTCCAGCTCAGAGTCCTCAGAGTCTTCCTTAGGGAAGTGCTGGGGTTATGAGGGGTCAGGAGGGACAATCATTTTTGTAGGGGTCAGGGCAGAACATTCAGACAGGGGCAAAAGAAGTGATTTAATATGGGGGGGAAGTATGTATAAAAAGAGAAAAAAACAGAATAAAACTATTTAGTGGTTAGGTACAAACATTGTGCATGCACTAACAAAAGTTTACAGTGGTAACATTATTTTCTGCCAAAATAGAAAAAAAGTCAGAAAAGACAAAGAAAGCGTGAAAAAAAACAGAGCGTTGTTTCTCCCAGATGCGGTTGAAATTTAACCCAACACAAACTCAACATGTCAAGCAGAATTATCCATTATTTTAGTGGATTACCTGTATTAAAGGTGCTTCAGGTGTTCGTGCTTCTCGTCTGTGTTGATATCAGACATCCTAAAGAAGATTTGTGAAGCTCTCGTGATTGTGAATGTATCTGGTTTTTTTTAAATTTTCTGATCAGACAGTTATTTCCTTTTAAAGCCGCTCGTAACTGGCAAACTTTAAACACCTGTTTTAGTGCAGCGGTTGATTGACAGGTGAGGGGTGCCGCTTCACTGCTGTCTGGGACGTGTTCAGGACGGATTAGCATTTACACCTCAAATGCGATATGGTCACATGCATTTTTGACCAGATTTGTATGTGGTTTTTACGATCCGTCCACAACACGTTTTAGACCCCTTTTGACCTGTATTTAGTGCTGACCACATGTGATTGTATCACCCGAAACGCATCTCAATACCAGGTGTAAACGGGGTCTATGTGGCTCGCGTGACACTCAAGTGAAACAAGACTTCATTCGTGCATTTCAAATGAGAAGCATATTTTGCACTTATAAAAGCGGTAAACGTGAGATGAATACAATTACATTTCCTTCGGCGACCCGAAATTTAGCTTTGGCGGCTGCCACCAAATGTTCAATTAAGGAAAAACCCTTACTGTCAAAGTGATGTAAAGCATTTGAATTATCCATCAATGTTTTTAAAATTAGCTTAAAGATGGAGAGTTTTCAGTTACCACAGCCTCTAATGTAATATATAAATAGTGTTTTCCATTTTGTGTAGGTAACTTTGATTGAATGTCTATCAGATCACAGTAGTGACGCACTTGACAGCAAGGTGTAAATACAATCCAGCTAAAGATACCATCCAGATATGAAACCCATGTTAATGCAAGGTGTAAATGGGGCCTATGACTTTTAGAGTGTTGTTAGAGCAATCAGGTTTCCACTGCTCTGAGATCTGTCCTGATGAATACTGAATTTGTGGTGCAGTGAGGTCATTATATTTAAAGTGCAAGCACAAATCTGTTCGATGGAATAATGATTTTTTTTAACAACATTCAATGGGGAAAAAGTCGTAATGGGCAAAAATCTATGTGTGCGATAGTGTGTCATAAAAAGGGGTGGTTACACTAGGCTTTGAGCATTCTGAATATTTTTCGAAATGTGGGAAATATGTGTTCTTTTCACACGTCTTCTCGTTATCCAGACTCACAGGTCAGAATGCACAAAACTTGAATTTTTGTATGCAGCGGACTGTAAAATTTCTTCGCATGAGCTTGTGCTTTTGGTTTTCTGCATTCGGATGCGTTCGAATATGTTTGAATGGAGCGCGAAGTGTAATGTGACTGGGCTTAAACTGTTTATGAACTTACCCCGAAAAAGGAAAGCCGTTTAAGGCATTTACATTATCTTACTCATAGTCAGCTTATTAAGCATAATCAGTATAATACTGTGCATGTAAACACGCTCAGTTCAGAACACAATGTAAAAAACGAACTAAGCAGAATCCATGTGTGAATTCTGCATGCTGTTCTTCTGTAAAGTTTATCAATGAATTGATTTCTGTAATACTTAATTGATTTTCTGACTGTTTTCTGTTCTTAAAGTCAAACTGAATTGTACCACTGGACAGTTAAGGGCTATATCAGCTATATCAGATTAGATGAAAAGAAAACTTAAAGCATAAAAAATACTTTATCTTGCAGAAAAAAAATTCCATATGAAAGGGCATTCAATGTGGCAGTATCCTAACAGAGGTCAGAGGTCATCCGTACGCAAAGGAAGGCACACCAGTACCTGTTTGACTTCATGTGCTCTGGGCTCAGGGGATGTTGGCATAGAGTCCTGATCATCGGACGCCGAGTCCGCTTCACGGTCACTGTCCTCCATTGCTACTGGGGCTATTGTACACTCTGTCATCTCCCACCACAACAGACAGGGTCATTTGGGGTGGATGTAAATGGGTAGGTTTTAAATGGGCAGTGATATGGTTCATGTGTGAGGTGGAGGGATGTTACAAAGGGGTAATATTTAGTGAAAAGGATCAGAAGAGGTTGAAAGAAATAAAAAAAAAATTATTAAATAACCTCAATGAATTAAATGCAAGATGCAGCCATTGTAAATGCCGGTCAGATTTAGATGTGGTGTGGATGTTATAAGTATGTTGGTGTGCTGTTTGGACTAAAATGTACTACAGTATCTAAAGCAGATGTAATAATGGAAATCAGCTCAGTGACTCAAAAACCACTAAATGATTCCAAAAAATATAAGGGTATCACATTAATTTCTTCTATTTATACTGATGTTTGAATGAATCTGTGTTAATAAACACCTCTAGCCATTTCATGGTAGTAATTAGCAATAATACTACTTCCCATCAAAATTCAAAATCTCACACCCATTTCCGGGAAAACCCGATAATTTTAAATCACTTGCTACTGGACAATAAGTTTCTCTCTGTATATGCTGGTGTGAATTACTAGTCCAATGTAAAGTCCATGCAAACTTCCCAGTTTGAATCACAAAGAATTCAAGCTGAACAATATCAAGTAGATTTTTACACTGTCTGAAAAAACGTGAGTGGTGCATTCCCATGCAAAAACTGTGGCCACGATGCTAGTTTCTTGGTGGATGCTAGGACATCTCTAGGTGATTGTTAGTGTATTCTGGGTAGTTGCTGACCATTTGCATACCATTCCAAGTCAAAGGTTCAAAATTATTCATCAAATCTGCCTCAAGTATATCATAAAGACAAATCTTAGCTCAAACTACTTAGACTAAAGCAGAAACCTCCTCTCATTATTGAAATTTTTTGGGTTGGATGTTGCAATAAAGACATCAACATTCTTTAATGCAGTGTTTCTTAATCTCAGTTCTGAGGACCCACAGCATTGCACATTATATAATGCACCTGATTCAAATCATCGGCTCTTTAATAGAGACTCCATGAACTGAACTGGGTGTCAAATGAGGGAGACATCCAAAATGTGAGTCGTCAGGACCAGGATTAAGAAACGCTGCTGTAATAAATTTAATTGGTTCTCTGTTTGGTCTAGTTCAGTGGTTCTCAACTGGTTTTTCCTTAAGACCCCACATAAAATACAGTAAGCAAAGTCCAAACAGCATTTTTGCGCCCTTGTAGGGCACTGCAGGAAGGTGACACTGCTCAAAAAGTAATTCCAAACCAAACTGAGCAACTCAATCCCTTCACGAAGGGCTATTTCATAAGGCTGTTAGCGTAGCGTACATTCATACAGTATTGCCATGCTCCCTTCAATTTCTGACTTTAAGGGCTCCCATAGTGAGTAGGGAACAGGGATGCTCACTGGATCGACTCAATCAATGTTTATGCTCACTGCAAGTGAACCTGTTATTATCGTGCACAGAGACATACTTTCTTTTTCCATGTGTAGTTTTGTTCATGTTCTTTGAGGATGAGGGCATGCCACGCAACCCGTCCATGTTGGCATCTGACAAATTTGCCAAGTTTCAACCAAGTGTTAAATAAATTTTTTGCCAAAATACTGTATTTGTACTGTATACTGTACTGTATTTTGAATTTGATAGGATGCACAGTCTTTGACGTAAACAACAAAAGATAATAGAAGTGTTTTCTCCACCGTTGTTCTCCTCTCTTTCCTAAATGCATGATTATATTGTTTCTTGCATTTTTTATGATTTGCATTTAGCATGGTCTTTTCCCTGATGTCCATGACCCAATCTGAACAGACCTATGACCCAATTTGGGATGTGATCCACCAGCTGAGAACCACTGGTCTCCAATTCACACAGTCAGAAAGATTTTGCTGAAATTTTACCTGTATGGGTACATCTTGTTACTAGGGCAGTACCAACAAAGGCACACCCACTGTACCCCCTACATGTCAATCGTCTACGTATTTGTACCTTATCTGTCCTAAAGGGTACATATTAGTACCTTAAGGTGTAAAGAGGGTACAGTGGGTGTACCTATGAGGGAACTGCCCCTGTGAGCTGTTGTACCTCTAAAGGTACATTTTTTGCACATTTTCATCTGACAATGTAAATACATTAGTTAAAAATAACAGGACAAATAAAGTCTAAAAAATTCAAAGATATCTCCCACTTGTTATGGCTCCTCATCCTGATCATGAAGCCCTATTCCTTCATCCTGACATGAAGACAGACTCTCACCTGCAATGCCTTTAGCCAGATGAAACAATCTAAACTTCTTTCCTTGACAAAGCTAGCTCCTCATTCCCGCTCCAGACCCAGTATCCAACGCATTAGCTCAGGCTTTTATACCACTACACCCCGGACACAGTGTCCTTCAACTGCATTGAGCTGCCCCAACACCCCAGGGCACCAATCAGCACCATCCTTCACCACAGCATCATCGACATAGAGGCCATCATGGGCTGTGAACCGCTAATCCTGCTCCAGGATGCAGCCACATTTGAAAACATTGCGAAGTCAGAATCAGAATGAGCTTTATTGCCAAGTGTTCTCGTGTACACAAGTCATTTCTTTTGGTGATAGGAGAAACAAGTGCGCACACAGAATATTACAGTGAGACACAGAATATAAAACAAGAGAAGAGTATAAATAGACATACAAATAATAGGACAACTAACATAGAATGGTGTATGTACATGTGCAAGTGGTAAAGTATGTGCAAGGTAGGGGTATGTACAGGTATTGAATTAAATCTCAGTGGATTTACATATGTACATTAGATATTTATTTACATTACTGCACTATGGGAGAGTCCTGAAGCAGTTTAATGTTCATGTGGAAAATGGCCTGAGGGTAGAAACTGTTCTTGTTCCTGGATGTCCTGGCGCTCAGTGCTCTGTAGTGCCGGCCAGAGGGCAAAAGTTCAAAAGTTCAAAGGGCAGGGTGTGTGGGGTCCAGAGCGATTCTACCTGCATGTTTCCTCACTCTGGAGATGTACAGCTCTTGGAGGGTGGGCAGGGGGTAACAATAATCCTCTCAGCAGTCCTGACTGTCCGTTGTAGTTTCCTTCTGTCTGATTTGGTGGCTGAACCAAACCAGACAGTTATAGATGTACACAGGACAGATTCAATGACGGCCGAGTAGAACTGTGTCAGCAGCTCCTGTGGCAGGTTGAAGCTGACGAAGGAAGTACAACCTTTGCTGAGCCTTCTTCACAATGGAATCTATGTGGGTGTCCCACTTTAGGTCCTGAGAGATGGTAGAGCCCAGGAACCTGAATTTCTCCTGAAGTCCACTATCATCTCCACTGTTTTGAGCATGTTCAGCTCAAGGTTGTTGTGACTGCACCAGACAGACAGCTGATCAACCTCCCGTCTGTATGCAGACTCATCACCGTCACGGATAATGCTGATGACTGTGGTGTAATTTGCAAAATTCAGGAGCTTGACAGTGGGGTCTTTTGCAGTGCATTCATTCATGTACAGGGAGAAGAGCAGTGGAGAGAGAACGCATCCCTGAGGAGCACCAGTGCTAATAGTGAAGGTCCCGGATGTGCGTTTCCCCAGTCTCACTAGCTGCTGTCAGAAAGCTGGTGATCCATTGACAGATTGGGGTGGGCATAGAGAGCTGGGCAGTTAGGTTGAGAGAAGATCAGGCATGATGGTATTGAAGGCTGAACTTAAGTCCACATATAGTATCCTTGCATAAGTCCCAGGTCTGTTGAGGTGTTGCAGGATATAATGCAGTCCCATGTTGACAGCATCATCCACAGATCTGTTTGCTCGGTAAGGAAACTGAAGGGAGTCCATCAGGGGTCCAGTGATGTCCTTCAGGTAGGCCAAAACCAGTCTCTCAAACGACTTCATGACCACAAACGTGAGAGTGACAGGTCTGTAGTCATTTAGTCCTGTGATTTTGGTTTTTTGGGGACCGGAATGATGGTAGAGCGTTTGAAGCAGCAGGGAAAATTACACTGCTCCAGTGATCTATTGAAGATCTGTGTGAAGATGGGGGCCAGTTAGTCAGAGCAGACTTTCAGACAGGCAGGCGAAACACTGTCAGGGCCTGAAGCTTTCCTAGTCTTTAGTTTCCGAAAGACCCGGCACACATCCTTCTCACAGATCATAAGTGCAGATTGAGTAGCAGGAGGGGGGAGGAGGGGGGTTCCAGGAGGTGCTGGTTTGTGTGTGAAGTGAAGATCTGAGTGGGGGGAGGGGTGTGAGACTGGGCTTTTCAAACCTGCAGTAAAACACATTCACTTCATCAGCCATTAGCTGACTCTCTACACAGAGAGGGGGAGGTGTCATATACTTGATAATTCTTTTTAGGCCTTTCCACACAGATGCAGGATCATTGGCTGAATACAGATTTATTTTATTTTATTTTTTCAGCTTTTCTGAGTAGCTTCTTTTAGCCACTCTGATTTCCTTACTCAATGTGTTCTTGGCCTGTTTGTACAATATTTTATCCGCACTTCTGTAAGCATCCTCTTTGACATGATGAAGCTGTCTGAGTTTTCCTGTAAACCATGGTTTATTGTTATTGAATGATTAAAATGTCCTAGTAGAAATGCACATATCCTCACAGAAACTGATATATGATGTCACAGTATCTGTGATCTCGTCCAGGTCTGTGGCTGCAGCCTCAAAACACTCCAATCAGTGCAGTCAAAGCAGGCTTGTCGTTCCAGCTCTGCTTAACTGGTCCATCTCTTTGCAGTCCTTACTACAGGCTTAGCTGATTTAGTTGCCTCCGTTTCTGAGACAGTCAATCCACGCATCTTATCACATGGCTCGTTGTGCATGACACCGCGGAGACTCCTAGCATGTGGAGTAGGGCTGCACGATTTGGACAAAAACTCAAATTGTGATTATTTTGAAAAATATTGCGATTGTGATTTCAACTGCGATTATGAACATATTCAACTGCCAAAAGGCTACTAGGTTATTCACACTTGAGTCCTCTTAAAAAAAAAAAAACTTTTTTAAAATTCACCCACAGACAAATAAATATATAAACAGTGAAACAAAGAAAAAACACAATCTTCTTCATATTAAAACCCATCCACCGTGTACCTATTTTTGTCCAGTTTGTGATAGGGTCTCATCCACTAATCATCATCATTGGTTTTTGAAACCCAGTCAACTTGAATATTAGTGATGCTCCAATCAGGATTTTAACATCCGACACCGATTTCCAATTTTCTTTTCATGTAATCGTCCGATGCTGATCATTTCACTTTTTATCAGCAGCTCTGTCAAAACTGGTTATACGTCAACTTTCTGCTCAGTGTCACTATTAACTGAATTTCCCTGTTGGTTTTATCATAGCTGTTGCCTAGTTTTTGCTGTCAAAAATACTGTTGGATGGTTGAATAATTAAATAAACACAAAATATTCAATTTTAATCTTTACTCTAAGCCATAAAGACAAGTAGGCTTATACAAACTATTCTCTACTGTATATAATATAGCCCTAAAGAACTAGGCTTAATGTCAAACTGAAGTTGAACTAATAACCCATTGGTGTAATTAAATTTAAAGTGAATTTCTTGGTTAGTTTGTCACCATTTCATTTAATTATTGTTATTCATTATTATATTTAATTTGCCAATGCATTATATTATAGTTTCTAAATATTTATATAGAGAAGATTTATTATATGTATGTTCCTTCCTTTTCATTTTGTTGGATGTTGGTATTATAAGTTCTGCTTTCACTTGTTGCCACTGGGAGTGTACTGAGGGTGACACGCTCTCTCGTGAGGTAAACAAATGACGGGAATGGAGGAAGAGCGCATGTTTCTGGACTCTACATGTGCTAATTTTTATGCTGTTTACTCAGTAATCAAGCTGTTTGAATTATACCCCATTTTGCATTCCACGTTTTTATTATGATACCTGTGCCTGGCGGAGACTGAGATGCTGCTACCGCAGATAATAATAAAAAACGTTTCATACAGGACACACCATTTTAGTGTAAATAAAATGCTTAGCGCACGTAAGCAAACCGAACTCTGAACACTTCAGAATCAGTGCTAATGTGGAGGCTCATGCTACCCTCCGCGATCCACGCACAACTTACCACACACCCCATTGAGAGCGAGAACCACTAATTGCGACCACAAGGAGGTTACCCCATGTGACTCTACCCTCCCTAGCAACCGGACCAATTTGGTTGCTTAGGAGACCTGGCTGGAGTCAATCAGCACACCCTGGATTTGAACTTGCGACTCCAGGGGTGGTAGTCAGCGGAAATACTTGCTGAGCTACCCAGGCCCCCCATAGTTTTGGTGTCATTGATATTTAACATGGGGCAATGCGCCTTGCGTAGCAAGTTTGAAAATGACTATGGGTGATAGAGAGCTACGGGGGGGGGGGGTACATTTTCAGCAAAAAAAAAAAAAAAAAAGAATCTTACATTTCATAAGAATGCACAAACACAAAATTTGTGCGCACATTAGGGATGCCACGGTTGTTTGCAAATTTTCAACATAAAGTCATATCAAATTACAATTGAACATGATAGTAGATGCGTTTCTTAGGGATATATGGATGATTCGCCCAGTCCTACAATATGAAAACTGATAAATACACAACATTTAAATACACAACAAATAAATGAGGTAAAAATAAATAGAATAAAATAAGAGTCGCTCCAACGTGATGCACTTCATTTAAAAGTATTACGTGGCATCCAAGTTTTTTCTTCTGCAACAGTTTTTTAAAGCAATCCATTGTCTGTCAGACACTCTACCATAAAAAATCAGCAACACTGATATAAAAATAGTCCTTTAATCTGTCCACAACATATCATAAATAAACCTGTAAACTATGCATTATAATGGAAATATTGTTTACAGCAGGCATTACCCTTACAAAAATCTAGTTTATTGCAAATTTGCGGCAAGTATGCGGCAAATTTGTCCAATAATATTTCATATTGAAATGTATTGTTGATTGTGGTAAATTTGAACAAGCAAAGCTTTAAATGATGAGGATGATTTAAGATGCAACTTCTCAAAGTTTACCATGCTGATAGTAACTACATGCAAAAGCACTGCCCACTGTCAGCACGCTTAAGTTCATAGAAGATGCATCCCTCAATTCATCCCTTTAAAAGCATCACAGCTAAAATGATTAAACTCACAGTTTGGTTGCTGGACAACTAGTGGAACATCCTGTCACATTTGTAGGATGTTGTGGGAGGCATTTAGAGGAGCATTTAAACATTTAAACTGTGACATTAAAATCAATTACTTTATGCCTTATGAGTATAATTCACACGAGGTCAATAAAAGAAGCTGTTTTAACCACTCGTTGATGATTAAAGTAAAATAATATATATGCAGTAGAAAATGTTTACATTTTGAATTCATGATGCTAATGCGCTAACACGCGGCCATAATATGCGCCGATTGCACTCTGTTATTGTAATTTATGATGGCACTGATACTGCTGCAAAATCAGTGTATAAAAGTGTTCATGTGCAGAATAAAGACAAAAGGATGATGATAGGCTTACTTTGGGCAGTGTAAATGGCTTTCACTGCAGATGGCACATGAGCGTATTTGAGTGGATTTGATTCCTTTTTTAGACTAATTAAACAAAAAACAAAAACAAAAAAAAAGGGACATCGTGATGTAATCGCAGTTAATAATAAAACTGCTTAATCTCGACATCTATAGTGCCTATACCAATATCCGATTATTTACAACAACGTCTGCTAATACCGATAGTTTGTTGGTTCTGCTTTTTTATACTACCTGTACCTTGCTCCAAATTACAGATAATTAATTACACAACTTCAAAAGAAATTTAAATATTAACTCTATTCTCTATGTCTCTACATGTTTTCCATGTTTCAGTGTAGCTGGTGTCAAAACAAAACACTGAAACAAAAAGAATATTATTAACTCAAATGAACATTTTTAATTCATTAACTGAATAGTGAATGATGAAGCTGAAGCAGCCTCCACTTTAGCTTTAACAAACTCATCATATTCTTTGTTGTGTGGCATTTTAATGGTAGATCCACCTTGAGTAATTCTAGCAGTGCTAAGCAAACACATTCTGCTGTAACAAACTCTGCTGTAAGGCTGTCAAATTAAGATTTTAAATTTGAATACTAGTCGAATATATTTTTGTACATTCGAATGCTAAAATGGGATGCTAACAAACAGGGTGCGCTTTCAGCCGTCTCTGTCTCCACGAGCATCTTTCTGAAACACGTCACAAAAATGAACTGAAACTCCGCGAATATTTATCACACAAACATGAACCATATGTCTAAAGAAAGCTTAAAATGTCTACTTTTAAATAAAACAATTCAAATTTAAAACAAATATTCTCCTGCAATTTAATCTGTATGAAACAAAGCGATTGTGATCTCACCCACCAGCAGAGCACGCTATTCATACAGTAATGTGCTGAGGCGATCAATGCAAATGGTAAACGCCCCCAACAGTGCCTTAAGAAACATCAAGTTCATCATCCGATTCATTCACTTTCCTGTGCGTTTGGAAGATAGCACACTACACAGGTGAGGAAGCTCTACAGATGGTCCTGGATAGTGACGAAGAGTTCATATTTTCCTCAGAAGAAGAGCGGGAATCCGACGAGGAACGTTTGCATTTTGAAGAGCAACTTGATCCAGCCGAGGATACAATTTCGGATGAATAAGTCATTTAGTTTTACTTACATATTAGTTGACATGCTATTTAATTTAAACATGTACATATTTTACTAGTTGGACTATTTCCAGACTTGCCAGCCAGCATTCAGAGTATTGACATGAAATATGTCCTAATAGGCAAAGTTTTAGTTACATTTAAATGTTGTTTTGGCTAAAGCAGGTATTTAAATTGTATGCTGTATGATATAAATATGATATGTAATATGATAATATTTTAACTAGTGTTTATGCTGCCTCATTATCATCAACAAAGCTTGTGCTTGCAAATATCTGTTCAGGTGTAAATGTGTAAAATGTGCTGTAAATATGCCCATATTAGAAAATCAGCATATTAGAATGATTTCTGAAGACTCATGTAACACTGAAGACTGCAGTAATGATGCTGAAAATTCAGCTTTGATCACAGGAATAAATTGCATTTTACAATATATTCAAATAGAAAACAGTTATTTTAAATTGTAAAAATATTTCACAATATCACTGTTTTTGCTGTATTTTGGATCAAATAAATGCAGCCTTGGTGAGCAGAAGAGATTTCTTTTAAAAACATTAAAAAATCTTACTGATCTAAAACTTTTAAATGGTAGTGTAGGTCTAAAGTAAAGTCTTTATATAAAGAAAATGTATAGTCAGATTACTTTTAATTTCAACTTGATTTTGTGAATAAGCTACAAACAATACATTCAATCATTAAGTCTCCTCACATTCATTCTCTCTCAGGGGAGGGGTCTTTGTCTCCTCAGGTGTGAATCACATCAATATTCATGATCATCCACGCCTCCTCGCATATGGCCTTTCTAACACTAAAAGTGTCTTACAAAAGTTAAATGACTATATTGTTTTGTATGAATGAGTGATCAGGATGGTTTTCACATCATTTTTGTAGGCTACAAGATCCAGTTCTCAAAAGTCTCGTGAACAAATGTTTAGTATGTGTTATATGGTCTTATTTCAGTGACTTCAAATTTTTGTTTTTTTAAAAACCACGCATAAACATTATTTTCTCAAAAATACAAACATGTACATACATGTTGCTCACATATTATTGTAGCCCAGTTTGTGCTGAATACAGTGTTATCAGACTTTAGCCATTATTATGTTTTTAAGCAACTGAAAAAAGCACAAATGTCAAGTCATTTCAAAACTTCTGCAGGGCCAAAAACACCCTCAGACCTCAGAGGGTTAAAGGTTCAGCTCAGCTTTTTACTCGTGGTTGTAAATCTGTCTGCGGTTACAAGCTGTTAAGGCAGCAGTTGGCATGAGGTAAATTCAAGTGTGTGATTATACTCAGTATTAAAATCTTAAAAGATCTCAGCCACAGCAGAGAAAGATTTAAAGAGCAAGATTAAAGGAATTTCATAGCCTGTCCTAGATCCACAGCAAACACTTCCACCTCCTAAAACTCTATTTTTGGGTCTACATCACCAAGACAAGACACAAAAGATTCAATCAGGACAAATTGGGGTTTATAA